>NW_028182298.1:0-1200000 GCF_964339955.1 Pipistrellus hanaki | reverse complement strand
GTGAAAATGACTGTAAACAGATGAGAACTTGTTTAGAACAGCTGAAAGAGAATCTCCAAGTCAGTTCTTAGTGTAGAAAAGGTAGCTAAGATAAGGAAAATCCTTAATTCCAGTTAAGATCACATGAAACACTGTATGAATCCTATATTCTTTACTTAAAGGAGACTAGAGTGGTAAATGTGTGTTATACAAGGCAGAATACCATTGAAATAGAGAAAGAAACACGTTCGGCAGCTTTGGAAAGCCTTACAATTCACTGAAATGTAGTACTACACTCTATAACACAGTTGAGAGACAATGTTCAATAGCTGCCTCAGTACTTAACAGTGTGTAGGAAGTTGTTTGATAAAGTGGGCAAAGCTGATACTTGGACCAGAAGGCAGAATATAGGAAACTACATGAAAACATGATTAATTCAGTGAAAATGACTGTAAACAGATGTGAACTTGTTTAGAACTGCTGAAAGAGATTCTCCAAGTCAGTTCTTAGTGTAGAAAAGGTAGCTAAGATCCGGGAAATCCTTAATTCGAGTTAAGATTACATGAAACACTGTATGAATCCTATATTCTTTACTTAAAGGAGACTAGAGTGGTAAATGTGTGTTATACAAGGCAGAATACCATTGAAATAGAGAAAGGAACACGTTCGGCAACTTTGGAAAGCCTTACACTTCACTGAAATGTAGTACTACACTTTATATAACACAGTTGAGAGACAATGTTCCCTAGCTCCCTCAGTTCATAACAGTGTGTAGGAAGTTGTTTCATAAAGTGGGCAAAGCTTATACTTGGGCCAGAAGGCAGAATATAGGAAACTACATGAAAACATGAATAATTCAGTGAAAATGACTGTAAACAGATGAGAACTTGTTTAGAACAGCTGAAAGAGAATCTCCAAGTCAGTTCTTAGTGTAGAAAAGGTAGCTAAGATAAGGAAAATCCTTAATTCCAGTTAAGATCACATGAAACACTGTATGAATCCTATATTCTTTACTTAAAGGAGACTAGAGTGGTAAATGTGTGTTATACAAGGCAGAATACCATTGAAATAGAGAAAGAAACACGTTCGGCAGCTTTGGAAAGCCTTACACTTCACTGAAATGTAGTACTACACTCTATAACACAGTTGAGAGACAATGTTCAATAGCTGCCTCAGTACTTAACAGTGTGTAGGAAGTTGTTTGATAAAGTGGGCAAAGCTGATACTTGGACCAGAAGGCAGAATATAGGAAACTACATGAAAACATGATTAATTCAGTGAAAATGACTGTAAACAGATGTGAACTTGTTTAGAACAGCTGAAAGAGATTCTCCAAGTCAGTTCTTAGTGTAGAAAAGGTAGCTAATATCCGGGAAATCCTTAATTCGAGTTAAGATTACATGAAACACTGTATGAATCCTATATTCTTTACTTAAAGGAGACTAGAGTGGTAAATGTGTGTTATACAAGGCAGAATACCATTGAAATAGAGAAAGAAACACGTTCGGCAGCTTTGGAAAGCCTTACACTTCACTGAAATGTAGTACTACACTCTATAACACAGTTGAGAGACAATGTTCAATAGCTGCCTCAGTACTTAACAGTGTGTAGGAAGTTGTTTGATAAAGTGGGCAAAGCAGATACTTGGACCAGAAGGCAGAATATAGGAAACTACATGAAAACATGATTAATTCAGTGAAAATGACTGTAAACAGATGTGAACTTGTTTAGAACTGCTGAAAGAGATTCTCCAAGTCAGTTCTTAGTGTAGAAAAGGTAGCTAAGATCCGGGAAATCCTTAATTCGAGTTAAGATTACATGAAACACTGTATGAATCCTATATTCTTTACTTAAAGGAGACTAGAGTGGTAAATGTGTTATACAAGGCAGAATACCATTGAAATAGAGAAAGAAACACGTTCGGCAGCTTTGGAAAGCCTTACACTTCACTGAAATGTAGTACTACACTCTATAACACAGTTGAGAGACAATGTTCAATAGCTGCCTCAGTACTTAACAGTGTGTAGGAAGTTGTTTGATAAAGTGGGCAAAGCTGATACTTGGACCAGAAGGCAGAATATAGGAAACTACATGAAAACATGATTAATTCAGTGAAAATGACTGTAAACAGATGTGAACATGTTTAGAACAGCTGAAAGAGATTCTCCAAGTCAGTTCTTAGTGTAGAAAAGGTAGCTAATATCCGGGAAATCCTTAATTCGAGTTAAGATTACATGAAACACTGTATGAATCCTATATTCTTTACTTAAAGGAGACTAGAGTGGTAAATGTGTGTTATACAAGGCAGAATACCATTGAAATAGAGAAAGGAACACGTTCGGCAACTTTGGAAAGCCTTACACTTCACTGAAATGTAGTACTACACTTTATATAACACAGTTGAGAGACAATGTTCCCTAGCTCCCTCAGTTCATAACAGTGTGTAGGAAGTTGTTTCATAAAGTGGGCAAAGCTTATACTTGGGCCAGAAGGCAGAATATAGGAAACTACATGAAAACATGAATAATTCAGTGAAAATGACTGTAAACAGATGAGAACTTGTTTAGAACAGCTGAAAGAGAATCTCCAAGTCAGTTCTTAGTGTAGAAAAGGTAGCTAAGATAAGGAAAATCCTTAATTCCAGTTAAGATCACATGAAACACTGTATGAATCCTATATTCTTTACTTAAAGGAGACTAGAGTGGTAAATGTGTGTTATACAAGGCAGAATACCATTGAAATAGAGAAAGAAACACGTTCGGCAGCTTTGGAAAGCCTTACAATTCACTGAAATGTAGTACTACACTCTATAACACAGTTGAGAGACAATGTTCAATAGCTGCCTCAGTACTTAACAGTGTGTAGGAAGTTGTTTGATAAAGTGGGCAAAGCTGATACTTGGACCAGAAGGCAGAATATAGGAAACTACATGAAAACATGATTAATTCAGTGAAAATGACTGTAAACAGATGTGAACTTGTTTAGAACTGCTGAAAGAGATTCTCCAAGTCAGTTCTTAGTGTAGAAAAGGTAGCTAAGATCCGGGAAATCCTTAATTCGAGTTAAGATTACATGAAACACTGTATGAATCCTATATTCTTTACTTAAAGGAGACTAGAGTGGTAAATGTGTGTTATACAAGGCAGAATACCATTGAAATAGAGAAAGGAACACGTTCGGCAACTTTGGAAAGCCTTACACTTCACTGAAATGTAGTACTACACTTTATATAACACAGTTGAGAGACAATGTTCCCTAGCTCCCTCAGTTCATAACAGTGTGTAGGAAGTTGTTTCATAAAGTGGGCAAAGCTTATACTTGGGCCAGAAGGCAGAATATAGGAAACTACATGAAAACATGAATAATTCAGTGAAAATGACTGTAAACAGATGAGAACTTGTTTAGAACAGCTGAAAGAGAATCTCCAAGTCAGTTCTTAGTGTAGAAAAGGTAGCTAAGATAAGGAAAATCCTTAATTCCAGTTAAGATCACATGAAACACTGTATGAATCCTATATTCTTTACTTAAAGGAGACTAGAGTGGTAAATGTGTGTTATACAAGGCAGAATACCATTGAAATAGAGAAAGAAACACGTTCGGCAGCTTTGGAAAGCCTTACACTTCACTGAAATGTAGTACTACACTCTATAACACAGTTGAGAGACAATGTTCAATAGCTGCCTCAGTACTTAACAGTGTGTAGGAAGTTGTTTGATAAAGTGGGCAAAGCTGATACTTGGACCAGAAGGCAGAATATAGGAAACTACATGAAAACATGATTAATTCAGTGAAAATGACTGTAAACAGATGTGAACTTGTTTAGAACAGCTGAAAGAGATTCTCCAAGTCAGTTCTTAGTGTAGAAAAGGTAGCTAATATCCGGGAAATCCTTAATTCGAGTTAAGATTACATGAAACACTGTATGAATCCTATATTCTTTACTTAAAGGAGACTAGAGTGGTAAATGTGTGTTATACAAGGCAGAATACCATTGAAATAGAGAAAGAAACACGTTCGGCAGCTTTGGAAAGCCTTACACTTCACTGAAATGTAGTACTACACTCTATAACACAGTTGAGAGACAATGTTCAATAGCTGCCTCAGTACTTAACAGTGTGTAGGAAGTTGTTTGATAAAGTGGGCAAAGCAGATACTTGGACCAGAAGGCAGAATATAGGAAACTACATGAAAACATGATTAATTCAGTGAAAATGACTGTAAACAGATGTGAACTTGTTTAGAACTGCTGAAAGAGATTCTCCAAGTCAGTTCTTAGTGTAGAAAAGGTAGCTAAGATCCGGGAAATCCTTAATTCGAGTTAAGATTACATGAAACACTGTATGAATCCTATATTCTTTACTTAAAGGAGACTAGAGTGGTAAATGTGTTATACAAGGCAGAATACCATTGAAATAGAGAAAGAAACACGTTCGGCAGCTTTGGAAAGCCTTACACTTCACTGAAATGTAGTACTACACTCTATAACACAGTTGAGAGACAATGTTCAATAGCTGCCTCAGTACTTAACAGTGTGTAGGAAGTTGTTTGATAAAGTGGGCAAAGCTGATACTTGGACCAGAAGGCAGAATATAGGAAACTACATGAAAACATGATTAATTCAGTGAAAATGACTGTAAACAGATGTGAACATGTTTAGAACAGCTGAAAGAGATTCTCCAAGTCAGTTCTTAGTGTAGAAAAGGTAGCTAATATCCGGGAAATCCTTAATTCGAGTTAAGATTACATGAAACACTGTATGAATCCTATATTCTTTACTTAAAGGAGACTAGAGTGGTAAATGTGTGTTATACAAGGCAGAATACCATTGAAATAGAGAAAGGAACACGTTCGGCAACTTTGGAAAGCCTTACACTTCACTGAAATGTAGTACTACACTTTATATAACACAGTTGAGAGACAATGTTCCCTAGCTCCCTCAGTTCATAACAGTGTGTAGGAAGTTGTTTCATAAAGTGGGCAAAGCTTATACTTGGGCCAGAAGGCAGAATATAGGAAACTACATGAAAACATGAATAATTCAGTGAAAATGACTGTAAACAGATGAGAACTTGTTTAGAACAGCTGAAAGAGAATCTCCAAGTCAGTTCTTAGTGTAGAAAAGGTAGCTAAGATAAGGAAAATCCTTAATTCCAGTTAAGATCACATGAAACACTGTATGAATCCTATATTCTTTACTTAAAGGAGACTAGAGTGGTAAATGTGTGTTATACAAGGCAGAATACCATTGAAATAGAGAAAGAAACACGTTCGGCA
Source organism: Pipistrellus hanaki (assembly GCF_964339955.1). Taxonomy (NCBI): domain Eukaryota; kingdom Metazoa; phylum Chordata; class Mammalia; order Chiroptera; family Vespertilionidae; genus Pipistrellus; species Pipistrellus hanaki. Next base: position 1,194,747 of record NW_028182298.1, on the reverse strand, counting down.
GCTTTGGAAAGCCTTACACTTCACTGAAATGTAGTACTACACTCTATAACACAGTTGAGAGACAATGTTCAATAGCTGCCTCAGTACTTAACAGTGTGTAGGAAGTTGTTTGATAAAGTGGGCAAAGCTGATACTTGGACCAGAAGGCAGAATATAGGAAACTACATGAAAACATGATTAATTCAGTGAAAATGACTGTAAACAGATGTGAACTTGTTTAGAACAGCTGAAAGAGATTCTCCAAGTCAGTTCTTAGTGTAGAAAAGGTAGCTAATATCCGGGAAATCCTTAATTCGAGTTAAGATTACATGAAACACTGTATGAATCCTATATTCTTTACTTAAAGGAGACTAGAGTGGTAAATGTGTGTTATACAAGGCAGAATACCATTGAAATAGAGAAAGAAACACGTTCGGCAGCTTTGGAAAGCCTTACACTTCACTGAAATGTAGTACTACACTCTATAACACAGTTGAGAGACAATGTTCAATAGCTGCCTCAGTACTTAACAGTGTGTAGGAAGTTGTTTGATAAAGTGGGCAAAGCAGATACTTGGACCAGAAGGCAGAATATAGGAAACTACATGAAAACATGATTAATTCAGTGAAAATGACTGTAAACAGATGTGAACTTGTTTAGAACTGCTGAAAGAGATTCTCCAAGTCAGTTCTTAGTGTAGAAAAGGTAGCTAAGATCCGGGAAATCCTTAATTCGAGTTAAGATTACATGAAACACTGTATGAATCCTATATTCTTTACTTAAAGGAGACTAGAGTGGTAAATGTGTTATACAAGGCAGAATACCATTGAAATAGAGAAAGAAACACGTTCGGCAGCTTTGGAAAGCCTTACACTTCACTGAAATGTAGTACTACACTCTATAACACAGTTGAGAGACAATGTTCAATAGCTGCCTCAGTACTTAACAGTGTGTAGGAAGTTGTTTGATAAAGTGGGCAAAGCTGATACTTGGACCAGAAGGCAGAATATAGGAAACTACATGAAAACATGATTAATTCAGTGAAAATGACTGTAAACAGATGTGAACATGTTTAGAACAGCTGAAAGAGATTCTCCAAGTCAGTTCTTAGTGTAGAAAAGGTAGCTAATATCCGGGAAATCCTTAATTCGAGTTAAGATTACATGAAACACTGTATGAATCCTATATTCTTTACTTAAAGGAGACTAGAGTGGTAAATGTGTGTTATACAAGGCAGAATACCATTGAAATAGAGAAAGGAACACGTTCGGCAGCTTTGGAAAGCCTTACACTTCACTGAAATGTAGTACTACACTTTATATAACACAGTTGAGAGACAATGTTCCCTAGCTCCCTCAGTTCATAACAGTGTGTAGGAAGTTGTTTCATAAAGTGGGCAAAGCTTATACTTGGGCCAGAAGGCAGAATATAGGAAACTACATGAAAACATGAATAATTCAGTGAAAATGACTGTAAACAGATGAGAACTTGTTTAGAACAGCTGAAAGAGAATCTCCAAGTCAGTTCTTAGTGTAGAAAAGGTAGCTAAGATAAGGAAAATCCTTAATTCCAGTTAAGATCACATGAAACACTGTATGAATCCTATATTCTTTACTTAAAGGAGACTAGAGTGGTAAATGTGTGTTATACAAGGCAGAATACCATTGAAATAGAGAAAGAAACACGTTCGGCAGCTTTGGAAAGCCTTACACTTCACTGAAATGTAGTACTACACTCTATAACACAGTTGAGAGACAATGTTCATTAGCTGCCTCAGTACTTAACAGTGTGTAGGAAGTTGTTTGATAAAGTGGGCAAAGCTTATACTTGGACCAGAAGGCAGAATATAGGAAACTACATGAAAACATGATTAATTCAGTGAAAATGACTGTAAACAGATGTGAACTTGTTTAGAACAGCTGAAAGAGATTCTCCAAGTCAGTTCTTAGTGTAGAAAAGGTAGCTAATATCCGGGAAATCCTTAATTCGAGTTAAGATTACATGAAACACTGTATGAATCCTATATTCTTTACTTAAAGGAGACTAGAGTGGTAAATGTGTGTTATACAAGGCAGAATACCATTGAAATAGAGAAAGAAACACGTTCGGCAGCTTTGGAAAGCCTTACACTTCACTGAAATGTAGTACTACACTTTATATAACACAGTTGAGAGACAATGTTCCCTAGCTCCCTCAGTTCATAACAGTGTGTAGGAAGTTGTTTGATAAAGTGGGCAAAGCTTATACTTGGGCCAGAAGGCAGAATATAGGAAACTACATGAAAACATGAATAATTCAGTGAAAATGACTGTAAACAGATGAGAACTTGTTTAGAACAGCTGAAAGAGAATCTCCAAGTCAGTTCTTAGTGTAGAAAAGGTAGCTAAGATAAGGAAAATCCTTAATTCCAGTTAAGATCACATGAAACACTGTATGAATCCTATATTCTTTACTTAAAGGAGACTAGAGTGGTAAATGTGTGTTATACAAGGCAGAATACCATTGAAATAGAGAAAGAAACACGTTCGGCAGCTTTGGAAAGCCTTACACTTCACTGAAATGTAGTACTACACTCTATAACACAGTTGAGAGACAATGTTCAATAGCTGCCTCAGTACTTAACAGTGTGTAGGAAGTTGTTTGATAAAGTGGGCAAAGCTTATACTTGGGCCAGAAGGCAGAATATAGGAAACTACATGAAAACATGATTAATTCAGTGAAAATGACTGTAAACAGATGTGAACTTGTTTAGAACAGCTGAAAGAGATTCTCCAAGTCAGTTCTTAGTGTAGAAAAGGTAGCTAATATCCGGGAAATCCTTAATTCGAGTTAAGATTACATGAAACACTGTATGAATCCTATATTCTTTATTTAAATGAGACTAAAGTGGTAAATGTGTGTTATACAAGGCAGAATACCATTGAAATAGAGAAAGAAACACGTTCGGCAGCTTTGGAAAGCCTTACACTTCACTGAAATGTAGTACTACACTTTATATAACACAGTTGAGAGACAATGTTCCCTAGCTCCCTAAGTTCATAACAGTGTGTAGGAAGTTGTTTGATAAAGTGGGCAAAGCTTATACTTGGGCCAGAAGGCAGAATATAGGAAACTACATGAAAACATGAATAATTCAGTGAAAATGACTGTAAACAGATGAGAACTTGTTTAGAACAGCTGAAAGAGAATCTCCAAGTCAGTTCTTAGTGTAGAAAAGGTAGCTAAGATAAGGAAAATCCTTAATTCCAGTTAAGATCACATGAAACACTGTATGAATCCTATATTCTTTACTTAAAAGAGACTAGAGTGGTAAATGTGTGTTATACAAGGCAGAATACCATTGAAATAGAGAAAGAAACACGTTCGGCAGCTTTGGAAAGCCTTACACTTCACTGAAATGTAGTACTACACTCTATAACACAGTTGAGAGACAATGTTCAATAGCTGCCTCAGTACTTAACAGTGTGTAGGAAGTTGTTTGATAAAGTGGGCAAAGCTGATACTTGGACCAGAAGGCAGAATATAGGAAACTACATGAAAACATGATTAATTCAGTGAAAATGACTGTAAACAGATGTGAACTTGTTTAGAACTGCTGAAAGAGATTCTCCAAGTCAGTTCTTAGTGTAGAAAAGGTAGCTAAGATCCGGGAAATCCTTAATTCGAGTTAAGATTACATGAAACACTGTATGAATCCTATATTCTTTACTTAAAGGAGACTAGAGTGGTAAATGTGTTATACAAGGCAGAATACCATTGAAATAGAGAAAGAAACACGTTCGGCAGCTTTGGAAAGCCTTACACTTCACTGAAATGTAGTACTACACTCTATAACACAGTTGAGAGACAATGTTCAATAGCTGCCTCAGTACTTAACAGTGTGTAGGAAGTTGTTTGATAAAGTGGGCAAAGCTGATACTTGGACCAGAAGGCAGAATATAGGAAACTACATGAAAACATGATTAATTCAGTGAAAATGACTGTAAACAGATGTGAACTTGTTTAGAACAGCTGAAAGAGATTCTCCAAGTCAGTTCTTAGTGTAGAAAAGGTAGCTAATATCCGGGAAATCCTTAATTCGAGTTAAGATTACATGAAACACTGTATGAATCCTATATTCTTTACTTAAAGGAGACTAGAGTGGTAAATGTGTGTTATACAAGGCAGAATACCATTGAAATAGAGAAAGGAACACGTTCGGCAGCTTTGGAAAGCCTTACACTTCACTGAAATGTAGTACTACACTCTATAACACAGTTGAGAGACAATGTTCAATAGCTGCCTCAGTACTTAACAGTGTGTAGGAAGTTGTTTGATAAAGTGGGCAAAGCTCATACTTGGACCAGAAGGCAGAATATAGGAAACTACATGAAAACATGATTAATTCAGTGAAAATGACTGTAAACAGATGTGAACTTGTTTAGAACAGCTGAAAGAGATTCTCCAAGTCAGTTCTTAGTGTAGAAAAGGTAGCTAATATCCGGGAAATCCTTAATTCGAGTTAAGATTACATGAAACACTGTATGAATCCTATATTCTTTACTTAAAGGAGACTAGAGTGGTAAATGTGTGTTATACAAGGCAGAATACCATTGAAATAGAGAAAGAAACACGTTCGGCAGCTTTGGAAAGCCTTACACTTCACTGAAATGTAGTACTACACTTTATATAACACAGTTGAGAGACAATGTTCCCTAGCTCCCTAAGTTCATAACAGTGTGTAGGAAGTTGTTTGATAAAGTGGGCAAAGCTTATACTTGGGCCAGAAGGCAGAATATAGGAAACTACATGAAAACATGAATAATTCAGTGAAAATGACTGTAAACAGATGAGAACTTGTTTAGAACAGCTGAAAGAGAATCTCCAAGTCAGTTCTTAGTGTAGAAAAGGTAGCTAAGATAAGGAAAATCCTTAATTCCAGTTAAGATCACATGAAACACTGTATGAATCCTATATTCTTTACTTAAAGGAGACTAGAGTGGTAAATGTGTGTTATACAAGGCAGAATACCATTGAAATAGAGAAAGGAACACGTTCGGCAGCTTTGGAAAGCCTTACACTTCACTGAAATGTAGTACTACACTCTATAACACAGTTGAGAGACAATGTTCAATAGCTGCCTCAGTACTTAACAGTGTGTAGGAAGTTGTTTGATAAAGTGGGCAAAGCTGATACTTGGACCAGAAGGCAGAATATAGGAAACTACATGAAAACATGATTAATTCAGTGAAAATGACTGTAAACAGATGTGAACTTGTTTAGAACTGCTGAAAGAGATTCTCCAAGTCAGTTCTTAGTGTAGAAAAGGTAGCTAAGATCCGGGAAATCCTTAATTCGAGTTAAGATTACATGAAACACTGTATGAATCCTATATTCTTTACTTAAAGGAGACTAGAGTGGTAAATGTGTTATACAAGGCAGAATACCATTGAAATAGAGAAAGAAACACGTTCGGCAGCTTTGGAAAGCCTTACACTTCACTGAAATGTAGTACTACACTCTATAACACAGTTGAGAGACAATGTTCAATAGCTGCCTCAGTACTTAACAGTGTGTAGGAAGTTGTTTGATAAAGTGGGCAAAGCTGATACTTGGACCAGAAGGCAGAATATAGGAAACTACATGAAAACATGATTAATTCAGTGAAAATGACTGTAAACAGATGTGAACTTGTTTAGAACAGCTGAAAGAGATTCTCCAAGTCAGTTCTTAGTGTAGAAAAGGTAGCTAATATCCGGGAAATCCTTAATTCGAGTTAAGATTACATGAAACACTGTATGAATCCTATATTCTTTACTTAAAGGAGACTAGAGTGGTAAATGTGTGTTATACAAGGCAGAATACCATTGAAATAGAGAAAGGAACACGTTCGGCAGCTTTGGAAAGCCTTACACTTCACTGAAATGTAGTACTACACTTTATATAACACAGTTGAGAGACAATGTTCCCTAGCTCCCTCAGTTCATAACAGTGTGTAGGAAGTTGTTTCATAAAGTGGGCAAAGCTTATACTTGGGCCAGAAGGCAGAATATAGGAAACTACATGAAAACATGAATAATTCAGTGAAAATGACTGTAAACAGATGAGAACTTGTTTAGAACAGCTGAAAGAGAATCTCCAAGTCAGTTCTTAGTGTAGAAAAGGTAGCTAAGATAAGGAAAATCCTTAATTCCAGTTAAGATCACATGAAACACTGTATGAATCCTATATTCTTTACTTAAAGGAGACTAGAGTGGTAAATGTGTGTTATACAAGGCAGAATACCATTGAAATAGAGAAAGAAACACGTTCGGCAGCTTTGGAAAGCCTTACACTTCACTGAAATGTAGTACTACACTCTATAACACAGTTGAGAGACAATGTTCAATAGCTGCCTCAGTACTTAACAGTGTGTAGGAAGTTGTTTGATAAAGTGGGCAAAGCTGATACTTGGACCAGAAGGCAGAATATAGGAAACTACATGAAAACATGATTAATTCAGTGAAAATGACTGTAAACAGATGTGAACTTGTTTAGAACAGCTGAAAGAGATTCTCCAAGTCAGTTCTTAGTGTAGAAAAGGTAGCTAAGATCTGGGAAATCCTTAATTCGAGTTAAGATTACATGAAACACTGTATGAATCCTATATTCTTTACTTAAAGGAGACTAGAGTGGTAAATGTGTGTTATACAAGGCAGAATACCATTGAAATAGAGAAAGAAACACGTTCGGCAGCTTTGGAAAGCCTTACACTTCACTGAAATGTAGTACTACACTCTATAACACAGTTGAGAGACAATGTTCAATAGCTGCCTCAGTACTTAACAGTGTGTAGGAAGTTGTTTGATAAAGTGGGCAAAGCTGATACTTGGACCAGAAGGCAGAATATAGGAAACTACATGAAAACATGATTAATTCAGTGAAAATGACTGTAAACAGATGTGAACTTGTTTAGAACAGCTGAAAGAGATTCTCCAAGTCAGTTCTTAGTGTAGAAAAGGTAGCTAAGATCTGGGAAATCCTTAATTCGAGTTAAGATTACATGAAACACTGTATGAATCCTATATTCTTTACTTAAAGGAGACTAGAGTGGTAAATGTGTGTTATACAAGGCAGAATACCATTGAAATAGAGAAAGAAACACGTTCGGCAGCTTTGGAAAGCCTTACACTTCACTGAAATGTAGTACTACACTTTATATAACACAGTTGAGAGACAATGTTCCCTAGCTCCCTCAGTTCATAACAGTGTGTAGGAAGTTGTTTGATAAAGTGGGCAAAGCTTATACTTGGGCCAGAAGGCAGAATATAGGAAACTACATGAAAACATGAATAATTCAGTGAAAATGACTGTAAACAGATGAGAACTTGTTTAGAACAGCTGAAAGAGAATCTCCAAGTCAGTTCTTAGTGTAGAAAAGGTAGGTAAGATAAGGGAAATCCTTAATTCCAGTTAAGATCACATGAAACACTGTATGAATCCTATATTCTTTACTTAAAGGAGACTAGAGTGGTAAATGTGTGTTATACAAGGCAGAATACCATTGAAATAGAGAAAGAAACACGTTCGGCAGCTTTGGAAAGCCTTACACTTCACTGAAATGTAGTACTACACTCTATAACACAGTTGAGAGACAATGTTCAATAGCTGCCTCAGTACTTAACAGTGTGTAGGAAGTTGTTTGATAAAGTGGGCAAAGCTTATACTTGGACCAGAAGGCAGAATATAGGAAACTACATGAAAACATGATTAATTCAGTGAAAATGACTGTAAACAGATGTGAACTTGTTTAGAACAGCTGAAAGAGATTCTCCAAGTCAGTTCTTAGTGTAGAAAAGGTAGCTAATATCCGGGAAATCCTTAATTCGAGTTAAGATTACATGAAACACTGTATGAATCCTATATTCTTTACTTAAAGGAGACTAGAGTGGTAAATGTGTGTTATACAAGGCAGAATACCATTGAAATAGAGAAAGAAACACGTTCGGCAGCTTTGGAAAGCCTTACACTTCACTGAAATGTAGTACTGCACTTTATATAACACAGTTGAGAGACAATGTTCCCTAGCTCCCTAAGTTCATAACAGTGTGTAGGAAGTTGTTTGATAAAGTGGGCAAAGCTTATACTTGGGCCAGAAGGCAGAATATAGGAAACTACATGAAAACATGAATAATTCAGTGAAAATGACTGTAAACAGATGAGAACTTGTTTAGAACAGCTGAAAGAGAATCTCCAAGTCAGTTCTTAGTGTAGAAAAGGTAGCTAAGATAAGGAAAATCCTTAATTTCAGTTAAGATCACATGAAACACTGTAAGAATCCTATATTCTTTACTTAAAGGAGACTACAGTGGTAAATGTGTGTTATACAAGGCAGAATACCATTGAAATAGAGAAAGAAACACGTTCGGCAGCTTTGGAAAGCCTTACACTTCACTGAAATGTAGTACTACACTCTATAACACAGTTGAGAGACAATGTTCAATAGCTGCCTCAGTACTTAACAGTGTGTAGGAAGTTGTTTGATAAAGTGGGCAAAGCTGATACTTGGACCAGAAGGCAGAATATAGGAAACTACATGAAAACATGATTAATTCAGTGAAAATGACTGTAAACAGATGTGAACTTGTTTAGAACTGCTGAAAGAGATTCTCCAAGTCAGTTCTTAGTGTAGAAAAGGTAGCTAAGATCCGGGAAATCCTTAATTCGAGTTAAGATTACATGAAACACTGTATGAATCCTATATTCTTTACTTAAAGGAGACTAGAGTGGTAAATGTGTTATACAAGGCAGAATACCATTGAAATAGAGAAAGAAACACGTTCGGTAGCTTTGGAAAGCCTTACACTTCACTGAAATGTAGTACTACACTCTATAACACAGTTGAGAGACAATGTTCAATAGCTGCCTCAGTACTTAACAGTGTGTAGGAAGTTGTTTGATAAAGTGGGCAAAGCTGATACTTGGACCAGAAGGCAGAATATAGGAAACTACATGAAAACATGATTAATTCAGTGAAAATGACTGTAAACAGATGTGAACTTGTTTAGAACAGCTGAAAGAGATTCTCCAAGTCAGTTCTTAGTGTAGAAAAGGTAGCTAATATCCGGGAAATCCTTAATTCGAGTTAAGATTACATGAAACACTGTATGAATCCTATATTCTTTACTTAAAGGAGACTAGAGTGGTAAATGTGTGTTATACAAGGCAGAATACCATTGAAATAGAGAAAGGAACACGTTCGGCAGCTTTGGAAAGCCTTACACTTCACTGAAATGTAGTACTACACTTTATATAACACAGTTGAGAGACAATGTTCCCTAGCTCCCTCAGTTCATAACAGTGTGTAGGAAGTTGTTTCATAAAGTGGGCAAAGCTTATACTTGGTCCAGAAGGCAGAATATAGGAAACTACATGAAAACATGAATAATTCAGTGAAAATGACTGTAAACAGATGAGAACTTGTTTAGAACAGCTGAAAGAGAATCTCCAAGTCAGTTCTTAGTGTAGAAAAGGTAGCTAAGATAAGGAAAATCCTTAATTCCAGTTAAGATCACATGAAACACTGTATGAATCCTATATTCTTTACTTAAAGGAGACTAGAGTGGTAAATGTGTGTTATACAAGGCAGAATACCATTGAAATAGAGAAAGAAACACGTTCGGCAGCTTTGGAAAGCCTTACACTTCACTGAAATGTAGTACTACACTCTATAACACAGTTGAGAGACAATGTTCAATAGCTGCCTCAGTACTTAACAGTGTGTAGGAAGTTGTTTGATAAAGTGGGCAAAGCTGATACTTGGACCAGAAGGCAGAATATAGGAAACTACATGAAAACATGATTAATTCAGTGAAAATGACTGTAAACAGATGTGAACTTGTTTAGAACAGCTGAAAGAGATTCTCCAAGTCAGTTCTTAGTGTAGAAAAGGTAGCTAAGATCTGGGAAATCCTTAATTCGAGTTAAGATTACATGAAACACTGTATGAATCCTATATTCTTTACTTAAAGGAGACTAGAGTGGTAAATGTGTGTTATATAAGGCAGAATACCATTGAAATAGAGAAAGAAACACGTTCGGCAGCTTTGGAAAGCCTTACACTTCACTGAAATGTAGTACTACACTCTATAACACAGTTGAGAGACAATGTTCAATAGCTGCCTCAGTACTTAACAGTGTGTAGGAAGTTGTTTGATAAAGTGGGCAAAGCTGATACTTGGACCAGAAGGCAGAATATAGGAAACTACATGAAAACATGATTAATTCAGTGAAAATGACTGTAAACAGATGTGAACTTGTTTAGAACAGCTGAAAGAGATTCTCCAAGTCAGTTCTTAGTGTAGAAAAGGTAGCTAAGATCTGGGAAATCCTTAATTCGAGTTAAGATTACATGAAACACTGTATGAATCCTATATTCTTTACTTAAAGGAGACTAGAGTGGTAAATGTGTGTTATACAAGGCAGAATACCATTGAAATAGAGAAAGAAACACGTTCGGCAGCTTTGGAAAGCCTTACACTTCACTGAAATGTAGTACTACACTTTATATAACACAGTTGAGAGACAATGTTCCCTAGCTCCCTCAGTTCATAACAGTGTGTAGGAAGTTGTTTGATAAAGTGGGCAAAGCTTATACTTGGGCCAGAAGGCAGAATATAGGAAACTACATGAAAACATGAATAATTCAGTGAAAATGACTGTAAACAGATGAGAACTTGTTTAGAACAGCTGAAAGAGAATCTCCAAGTCAGTTCTTAGTGTAGAAAACGTAGCTAAGATAAGGAAAATCCTTAATTCCAGTTAAGATTACATGAAACACTGTATGAATCCTATATTCTTTACTTAAAGGAGACTAGAGTGGTAAATGTGTGTTATACAAGGCAGAATACCATTGAAATAGAGAAAGAAACACGTTCGGCAGCTTTGGAAAGCCTTACACTTCACTGAAATGTAGTACTACACTTTATATAACACAGTTGAGAGACAATGTTCCCTAGCTCCCTAAGTTCATAACAGTGTGTAGGAAGTTGTTTGATAAAGTGGGCAAAGCTTATACTTGGGCCAGAAGGCAGAATATAGGAAACTACATGAAAACATGAATAATTCAGTGAAAAATGACTGTAAACAGATGAGAACTTGTTTAGAACAGCTGAAAGAGAATCTCCAAGTCAGTTCTTAGTGTAGAAAAGGTAGCTAAGATAAGGAAAATCCTTAATTCCAGTTAAGATCACATGAAACACTGTATGAATCCTATATTCTTTACTTAAAGGAGACTAGAGTGGTAAATGTGTGTTATACAAGGCAGAATACCATTGAAATAGAGAAAGAAACACGTTCGGCAGCTTTGGAAAGCCTTACACTTCACTGAAATGTAGTACTACACTCTATAACACAGTTGAGAGACAATGTTCAATAGCTGCCTCAGTACTTAACAGTGTGTAGGAAGTTGTTTGATAAAGTGGGCAAAGCTGATACTTGGACCAGAAGGCAGAATATAGGAAACTACATGAAAACATGATTAATTCAGTGAAAATGACTGTAAACAGATGTGAACTTGTTTATAACTGCTGAAAGAGATTCTCCAAGTCAGTTCTTAGTGTAGAAAAGGTAGCTAAGATCCGGGAAATCCTTAATTCGAGTTAAGATTACATGAAACACTGTATGAATCCTATATTCTTTACTTAAAGGAGACTAGAGTGGTAAATGTGTGTTATACAAGGCAGAATACCATTGAAATAGAGAAAGAAACACGTTCGGCAGCTTTGGAAAGCCTTACACTTCACTGAAATGTAGTACTACACTCTATAACACAGTTGAGAGACAATGTTCAATAGCTGCCTCAGTACTTAACAGTGTGTAGGAAGTTGTTTGATAAAGTGGGCAAAGCTTATACTTGGACCAGAAGGCAGAATATAGGAAACTACATGAAAACATGATTAATTCAGTGAAAATGACTGTAAACAGATGTGAACTTGTTTAGAACAGCTGAAAGAGATTCTCCAAGTCAGTTCTTAGTGTAGAAAAGGTAGCTAATATCCGGGAAATCCTTAATTCGAGTTAAGATTACATGAAACACTGTATGAATCCTATATTCTTTACTTAAAGGAGACTAGAGTGGTAAATGTGTGTTATACAAGGCAGAATACCATTGAAATAGAGAAAGAAACACGTTCGGCAGCTTTGGAAAGCCTTACACTTCACTGAAATGTAGTACTACACTTTATATAACACAGTTGAGAGACAATGTTCCCTAGCTCCCTCAGTTCATAACAGTGTGTAGGAAGTTGTTTGATAAAGTGGGCAAAGCTTATACTTGGGCCAGAAGGCAGAATATAGGAAACTACATGAAAACATGAATAATTCAGTGAAAATGACTGTAAACAGATGAGAACTTGTTTAGAACAGCTGAAAGAGAATCTCCAAGTCAGTTCTTAGTGTAGAAAAGGTAGCTAAGATAAGGAAAATCCTTAATTCCAGTTAAGATCACATGAAACACTGTATGAATCCTATATTCTTTACTTAAAGGAGACTAGAGTGGTAAATGTGTGTTATACAAGGCAGAATACCATTGAAATAGAGAAAGAAACACGTTCGGCAGCTTTGGAAAGCCTTACACTTCACTGAAATGTAGTACTACACTCTATAACACAGTTGAGAGACAATGTTCAATAGCTGCCTCAGTACTTAACAGTGTGTAGGAAGTTGTTTGATAAAGTGGGCAAAGCTGATACTTGGACCAGAAGGCAGAATATAGGAAACTACATGAAAACATGATTAATTCAGTGAAAATGACTGTAAACAGATGTGAACTTGTTTAGAACTGCTGAAAGAGATTCTCCAAGTCAGTTCTTAGTGTAGAAAAGGTAGCTAAGATCCGGGAAATCCTTAATTCGAGTTAAGATTACATGAAACACTGTATGAATCCTATATTCTTTACTTAAAGGAGACTAGAGTGGTAAATGTGTTATACAAGGCAGAATACCATTGAAATAGAGAAAGAAACACGTTCGGCAGCTTTGGAAAGGCTTACACTTCACTGAAATGTAGTACTACACTCTATAACACAGTTGAGAGACAATGTTCAATAGCTGCCTCAGTACTTAACAGTGTGTAGGAAGTTGTTTGATAAAGTGGGCAAAGCTGATACTTGGACCAGAAGGCAGAATATAGGAAACTACATGAAAACATGATTAATTCAGTGAAAATGACTGTAAACAGATGTGAACTTGTTTAGAACAGCTGAAAGAGATTCTCCAAGTCAGTTCTTAGTGTAGAAAAGGTAGCTAATATCCGGGAAATCCTTAATTCGAGTTAAGATTACATGAAACACTGTATGAATCCTATATTCTTTACTTAAAGGAGACTAGAGTGGTAAATGTGTGTTATACAAGGCAGAATACCATTGAAATAGAGAAAGGAACACGTTCGGCAGCTTTGGAAAGCCTTACACTTCACTGAAATGTAGTACTACACTTTATATAACACAGTTGAGAGACAATGTTCCCTAGCTCCCTCAGTTCATAACAGTGTGTAGGAAGTTGTTTCATAAAGTGGGCAAAGCTTATACTTGGGCCAGAAGGCAGAATATAGGAAACTACATGAAAACATGAATAATTCAGTGAAAATGACTGTAAACAGATGAGAACTTGTTTAGAACAGCTGAAAGAGAATCTCCAAGTCAGTTCTTAGTGTAGAAAAGGTAGCTAAGATAAGGAAAATCCTTAATTCCAGTTAAGATCACATGAAACACTGTATGAATCCTATATTCTTTACTTAAAGGAGACTAGAGTGGTAAATGTGTGTTATACAAGGCAGAATACCATTGAAATAGAGAAAGAAACACGTTCGGCAGCTTTGGAAAGCCTTACACTTCACTGAAATGTAGTACTACACTCTATAACACAGTTGAGAGACAATGTTCAATAGCTGCCTCAGTACTTAACAGTGTGTAGGAAGTTGTTTGATAAAGTGGGCAAAGCTGATACTTGGACCAGAAGGCAGAATATAGGAAACTACATGAAAACATGATTAATTCAGTGAAAATGACTGTAAACAGATGTGAACTTGTTTAGAACAGCTGAAAGAGATTCTCCAAGTCAGTTCTTAGTGTAGAAAAGGTAGCTAAGATCTGGGAAATCCTTAATTCGAGTTAAGATTACATGAAACACTGTATGAATCCTATATTCTTTACTTAAAGGAGACTAGAGTGGTAAATGTGTGTTATACAAGGCAGAATACCATTGAAATAGAGAAAGAAACACGTTCGGCAGCTTTGGAAAGCCTTACACTTCACTGAAATGTAGTACTACACTCTATAACACAGTTGAGAGACAATGTTCAATAGCTGCCTCAGTACTTAACAGTGTGTAGGAAGTTGTTTGATAAAGTGGGCAAAGCTGATACTTGGACCAGAAGGCAGAATATAGGAAACTACATGAAAACATGATTAATTCAGTGAAAATGACTGTAAACAGATGTGAACTTGTTTAGAACAGCTGAAAGAGATTCTCCAAGTCAGTTCTTAGTGTAGAAAAGGTAGCTAAGATCTGGGAAATCCTTAATTCGAGTTAAGATTACATGAAACACTGTATGAATCCTATATTCTTTACTTAAAGGAGACTAGAGTGGTAAATGTGTGTTATACAAGGCAGAATACCATTGAAATAGAGAAAGAAACACGTTCGGCAGCTTTGGAAAGCCTTACACTTCACTGAAATGTAGTACTACACTTTATATAACACAGTTGAGAGACAATGTTCCCTAGCTCCCTCAGTTCATAACAGTGTGTAGGAAGTTGTTTGATAAAGTGGGCAAAGCTTATACTTGGGCCAGAAGGCAGAATATAGGAAACTACATGAAAACATGAATAATTCAGTGAAAATGACTGTAAACAGATGAGAACTTGTTTAGAACAGCTGAAAGAGAATCTCCAAGTCAGTTCTTAGTGTAGAAAAGGTAGGTAAGATAAGGGAAATCCTTAATTCCAGTTAAGATCACATGAAACACTGTATGAATCCTATATTCTTTACTTAAAGGAGACTAGAGTGGTAAATGTGTGTTATACAAGGCAGAATACCATTGAAATAGAGAAAGAAACACGTTCGGCAGCTTTGGAAAGCCTTACACTTCACTGAAATGTAGTACTACACTCTATAACACAGTTGAGAGACAATGTTCAATAGCTGCCTCAGTACTTAACAGTGTGTAGGAAGTTGTTTGATAAAGTGGGCAAAGCTTATACTTGGACCAGAAGGCAGAATATAGGAAACTACATGAAAACATGATTAATTCAGTGAAAATGACTGTAAACAGATGTGAACTTGTTTAGAACAGCTGAAAGAGATTCTCCAAGTCAGTTCTTAGTGTAGAAAAGGTAGCTAATATCCGGGAAATCCTTAATTCGAGTTAAGATTACATGAAACACTGTATGAATCCTATATTCTTTACTTAAAGGAGACTAGAGTGGTAAATGTGTGTTATACAAGGCAGAATACCATTGAAATAGAGAAAGAAACACGTTCGGCAGCTTTGGAAAGCCTTACACTTCACTGAAATGTAGTACTGCACTTTATATAACACAGTTGAGAGACAATGTTCCCTAGCTCCCTAAGTTCATAACAGTGTGTAGGAAGTTGTTTGATAAAGTGGGCAAAGCTTATACTTGGGCCAGAAGGCAGAATATAGGAAACTACATGAAAACATGAATAATTCAGTGAAAATGACTGTAAACAGATGAGAACTTGTTTAGAACAGCTGAAAGAGAATCTCCAAGTCAGTTCTTAGTGTAGAAAAGGTAGCTAAGATAAGGAAAATCCTTAATTTCAGTTAAGATCACATGAAACACTGTAAGAATCCTATATTCTTTACTTAAAGGAGACTACAGTGGTAAATGTGTGTTATACAAGGCAGAATACCATTGAAATAGAGAAAGAAACACGTTCGGCAGCTTTGGAAAGCCTTACACTTCACTGAAATGTAGTACTACACTCTATAACACAGTTGAGAGACAATGTTCAATAGCTGCCTCAGTACTTAACAGTGTGTAGGAAGTTGTTTGATAAAGTGGGCAAAGCTGATACTTGGACCAGAAGGCAGAATATAGGAAACTACATGAAAACATGATTAATTCAGTGAAAATGACTGTAAACAGATGTGAACTTGTTTAGAACTGCTGAAAGAGATTCTCCAAGTCAGTTCTTAGTGTAGAAAAGGTAGCTAAGATCCGGGAAATCCTTAATTCGAGTTAAGATTACATGAAACACTGTATGAATCCTATATTCTTTACTTAAAGGAGACTAGAGTGGTAAATGTGTTATACAAGGCAGAATACCATTGAAATAGAGAAAGAAACACGTTCGGTAGCTTTGGAAAGCCTTACACTTCACTGAAATGTAGTACTACACTCTATAACACAGTTGAGAGACAATGTTCAATAGCTGCCTCAGTACTTAACAGTGTGTAGGAAGTTGTTTGATAAAGTGGGCAAAGCTGATACTTGGACCAGAAGGCAGAATATAGGAAACTACATGAAAACATGATTAATTCAGTGAAAATGACTGTAAACAGATGTGAACTTGTTTAGAACAGCTGAAAGAGATTCTCCAAGTCAGTTCTTAGTGTAGAAAAGGTAGCTAATATCCGGGAAATCCTTAATTCGAGTTAAGATTACATGAAACACTGTATGAATCCTATATTCTTTACTTAAAGGAGACTAGAGTGGTAAATGTGTGTTATACAAGGCAGAATACCATTGAAATAGAGAAAGGAACACGTTCGGCAGCTTTGGAAAGCCTTACACTTCACTGAAATGTAGTACTACACTTTATATAACACAGTTGAGAGACAATGTTCCCTAGCTCCCTCAGTTCATAACAGTGTGTAGGAAGTTGTTTGATAAAGTGGGCAAAGCTTATACTTGGGCCAGAAGGCAGAATATAGGAAACTACATGAAAACATGAATAATTCAGTGAAAATGACTGTAAACAGATGAGAACTTGTTTAGAATAGCTGAAAGAGAATCTCCAAGTCAGTTCTTAGTGTAGAAAAGGTAGCTAAGATAAGGAAAATCCTTAATTTCAGTTAAGATCACATGAAACACTGTAAGAATCCTATATTCTTTACTTAAAGGAGACTACAGTGGTAAATGTGTGTTATACAAGGCAGAATACCATTGAAATAGAGAAAGAAACACGTTCGGCAGCTTTGGAAAGCCTTACACTTCACTGAAATGTAGTACTACACTCTATAACACAGTTGAGAGACAATGTTCAATAGCTGCCTCAGTACTTAACAGTGTGTAGGAAGTTGTTTGATAAAGTGGGCAAAGCTGATACTTGGACCAGAAGGCAGAATATAGGAAACTACATGAAAACATGATTAATTCAGTGAAAATGACTGTAAACAGATGTGAACTTGTTTAGAACTGCTGAAAGAGATTCTCCAAGTCAGTTCTTAGTGTAGAAAAGGTAGCTAAGATCCGGGAAATCCTTAATTCGAGTTAAGATTACATGAAACACTGTATGAATCCTATATTCTTTACTTAAAGGAGACTAGAGTGGTAAATGTGTTATACAAGGCAGAATACCATTGAAATAGAGAAAGAAACACGTTCGGTAGCTTTGGAAAGCCTTACACTTCACTGAAATGTAGTACTACACTCTATAACACAGTTGAGAGACAATGTTCAATAGCTGCCTCAGTACTTAACAGTGTGTAGGAAGTTGTTTGATAAAGTGGGCAAAGCTGATACTTGGACCAGAAGGCAGAATATAGGAAACTACATGAAAACATGATTAATTCAGTGAAAATGACTGTAAACAGATGTGAACTTGTTTAGAACAGCTGAAAGAGATTCTCCAAGTCAGTTCTTAGTGTAGAAAAGGTAGCTAATATCCGGGAAATCCTTAATTCGAGTTAAGATTACATGAAACACTGTATGAATCCTATATTCTTTACTTAAAGGAGACTAGAGTGGTAAATGTGTGTTATACAAGGCAGAATACCATTGAAATAGAGAAAGGAACACGTTCGGCAGCTTTGGAAAGCCTTACACTTCACTGAAATGTAGTACTACACTTTATATAACACAGTTGAGAGACAATGTTCCCTAGCTCCCTCAGTTCATAACAGTGTGTAGGAAGTTGTTTCATAAAGTGGGCAAAGCTTATACTTGGGCCAGAAGGCAGAATATAGGAAACTACATGAAAACATGAATAATTCAGTGAAAATGACTGTAAACAGATGAGAACTTGTTTAGAACAGCTGAAAGAGAATCTCCAAGTCAGTTCTTAGTGTAGAAAAGGTAGCTAAGATAAGGAAAATCCTTAATTCCAGTTAAGATCACATGAAACACTGTATGAATCCTATATTCTTTACTTAAAGGAGACTAGAGTGGTAAATGTGTGTTATACAAGGCAGAATACCATTGAAATAGAGAAAGAAACACGTTCGGCAGTTTTGGAAAGTCTTACACTTCACTGAAATGTAGTACTACACTCTATAACACAGTTGAGAGACAATGTTCAATAGCTGCCTCAGTACTTAACAGTGTGTAGGAAGTTGTTTGATAAAGTGGGCAAAGCTGATACTTGGACCAGAAGGCAGAATATAGGAAACTACATGAAAACATGATTAATTCAGTGAAAATGACTGTAAACAGATGTGAACTTGTTTAGAACAGCTGAAAGAGATTCTCCAAGTCAGTTCTTAGTGTAGAAAAGGTAGCTAAGATCTGGGAAATCCTTAATTCGAGTTAAGATTACATGAAACACTGTATGAATCCTATATTCTTTACTTAAAGGAGACTAGAGTGGTAAATGTGTGTTATATAAGGCAGAATACCATTGAAATAGAGAAAGAAACACGTTCGGCAGCTTTGGAAAGCCTTACACTTCACTGAAATGTAGTACTACACTCTATAACACAGTTGAGAGACAATGTTCAATAGCTGCCTCAGTACTTAACAGTGTGTAGGAAGTTGTTTGATAAAGTGGGCAAAGCTGATACTTGGACCAGAAGGCAGAATATAGGAAACTACATGAAAACATGATTAATTCAGTGAAAATGACTGTAAACAGATGTGAACTTGTTTAGAACAGCTGAAAGAGATTCTCCAAGTCAGTTCTTAGTGTAGAAAAGGTAGCTAAGATCTGGGAAATCCTTAATTCGAGTTAAGATTACATGAAACACTGTATGAATCCTATATTCTTTACTTAAAGGAGACTAGAGTGGTAAATGTGTGTTATACAAGGCAGAATACCATTGAAATAGAGAAAGAAACACGTTCGGCAGCTTTGGAAAGCCTTACACTTCACTGAAATGTAGTACTACACTTTATATAACACAGTTGAGAGACAATGTTCCCTAGCTCCCTCAGTTCATAACAGTGTGTAGGAAGTTGTTTGATAAAGTGGGCAAAGCTTATACTTGGGCCAGAAGGCAGAATATAGGAAACTACATGAAAACATGAATAATTCAGTGAAAATGACTGTAAACAGATGAGAACTTGTTTAGAACAGCTGAAAGAGAATCTCCAAGTCAGTTCTTAGTGTAGAAAACGTAGCTAAGATAAGGAAAATCCTTAATTCCAGTTAAGATTACATGAAACACTGTATGAATCCTATATTCTTTACTTAAAGGAGACTAGAGTGGTAAATGTGTGTTATACAAGGCAGAATACCATTGAAATAGAGAAAGAAACACGTTCGGCAGCTTTGGAAAGCCTTACACTTCACTGAAATGTAGTACTACACTTTATATAACACAGTTGAGAGACAATGTTCCCTAGCTCCCTAAGTTCATAACAGTGTGTAGGAAGTTGTTTGATAAAGTGGGCAAAGCTTATACTTGGGCCAGAAGGCAGAATATAGGAAACTACATGAAAACATGAATAATTCAGTGAAAAATGACTGTAAACAGATGAGAACTTGTTTAGAACAGCTGAAAGAGAATCTCCAAGTCAGTTCTTAGTGTAGAAAAGGTAGCTAAGATAAGGAAAATCCTTAATTCCAGTTAAGATCACATGAAACACTGTATGAATCCTATATTCTTTACTTAAAGGAGACTAGAGTGGTAAATGTGTGTTATACAAGGCAGAATACCATTGAAATAGAGAAAGAAACACGTTCGGCAGCTTTGGAAAGCCTTACACTTCACTGAAATGTAGTACTACACTCTATAACACAGTTGAGAGACAATGTTCAATAGCTGCCTCAGTACTTAACAGTGTGTAGGAAGTTGTTTGATAAAGTGGGCAAAGCTGATACTTGGACCAGAAGGCAGAATATAGGAAACTACATGAAAACATGATTAATTCAGTGAAAATGACTGTAAACAAATGTGAACTTGTTTATAACTGCTGAAAGAGATTCTCCAAGTCAGTTCTTAGTGTAGAAAAGGTAGCTAAGATCCGGGAAATCCTTAATTCGAGTTAAGATTACATGAAACACTGTATGAATCCTATATTCTTTACTTAAAGGAGACTAGAGTGGTAAATGTGTGTTATACAAGGCAGAATACCATTGAAATAGAGAAAGAAACACGTTCGGCAGCTTTGGAAAGCCTTACACTTCACTGAAATGTAGTACTACACTCTATAACACAGTTGAGAGACAATGTTCAATAGCTGCCTCAGTACTTAACAGTGTGTAGGAAGTTGTTTGATAAAGTGGGCAAAGCTTATACTTGGACCAGAAGGCAGAATATAGGAAACTACATGAAAACATGATTAATTCAGTGAAAATGACTGTAAACAGATGTGAACTTGTTTAGAACAGCTGAAAGAGATTCTCCAAGTCAGTTCTTAGTGTAGAAAAGGTAGCTAATATCCGGGAAATCCTTAATTCGAGTTAAGATTACATGAAACACTGTATGAATCCTATATTCTTTACTTAAAGGAGACTAGAGTGGTAAATGTGTGTTATACAAGGCAGAATACCATTGAAATAGAGAAAGAAACACGTTCGGCAGCTTTGGAAAGCCTTACACTTCACTGAAATGTAGTACTACACTTTATATAACACAGTTGAGAGACAATGTTCCCTAGCTCCCTCAGTTCATAACAGTGTGTAGGAAGTTGTTTGATAAAGTGGGCAAAGCTTATACTTGGGCCAGAAGGCAGAATATAGGAAACTACATGAAAACATGAATAATTCAGTGAAAATGACTGTAAACAGATGAGAACTTGTTTAGAACAGCTGAAAGAGAATCTCCAAGTCAGTTCTTAGTGTAGAAAAGGTAGCTAAGATAAGGAAAATCCTTAATTCCAGTTAAGATCACATGAAACACTGTATGAATCCTATATTCTTTACTTAAAGGAGACTAGAGTGGTAAATGTGTTATACAAGGCAGAATACCATTGAAATAGAGAAAGAAACACGTTCGGCAGCTTTGGAAAGCCTTACACTTCACTGAAATGTAGTACTACACTCTATAACACAGTTGAGAGACAATGTTCAATAGCTGCCTCAGTACTTAACAGTGTGTAGGAAGTTGTTTGATAAAGTGGGCAAAGCTGATACTTGGACCAGAAGGCAGAATATAGGAAACTACATGAAAACATGATTAATTCAGTGAAAATGACTGTAAACAGATGTGAACATGTTTAGAACAGCTGAAAGAGATTCTCCAAGTCAGTTCTTAGTGTAGAAAAGGTAGCTAATATCCGGGAAATCCTTAATTCGAGTTAAGATTACATGAAACACTGTATGAATCCTATATTCTTTACTTAAAGGAGACTAGAGTGGTAAATGTGTGTTATACAAGGCAGAATACCATTGAAATAGAGAAAGGAACACGTTCGGCAACTTTGGAAAGCCTTACACTTCACTGAAATGTAGTACTACACTTTATATAACACAGTTGAGAGACAATGTTCCCTAGCTCCCTCAGTTCATAACAGTGTGTAGGAAGTTGTTTCATAAAGTGGGCAAAGCTTATACTTGGGCCAGAAGGCAGAATATAGGAAACTACATGAAAACATGAATAATTCAGTGAAAATGACTGTAAACAGATGAGAACTTGTTTAGAACAGCTGAAAGAGAATCTCCAAGTCAGTTCTTAGTGTAGAAAAGGTAGCTAAGATAAGGAAAATCCTTAATTCCAGTTAAGATCACATGAAACACTGTATGAATCCTATATTCTTTACTTAAAGGAGACTAGAGTGGTAAATGTGTGTTATACAAGGCAGAATACCATTGAAATAGAGAAAGAAACACGTTCGGCAGCTTTGGAAAGCCTTACAATTCACTGAAATGTAGTACTACACTCTATAACACAGTTGAGAGACAATGTTCAATAGCTGCCTCAGTACTTAACAGTGTGTAGGAAGTTGTTTGATAAAGTGGGCAAAGCTGATACTTGGACCAGAAGGCAGAATATAGGAAACTACATGAAAACATGATTAATTCAGTGAAAATGACTGTAAACAGATGTGAACTTGTTTAGAACTGCTGAAAGAGATTCTCCAAGTCAGTTCTTAGTGTAGAAAAGGTAGCTAAGATCCGGGAAATCCTTAATTCGAGTTAAGATTACATGAAACACTGTATGAATCCTATATTCTTTACTTAAAGGAGACTAGAGTGGTAAATGTGTGTTATACAAGGCAGAATACCATTGAAATAGAGAAAGGAACACGTTCGGCAACTTTGGAAAGCCTTACACTTCACTGAAATGTAGTACTACACTTTATATAACACAGTTGAGAGACAATGTTCCCTAGCTCCCTCAGTTCATAACAGTGTGTAGGAAGTTGTTTCATAAAGTGGGCAAAGCTTATACTTGGGCCAGAAGGCAGAATATAGGAAACTACATGAAAACATGAATAATTCAGTGAAAATGACTGTAAACAGATGAGAACTTGTTTAGAACAGCTGAAAGAGAATCTCCAAGTCAGTTCTTAGTGTAGAAAATGTAGCTAAGATAAGGAAAATCCTTAATTCCAGTTAAGATCACATGAAACACTGTATGAATCCTATATTCTTTACTTAAAGGAGACTAGAGTGGTAAATGTGTGTTATACAAGGCAGAATACCATTGAAATAGAGAAAGAAACACGTTCGGCAGCTTTGGAAAGCCTTACACTTCACTGAAATGTAGTACTACACTCTATAACACAGTTGAGAGACAATGTTCAATAGCTGCCTCAGTACTTAACAGTGTGTAGGAAGTTGTTTGATAAAGTGGGCAAAGCTGATACTTGGACCAGAAGGCAGAATATAGGAAACTACATGAAAACATGATTAATTCAGTGAAAATGACTGTAAACAGATGTGAACTTGTTTAGAACAGCTGAAAGAGATTCTCCAAGTCAGTTCTTAGTGTAGAAAAGGTAGCTAATATCCGGGAAATCCTTAATTCGAGTTAAGATTACATGAAACACTGTATGAATCCTATATTCTTTACTTAAAGGAGACTAGAGTGGTAAATGTGTGTTATACAAGGCAGAATACCATTGAAATAGAGAAAGAAACACGTTCGGCAGCTTTGGAAAGCCTTACACTTCACTGAAATGTAGTACTACACTCTATAACACAGTTGAGAGACAATGTTCAATAGCTGCCTCAGTACTTAACAGTGTGTAGGAAGTTGTTTGATAAAGTGGGCAAAGCAGATACTTGGACCAGAAGGCAGAATATAGGAAACTACATGAAAACATGATTAATTCAGTGAAAATGACTGTAAACAGATGTGAACTTGTTTAGAACTGCTGAAAGAGATTCTCCAAGTCAGTTCTTAGTGTAGAAAAGGTAGCTAAGATCCGGGAAATCCTTAATTCGAGTTAAGATTACATGAAACACTGTATGAATCCTATATTCTTTACTTAAAGGAGACTAGAGTGGTAAATGTGTTATACAAGGCAGAATACCATTGAAATAGAGAAAGAAACACGTTCGGCAGCTTTGGAAAGCCTTACACTTCACTGAAATGTAGTACTACACTCTATAACACAGTTGAGAGACAATGTTCAATAGCTGCCTCAGTACTTAACAGTGTGTAGGAAGTTGTTTGATAAAGTGGGCAAAGCTGATACTTGGACCAGAAGGCAGAATATAGGAAACTACATGAAAACATGATTAATTCAGTGAAAATGACTGTAAACAGATGTGAACATGTTTAGAACAGCTGAAAGAGATTCTCCAAGTCAGTTCTTAGTGTAGAAAAGGTAGCTAATATCCGGGAAATCCTTAATTCGAGTTAAGATTACATGAAACACTGTATGAATCCTATATTCTTTACTTAAAGGAGACTAGAGTGGTAAATGTGTGTTATACAAGGCAGAATACCATTGAAATAGAGAAAGGAACACGTTCGGCAACTTTGGAAAGCCTTACACTTCACTGAAATGTAGTACTACACTTTATATAACACAGTTGAGAGACAATGTTCCCTAGCTCCCTCAGTTCATAACAGTGTGTAGGAAGTTGTTTCATAAAGTGGGCAAAGCTTATACTTGGGCCAGAAGGCAGAATATAGGAAACTACATGAAAACATGAATAATTCAGTGAAAATGACTGTAAACAGATGAGAACTTGTTTAGAACAGCTGAAAGAGAATCTCCAAGTCAGTTCTTAGTGTAGAAAAGGTAGCTAAGATAAGGAAAATCCTTAATTCCAGTTAAGATCACATGAAACACTGTATGAATCCTATATTCTTTACTTAAAGGAGACTAGAGTGGTAAATGTGTGTTATACAAGGCAGAATACCATTGAAATAGAGAAAGAAACACGTTCGGCAGCTTTGGAAAGCCTTACACTTCACTGAAATGTAGTACTACACTCTATAACACAGTTGAGAGACAATGTTCAATAGCTGCCTCAGTACTTAACAGTGTGTAGGAAGTTGTTTGATAAAGTGGGCAAAGCTGATACTTGGACCAGAAGGCAGAATATAGGAAACTACATGAAAACATGATTAATTCAGTGAAAATGACTGTAAACAGATGTGAACTTGTTTAGAACAGCTGAAAGAGATTCTCCAAGTCAGTTCTTAGTGTAGAAAAGGTAGCTAATATCCGGGAAATCCTTAATTCGAGTTAAGATTACATGAAACACTGTATGAATCCTATATTCTTTACTTAAAGGAGACTAGAGTGGTAAATGTGTGTTATACAAGGCAGAATACCATTGAAATAGAGAAAGAAACACGTTCGGCAGCTTTGGAAAGCCTTACACTTCACTGAAATGTAGTACTACACTCTATAACACAGTTGAGAGACAATGTTCAATAGCTGCCTCAGTACTTAACAGTGTGTAGGAAGTTGTTTGATAAAGTGGGCAAAGCAGATACTTGGACCAGAAGGCAGAATATAGGAAACTACATGAAAACATGATTAATTCAGTGAAAATGACTGTAAACAGATGTGAACTTGTTTAGAACTGCTGAAAGAGATTCTCCAAGTCAGTTCTTAGTGTAGAAAAGGTAGCTAAGATCCGGGAAATCCTTAATTCGAGTTAAGATTACATGAAACACTGTATGAATCCTATATTCTTTACTTAAAGGAGACTAGAGTGGTAAATGTGTTATACAAGGCAGAATACCATTGAAATAGAGAAAGAAACACGTTCGGCAGCTTTGGAAAGCCTTACACTTCACTGAAATGTAGTACTACACTCTATAACACAGTTGAGAGACAATGTTCAATAGCTGCCTCAGTACTTAACAGTGTGTAGGAAGTTGTTTGATAAAGTGGGCAAAGCTGATACTTGGACCAGAAGGCAGAATATAGGAAACTACATGAAAACATGATTAATTCAGTGAAAATGACTGTAAACAGATGTGAACATGTTTAGAACAGCTGAAAGAGATTCTCCAAGTCAGTTCTTAGTGTAGAAAAGGTAGCTAATATCCGGGAAATCCTTAATTCGAGTTAAGATTACATGAAACACTGTATGAATCCTATATTCTTTACTTAAAGGAGACTAGAGTGGTAAATGTGTGTTATACAAGGCAGAATACCATTGAAATAGAGAAAGGAACACGTTCGGCAGCTTTGGAAAGCCTTACACTTCACTGAAATGTAGTACTACACTTTATATAACACAGTTGAGAGACAATGTTCCCTAGCTCCCTCAGTTCATAACAGTGTGTAGGAAGTTGTTTCATAAAGTGGGCAAAGCTTATACTTGGGCCAGAAGGCAGAATATAGGAAACTACATGAAAACATGAATAATTCAGTGAAAATGACTGTAAACAGATGAGAACTTGTTTAGAACAGCTGAAAGAGAATCTCCAAGTCAGTTCTTAGTGTAGAAAAGGTAGCTAAGATAAGGAAAATCCTTAATTCCAGTTAAGATCACATGAAACACTGTATGAATCCTATATTCTTTACTTAAAGGAGACTAGAGTGGTAAATGTGTGTTATACAAGGCAGAATACCATTGAAATAGAGAAAGAAACACGTTCGGCAGCTTTGGAAAGCCTTACACTTCACTGAAATGTAGTACTACACTCTATAACACAGTTGAGAGACAATGTTCATTAGCTGCCTCAGTACTTAACAGTGTGTAGGAAGTTGTTTGATAAAGTGGGCAAAGCTTATACTTGGACCAGAAGGCAGAATATAGGAAACTACATGAAAACATGATTAATTCAGTGAAAATGACTGTAAACAGATGTGAACTTGTTTAGAACAGCTGAAAGAGATTCTCCAAGTCAGTTCTTAGTGTAGAAAAGGTAGCTAATATCCGGGAAATCCTTAATTCGAGTTAAGATTACATGAAACACTGTATGAATCCTATATTCTTTACTTAAAGGAGACTAGAGTGGTAAATGTGTGTTATACAAGGCAGAATACCATTGAAATAGAGAAAGAAACACGTTCGGCAGCTTTGGAAAGCCTTACACTTCACTGAAATGTAGTACTACACTTTATATAACACAGTTGAGAGACAATGTTCCCTAGCTCCCTCAGTTCATAACAGTGTGTAGGAAGTTGTTTGATAAAGTGGGCAAAGCTTATACTTGGGCCAGAAGGCAGAATATAGGAAACTACATGAAAACATGAATAATTCAGTGAAAATGACTGTAAACAGATGAGAACTTGTTTAGAACAGCTGAAAGAGAATCTCCAAGTCAGTTCTTAGTGTAGAAAAGGTAGCTAAGATAAGGAAAATCCTTAATTCCAGTTAAGATCACATGAAACACTGTATGAATCCTATATTCTTTACTTAAAGGAGACTAGAGTGGTAAATGTGTGTTATACAAGGCAGAATACCATTGAAATAGAGAAAGAAACACGTTCGGCAGCTTTGGAAAGCCTTACACTTCACTGAAATGTAGTACTACACTCTATAACACAGTTGAGAGACAATGTTCAATAGCTGCCTCAGTACTTAACAGTGTGTAGGAAGTTGTTTGATAAAGTGGGCAAAGCTTATACTTGGGCCAGAAGGCAGAATATAGGAAACTACATGAAAACATGATTAATTCAGTGAAAATGACTGTAAACAGATGTGAACTTGTTTAGAACAGCTGAAAGAGATTCTCCAAGTCAGTTCTTAGTGTAGAAAAGGTAGCTAATATCCGGGAAATCCTTAATTCGAGTTAAGATTACATGAAACACTGTATGAATCCTATATTCTTTATTTAAAGGAGACTAGAGTGGTAAATGTGTGTTATACAAGGCAGAATACCATTGAAATAGAGAAAGAAACACGTTCGGCAGCTTTGGAAAGCCTTACACTTCACTGAAATGTAGTACTACACTTTATATAACACAGTTGAGAGACAATGTTCCCTAGCTCCCTAAGTTCATAACAGTGTGTAGGAAGTTGTTTGATAAAGTGGGCAAAGCTTATACTTGGGCCAGAAGGCAGAATATAGGAAACTACATGAAAACATGAATAATTCAGTGAAAATGACTGTAAACAGATGAGAACTTGTTTAGAACAGCTGAAAGAGAATCTCCAAGTCAGTTCTTAGTGTAGAAAAGGTAGCTAAGATAAGGAAAATCCTTAATTCCAGTTAAGATCACATGAAACACTGTATGAATCCTATATTCTTTACTTAAAAGAGACTAGAGTGGTAAATGTGTGTTATACAAGGCAGAATACCATTGAAATAGAGAAAGAAACACGTTCGGCAGCTTTGGAAAGCCTTACACTTCACTGAAATGTAGTACTACACTCTATAACACAGTTGAGAGACAATGTTCAATAGCTGCCTCAGTACTTAACAGTGTGTAGGAAGTTGTTTGATAAAGTGGGCAAAGCTGATACTTGGACCAGAAGGCAGAATATAGGAAACTACATGAAAACATGATTAATTCAGTGAAAATGACTGTAAACAGATGTGAACTTGTTTAGAACTGCTGAAAGAGATTCTCCAAGTCAGTTCTTAGTGTAGAAAAGGTAGCTAAGATCCGGGAAATCCTTAATTCGAGTTAAGATTACATGAAACACTGTATGAATCCTATATTCTTTACTTAAAGGAGACTAGAGTGGTAAATGTGTTATACAAGGCAGAATACCATTGAAATAGAGAAAGAAACACGTTCGGCAGCTTTGGAAAGCCTTACACTTCACTGAAATGTAGTACTACACTCTATAACACAGTTGAGAGACAATGTTCAATAGCTGCCTCAGTACTTAACAGTGTGTAGGAAGTTGTTTGATAAAGTGGGCAAAGCTGATACTTGGACCAGAAGGCAGAATATAGGAAACTACATGAAAACATGATTAATTCAGTGAAAATGACTGTAAACAGATGTGAACTTGTTTAGAACAGCTGAAAGAGATTCTCCAAGTCAGTTCTTAGTGTAGAAAAGGTAGCTAATATCCGGGAAATCCTTAATTCGAGTTAAGATTACATGAAACACTGTATGAATCCTATATTCTTTACTTAAAGGAGACTAGAGTGGTAAATGTGTGTTATACAAGGCAGAATACCATTGAAATAGAGAAAGGAACACGTTCGGCAGCTTTGGAAAGCCTTACACTTCACTGAAATGTAGTACTACACTTTATATAACACAGTTGAGAGACAATGTTCCCTAGCTCCCTCAGTTCATAACAGTGTGTAGGAAGTTGTTTCATAAAGTGGGCAAAGCTTATACTTGGGCCAGAAGGCAGAATATAGGAAACTACATGAAAACATGAATAATTCAGTGAAAATGACTGTAAACAGATGAGAACTTGTTTAGAACAGCTGAAAGAGAATCTCCAAGTCAGTTCTTAGTGTAGAAAAGGTAGCTAAGATAAGGAAAATCCTTAATTCCAGTTAAGATCACATGAAACACTGTATGAATCCTATATTCTTTACTTAAAGGAGACTAGAGTGGTAAATGTGTGTTATACAAGGCAGAATACCATTGAAATAGAGAAAGAAACACGTTCGGCAGCTTTGGAAAG
This sequence comes from Pipistrellus hanaki, assembly GCF_964339955.1. NCBI lineage: Eukaryota > Metazoa > Chordata > Mammalia > Chiroptera > Vespertilionidae > Pipistrellus > Pipistrellus hanaki. Next base: position 1,165,444 of record NW_028182298.1, on the reverse strand, counting down.
CCTTACACTTCACTGAAATGTAGTACTACACTCTATAACACAGTTGAGAGACAATGTTCAATAGCTGCCTCAGTACTTAACAGTGTGTAGGAAGTTGTTTGATAAAGTGGGCAAAGCTGATACTTGGACCAGAAGGCAGAATATAGGAAACTACATGAAAACATGATTAATTCAGTGAAAATGACTGTAAACAGATGTGAACTTGTTTAGAACAGCTGAAAGAGATTCTCCAAGTCAGTTCTTAGTGTAGAAAAGGTAGCTAAGATCTGGGAAATCCTTAATTCGAGTTAAGATTACATGAAACACTGTATGAATCCTATATTCTTTACTTAAAGGAGACTAGAGTGGTAAATGTGTGTTATATAAGGCAGAATACCATTGAAATAGAGAAAGAAACACGTTCGGCAGCTTTGGAAAGCCTTACACTTCACTGAAATGTAGTACTACACTCTATAACACAGTTGAGAGACAATGTTCAATAGCTGCCTCAGTACTTAACAGTGTGTAGGAAGTTGTTTGATAAAGTGGGCAAAGCTGATACTTGGACCAGAAGGCAGAATATAGGAAACTACATGAAAACATGATTAATTCAGTGAAAATGACTGTAAACAGATGTGAACTTGTTTAGAACAGCTGAAAGAGATTCTCCAAGTCAGTTCTTAGTGTAGAAAAGGTAGCTAAGATCTGGGAAATCCTTAATTCGAGTTAAGATTACATGAAACACTGTATGAATCCTATATTCTTTACTTAAAGGAGACTAGAGTGGTAAATGTGTGTTATACAAGGCAGAATACCATTGAAATAGAGAAAGAAACACGTTCGGCAGCTTTGGAAAGCCTTACACTTCACTGAAATGTAGTACTACACTTTATATAACACAGTTGAGAGACAATGTTCCCTAGCTCCCTCAGTTCATAACAGTGTGTAGGAAGTTGTTTGATAAAGTGGGCAAAGCTTATACTTGGGCCAGAAGGCAGAATATAGGAAACTACATGAAAACATGAATAATTCAGTGAAAATGACTGTAAACAGATGAGAACTTGTTTAGAACAGCTGAAAGAGAATCTCCAAGTCAGTTCTTAGTGTAGAAAACGTAGCTAAGATAAGGAAAATCCTTAATTCCAGTTAAGATTACATGAAACACTGTATGAATCCTATATTCTTTACTTAAAGGAGACTAGAGTGGTAAATGTGTGTTATACAAGGCAGAATACCATTGAAATAGAGAAAGAAACACGTTCGGCAGCTTTGGAAAGCCTTACACTTCACTGAAATGTAGTACTACACTTTATATAACACAGTTGAGAGACAATGTTCCCTAGCTCCCTAAGTTCATAACAGTGTGTAGGAAGTTGTTTGATAAAGTGGGCAAAGCTTATACTTGGGCCAGAAGGCAGAATATAGGAAACTACATGAAAACATGAATAATTCAGTGAAAAATGACTGTAAACAGATGAGAACTTGTTTAGAACAGCTGAAAGAGAATCTCCAAGTCAGTTCTTAGTGTAGAAAAGGTAGCTAAGATAAGGAAAATCCTTAATTCCAGTTAAGATCACATGAAACACTGTATGAATCCTATATTCTTTACTTAAAGGAGACTAGAGTGGTAAATGTGTGTTATACAAGGCAGAATACCATTGAAATAGAGAAAGAAACACGTTCGGCAGCTTTGGAAAGCCTTACACTTCACTGAAATGTAGTACTACACTCTATAACACAGTTGAGAGACAATGTTCAATAGCTGCCTCAGTACTTAACAGTGTGTAGGAAGTTGTTTGATAAAGTGGGCAAAGCTGATACTTGGACCAGAAGGCAGAATATAGGAAACTACATGAAAACATGATTAATTCAGTGAAAATGACTGTAAACAGATGTGAACTTGTTTATAACTGCTGAAAGAGATTCTCCAAGTCAGTTCTTAGTGTAGAAAAGGTAGCTAAGATCCGGGAAATCCTTAATTCGAGTTAAGATTACATGAAACACTGTATGAATCCTATATTCTTTACTTAAAGGAGACTAGAGTGGTAAATGTGTGTTATACAAGGCAGAATACCATTGAAATAGAGAAAGAAACACGTTCGGCAGCTTTGGAAAGCCTTACACTTCACTGAAATGTAGTACTACACTCTATAACACAGTTGAGAGACAATGTTCAATAGCTGCCTCAGTACTTAACAGTGTGTAGGAAGTTGTTTGATAAAGTGGGCAAAGCTTATACTTGGACCAGAAGGCAGAATATAGGAAACTACATGAAAACATGATTAATTCAGTGAAAATGACTGTAAACAGATGTGAACTTGTTTAGAACAGCTGAAAGAGATTCTCCAAGTCAGTTCTTAGTGTAGAAAAGGTAGCTAATATCCGGGAAATCCTTAATTCGAGTTAAGATTACATGAAACACTGTATGAATCCTATATTCTTTACTTAAAGGAGACTAGAGTGGTAAATGTGTGTTATACAAGGCAGAATACCATTGAAATAGAGAAAGAAACACGTTCGGCAGCTTTGGAAAGCCTTACACTTCACTGAAATGTAGTACTACACTTTATATAACACAGTTGAGAGACAATGTTCCCTAGCTCCCTCAGTTCATAACAGTGTGTAGGAAGTTGTTTGATAAAGTGGGCAAAGCTTATACTTGGGCCAGAAGGCAGAATATAGGAAACTACATGAAAACATGAATAATTCAGTGAAAATGACTGTAAACAGATGAGAACTTGTTTAGAACAGCTGAAAGAGAATCTCCAAGTCAGTTCTTAGTGTAGAAAAGGTAGCTAAGATAAGGAAAATCCTTAATTCCAGTTAAGATCACATGAAACACTGTATGAATCCTATATTCTTTACTTAAAGGAGACTAGAGTGGTAAATGTGTGTTATACAAGGCAGAATACCATTGAAATAGAGAAAGAAACACGTTCGGCAGCTTTGGAAAGCCTTACACTTCACTGAAATGTAGTACTACACTCTATAACACAGTTGAGAGACAATGTTCAATAGCTGCCTCAGTACTTAACAGTGTGTAGGAAGTTGTTTGATAAAGTGGGCAAAGCTGATACTTGGACCAGAAGGCAGAATATAGGAAACTACATGAAAACATGATTAATTCAGTGAAAATGACTGTAAACAGATGTGAACTTGTTTAGAACTGCTGAAAGAGATTCTCCAAGTCAGTTCTTAGTGTAGAAAAGGTAGCTAAGATCCGGGAAATCCTTAATTCGAGTTAAGATTACATGAAACACTGTATGAATCCTATATTCTTTACTTAAAGGAGACTAGAGTGGTAAATGTGTTATACAAGGCAGAATACCATTGAAATAGAGAAAGAAACACGTTCGGCAGCTTTGGAAAGGCTTACACTTCACTGAAATGTAGTACTACACTCTATAACACAGTTGAGAGACAATGTTCAATAGCTGCCTCAGTACTTAACAGTGTGTAGGAAGTTGTTTGATAAAGTGGGCAAAGCTGATACTTGGACCAGAAGGCAGAATATAGGAAACTACATGAAAACATGATTAATTCAGTGAAAATGACTGTAAACAGATGTGAACTTGTTTAGAACAGCTGAAAGAGATTCTCCAAGTCAGTTCTTAGTGTAGAAAAGGTAGCTAATATCCGGGAAATCCTTAATTCGAGTTAAGATTACATGAAACACTGTATGAATCCTATATTCTTTACTTAAAGGAGACTAGAGTGGTAAATGTGTGTTATACAAGGCAGAATACCATTGAAATAGAGAAAGGAACACGTTCGGCAGCTTTGGAAAGCCTTACACTTCACTGAAATGTAGTACTACACTTTATATAACACAGTTGAGAGACAATGTTCCCTAGCTCCCTCAGTTCATAACAGTGTGTAGGAAGTTGTTTCATAAAGTGGGCAAAGCTTATACTTGGGCCAGAAGGCAGAATATAGGAAACTACATGAAAACATGAATAATTCAGTGAAAATGACTGTAAACAGATGAGAACTTGTTTAGAACAGCTGAAAGAGAATCTCCAAGTCAGTTCTTAGTGTAGAAAAGGTAGCTAAGATAAGGAAAATCCTTAATTCCAGTTAAGATCACATGAAACACTGTATGAATCCTATATTCTTTACTTAAAGGAGACTAGAGTGGTAAATGTGTGTTATACAAGGCAGAATACCATTGAAATAGAGAAAGAAACACGTTCGGCAGCTTTGGAAAGCCTTACACTTCACTGAAATGTAGTACTACACTCTATAACACAGTTGAGAGACAATGTTCAATAGCTGCCTCAGTACTTAACAGTGTGTAGGAAGTTGTTTGATAAAGTGGGCAAAGCTGATACTTGGACCAGAAGGCAGAATATAGGAAACTACATGAAAACATGATTAATTCAGTGAAAATGACTGTAAACAGATGTGAACTTGTTTAGAACAGCTGAAAGAGATTCTCCAAGTCAGTTCTTAGTGTAGAAAAGGTAGCTAAGATCTGGGAAATCCTTAATTCGAGTTAAGATTACATGAAACACTGTATGAATCCTATATTCTTTACTTAAAGGAGACTAGAGTGGTAAATGTGTGTTATACAAGGCAGAATACCATTGAAATAGAGAAAGAAACACGTTCGGCAGCTTTGGAAAGCCTTACACTTCACTGAAATGTAGTACTACACTCTATAACACAGTTGAGAGACAATGTTCAATAGCTGCCTCAGTACTTAACAGTGTGTAGGAAGTTGTTTGATAAAGTGGGCAAAGCTGATACTTGGACCAGAAGGCAGAATATAGGAAACTACATGAAAACATGATTAATTCAGTGAAAATGACTGTAAACAGATGTGAACTTGTTTAGAACAGCTGAAAGAGATTCTCCAAGTCAGTTCTTAGTGTAGAAAAGGTAGCTAAGATCTGGGAAATCCTTAATTCGAGTTAAGATTACATGAAACACTGTATGAATCCTATATTCTTTACTTAAAGGAGACTAGAGTGGTAAATGTGTGTTATACAAGGCAGAATACCATTGAAATAGAGAAAGAAACACGTTCGGCAGCTTTGGAAAGCCTTACACTTCACTGAAATGTAGTACTACACTTTATATAACACAGTTGAGAGACAATGTTCCCTAGCTCCCTCAGTTCATAACAGTGTGTAGGAAGTTGTTTGATAAAGTGGGCAAAGCTTATACTTGGGCCAGAAGGCAGAATATAGGAAACTACATGAAAACATGAATAATTCAGTGAAAATGACTGTAAACAGATGAGAACTTGTTTAGAACAGCTGAAAGAGAATCTCCAAGTCAGTTCTTAGTGTAGAAAAGGTAGGTAAGATAAGGGAAATCCTTAATTCCAGTTAAGATCACATGAAACACTGTATGAATCCTATATTCTTTACTTAAAGGAGACTAGAGTGGTAAATGTGTGTTATACAAGGCAGAATACCATTGAAATAGAGAAAGAAACACGTTCGGCAGCTTTGGAAAGCCTTACACTTCACTGAAATGTAGTACTACACTCTATAACACAGTTGAGAGACAATGTTCAATAGCTGCCTCAGTACTTAACAGTGTGTAGGAAGTTGTTTGATAAAGTGGGCAAAGCTTATACTTGGACCAGAAGGCAGAATATAGGAAACTACATGAAAACATGATTAATTCAGTGAAAATGACTGTAAACAGATGTGAACTTGTTTAGAACAGCTGAAAGAGATTCTCCAAGTCAGTTCTTAGTGTAGAAAAGGTAGCTAATATCCGGGAAATCCTTAATTCGAGTTAAGATTACATGAAACACTGTATGAATCCTATATTCTTTACTTAAAGGAGACTAGAGTGGTAAATGTGTGTTATACAAGGCAGAATACCATTGAAATAGAGAAAGAAACACGTTCGGCAGCTTTGGAAAGCCTTACACTTCACTGAAATGTAGTACTGCACTTTATATAACACAGTTGAGAGACAATGTTCCCTAGCTCCCTAAGTTCATAACAGTGTGTAGGAAGTTGTTTGATAAAGTGGGCAAAGCTTATACTTGGGCCAGAAGGCAGAATATAGGAAACTACATGAAAACATGAATAATTCAGTGAAAATGACTGTAAACAGATGAGAACTTGTTTAGAACAGCTGAAAGAGAATCTCCAAGTCAGTTCTTAGTGTAGAAAAGGTAGCTAAGATAAGGAAAATCCTTAATTTCAGTTAAGATCACATGAAACACTGTAAGAATCCTATATTCTTTACTTAAAGGAGACTACAGTGGTAAATGTGTGTTATACAAGGCAGAATACCATTGAAATAGAGAAAGAAACACGTTCGGCAGCTTTGGAAAGCCTTACACTTCACTGAAATGTAGTACTACACTCTATAACACAGTTGAGAGACAATGTTCAATAGCTGCCTCAGTACTTAACAGTGTGTAGGAAGTTGTTTGATAAAGTGGGCAAAGCTGATACTTGGACCAGAAGGCAGAATATAGGAAACTACATGAAAACATGATTAATTCAGTGAAAATGACTGTAAACAGATGTGAACTTGTTTAGAACTGCTGAAAGAGATTCTCCAAGTCAGTTCTTAGTGTAGAAAAGGTAGCTAAGATCCGGGAAATCCTTAATTCGAGTTAAGATTACATGAAACACTGTATGAATCCTATATTCTTTACTTAAAGGAGACTAGAGTGGTAAATGTGTTATACAAGGCAGAATACCATTGAAATAGAGAAAGAAACACGTTCGGTAGCTTTGGAAAGCCTTACACTTCACTGAAATGTAGTACTACACTCTATAACACAGTTGAGAGACAATGTTCAATAGCTGCCTCAGTACTTAACAGTGTGTAGGAAGTTGTTTGATAAAGTGGGCAAAGCTGATACTTGGACCAGAAGGCAGAATATAGGAAACTACATGAAAACATGATTAATTCAGTGAAAATGACTGTAAACAGATGTGAACTTGTTTAGAACAGCTGAAAGAGATTCTCCAAGTCAGTTCTTAGTGTAGAAAAGGTAGCTAAGATCTGGGAAATCCTTAATTCGAGTTAAGATTACATGAAACACTGTATGAATCCTATATTCTTTACTTAAAGGAGACTAGAGTGGTAAATGTGTGTTATACAAGGCAGAATACCATTGAAATAGAGAAAGAAACACGTTCGGCAGCTTTGGAAAGCCTTACACTTCACTGAAATGTAGTGCTACACTCTATAACACAGTTGAGAGACAATGTTCAATAGCTGCCTCAGTACTTAACAGTGTGTAGGAAGTTGTTTGATAAAGTGGGCAAAGCTGATACTTGGACCAGAAGGCAGAATATAGGAAACTACATGAAAACATGATTAATTCAGTGAAAATGACTGTAAACAGATGTGAACTTGTTTAGAACAGCTGAAAGAGATTCTCCAAGTCAGTTCTTAGTGTAGAAAAGGTAGCTAAGATCTGGGAAATCCTTAATTCGAGTTAAGATTACATGAAACACTGTATGAATCCTATATTCTTTACTTAAAGGAGACTAGAGTGGTAAATGTGTGTTATACAAGGCAGAATACCATTGAAATAGAGAAAGAAACACGTTCGGCAGCTTTGGAAAGCCTTACACTTCACTGAAATGTAGTACTACACTCTATAACACAGTTGAGAGACAATGTTCAATAGCTGCCTCAGTACTTAACAGTGTGTAGGAAGTTGTTTGATAAAGTGGGCAAAGCTGATACTTGGACCAGAAGGCAGAATATAGGAAACTACATGAAAACATGAATAATTCAGTGAAAATGACTGTAAACAGATGTGAACTTGTTTAGAACTGCTGAAAGAGATTCTCCAAGTCAGTTCTTAGTGTAGAAAAGGTAGCTAAGATCCGGGAAATCCTTAATTCGAGTTAAGATTACATGAAACACTGTATGAATCCTATATTCTTTACTTAAAGGAGACTAGAGTGGTAAATGTGTTATACAAGGCAGAATACCATTGAAATAGAGAAAGAAACACGTTTGGCAGCTTTGGAAAGCCTTACACTTCACTGAAATGTAGTACTACACTTTATATAACACAGTTGAGAGACAATGTTCCCTAGCTCCCTCAGTTCATAACAGTGTGTAGGAAGTTGTTTGATAAAGTGGGCAAAGCTTATACTTGGGCCAGAAGGCAGAATATAGGAAACTACATGAAAACATGAATAATTCAGTGAAAATGACTGTAAACAGATGAGAACTTGTTTAGAACAGCTGAAAGAGAATCTCCAAGTCAGTTCTTAGTGTAGAAAAGGTAGCTAAGATAAGGAAAATCCTTAATTCCAGTTAAGATCACATGAAACACTGTATGAATCCTATATTCTTTACTTAAAGGAGACTAGAGTGGTAAATGTGTGTTATACAAGGCAGAATGCCATTGAAATAGAGAAAGAAACACGTTCGGCAGCTTTGGAAAGCCTTACACTTCACTGAAATGTAGTACTACACTCTATAACACAGTTGAGAGACAATGTTCAATAGCTGCCTCAGTACTTAACAGTGTGTAGGAAGTTGTTTGATAAAGTGGGCAAAGCTGATACTTGGACCAGAAGGCAGAATATAGAAAACTACATGAAAACATTATTAATTCAGTGAAAATGACTGTAAACAGATGTGAACTTGTTTAGAACAGCTGAAAGAGATTCTCCAAGTCAGTTCTTAGTGTAGAAAAGGTAGCTAAGATCTGGGAAATCCTTAATTCGAGTTAAGATTACATGAAACACTGTATGAATCCTATATTCTTTACTTAAAGGAGACTAGAGTGGTAAATGTGTGTTATACAAGGCAGAATACCATTGAAATAGAGAAAGAAACACGTTCGGCAGCTTTGGAAAGCCTTACACTTCACTGAAATGTAGTACTACACTCTATAACACAGTTGAGAGACAATGTTCAATAGCTGCCTCAGTACTTAACAGTGTGTAGGAAGTTGTTTGATAAAGTGGGCAAAGCTGATACTTGGACCAGAAGGCAGAATATAGGAAACTACATGAAAACATGATTAATTCAGTGAAAATGACTGTAAACAGATGTGAACTTGTTTAGAACAGCTGAAAGAGATTCTCCAAGTCAGTTCTTAGTGTAGAAAAGGTAGCTAAGATCTGGGAAATCCTTAATTCGAGTTAAGATTACATGAAACACTGTATGAATCCTATATTCTTTACTTAAAGGAGACTAGAGTGGTAAATGTGTGTTATACAAGGCAGAATACCATTGAAATAGAGAAAGAAACACGTTCGGCAGCTTTGGAAAGCCTTACACTTCACTGAAATGTAGTGCTACACTCTATAACACAGTTGAGAGACAATGTTCAATAGCTGCCTCAGTACTTAACAGTGTGTAGGAAGTTGTTTGATAAAGTGGGCAAAGCTGATACTTGGACCAGAAGGCAGAATATAGGAAACTACATGAAAACATGATTAATTCAGTGAAAATGACTGTAAACAGATGTGAACTTGTTTAGAACAGCTGAAAGAGATTCTCCAAGTCAGTTCTTAGTGTAGAAAAGGTAGCTAAGATCTGGGAAATCCTTAATTCGAGTTAAGATTACATGAAACACTGTATGAATCCTATATTCTTTACTTAAAGGAGACTAGAGTGGTAAATGTGTGTTATACAAGGCAGAATACCATTGAAATAGAGAAAGAAACACGTTCGGCAGCTTTGGAAAGCCTTACACTTCACTGAAATGTAGTACTACACTCTATAACACAGTTGAGAGACAATGTTCAATAGCTGCCTCAGTACTTAACAGTGTGTAGGAAGTTGTTTGATAAAGTGGGCAAAGCTGATACTTGGACCAGAAGGCAGAATATAGGAAACTACATGAAAACATGATTAATTCAGTGAAAATGACTGTAAACAGATGTGAACTTGTTTAGAACAGCTGAAAGAGATTCTCCAAGTCAGTTCTTAGTGTAGAAAAGGTAGCTAAGATCTGGGAAATCCTTAATTCGAGTTAAGATTACATGAAACACTGTATGAATCCTATATTCTTTACTTAAAGGAGACTAGAGTGGTAAATGTGTGTTATACAAGGCAGAATACCATTGAAATAGAGAAAGAAACACGTTCGGCAGCTTTGGAAAGCCTTACACTTCACTGAAATGTAGTGCTACACTCTATAACACAGTTGAGAGACAATGTTCAATAGCTGCCTCAGTACTTAACAGTGTGTAGGAAGTTGTTTGATAAAGTGGGCAAAGCTGATACTTGGACCAGAAGGCAGAATATAGGAAACTACATGAAAACATGATTAATTCAGTGAAAATGACTGTAAACAGATGTGAACTTGTTTAGAACAGCTGAAAGAGATTCTCCAAGTCAGTTCTTAGTGTAGAAAAGGTAGCTAAGATCCGGGAAATCCTTAATTCGAGTTAAGATTACATGAAACACTGTATGAATCCTATATTCTTTACTTAAAGGAGACTAGAGTGGTAAATGTGTGTTATACAAGGCAGAATACCATTGAAATAGAGAAAGAAACACGTTCGGCAGCTTTGGAAAGCCTTACACTTCACTGAAATGTAGTACTACACTCTATAACACAGTTGAGAGACAATGTTCAATAGCTGCCTCAGTACTTAACAGTGTGTAGGAAGTTGTTTGATAAAGTGGGCAAAGCTGATACTTGGACCAGAAGGCAGAATATAGGAAACTACATGAAAACATGAATAATTCAGTGAAAATGACTGTAAACAGATGTGAACTTGTTTAGAACTGCTGAAAGAGATTCTCCAAGTCAGTTCTTAGTGTAGAAAAGGTAGCTAAGATCCGGGAAATCCTTAATTCGAGTTAAGATTACATGAAACACTGTATGAATCCTATATTCTTTACTTAAAGGAGACTAGAGTGGTAAATGTGTTATACAAGGCAGAATACCATTGAAATAGAGAAAGAAACACGTTCGGCAGCTTTGGAAAGCCTTACACTTCACTGAAATGTAGTACTACACTTTATATAACACAGTTGAGAGACAATGTTCCCTAGCTCCCTCAGTTCATAACAGTGTGTAGGAAGTTGTTTGATAAAGTGGGCAAAGCTTATACTTGGGCCAGAAGGCAGAATATAGGAAACTACATGAAAACATGAATAATTCAGTGAAAATGACTGTAAACAGATGAGAACTTGTTTAGAACAGCTGAAAGAGAATCTCCAAGTCAGTTCTTAGTGTAGAAAAGGTAGCTAAGATAAGGAAAATCCTTAATTCCAGTTAAGATCACATGAAACACTGTATGAATCCTATATTCTTTACTTAAAGGAGACTAGAGTGGTAAATGTGTGTTATACAAGGCAGAATGCCATTGAAATAGAGAAAGAAACACGTTCGGCAGCTTTGGAAAGCCTTACACTTCACTGAAATGTAGTACTACACTCTATAACACAGTTGAGAGACAATGTTCAATAGCTGCCTCAGTACTTAACAGTGTGTAGGAAGTTGTTTGATAAAGTGGGCAAAGCTGATACTTGGACCAGAAGGCAGAATATAGAAAACTACATGAAAACATTATTAATTCAGTGAAAATGACTGTAAACAGATGTGAACTTGTTTAGAACAGCTGAAAGAGATTCTCCAAGTCAGTTCTTAGTGTAGAAAAGGTAGCTAAGATCTGGGAAATCCTTAATTCGAGTTAAGATTACATGAAACACTGTATGAATCCTATATTCTTTACTTAAAGGAGACTAGAGTGGTAAATGTGTGTTATACAAGGCAGAATACCATTGAAATAGAGAAAGAAACACGTTCGGCAGCTTTGGAAAGCCTTACACTTCACTGAAATGTAGTACTACACTCTATAACACAGTTGAGAGACAATGTTCAATAGCTGCCTCAGTACTTAACAGTGTGTAGGAAGTTGTTTGATAAAGTGGGCAAAGCTGATACTTGGACCAGAAGGCAGAATATAGGAAACTACATGAAAACATGATTAATTCAGTGAAAATGACTGTAAACAGATGTGAACTTGTTTAGAACAGCTGAAAGAGATTCTCCAAGTCAGTTCTTAGTGTAGAAAAGGTAGCTAAGATCTGGGAAATCCTTAATTCGAGTTAAGATTACATGAAACACTGTATGAATCCTATATTCTTTACTTAAAGGAGACTAGAGTGGTAAATGTGTGTTATACAAGGCAGAATACCATTGAAATAGAGAAAGAAACACGTTCGGCAGCTTTGGAAAGCCTTACACTTCACTGAAATGTAGTGTTACACTCTATAACACAGTTGAGAGACAATGTTCAATAGCTGCCTCAGTACTTAACAGTGTGTAGGAAGTTGTTTGATAAAGTGGGCAAAGCTGATACTTGGACCAGAAGGCAGAATATAGGAAACTACATGAAAACATGATTAATTCAGTGAAAATGACTGTAAACAGATGTGAACTTGTTTAGAACAGCTGAAAGAGATTCTCCAAGTCAGTTCTTAGTGTAGAAAAGGTAGCTAAGATCTGGGAAATCCTTAATTCGAGTTAAGATTACATGAAACACTGTATGAATCCTATATTCTTTACTTAAAGGAGACTAGAGTGGTAAATGTGTGTTATACAAGGCAGAATACCATTGAAATAGAGAAAGAAACACGTTCGGCAGCTTTGGAAAGCCTTACACTTCACTGAAATGTAGTACTACACTCTATAACACAGTTGAGAGACAATGTTCAATAGCTGCCTCAGTACTTAACAGTGTGTAGGAAGTTGTTTGATAAAGTGGGCAAAGCTGATACTTGGACCAGAAGGCAGAATATAGGAAACTACATGAAAACATGATTAATTCAGTGAAAATGACTGTAAACAGATGTGAACTTGTTTAGAACAGCTGAAAGAGATTCTCCAAGTCAGTTCTTAGTGTAGAAAAGGTAGCTAAGATCTGGGAAATCCTTAATTCGAGTTAAGATTACATGAAACACTGTATGAATCCTATATTCTTTACTTAAAGGAGACTAGAGTGGTAAATGTGTGTTATACAAGGCAGAATACCATTGAAATAGAGAAAGAAACACGTTCGGCAGCTTTGGAAAGCCTTACACTTCACTGAAATGTAGTGCTACACTCTATAACACAGTTGAGAGACAATGTTCAATAGCTGCCTCAGTACTTAACAGTGTGTAGGAAGTTGTTTGATAAAGTGGGCAAAGCTGATACTTGGACCAGAAGGCAGAATATAGGAAACTACATGAAAACATGATTAATTCAGTGAAAATGACTGTAAACAGATGTGAACTTGTTTAGAACAGCTGAAAGAGATTCTCCAAGTCAGTTCTTAGTGTAGAAAAGGTAGCTAAGATCTGGGAAATCCTTAATTCGAGTTAAGATTACATGAAACACTGTATGAATCCTATATTCTTTACTTAAAGGAGACTAGAGTGGTAAATGTGTGTTATACAAGGCAGAATACCATTGAAATAGAGAAAGAAACACGTTCGGCAGCTTTGGAAAGCCTTACACTTCACTGAAATGTAGTACTACACTCTATAACACAGTTGAGAGACAATGTTCAATAGCTGCCTCAGTACTTAACAGTGTGTAGGAAGTTGTTTGATAAAGTGGGCAAAGCTGATACTTGGACCAGAAGGCAGAATATAGGAAACTACATGAAAACATGAATAATTCAGTGAAAATGACTGTAAACAGATGTGAACTTGTTTAGAACTGCTGAAAGAGATTCTCCAAGTCAGTTCTTAGTGTAGAAAAGGTAGCTAAGATCCGGGAAATCCTTAATTCGAGTTAAGATTACATGAAACACTGTATGAATCCTATATTCTTTACTTAAAGGAGACTAGAGTGGTAAATGTGTTATACAAGGCAGAATACCATTGAAATAGAGAAAGAAACACGTTCGGCAGCTTTGGAAAGCCTTACACTTCACTGAAATGTAGTACTACACTTTATATAACACAGTTGAGAGACAATGTTCCCTAGCTCCCTCAGTTCATAACAGTGTGTAGGAAGTTGTTTGATAAAGTGGGCAAAGCTTATACTTGGGCCAGAAGGCAGAATATAGGAAACTACATGAAAACATGAATAATTCAGTGAAAATGACTGTAAACAGATGAGAACTTGTTTAGAACAGCTGAAAGAGAATCTCCAAGTCAGTTCTTAGTGTAGAAAAGGTAGCTAAGATAAGGAAAATCCTTAATTCCAGTTAAGATCACATGAAACACTGTATGAATCCTATATTCTTTACTTAAAGGAGACTAGAGTGGTAAATGTGTGTTATACAAGGCAGAATGCCATTGAAATAGAGAAAGAAACACGTTCGGCAGCTTTGGAAAGCCTTACACTTCACTGAAATGTAGTACTACACTCTATAACACAGTTGAGAGACAATGTTCAATAGCTGCCTCAGTACTTAACAGTGTGTAGGAAGTTGTTTGATAAAGTGGGCAAAGCTGATACTTGGACCAGAAGGCAGAATATAGAAAACTACATGAAAACATTATTAATTCAGTGAAAATGACTGTAAACAGATGTGAACTTGTTTAGAACAGCTGAAAGAGATTCTCCAAGTCAGTTCTTAGTGTAGAAAAGGTAGCTAAGATCTGGGAAATCCTTAATTCGAGTTAAGATTACATGAAACACTGTATGAATCCTATATTCTTTACTTAAAGGAGACTAGAGTGGTAAATGTGTGTTATACAAGGCAGAATACCATTGAAATAGAGAAAGAAACACGTTCGGCAGCTTTGGAAAGCCTTACACTTCACTGAAATGTAGTACTACACTCTATAACACAGTTGAGAGACAATGTTCAATAGCTGCCTCAGTACTTAACAGTGTGTAGGAAGTTGTTTGATAAAGTGGGCAAAGCTGATACTTGGACCAGAAGGCAGAATATAGGAAACTACATGAAAACATGATTAATTCAGTGAAAATGACTGTAAACAGATGTGAACTTGTTTAGAACAGCTGAAAGAGATTCTCCAAGTCAGTTCTTAGTGTAGAAAAGGTAGCTAAGATCTGGGAAATCCTTAATTCGAGTTAAGATTACATGAAACACTGTATGAATCCTATATTCTTTACTTAAAGGAGACTAGAGTGGTAAATGTGTGTTATACAAGGCAGAATACCATTGAAATAGAGAAAGAAACACGTTCGGCAGCTTTGGAAAGCCTTACACTTCACTGAAATGTAGTGCTACACTCTATAACACAGTTGAGAGACAATGTTCAATAGCTGCCTCAGTACTTAACAGTGTGTAGGAAGTTGTTTGATAAAGTGGGCAAAGCTGATACTTGGACCAGAAGGCAGAATATAGGAAACTACATGAAAACATGATTAATTCAGTGAAAATGACTGTAAACAGATGTGAACTTGTTTAGAACAGCTGAAAGAGATTCTCCAAGTCAGTTCTTAGTGTAGAAAAGGTAGCTAAGATCTGGGAAATCCTTAATTCGAGTTAAGATTACATGAAACACTGTATGAATCCTATATTCTTTACTTAAAGGAGACTAGAGTGGTAAATGTGTGTTATACAAGGCAGAATACCATTGAAATAGAGAAAGAAACACGTTCGGCAGCTTTGGAAAGCCTTACACTTCACTGAAATGTAGTACTACACTCTATAACACAGTTGAGAGACAATGTTCAATAGCTGCCTCAGTACTTAACAGTGTGTAGGAAGTTGTTTGATAAAGTGGGCAAAGCTGATACTTGGACCAGAAGGCAGAATATAGGAAACTACATGAAAACATGATTAATTCAGTGAAAATGACTGTAAACAGATGTGAACTTGTTTAGAACAGCTGAAAGAGATTCTCCAAGTCAGTTCTTAGTGTAGAAAAGGTAGCTAAGATCTGGGAAATCCTTAATTCGAGTTAAGATTACATGAAACACTGTATGAATCCTATATTCTTTACTTAAAGGAGACTAGAGTGGTAAATGTGTGTTATACAAGGCAGAATACCATTGAAATAGAGAAAGAAACACGTTCGGCAGCTTTGGAAAGCCTTACACTTCACTGAAATGTAGTGCTACACTCTATAACACAGTTGAGAGACAATGTTCAATAGCTGCCTCAGTACTTAACAGTGTGTAGGAAGTTGTTTGATAAAGTGGGCAAAGCTGATACTTGGACCAGAAGGCAGAATATAGGAAACTACATGAAAACATGATTAATTCAGTGAAAATGACTGTAAACAGATGTGAACTTGTTTAGAACAGCTGAAAGAGATTCTCCAAGTCAGTTCTTAGTGTAGAAAAGGTAGCTAAGATCTGGGAAATCCTTAATTCGAGTTAAGATTACATGAAACACTGTATGAATCCTATATTCTTTACTTAAAGGAGACTAGAGTGGTAAATGTGTGTTATACAAGGCAGAATACCATTGAAATAGAGAAAGAAACACGTTCGGCAGCTTTGGAAAGCCTTACACTTCACTGAAATGTAGTACTACACTCTATAACACAGTTGAGAGACAATGTTCAATAGCTGCCTCAGTACTTAACAGTGTGTAGGAAGTTGTTTGATAAAGTGGGCAAAGCTGATACTTGGACCAGAAGGCAGAATATAGGAAACTACATGAAAACATGAATAATTCAGTGAAAATGACTGTAAACAGATGTGAACTTGTTTAGAACTGCTGAAAGAGATTCTCCAAGTCAGTTCTTAGTGTAGAAAAGGTAGCTAAGATCCGGGAAATCCTTAATTCGAGTTAAGATTACATGAAACACTGTATGAATCCTATATTCTTTACTTAAAGGAGACTAGAGTGGTAAATGTGTTATACAAGGCAGAATACCATTGAAATAGAGAAAGAAACACGTTCGGCAGCTTTGGAAAGCCTTACACTTCACTGAAATGTAGTACTACACTTTATATAACACAGTTGAGAGACAATGTTCCCTAGCTCCCTCAGTTCATAACAGTGTGTAGGAAGTTGTTTGATAAAGTGGGCAAAGCTTATACTTGGGCCAGAAGGCAGAATATAGGAAACTACATGAAAACATGAATAATTCAGTGAAAATGACTGTAAACAGATGAGAACTTGTTTAGAACAGCTGAAAGAGAATCTCCAAGTCAGTTCTTAGTGTAGAAAAGGTAGCTAAGATAAGGAAAATCCTTAATTCCAGTTAAGATCACATGAAACACTGTATGAATCCTATATTCTTTACTTAAAGGAGACTAGAGTGGTAAATGTGTGTTATACAAGGCAGAATGCCATTGAAATAGAGAAAGAAACACGTTCGGCAGCTTTGGAAAGCCTTACACTTCACTGAAATGTAGTACTACACTCTATAACACAGTTGAGAGACAATGTTCAATAGCTGCCTCAGTACTTAACAGTGTGTAGGAAGTTGTTTGATAAAGTGGGCAAAGCTGATACTTGGACCAGAAGGCAGAATATAGAAAACTACATGAAAACATTATTAATTCAGTGAAAATGACTGTAAACAGATGTGAACTTGTTTAGAACAGCTGAAAGAGATTCTCCAAGTCAGTTCTTAGTGTAGAAAAGGTAGCTAAGATCTGGGAAATCCTTAATTCGAGTTAAGATTACATGAAACACTGTATGAATCCTATATTCTTTACTTAAAGGAGACTAGAGTGGTAAATGTGTGTTATACAAGGCAGAATACCATTGAAATAGAGAAAGAAACACGTTCGGCAGCTTTGGAAAGCCTTACACTTCACTGAAATGTAGTACTACACTCTATAACACAGTTGAGAGACAATGTTCAATAGCTGCCTCAGTACTTAACAGTGTGTAGGAAGTTGTTTGATAAAGTGGGCAAAGCTGATACTTGGACCAGAAGGCAGAATATAGGAAACTACATGAAAACATGATTAATTCAGTGAAAATGACTGTAAACAGATGTGAACTTGTTTAGAACAGCTGAAAGAGATTCTCCAAGTCAGTTCTTAGTGTAGAAAAGGTAGCTAAGATCTGGGAAATCCTTAATTCGAGTTAAGATTACATGAAACACTGTATGAATCCTATATTCTTTACTTAAAGGAGACTAGAGTGGTAAATGTGTGTTATACAAGGCAGAATACCATTGAAATAGAGAAAGAAACACGTTCGGCAGCTTTGGAAAGCCTTACACTTCACTGAAATGTAGTGCTACACTCTATAACACAGTTGAGAGACAATGTTCAATAGCTGCCTCAGTACTTAACAGTGTGTAGGAAGTTGTTTGATAAAGTGGGCAAAGCTGATACTTGGACCAGAAGGCAGAATATAGGAAACTACATGAAAACATGATTAATTCAGTGAAAATGACTGTAAACAGATGTGAACTTGTTTAGAACAGCTGAAAGAGATTCTCCAAGTCAGTTCTTAGTGTAGAAAAGGTAGCTAAGATCTGGGAAATCCTTAATTCGAGTTAAGATTACATGAAACACTGTATGAATCCTATATTCTTTACTTAAAGGAGACTAGAGTGGTAAATGTGTGTTATACAAGGCAGAATACCATTGAAATAGAGAAAGAAACACGTTCGGCAGCTTTGGAAAGCCTTACACTTCACTGAAATGTAGTACTACACTCTATAACACAGTTGAGAGACAATGTTCAATAGCTGCCTCAGTACTTAACAGTGTGTAGGAAGTTGTTTGATAAAGTGGGCAAAGCTTATACTTGGACCAGAAGGCAGAATATAGGAAACTACATGAAAACATGATTAATTCAGTGAAAATGACTGTAAACAGATGTGAACTTGTTTAGAACAGCTGAAAGAGATTCTCCAAGTCAGTTCTTAGTGTAGAAAAGGTAGCTAATATCCGGGAAATCCTTAATTCGAGTTAAGATTACATGAAACACTGTATGAATCCTATATTCTTTACTTAAAGGAGACTAGAGTGGTAAATGTGTGTTATACAAGGCAGAATACCATTGAAATAGAGAAAGAAACAGGTTCGGCAGCTTTGGAAAGCCTTACACTTCACTGAAATGTAGTACTACACTTTATATAACACAGTTGAGAGACAATGTTCCCTAGCTCCCTCAGTTCATAACAGTGTGTAGGAAGTTGTTTGATAAAGTGGGCAAAGCTTATACTTGGGCCAGAAGGCAGAATATAGGAAACTACATGAAAACATGAATAATTCAGTGAAAATGACTGTAAACAGATGAGAACTTGTTTAGAAGAGCTGAAAGAGAATCTCCAAGTCAGTTCTTAGTGTAGAAAAGGTAGCTAAGATAAGGAAAATCCTTAATTCCAGTTAAGATCACATGAAACACTATATGAATCCTATATTCTTTACTTAAAGGAGACTAGAGTGGTAAATGTGTGTTATACAAGGCAGAATACCATTGAAATAGAGAAAGAAACACGTTCGGCAGCTTTGGAAAGCCTTACACTTCACTGAAATGTAGTAATACACTCTATAACACAGTTGAGAGACAATGTTCCCGAGCTGCCTCAGTTCATAACAGTGTGTAGGAAGTTGTTTGATAAAGTGGGCAAAGCTTATACTTGGGCCAGAAGGCACAATATAGGAAACTACATGAAAACATGAATAATTCAGTGAAAATGACTGTAAACAGATGAGAACTTGTTTAGAACAGCTGAAAGAGAATCTCCAAGTCAGTTCTTAGTGTAGAAAAGGTAGGTAAAATAAGGGATATACTTAATTCCAGTGAAGATCACATGAAACACTGTATGAATCCTATATTCTTTACTTAAAGGAGACTAGAGTGGTAAATGTGTGTTATACAAGGCAGAATACCATTGAAATAGAGAAAGAAACACGTTCGGCAGCTTTGGAAAGCCTTACACTTCACTGAAATGTAGTACTACACTCTATAACACAGTTGAGAGACAATGTTCAATAGCTGCCTCAGTACTTAACAGTGTGTAGGAAGTTGTTTGATAAAGTGGGCAAAGCTGATACTTGGACCAGAAGGAAGAATATAGGAAACTACATGAAAACATGATTAATTCAGTGAAAATGACTGTAAACAGATGTGAACTTGTTTAGAACAGCTGAAAGAGATTCTCCAAGTCAGTTCTTAGTGTAGAAAAGGTAGCTAAGATCTGGGAAATCCTTAATTCGAGTTAAGATTACATGAAACACTGTATGAATCCTATATTCTTTACTTAAAGGAGACTAGAGTGGTAAATGTGTGTTATACAAGGCAGAATGCCATTGAAATAGAGAAAGAAACACGTTCGGCAGCTTTGGAAAGCCTTACACTTCACTGAAATGTAGTACTACACTCTATAACACAGTTGAGAGACAATGTTCAATAGCTGCCTCAGTACTTAACAGTGTGTAGGAAGTTGTTTGATAAAGTGGGCAAAGCTGATACTTGGACCAGAAGGCAGAATATAGGAAACTACATGAAAACATGATTAATTCAGTGAAAATGACTGTAAACAGATGTGAACTTGTTTAGAACAGCTGAAAGAGATTCTCCAAGTCAGTTCTTAGTGTAGAAAAGGTAGCTAAGATCTGGGAAATCCTTAATTCGAGTTAAGATTACATGAAACACTGTATGAATCCTATATTCTTTACTTAAAGGAGACTAGAGTGGTAAATGTGTGTTATACAAGGCAGAATACCATTGAAATAGAGAAAGAAACACGTTCGGCAGCTTTGGAAAGCCTTACACTTCACTGAAATGTAGTGCTACACTCTATAACACAGTTGAGAGACAATGTTCAATAGCTGCCTCAGTACTTAACAGTGTGTAGGAAGTTGTTTGATAAAGTGGGCAAAGCTGATACTTGGACCAGAAGGCAGAATATAGGAAACTACATGAAAACATGATTAATTCAGTGAAAATGACTGTAAACAGATGTGAACTTGTTTAGAACAGCTGAAAGAGATTCTCCAAGTCAGTTCTTAGTGTAGAAAAGGTAGCTAAGATCTGGGAAATCCTTAATTCGAGTTAAGATTACATGAAACACTGTATGAATCCTATATTCTTTACTTAAAGGAGACTAGAGTGGTAAATGTGTGTTATACAAGGCAGAATACCATTGAAATAGAGAAAGAAACACGTTCGGCAGCTTTGGAAAGCCTTACACTTCACTGAAATGTAGTACTACACTCTATAACACAGTTGAGAGACGATGTTCAATAGCTGCCTCAGTACTTAACAGTGTGTAGGAAGTTGTTTGATAAAGTGGGCAAAGCTGATACTTGGACCAGAAGGCAGAATATAGGAAACTACATGAAAACATGATTAATTCAGTGAAAATGACTGTAAACAGATGTGAACTTGTTTAGAACAGCTGAAAGAGATTCTCCAAGTCAGTTCTTAGTGTAGAAAAGGTAGCTAAGATCTGGGAAATCCTTAATTCGAGTTAAGATTACATGAAACACTGTATGAATCCTATATTCTTTACTTAAAGGAGACTAGAGTGGTAAATGTGTGTTATACAAGGCAGAATACCATTGAAATAGAGAAAGAAACACGTTCGGCAGCTTTGGAAAGCCTTACACTTCACTGAAATGTAGTGCTACACTCTATAACACAGTTGAGAGACAATGTTCAATAGCTGCCTCAGTACTTAACAGTGTGTAGGAAGTTGTTTGATAAAGTGGGCAAAGCTGATACTTGGACCAGAAGGCAGAATATAGGAAACTACATGAAAACATGATTAATTCAGTGAAAATGACTGTAAACAGATGTGAACTTGTTTAGAACAGCTGAAAGAGATTCTCCAAGTCAGTTCTTAGTGTAGAAAAGGTAGCTAAGATCTGGGAAATCCTTAATTCGAGTTAAGATTACATGAAACACTGTATGAATCCTATATTCTTTACTTAAAGGAGACTAGAGTGGTAAATGTGTGTTATACAAGGCAGAATACCATTGAAATAGAGAAAGAAACACGTTCGGCAGCTTTGGAAAGCCTTACACTTCACTGAAATGTAGTACTACACTCTATAACACAGTTGAGAGACAATGTTCAATAGCTGCCTCAGTACTTAACAGTGTGTAGGAAGTTGTTTGATAAAGTGGGCAAAGCTGATACTTGGACCAGAAGGCAGAATATAGGAAACTACATGAAAACATGATTAATTCAGTGAAAATGACTGTAAACAGATGTGAACTTGTTTAGAACAGCTGAAAGAGATTCTCCAAGTCAGTTCTTAGTGTAGAAAAGGTAGCTAAGATCTGGGAAATCCTTAATTCGAGTTAAGATTACATGAAACACTGTATGAATCCTATATTCTTTACTTAAAGGAGACTAGAGTGGTAAATGTGTGTTATACAAGGCAGAATACCATTGAAATAGAGAAAGAAACACGTTCGGCAGCTTTGGAAAGCCTTACACTTCACTGAAATGTAGTGCTACACTCTATAACACAGTTGAGAGACAATGTTCAATAGCTGCCTCAGTACTTAACAGTGTGTAGGAAGTTGTTTGATAAAGTGGGCAAAGCTGATACTTGGACCAGAAGGCAGAATATAGGAAACTACATGAAAACATGATTAATTCAGTGAAAATGACTGTAAACAGATGTGAACTTGTTTAGAACAGCTGAAAGAGATTCTCCAAGTCAGTTCTTAGTGTAGAAAAGGTAGCTAAGATCTGGGAAATCCTTAATTCGAGTTAAGATTACATGAAACACTGTATGAATCCTATATTCTTTACTTAAAGGAGACTAGAGTGGTAAATGTGTGTTATACAAGGCAGAATACCATTGAAATAGAGAAAGAAACACGTTCGGCAGCTTTGGAAAGCCTTACACTTCACTGAAATGTAGTACTACACTCTATAACACAGTTGAGAGACAATGTTCAATAGCTGCCTCAGTACTTAACAGTGTGTAGGAAGTTGTTTGATAAAGTGGGCAAAGCTGATACTTGGACCAGAAGGCAGAATATAGGAAACTACATGAAAACATGAATAATTCAGTGAAAATGACTGTAAACAGATGTGAACTTGTTTAGAACTGCTGAAAGAGATTCTCCAAGTCAGTTCTTAGTGTAGAAAAGGTAGCTAAGATCCGGGAAATCCTTAATTCGAGTTAAGATTACATGAAACACTGTATGAATCCTATATTCTTTACTTAAAGGAGACTAGAGTGGTAAATGTGTTATACAAGGCAGAATACCATTGAAATAGAGAAAGAAACACGTTCGGCAGCTTTGGAAAGCCTTACACTTCACTGAAATGTAGTACTACACTTTATATAACACAGTTGAGAGACAATGTTCCCTAGCTCCCTCAGTTCATAACAGTGTGTAGGAAGTTGTTTGATAAAGTGGGCAAAGCTTATACTTGGGCCAGAAGGCAGAATATAGGAAACTACATGAAAACATGAATAATTCAGTGAAAATGACTGTAAACAGATGAGAACTTGTTTAGAACAGCTGAAAGAGAATCTCCAAGTCAGTTCTTAGTGTAGAAAAGGTAGCTAAGATAAGGAAAATCCTTAATTCCAGTTAAGATCACATGAAACACTGTATGAATCCTATATTCTTTACTTAAAGGAGACTAGAGTGGTAAATGTGTGTTATACAAGGCAGAATGCCATTGAAATAGAGAAAGAAACACGTTCGGCAGCTTTGGAAAGCCTTACACTTCACTGAAATGTAGTACTACACTCTATAACACAGTTGAGAGACAATGTTCAATAGCTGCCTCAGTACTTAACAGTGTGTAGGAAGTTGTTTGATAAAGTGGGCAAAGCTGATACTTGGACCAGAAGGCAGAATATAGAAAACTACATGAAAACATTATTAATTCAGTGAAAATGACTGTAAACAGATGTGAACTTGTTTAGAACAGCTGAAAGAGATTCTCCAAGTCAGTTCTTAGTGTAGAAAAGGTAGCTAAGATCTGGGAAATCCTTAATTCGAGTTAAGATTACATGAAACACTGTATGAATCCTATATTCTTTACTTAAAGGAGACTAGAGTGGTAAATGTGTGTTATACAAGGCAGAATACCATTGAAATAGAGAAAGAAACACGTTCGGCAGCTTTGGAAAGCCTTACACTTCACTGAAATGTAGTACTACACTCTATAACACAGTTGAGAGACAATGTTCAATAGCTGCCTCAGTACTTAACAGTGTGTAGGAAGTTGTTTGATAAAGTGGGCAAAGCTGATACTTGGACCAGAAGGCAGAATATAGGAAACTACATGAAAACATGATTAATTCAGTGAAAATGACTGTAAACAGATGTGAACTTGTTTAGAACAGCTGAAAGAGATTCTCCAAGTCAGTTCTTAGTGTAGAAAAGGTAGCTAAGATCTGGGAAATCCTTAATTCGAGTTAAGATTACATGAAACACTGTATGAATCCTATATTCTTTACTTAAAGGAGACTAGAGTGGTAAATGTGTGTTATACAAGGCAGAATACCATTGAAATAGAGAAAGAAACACGTTCGGCAGCTTTGGAAAGCCTTACACTTCACTGAAATGTAGTGCTACACTCTATAACACAGTTGAGAGACAATGTTCAATAGCTGCCTCAGTACTTAACAGTGTGTAGGAAGTTGTTTGATAAAGTGGGCAAAGCTGATACTTGGACCAGAAGGCAGAATATAGGAAACTACATGAAAACATGATTAATTCAGTGAAAATGACTGTAAACAGATGTGAACTTGTTTAGAACAGCTGAAAGAGATTCTCCAAGTCAGTTCTTAGTGTAGAAAAGGTAGCTAAGATCTGGGAAATCCTTAATTCGAGTTAAGATTACATGAAACACTGTATGAATCCTATATTCTTTACTTAAAGGAGACTAGAGTGGTAAATGTGTGTTATACAAGGCAGAATACCATTGAAATAGAGAAAGAAACACGTTCGGCAGCTTTGGAAAGCCTTACACTTCACTGAAATGTAGTACTACACTCTATAACACAGTTGAGAGACAATGTTCAATAGCTGCCTCAGTACTTAACAGTGTGTAGGAAGTTGTTTGATAAAGTGGGCAAAGCTTATACTTGGACCAGAAGGCAGAATATAGGAAACTACATGAAAACATGATTAATTCAGTGAAAATGACTGTAAACAGATGTGAACTTGTTTAGAACAGCTGAAAGAGATTCTCCAAGTCAGTTCTTAGTGTAGAAAAGGTAGCTAATATCCGGGAAATCCTTAATTCGAGTTAAGATTACATGAAACACTGTATGAATCCTATATTCTTTACTTAAAGGAGACTAGAGTGGTAAATGTGTGTTATACAAGGCAGAATACCATTGAAATAGAGAAAGAAACAGGTTCGGCAGCTTTGGAAAGC
This sequence comes from Pipistrellus hanaki, assembly GCF_964339955.1. Taxonomy (NCBI): domain Eukaryota; kingdom Metazoa; phylum Chordata; class Mammalia; order Chiroptera; family Vespertilionidae; genus Pipistrellus; species Pipistrellus hanaki. The sequence goes on along the minus strand of NW_028182298.1, from coordinate 1,140,352 downwards.
CTTACACTTCACTGAAATGTAGTACTACACTTTATATAACACAGTTGAGAGACAATGTTCCCTAGCTCCCTCAGTTCATAACAGTGTGTAGGAAGTTGTTTGATAAAGTGGGCAAAGCTTATACTTGGGCCAGAAGGCAGAATATAGGAAACTACATGAAAACATGAATAATTCAGTGAAAATGACTGTAAACAGATGAGAACTTGTTTAGAAGAGCTGAAAGAGAATCTCCAAGTCAGTTCTTAGTGTAGAAAAGGTAGCTAAGATAAGGAAAATCCTTAATTCCAGTTAAGATCACATGAAACACTATATGAATCCTATATTCTTTACTTAAAGGAGACTAGAGTGGTAAATGTGTGTTATACAAGGCAGAATACCATTGAAATAGAGAAAGAAACACGTTCGGCAGCTTTGGAAAGCCTTACACTTCACTGAAATGTAGTAATACACTCTATAACACAGTTGAGAGACAATGTTCCCGAGCTGCCTCAGTTCATAACAGTGTGTAGGAAGTTGTTTGATAAAGTGGGCAAAGCTTATACTTGGGCCAGAAGGCACAATATAGGAAACTACATGAAAACATGAATAATTCAGTGAAAATGACTGTAAACAGATGAGAACTTGTTTAGAACAGCTGAAAGAGAATCTCCAAGTCAGTTCTTAGTGTAGAAAAGGTAGGTAAAATAAGGGATATACTTAATTCCAGTGAAGATCACATGAAACACTGTATGAATCCTATATTCTTTACTTAAAGGAGACTAGAGTGGTAAATGTGTGTTATACAAGGCAGAATACCATTGAAATAGAGAAAGAAACACGTTCGGCAGCTTTGGAAAGCCTTACACTTCACTGAAATGTAGTACTACACTCTATAACACAGTTGAGAGACAATGTTCAATAGCTGCCTCAGTACTTAACAGTGTGTAGGAAGTTGTTTGATAAAGTGGGCAAAGCTGATACTTGGACCAGAAGGCAGAATATAGGAAACTACATGAAAACATGATTAATTCAGTGAAAATGACTGTAAACAGATGTGAACTTGTTTAGAACAGCTGAAAGAGATTCTCCAAGTCAGTTCTTAGTGTAGAAAAGGTAGCTAAGATCTGGGAAATCCTTAATTCGAGTTAAGATTACATGAAACACTGTATGAATCCTATATTCTTTACTTAAAGGAGACTAGAGTGGTAAATGTGTGTTATACAAGGCAGAATGCCATTGAAATAGAGAAAGAAACACGTTCGGCAGCTTTGGAAAGCCTTACACTTCACTGAAATGTAGTACTACACTCTATAACACAGTTGAGAGACAATGTTCAATAGCTGCCTCAGTACTTAACAGTGTGTAGGAAGTTGTTTGATAAAGTGGGCAAAGCTGATACTTGGACCAGAAGGCAGAATATAGGAAACTACATGAAAACATGATTAATTCAGTGAAAATGACTGTAAACAGATGTGAACTTGTTTAGAACAGCTGAAAGAGATTCTCCAAGTCAGTTCTTAGTGTAGAAAAGGTAGCTAAGATCTGGGAAATCCTTAATTCGAGTTAAGATTACATGAAACACTGTATGAATCCTATATTCTTTACTTAAAGGAGACTAGAGTGGTAAATGTGTGTTATACAAGGCAGAATACCATTGAAATAGAGAAAGAAACACGTTCGGCAGCTTTGGAAAGCCTTACACTTCACTGAAATGTAGTGCTACACTCTATAACACAGTTGAGAGACAATGTTCAATAGCTGCCTCAGTACTTAACAGTGTGTAGGAAGTTGTTTGATAAAGTGGGCAAAGCTGATACTTGGACCAGAAGGCAGAATATAGGAAACTACATGAAAACATGATTAATTCAGTGAAAATGACTGTAAACAGATGTGAACTTGTTTAGAACAGCTGAAAGAGATTCTCCAAGTCAGTTCTTAGTGTAGAAAAGGTAGCTAAGATCTGGGAAATCCTTAATTCGAGTTAAGATTACATGAAACACTGTATGAATCCTATATTCTTTACTTAAAGGAGACTAGAGTGGTAAATGTGTGTTATACAAGGCAGAATACCATTGAAATAGAGAAAGAAACACGTTCGGCAGCTTTGGAAAGCCTTACACTTCACTGAAATGTAGTACTACACTCTATAACACAGTTGAGAGACGATGTTCAATAGCTGCCTCAGTACTTAACAGTGTGTAGGAAGTTGTTTGATAAAGTGGGCAAAGCTTATACTTGGAGCAGAAGGCAGAATATAGGAAACTACATGAAAACATGATTAATTCAGTGAAAATGACTGTAAACAGATGTGAACTTGTTTAAAACAGCTGAAAGAGATTCTCCAAGTCAGTTCTTAGTGTAGAAAAGGTAGCTAATATCCGGGAAATCCTTAATTCGAGTTAAGATTACATGAAACACTGTATGAATCCTATATTCTTTACTTAAAGGAGACTAGAGTGGTAAATGTGTGTTATACAAGGCAGAATACCATTGAAATAGAGAAAGAAACACGTTCGGCAGCTTTGGAAAGCCTTACACTTCACTGAAATGTAGTACTACACTTTATATAACACAGTTGAGAGACAATGTTCCCTAGCTCCCTCAGTTCATAACAGTGTGTAGGAAGTTGTTTGATAAAGTGGGCAAAGCTTATACTTGGGCCAGAAGGCAGAATATAGGAAACTACATGAAAACATGAATAATTCAGTGAAAATGACTGTAAACAGATGAGAACTTGTTTAGAACAGCTGAAAGAGAATCTCCAAGTCAGTTCTTAGTGTAGAAAAGGTAGGTAAGATAAGGGAAATACTTAATTCCAGTGAAGATCACATGAAACACTGTATGAATCCTATATTCTTTACTTAAAGGAGACTAGAGTGGTAAATGTGTGTTATACAAGGCAGAATACCATTGAAATAGAGAAAGAAACACGTTCGGCAGCTTTGGAAAGCCTTACACTTCACTGAAATGTAGTAATACACACTATAACACAGTTGAGAGACAATGTTCCCGAGCTGCCTCAGTTCATAACAGTGTGTAGGAAGTTGTTTGATAAAGTGGGCAAAGCTTATACTTGGGCCAGAAGGCACAATATAGGAAACTACATGAAAACATGAATAATTCAGTGAAAATGACTGTAAACAGATGAGAACTTGTTTAGAACAGCTGAAAGAGAATCTCCAAGTCAGTTCTTAGTGTAGAAAAGGTAGGTAAGATAAGGGAAATACTTAATTCCAGTGAAGATCACATGAAACACTGTATGAATCCTATATTCTTTACTTAAAGGAGACTAGAGTGGTAAATGTGTGTTATACAAGGCAGAATACCATTGAAATAGAGAAAGAAACACGTTCGGCAGCTTTGGAAAGCCTTCCACTTCACTGAAATGTAGTACTACACTCTATAACACAGTTGAGAGACAATGTTCAATAGCTGCCTCAGTACTTAACAGTGTGTAGGAAGTTGTTTGATAAAGTGGGCAAAGCTGATACTTGGACCAGAAGGCAGAATATAGGAAACTACATGAAAACATGATTAATTCAGTGAAAATGACTGTAAACAGATGTGAACTTCTTTAGAACAGCTGAAAGAGATTCTCCAAGTCAGTTCTTAGTGTAGAAAAGGTAGCTAATATCCGGGAAATCCTTAATTCGAGTTAAGATTACATGAAACACTGTATGAATCCTATATTCTTTACTTAAAGGAGACTAGAGTGGTAAATGTGTGTTATACAAGGCAGAATACCATTGAAATAGAGAAAGAAACAGGTTCGGCAGCTTTGGAAAGCCTTACACTTCACTGAAATGTAGTACTACACTTTATATAACACAGTTGAGAGACAATGTTCCCTAGCTCCCTCAGTTCATAACAGTGTGTAGGAAGTTGTTTGATAAAGTGGGCAAAGCTTATACTTGGGCCAGAAGGCAGAATATAGGAAACTACATGAAAACATGAATAATTCAGTGAAAATGACTGTAAACAGATGAGAACTTGTTTAGAACAGCTGAAAGAGAATCTCCAAGTCAGTTCTTAGTGTAGAAAAGGTAGCTAAGATAAGGAAAATCCTTAATTCCAGTTAAGATCACATGAAACACTGTATGAATCCTATATTCTTTACTTAAAGGAGACTAGAGTGGTAAATGTGTGTTATACAAGGCAGAATACCATTGAAATAGAGAAAGAAACACGTTCGGCAGCTTTGGAAAGCCTTACACTTCACTGAAATGTAGTAATACACTCTATAACACAGTTGAGAGACAATGTTCCCGAGCTGCCTCAGTTCATAACAGTGTGTAGGAAGTTGTTTGATAAAGTGGGCAAAGCTTATACTTGGGCCAGAAGGCACAATATAGGAAACTACATGAAAACATGAATAATTCAGTGAAAATGACTGTAAACAGATGAGAACTTGTTTAGAACAGCTGAAAGAGAATCTCCAAGTCAGTTCTTAGTGTAGAAAAGGTAGGTAAGATAAGGGAAATACTTAATTCCAGTGAAGATCACATGAAACACTGTATGAATCCTATATTCTTTACTTAAAGGAGACTAGAGTGGTAAATGTGTGTTATACAAGGCAGAATACCATTGAAATAGAGAAAGAAACACGTTCGGCAGCTTTGGAAAGCCTTACACTTCACTGAAATGTAGTACTACACTCTATAACACAGTTGAGAGACAATGTTCAATAGCTGCCTCAGTACTTAACAGTGTGTAGGAAGTTGTTTGATAAAGTGGGCAAAGCTGATACTTGGACCAGAAGGCAGAATATAGGAAACTACATGAAAACATGATTAATTCAGTGAAAATGACTGTAAACAGATGTGAACTTGTTTAGAACAGCTGAAAGAGATTCTCCAAGTCAGTTCTTAGTGTAGAAAAGGTAGCTAAGATCTGGGAAATCCTTAATTCGAGTTAAGATTACATGAAACACTGTATGAATCCTATATTCTTTACTTAAAGGAGACTAGAGTGGTAAATGTGTGTTATACAAGGCAGAATACCATTGAAATAGAGAAAGAAACACGTTCGGCAGCTTTGGAAAGCCTTCCACTTCACTGAAATGTAGTACTACACTCTATAACACAGTTGAGAGACAATGTTCAATAGCTGCCTCAGTACTTAACAGTGTGTAGGAAGTTGTTTGATAAAGTGGGCAAAGCTGATACTTGGACCAGAAGGCAGAATATAGGAAACTACATGAAAACATGATTAATTCAGTGAAAATGACTGTAAACAGATGTGAACTTGTTTAGAACAGCTGAAAGAGATTCTCCAAGTCAGTTCTTAGTGTAGAAAAGGTAGCTAAGATCTGGGAAATCCTTAATTCGAGTTAAGATTACATGAAACACTGTATGAATCCTATATTCTTTACTTAAAGGAGACTAGAGTGGTAAATGTGTGTTATACAAGGCAGAATACCATTGAAATAGAGAAAGAAACACGTTCGGCAGCTTTGGAAAGCCTTACACTTCACTGAAATGTAGTGCTACACTCTATAACACAGTTGAGAGACAATGTTCAATAGCTGCCTCAGTACTTAACAGTGTGTAGGAAGTTGTTTGATAAAGTGGGCAAAGCTGATACTTGGACCAGAAGGCAGAATATAGGAAACTACATGAAAACATGATTAATTCAGTGAAAATGACTGTAAACAGATGTGAACTTGTTTAAAACAGCTGAAAGAGATTCTCCAAGTCAGTTCTTAGTGTAGAAAAGGTAGCTAATATCCGGGAAATCCTTAATTCGAGTTAAGATTACATGAAACACTGTATGAATCCTATATTCTTTACTTAAAGGAGACTAGAGTGGTAAATGTGTGTTATACAAGGCAGAATACCATTGAAATAGAGAAAGAAACACGTTCGGCAGCTTTGGAAAGCCTTACACTTCACTGAAATGTAGTACTACACTCTATAACACAGTTGAGAGACAATGTTCAATAGCTGCCTCAGTACTTAACAGTGTGTAGGAAGTTGTTTGATAAAGTGGGCAAAGCTTATACTTGGACCAGAAGGCAGAATATAGGAAACTACATGAAAACATGATTAATTCAGTGAAAATGACTGTAAACAGATGTGAACTTGTTTAGAACAGCTGAAAGAGATTCTCCAAGTCAGTTCTTAGTGTAGAAAAGGTAGCTAATATCCGGGAAATCCTTAATTCGAGTTAAGATTACATGAAACACTGTATGAATCCTATATTCTTTACTTAAAGGAGACTAGAGTGGTAAATGTGTGTTATACAAGGCAGAATACCATTGAAATAGAGAAAGAAACACGTTCGGCAGCTTTGGAAAGCCTTACACTTTACTGAAATGTAGTACTACACTTTATATAACACAGTTGAGAGACAATGTTCCCTAGCTCCCTCAGTTCATAACAGTGTGTAGGAAGTTGTTTGATAAAGTGGGCAAAGCTTATACTTGGGCCAGAAGGCAGAATATAGGAAACTACATGAAAACATGAATAATTCAGTGAAAATGACTGTAAACAGATGAGAACTTGTTTAGAACAGCTGAAAGAGAATCTCCAAGTCAGTTCTTAGTGTAGAAAAGGTAGCTAAGATAAGGAAAATCCTTAATTCCAGTTAAGATCACATGAAACACTGTATGAATCCTATATTCTTTACTTAAAGGAGACTAGAGTGGTAAATGTGTGTTATACAAGGCAGAATACCATTGAAATAGAGAAAGAAACACGTTCGGCAGCTTTGGAAAGCCTTACACTTCACTGAAATGTAGTAATACACTCTATAACACAGTTGAGAGACAATGTTCCCGAGCTGCCTCAGTTCATAACAGTGTGTAGGAAGTTGTTTGATAAAGTGGGCAAAGCTTATACTTGGGCCAGAAGGCACAATATAGGAAACTACATGAAAACATGAATAATTCAGTGAAAATGACTGTAAACAGATGAGAACTTGTTTAGAACAGCTGAAAGAGAATCTCCAAGTCAGTTCTTAGTGTAGAAAAGGTAGGTAAGATAAGGGAAATACTTAATTCCAGTGAAGATCACATGAAACACTGTATGAATCCTATATTCTTTACTTAAAGGAGACTAGAGTGGTAAATGTGTGTTATACAAGGCAGAATACCATTGAAATAGAGAAAGAAACACGTTCGGCAGCTTTGGAAAGCCTTACACTTCACTGAAATGTAGTACTACACTCTATAACACAGTTGAGAGACAATGTTCAATAGCTGCCTCAGTACTTAACAGTGTGTAGGAAGTTGTTTGATAAAGTGGGCAAAGCTGATACTTGGACCAGAAGGCAGAATATAGGAAACTACATGAAAACATGATTAATTCAGTGAAAATGACTGTAAACAGATGTGAACTTGTTTAGAACAACTGAAAGAGATTCTCCAAGTCAGTTCTTAGTGTAGAAAAGGTAGCTAAGATCTGGGAAATCCTTAATTCGAGTTAAGATTACATAAAACACTGTATGAATCCTATATTCATTACTTAAAGGAGACTAGAGTGGTAAATGTGTGTTATACAAGGCAGAATACCATTGAAATAGAGAAAGAAACACGTTCGGCAGCTTTGGAAAGCCTTCCACTTCACTGAAATGTAGTACTACACTCTATAACACAGTTGAGAGACAATGTTCAATAGCTGCCTCAGTACTTAACAGTGTGTAGGAAGTTGTTTGATAAAGTGGGCAAAGCTGATACTTGGACCAGAAGGCAGAATATAGGAAACTACATGAAAACATGATTAATTCAGTGAAAATGACTGTAAACAGATGTGAACTTGTTTAGAACAGCTGAAAGAGATTCTCCAAGTCAGTTCTTAGTGTAGAAAAGGTAGCTAAGATCTGGGAAATCCTTAATTCGAGTTAAGATTACATGAAACACTGTATGAATCCTATATTCTTTACTTAAAGGAGACTAGAGTGGTAAATGTGTGTTATACAAGGCAGAATACCATTGAAATAGAGAAAGAAACACGTTCGGCAGCTTTGGAAAGCCTTACACTTCACTGAAATGTAGTACTACACTCTATAACACAGTTGAGAGACAATGTTCAATAGCTGCCTCAGTACTTAACAGTGTGTAGGAAGTTGTTTGATAAAGTGGGCAAAGCTTATACTTGGACCAGAAGGCAGAATATAGGAAACTACATGAAAACATGAATAATTCAGTGAAAATGACTTTAAACAGATGTGAACTTGTTTAGAACAGCTGAAAGAGATTCTCCAAGTCAGTTCTTAGTGTAGAAAAGGTAGCTAATATCCGGGAAATCCTTAATTCGAGTTAAGATTACATGAAACACTGTATGAATCCTATATTCTTTACTTAAAGGAGACTAGAGTGGTAAATGTGTGTTATACAAGGCAGAATACCATTGAAATAGAGAAAGAAACACGTTCGGCAGCTTTGGAAAGCCTTACACTTCACTGAAATGTAGTACTACACTCTATAACACAGTTGAGAGACAATGTTCAATAGCTGCCTCAGTACTTAACAGTGTGTAGGAAGTTGTTTGATAAAGTGGGCAAAGCTTATACTTGGACCAGAAGGCAGAATATAGGAAACTACATGAAAACATGATTAATTCAGTGAAAATGACTGTAAACAGATGTGAACTTGTTTAGAACAGCTGAAAGAGATTCTCCAAGTCAGTTCTTAGTGTAGAAAAGGTAGCTAATATCCGGGAAATCCTTAATTCGAGTTAAGATTACATGAAACACTGTATGAATCCTATATTCTTTACTTAAAGGAGACTAGAGTGGTAAATGTGTGTTATACAAGGCAGAATACCATTGAAATAGAGAAAGAAACACGTTCGGCAGCTTTGGAAAGCCTTCCACTTCACTGAAATGTAGTACTACACTCTATAACACAGTTGAGAGACAATGTTCAATAGCTGCCTCAGTACTTAACAGTGTGTAGGAAGTTGTTTGATAAAGTGGGCAAAGCTGATACTTGGACCAGAAGGCAGAATATAGGAAACTACATGAAAACATGAAAAATTCAGTGAAAATGACTGTAAACAGATGAGAACTTGTTTAGAACAGCTGAAAGAGAATCTCCAAGTCAGTTCTTAGTGTAGAAAAGGTAGGTAAGATAAGGGAAATACTTAATTCCAGTGAAGATCACATGAAACACTGTATGAATCCTATATTCTTTACTTAAAGGAGACTAGAGTGGTAAATGTGTGTTATACAAGGCAGAATACCATTGAAATAGAGAAAGAAACACGTTCGGCAGCTTTGGAAAGCCTTACACTTCACTGAAATGTAGTACTACACTCTATAACACAGTTGAGAGACAATGTTCAATAGCTGCCTCAGTACTTAACAGTGTGTAGGAAGTTGTTTGATAAAGTGGGCAAAGCTGATACTTGGACCAGAAGGCAGAATATAGGAAACTACATGAAAACATGATTAATTCAGTGAAAATGACTGTAAACAGATGTGAACTTGTTTAGAACAGCTGAAAGAGATTCTCCAAGGCAGTTCTTAGTGTAGAAAAGGTAGCTAAGATCTGGGAAATCCTTAATTCGAGTTAAGATTACATGAAACACTGTATGAATCCTATATTCTTTACTTAAAGGAGACTAGAGTGGTAAATGTGTGTTATACAAGGCAGAATACCATTGAAATAGAGAAAGAAACACGTTCGGCAGCTTTGGAAAGCCTTCCACTTCACTGAAATGTAGTACTACACTCTATAACACAGTTGAGAGACAATGTTCAATAGCTGCCTCAGTACTTAACAGTGTGTAGGAAGTTGTTTGATAAAGTGGGCAAAGCTGATACTTGGACCAGAAGGCAGAATATAGGAAACTACATGAAAACATGATTAATTCAGTGAAAATGACTGTAAACAGATGTGAACTTGTTTAGAACAGCTGAAAGAGATTCTCCAAGTCAGTTCTTAGTGTAGAAAAGGTAGCTAAGATCTGGGAAATCCTTAATTCGAGTTAAGATTACATGAAACACTGTATGAATCCTATATTCTTTACTTAAAGGAGACTAGAGTGGTAAATGTGTGTTATACAAGGCAGAATACCATTGAAATAGAGAAAGAAACACGTTCGGCAGCTTTGGAAAGCCTTACACTTCACTGAAATGTAGTACTACACTCTATAACACAGTTGAGAGACAATGTTCAATAGCTGCCTCAGTACTTAACAGTGTGTAGGAAGTTGTTTGATAAAGAGGGCAAAGCTTATACTTGGACCAGAAGGCAGAATATAGGAAACTACATGAAAACATGATTAATTCAGTGAAAATGACTGTAAACAGATGTGAACTTGTTTAGAACAGCTGAAAGAGATTCTCCAAGTCAGTTCTTAGTGTAGAAAAGGTAGCTAATATCCGGGAAATCCTTAATTCGAGTTAAGATTACATGAAACACTGTATGAATCCTATATTCTTTACTTAAAGGAGACTAGAGTGGTAAATGTGTGTTATACAAGGCAGAATACCATTGAAATAGAGAAAGAAACACGTTCGGCAGCTTTGGAAAGCCTTACACTTCACTGAAATGTAGTACTACACTTTATATAACACAGTTGAGAGACAATGTTCCCTAGCTCCCTCAGTTCATAACAGTGTGTAGGAAGTTGTTTGATAAAGTGGGCAAAGCTTATACTTGGGCCAGAAGGCACAATATAGGAAACTACATGAAAACATGAATAATTCAGTGAAAATGACTGTAAACAGATGAGAACTTGTTTAGAACAGCTGAAAGAGAATCTCCAAGTCAGTTCTTAGTGTAGAAAAGGTAGCTAAGATAAGGAAAATCCTTAATTCCAGTTAAGATCACATGAAACACTGTATGAATCCTATATTCTTTACTTAAAGGAGACTAGAGTGGTAAATGTGTGTTATACAAGGCAGAATACCATTGAAATAGAGAAAGAAACACGTTCGGCAGCTTTGGAAAGCCTTACACTTCACTGAAATGTAGTAATACACACTATAACACAGTTGAGAGACAATGTTCCCGAGCTGCCTCAGTTCATAACAGTGTGTAGGAAGTTGTTTGATAAAGTGGGCAAAGCTTATACTTGGGCCAGAAGGCACAATATAGGAAACTACATGAAAACATGAATAATTCAGTGAAAATGACTGTAAACAGATGAGAACTTGTTTAGAACAGCTGAAAGAGAATCTCCAAGTCAGTTCTTAGTGTAGAAAAGGTAGGTAAGATAAGGGAAATACTTAATTCCAGTGAAGATCACATGAAACACTGTATGAATCCTATATTCTTTACTTAAAGGAGACTAGAGTGGTAAATGTGTGTTATACAAGGCAGAATACCATTGAAATAGAGAAAGAAACACGTTCGGCAGCTTTGGAAAGCCTTACACTTCACTGAAATGTAGTACTACACTCTATAACACAGTTGAGAGACAAAGTTCAATAGCTGCCTCAGTACTTAACAGTGTGTAGGAAGTTGTTTGATAAAGTGGGCAAAGCTGATACTTGGACCAGAAGGCAGAATATAGGAAACTACATGAAAACATGATTAATTCAGTGAAAATGACTGTAAACAGATGTGAACTTGTTTAGAACAGCTGAAAGAGATTCTCCAAGGCAGTTCTTAGTGTAGAAAAGGTAGCTAAGATCTGGGAAATCCTTAATTCGAGTTAAGATTACATGAAACACTGTATGAATCCTATATTCTTTACTTAAAGGAGACTAGAGTGGTAAATGTGTGTTATACAAGGCAGAATACCATTGAAATAGAGAAAGAAACACGTTCGGCAGCTTTGGAAAGCCTTCCACTTCACTGAAATGTAGTACTACACTCTATAACACAGTTGAGAGACAATGTTCAATAGCTGCCTCAGTACTTAACAGTGTGTAGGAAGTTGTTTGATAAAGTGGGCAAAGCTGATACTTGGACCAGAAGGCAGAATATAGGAAACTACATGAAAACATGATTAATTCAGTGAAAATGACTGTAAACAGATGTGAACTTGTTTAGAACAGCTGAAAGAGATTCTCCAAGTCAGTTCTTAGTGTAGAAAAGGTAGCTAAGATCTGGGAAATCCTTAATTCGAGTTAAGATTACATGAAACACTGTATGAATCCTATATTCTTTACTTAAAGGAGACTAGAGTGGTAAATGTGTGTTATACAAGGCAGAATACCATTGAAATAGAGAAAGAAACACGTTCGGCAGCTTTGGAAAGCCTTACACTTCACTGAAATGTAGTACTACACTCTATAACACAGTTGAGAGACAATGTTCAATAGCTGCCTCAGTACTTAACAGTGTGTAGGAAGTTGTTTGATAAAGAGGGCAAAGCTTATACTTGGACCAGAAGGCAGAATATAGGAAACTACATGAAAACATGATTAATTCAGTGAAAATGACTGTAAACAGATGTGAACTTGTTTAGAACAGCTGAAAGAGAATCTCCAAGTCAGTTCTTAGTGTAGAAAAGGTAGCTAAGATAAGGAAAATCCTTAATTCCAGTTAAGATCACATGAAACACTGTATGAATCCTATATTCTTTACTTAAAGGAGACTAGAGTGGTAAATGTGTGTTATACAAGGCAGAATACCATTGAAATAGAGAAAGAAACACGTTCGGCAGCTTTGGAAAGCCTTACACTTCACTGAAATGTAGTAATACACACTATAACACAGTTGAGAGACAATGTTCCCGAGCTGCCTCAGTTCATAACAGTGTGTAGGAAGTTGTTTGATAAAGTGGGCAAAGCTTATACTTGGGCCAGAAGGCACAATATAGGAAACTACATGAAAACATGAATAATTCAGTGAAAATGACTGTAAACAGATGAGAACTTGTTTAGAACAGCTGAAAGAGAATCTCCAAGTCAGTTCTTAGTGTAGAAAAGGTAGGTAAGATAAGGGAAATACTTAATTCCAGTGAAGATCACATGAAACACTGTATGAATCCTATATTCTTTACTTAAAGGAGACTAGAGTGGTAAATGTGTGTTATACAAGGCAGAATACCATTGAAATAGAGAAAGAAACACGTTCGGCAGCTTTGGAAAGCCTTACACTTCACTGAAATGTAGTACTACACTCTATAACACAGTTGAGAGACAATGTTCAATAGCTGCCTCAGTACTTAACAGTGTGTAGGAAGTTGTTTGATAAAGTGGGCAAAGCTGATACTTGGACCAGAAGGCAGAATATAGGAAACTACATGAAAACATGATTAATTCAGTGAAAATGACTGTAAACAGATGTGAACTTGTTTAGAACAGCTGAAAGAGATTCTCCAAGGCAGTTCTTAGTGTAGAAAAGGTAGCTAAGATCTGGGAAATCCTTAATTCGAGTTAAGATTACATGAAACACTGTATGAATCCTATATTCTTTACTTAAAGGAGACTAGAGTGGTAAATGTGTGTTATACAAGGCAGAATACCATTGAAATAGAGAAAGAAACACGTTCGGCAGCTTTGGAAAGCCTTCCACTTCACTGAAATGTAGTACTACACTCTATAACACAGTTGAGAGACAATGTTCAATAGCTGCCTCAGTACTTAACAGTGTGTAGGAAGTTGTTTGATAAAGTGGGCAAAGCTGATACTTGGACCAGAAGGCAGAATATAGGAAACTACATGAAAACATGATTAATTCAGTGAAAATGACTGTAAACAGATGTGAACTTGTTTAGAACAGCTGAAAGAGATTCTCCAAGTCAGTTCTTAGTGTAGAAAAGGTAGCTAAGATCTGGGAAATCCTTAATTCGAGTTAAGATTACATGAAACACTGTATGAATCCTATATTCTTTACTTAAAGGAGACTAGAGTGGTAAATGTGTGTTATACAAGGCAGAATACCATTGAAATAGAGAAAGAAACACGTTCGGCAGCTTTGGAAAGCCTTACACTTCACTGAAATGTAGTACTACACTCTATAACACAGTTGAGAGACAATGTTCAATAGCTGCCTCAGTACTTAACAGTGTGTAGGAAGTTGTTTGATAAAGAGGGCAAAGCTTATACTTGGACCAGAAGGCAGAATATAGGAAACTACATGAAAACATGATTAATTCAGTGAAAATGACTGTAAACAGATGTGAACTTGTTTAGAACAGCTGAAAGAGATTCTCCAAGTCAGTTCTTAGTGTAGAAAAGGTAGCTAATATCCGGGAAATCCTTAATTCGAGTTAAGATTACATGAAACACTGTATGAATCCTATATTCTTTACTTAAAGGAGACTAGAGTGGTAAATGTGTGTTATACAAGGCAGAATACCATTGAAATAGAGAAAGAAACACGTTCGGCAGCTTTGGAAAGCCTTACACTTCACTGAAATGTAGTACTACACTTTATATAACACAGTTGAGAGACAATGTTCCCTAGCTCCCTCAGTTCATAACAGTGTGTAGGAAGTTGTTTGATAAAGTGGGCAAAGCTTATACTTGGGCCAGAAGGCACAATATAGGAAACTACATGAAAACATGAATAATTCAGTGAAAATGACTGTAAACAGATGAGAACTTTTTTAGAACAGCTGAAAGAGAATCTCCAAGTCAGTTCTTAGTGTAGAAAAGGTAGCTAAGATAAGGAAAATCCTTAATTCCAGTTAAGATCACATGAAACACTGTATGAATCCTATATTCTTTACTTAAAGGAGACTAGAGTGGTAAATGTGTGTTATACAAGGCAGAATACCATTGAAATAGAGAAAGAAACACGTTCGGCAGCTTTGGAAAGCCTTACACTTCACTGAAATGTAGTAATACACTCTATAACACAGTTGAGAGACAATGTTCCCGAGCTGCCTCAGTTCATAACAGTGTGTAGGAAGTTGTTTGATAAAGTGGGCAAAGCTTATACTTGGGCCAGAAGGCACAATATAGGAAACTACATGAAAACATGAATAATTCAGTGAAAATGACTGTAAACTGATGAGAACTTGTTTAGAACAGCTGAAAGAGATTCTCCAAGTCAGTTCTTAGTGTAGAAAAGGTAGCTAAGATCTGGGAAATCCTTAATTCGAGTTAAGATTACATGAAACACTGTATGAATCCTATATTCTTTACTTAAAGGAGACTAGAGTGGTAAATGTGTGTTATACATGGCAGAATACCATTGAAATAGAGAAAGAAACACGTTCGGCAGCTTTGGAAAGCCTTCCACTTCACTGAAATGTAGTACTACACTCTATAACACAGTTGAGAGACAATGTTCAATAGCTGCCTCAGTACTTAACAGTGTGTAGGAAGTTGTTTGATAAAGTGGGCAAAGCTGATACTTGGACCAGAAGGCAGAATATAGGAAACTACATGAAAACATGATTAATTCAGTGAAAATGACTGTAAACAGATGTGAACTTGTTTAGAACAGCTGAAAGAGATTCTCCAAGTCAGTTCTTAGTGTAGAAAAGGTAGCTAAGATCTGGGAAATCCTTAATTCGAGTTAAGATTACATGAAACACTGTATGAATCCTATATTCTTTACTTAAAGGAGACTAGAGTGGTAAATGTGTGTTATACAAGGCAGAATACCATTGAAATAGAGAAAGAAACACGTTCGGCAGCTTTGGAAAGCCTTACACTTCACTGAAATGTAGTGCTACACTCTATAACACAGTTGAGAGACAATGTTCAATAGCTGCCTCAGTACTTAACAGTGTGTAGGAAGTTGTTTGATAAAGTGGGGAAAGCTGATACTTGGACCAGAAGGCAGAATATAGGAAACTACATGAAAACATGATTAATTCAGTGAAAATGACTGTAAACAGATGTGAACTTGTTTAGAACAGCTGAAAGAGATTCTCCAAGTCAGTTCTTAGTGTAGAAAAGGTAGCTAAGATCTGGGAAATCCTTAATTCGAGTTACGATTACATGAAACACTGTAGGAATCCTATATTCTTTACTTAAAGGAGACTAGAGTGGTAAATGTGTGTTATACAAGGCAGAATACCATTGAAATAGAGAAAGAAACACGTTTGGCAGCTTTGGAAAGCCTTCCACTTCACTGAAATGTAGTACTACACTCTATAACACAGTTGAGAGACAATGTTCAATAGCTGCCTCAGTACTTAACAGTGTGTAGGAAGTTGTTTGATAAAGAGGGCAAAGCTTATACTTGGACCAGAAGGCAGAATATAGGAAACTACATGAAAACATGATTAATTCAGTGAAAATGACTGTAAACAGATGTGAACTTGTTTAGAACAGCTGAAAGAGATTCTCCAAGTCAGTTCTTAGTGTAGAAAAGGTAGCTAATATCCGGGAAATCCTTAATTCGAGTTAAGATTACATGAAACACTGTATGAATCCTATATTCTTTACTTAAAGGAGACTAGAGTGGTAAATGTGTGTTATACAAGGCAGAATACCATTGAAATAGAGAAAGAAACACGTTCAGCAGCTTTGGAAAGCCTTACACTTCACTGAAATGTAGTACTACACTTTATATAACACAGTTGAGAGACAATGTTCCCTAGCTCCCTCAGTTCATAACAGTGTGCAGGAAGTTGTTTGATAAAGTGGGCAAAGCTTATACTTGGGCCAGAAGGCAGAATATAGGAAACTACATGAAAACATGAATAATTCAGTGAAAATGACTGTAAACAGATGAGAACTTGTTTAGAACAGCTGAAAAAGAATCTCCAAGTCAGTTCTTAGTGTAGAAAAGGTAGCTAAGATAAGGAAAATCCTTAATTCCAGTTAAGATCACATGAAACACTGTATGAATCCTATATTCTTTACTTAAAGGAGACTAGAGTGGTAAATGTGTGTTATACAAGGCAGAATACCATTGAAATAGAGAAAGAAACACGTTCGGCAGCTTTGGAAAGCCTTACACTTCACTGAAATGTAGTAATACACACTATAACACAGTTGAGAGACAATGTTCCCGAGCTGCCTCAGTTCATAACAGTGTGTAGGAAGTTGTTTGATAAAGTGGGCAAAGCTTATACTTGGGCCAGAAGGCACAATATAGGAAACTACATGAAAACATGAATAATTCAGTGAAAATGACTGTAAACAGATGAGAACTTGTTTAGAACAGCTGAAAGAGAATCTCCAAGTCAGTTCTTAGTGTAGAAAAGGTAGGTAAGATAAGGGAAATACTTAATTCCAGTGAAGATCACATGAAACACTGTATGAATCCTATATTCTTTACTTAAAGGAGACTAGAGTGGTAAATGTGTGTTATACAAGGCAGAATACCATTGAAATAGAGAAAGAAACACGTTCGGCAGCTTTGGAAAGCCTTACACTTCACTGAAATGTAGTACTACACTCTATAACACAGTTGAGAGACAATGTTCAATAGCTGCCTCAGTACTTAACAGTGTGTAGGAAGTTGTTTGATAAAGTGGGCAAAGCTGATACTTGGACCAGAAGGCAGAATATAGGAAACTACATGAAAACATGATTAATTCAGTGAAAATGACTGTAAACAGATGTGAACTTGTTTAGAACAGCTGAAAGAGATTCTCCAAGTCAGTTCTTAGTGTAGAAAAGGTAGCTAAGATCTGGGAAATCCTTAATTCGAGTTAAGATTACATGAAACACTGTATGAATCCTATATTCTTTACTTAAAGGAGACTAGAGTGGTAAATGTGTGTTATACAAGGCAGAATACCATTGAAATAGAGAAAGAAACACGTTCGGCAGCTTTGGAAAGCCTTCCACTTCACTGAAATGTAGTACTACACTCTATAACACAGTTGAGAGACAATGTTCAATAGCTGCCTCAGTACTTAACAGTGTGTAGGAAGTTGTTTGATAAAGTGGGCAAAGCTGATACTTGGACCAGAAGGCAGAATATTGGAAACTACATGAAAACATGATTAATTCAGTGAAAATGACTGTAAACAGATGTGAACTTGTTTAGAACAGCTGAAAGAGATTCTCCAAGTCAGTTCTTAGTGTAGAAAAGGTAGCTAAGATCTGGGAAATCCTTAATTCGAGTTAAGATTACATGAAACACTGTATGAATCCTATATTCTTTACTTAAAGGAGACTAGAGTGGTAAATGTGTGTTATACAAGGCAGAATACCATTGAAATAGAGAAAGAAACACGTTCGGCAGCTTTGGAAAGCCTTACACTTCACTGAAATGTAGTGCTACACTCTATAACACAGTTGAGAGACAATGTTCAATAACTGCCTCAGTACTTAACAGTGTGTAGGAAGTTGTTTGATAAAGTGGGCAAAGCTGATACTTGGACCAGAAGGCAGAATATAGGAAACTACATGAAAACATGATTAATTCAGTGAAAATGACTGTAAACAGATGTGAACTTGTTTAGAACAGCTGAAAGAGATTCTCCAAGTCAGTTCTTAGTGTAGAAAAGGTAGCTAAGATCCGGGAAATCCTTAATTCGAGTTAAGATTACATGAAACACTGTATGAATCCTATATTCTTTACTTAAAGGAGACTAGAGTGGTAAATGTGTGTTATACAAGGCAGAATACCATTGAAATAGAGAAAGAAACACGTTCGGCAGCTTTGGAAAGCCTTACACTTCACTGAAATGTAGTACTACACTCTATAACACAGTTGAGAGACAATGTTCAATAGCTGCCTCAGTACTTAACAGTGTGTAGGAAGTTGTTTGATAAAGAGGGCAAAGCTTATACTTGGACCAGAAGGCAGAATATAGGAAACTACATGAAAACATGATTAATTCAGTGAAAATGACTGTAAACAGATGTGAACTTGTTTAGAACAGCTGAAAGAGATTCTCCAAGTCAGTTCTTAGTGTAGAAAAGGTAGCTAATATCCGGGAAATCCTTAATTCGAGTTAAGATTACATGAAACAATGTATGAATCCTATATTCTTTACTTAAAGGAGACTAGAGTGGTAAATGTGTGTTATACAAGGCAGAATACCATTGAAATAGAGAAAGAAACACGTTCGGCAGCTTTGGAAAGCCTTACACTTCACTGAAATGTAGTACTACACTTTATATAACACAGTTGAGAGACAATGTTCCCTAGCTCCCTCAGTTCATAACAGTGTGTAGGAAGTTGTTTGATAAAGTGGGCAAAGCTTATACTTGGGCCAGAAGGCAGAATATAGGAAACTACAATAAAACATGAATAATTCAGTGAAAATGACTGTAAACAGATGAGAACTTGTTTAGAACAGCTGAAAAAGAATCTCCAAGTCAGTTCTTAGTGTAGAAAAGGTAGCTAAGATAAGGAAAATCCTTAATTCCAGTTAAGATCACATGAAACACTGTATGAATCCTATATTCTTTACTTAAAGGAGACTAGAGTGGTAAATGTGTGTTATACAAGGCAGAATACCATTGAAATAGAGAAAGAAACACGTTCGGCAGCTTTGGAAAGCCTTACACTTCACTGAAATGTAGTAATACACACTATAACACAGTTGAGAGACAATGTTCCAGAGCTGCCTCAGTTCATAACAGTGTGTAGGAAGTTGTTTGATAAAGTGGGCAAAGCTTATACTTGGGCCAGAAGGCACAATATAGGAAACTACATGAAAACATGAATAATTCAGTGAAAATGACTGTAAACAGATGAGAACTTGTTTAGAACAGCTGAAAGAGAATCTCCAAGTCAGTTCTTAGTGTAGAAAAGGTAGGTAAGATAAGGGAAATACTTAATTCCAGTGAAGATCACATGAAACACTGTATGAATCCTATATTCTTTACTTAAAGGAGACTAGAGTGGTAAATGTGTGTTATACAAGGCAGAATACCATTGAAATAGAGAAAGAAACACGTTCGGCAGCTTTGGAAAGCCTTACACTTCACTGAAATGTAGTACTACACTCTATAACACAGTTGAGAGACAATGTTCAATAGCTGCCTCAGTACTTAACAGTGTGTAGGAAGTTGTTTGATAAAGTGGGCAAAGCTGATACTTGGACCAGAAGGCAGAATATAGGAAACTACATGAAAACATGATTAATTCAGTGAAAATGACTGTAAACAGATGTGAACTTGTTTAGAACAGCTGAAAGAGATTCTCCAAGTCAGTTCTTAGTGTAGAAAAGGTAGCTAAGATCTGGGAAATCCTTAATTCGAGTTAAGATTACATGAAACACTGTATGAATCCTATATTCTTTACTTAAAGGAGACTAGAGTGGTAAATGTGTGTTATACAAGGCAGAATACCATTGAAATAGAGAAAGAAACACGTTCGGCAGCTTTGGAAAGCCTTCCACTTCACTGAAATGTAGTACTACACTCTATAACACAGTTGAGAGACAATGTTCAATAGCTGCCTCAGTACTTAACAGTGTGTAGGAAGTTGTTTGATAAAGTGGGCAAAGCTGATACTTGGACCAGAAGGCAGAATATAGGAAACTACATGAAAACATGATTAATTCAGTGAAAATGACTGTAAACAGATGTGAACTTGTTTAGAACAGCTGAAAGAGATTCTCCAAGTCAGTTCTTAGTGTAGAAAAGGTAGCTAAGATCTGGGAAATCCTTAATTCGAGTTAAGATTACATGAAACACTGTATGAATCCTATATTCTTTACTTAAAGGAGACTAGAGTGGTAAATGTGTGTTATACAAGGCAGAATACCATTGAAATAGAGAAAGAAACACGTTCGGCAGCTTTGGAAAGCCTTACACTTCACTGAAATGTAGTGCTACACTCTATAACACAGTTGAGAGACAATGTTCAATAACTGCCTCAGTACTTAACAGTGTGTAGGAAGTTGTTTGATAAAGTGGGGAAAGCTGATACTTGGACCAGAAGGCAGAATATAGGAAACTACATGAAAACATGATTAATTCAGTGAAAATGACTGTAAACAGATGTGAACTTGTTTAGAACAGCTGAAAGAGATTCTCCAAGTCAGTTCTTAGTGTAGAAAAGGTAGCTAAGATCTGGGAAATCCTTAATTCGAGTTACGATTACATGAAACACTGTAGGAATCCTATATTCTTTACTTAAAGGAGACTAGAGTGGTAAATGTGTGTTATACAAGGCAGAATACCATTGAAATAGAGAAAGAAACACGTTTGGCAGCTTTGGAAAGCCTTCCACTTCACTGAAATGTAGTACTACACTCTATAACACAGTTGAGAGACAATGTTCAATAGCTGCCTCAGTACTTAACAGTGTGTAGGAAGTTGTTTGATAAAGAGGGCAAAGCTTATACTTGGACCAGAAGGCAGAATATAGGAAACTACATGAAAACATGATTAATTCAGTGAAAATGACTGTAAACAGATGTGAACTTGTTTAGAACAGCTGAAAGAGATTCTCCAAGTCAGTTCTTAGTGTAGAAAAGGTAGCTAATATCCGGGAAATCCTTAATTCGAGTTAAGATTACATGAAACACTGTATGAATCCTATATTCTTTACTTAAAGGAGACTAGAGTGGTAAATGTGTGTTATACAAGGCAGAATACCATTGAAATAGAGAAAGAAACACGTTCGGCAGCTTTGGAAAGCCTTACACTTCACTGAAATGTAGTACTACACTTTATATAACACAGTTGAGAGACAATGTTCCCTAGCTCCCTAAGTTCATAACAGTGTGTAGGAAGTTGTTTGATAAAGTGGGCAAAGCTTATACTTGGGCCAGAAGGCACAATATAGGAAACTACATGAAAACATGAATAATTCAGTGAAAATGACTGTAAACAGATGAGAACTTTTTTAGAACAGCTGAAAGAGAATCTCCAAGTCAGTTCTTAGTGTAGAAAAGGTAGCTAAGATAAGGAAAATCCTTAATTCCAGTTAAGATCACATGAAACACTGTATGAATCCTATATTCTTTACTTAAAGGAGACTAGAGTGGTAAATGTGTGTTATACAAGGCAGAATACCATTGAAATAGAGAAAGAAACACGTTCGGCAGCTTTGGAAAGCCTTACACTTCACTGAAATGTAGTAATACACTCTATAACACAGTTGAGAGACAATGTTCCCGAGCTGCCTCAGTTCATAACAGTGTGTAGGAAGTTGTTTGATAAAGTGGGCAAAGCTTATACTTGGGCCAGAAGGCACAATATAGGAAACTACATGAAAACATGAATAATTCAGTGAAAATGACTGTAAACTGATGAGAACTTGTTTAGAACAGCTGAAAGAGATTCTCCAAGTCAGTTCTTAGTGTAGAAAAGGTAGCTAAGATCTGGGAAATCCTTAATTCGAGTTAAGATTACATGAAACACTGTATGAATCCTATATTCTTTACTTAAAGGAGACTAGAGTGGTAAATGTGTGTTATACATGGCAGAATACCATTGAAATAGAGAAAGAAACACGTTCGGCAGCTTTGGAAAGCCTTCCACTTCACTGAAATGTAGTACTACACTCTATAACACAGTTGAGAGACAATGTTCAATAGCTGCCTCAGTACTTAACAGTGTGTAGGAAGTTGTTTGATAAAGTGGGCAAAGCTGATACTTGGACCAGAAGGCAGAATATAGGAAACTACATGAAAACATGATTAATTCAGTGAAAATGACTGTAAACAGATGTGAACTTGTTTAGAACAGCTGAAAGAGATTCTCCAAGTCAGTTCTTAGTGTAGAAAAGGTAGCTAAGATCTGGGAAATCCTTAATTCGAGTTAAGATTACATGAAACACTGTATGAATCCTATATTCTTTACTTAAAGGAGACTAGAGTGGTAAATGTGTGTTATACAAGGCAGAATACCATTGAAATAGAGAAAGAAACACGTTCGGCAGCTTTGGAAAGCCTTACACTTCACTGAAATGTAGTGCTACACTCTATAACACAGTTGAGAGACAATGTTCAATAGCTGCCTCAGTACTTAACAGTGTGTAGGAAGTTGTTTGATAAAGTGGGGAAAGCTGATACTTGGACCAGAAGGCAGAATATAGGAAACTACATGAAAACATGATTAATTCAGTGAAAATGACTGTAAACAGATGTGAACTTGTTTAGAACAGCTGAAAGAGATTCTCCAAGTCAGTTCTTAGTGTAGAAAAGGTAGCTAAGATCTGGGAAATCCTTAATTCGAGTTACGATTACATGAAACACTGTAGGAATCCTATATTCTTTACTTAAAGGAGACTAGAGTGGTAAATGTGTGTTATACAAGGCAGAATACCATTGAAATAGAGAAAGAAACACGTTTGGCAGCTTTGGAAAGCCTTCCACTTCACTGAAATGTAGTACTACACTCTATAACACAGTTGAGAGACAATGTTCAATAGCTGCCTCAGTACTTAACAGTGTGTAGGAAGTTGTTTGATAAAGAGGGCAAAGCTTATACTTGGACCAGAAGGCAGAATATAGGAAACTACATGAAAACATGATTAATTCAGTGAAAATGACTGTAAACAGATGTGAACTTGTTTAGAACAGCTGAAAGAGATTCTCCAAGTCAGTTCTTAGTGTAGAAAAGGTAGCTAATATCCGGGAAATCCTTAATTCGAGTTAAGATTACATGAAACACTGTATGAATCCTATATTCTTTACTTAAAGGAGACTAGAGTGGTAAATGTGTGTTATACAAGGCAGAATACCATTGAAATAGAGAAAGAAACACGTTCAGCAGCTTTGGAAAGCCTTACACTTCACTGAAATGTAGTACTACACTTTATATAACACAGTTGAGAGACAATGTTCCCTAGCTCCCTCAGTTCATAACAGTGTGTAGGAAGTTGTTTGATAAAGTGGGCAAAGCTTATACTTGGGCCAGAAGGCAGAATATAGGAAACTACATGAAAACATGAATAATTCAGTGAAAATGACTGTAAACAGATGAGAACTTGTTTAGAACAGCTGAAAAAGAATCTCCAAGTCAGTTCTTAGTGTAGAAAAGGTAGCTAAGATAAGGAAAATCCTTAATTCCAGTTAAGATCACATGAAACACTGTATGAATCCTATATTCTTTACTTAAAGGAGACTAGAGTGGTAAATGTGTGTTATACAAGGCAGAATACCATTGAAATAGAGAAAGAAACACGTTCGGCAGCTTTGGAAAGCCTTACACTTCACTGAAATGTAGTAATACACACTATAACACAGTTGAGAGACAATGTTCCCGAGCTGCCTCAGTTCATAACAGTGTGTAGGAAGTTGTTTGATAAAGTGGGCAAAGCTTATACTTGGGCCAGAAGGCACAATATAGGAAACTACATGAAAACATGAATAATTCAGTGAAAATGACTGTAAACAGATGAGAACTTGTTTAGAACAGCTGAAAGAGAATCTCCAAGTCAGTTCTTAGTGTAGAAAAGGTAGGTAAGATAAGGGAAATACTTAATTCCAGTGAAGATCACATGAAACACTGTATGAATCCTATATTCTTTACTTAAAGGAGACTAGAGTGGTAAATGTGTGTTATACAAGGCAGAATACCATTGAAATAGAGAAAGAAACACGTTCGGCAGCTTTGGAAAGCCTTACACTTCACTGAAATGTAGTACTACACTCTATAACACAGTTGAGAGACAATGTTCAATAGCTGCCTCAGTACTTAACAGTGTGTAGGAAGTTGTTTGATAAAGTGGGCAAAGCTGATACTTGGACCAGAAGGCAGAATATAGGAAACTACATGAAAACATGATTAATTCAGTGAAAATGACTGTAAACAGATGTGAACTTGTTTAGAACAGCTGAAAGAGATTCTCCAAGTCAGTTCTTAGTGTAGAAAAGGTAGCTAAGATCTGGGAAATCCTTAATTCGAGTTAAGATTACATGAAACACTGTATGAATCCTATATTCTTTACTTAAAGGAGACTAGAGTGGTAAATGTGTGTTATACAAGGCAGAATACCATTGAAATAGAGAAAGAAACACGTTCGGCAGCTTTGGAAAGCCTTCCACTTCACTGAAATGTAGTACTACACTCTATAACACAGTTGAGAGACAATGTTCAATAGCTGCCTCAGTACTTAACAGTGTGTAGGAAGTTGTTTGATAAAGTGGGCAAAGCTGATACTTGGACCAGAAGGCAGAATATTGGAAACTACATGAAAACATGATTAATTCAGTGAAAATGACTGTAAACAGATGTGAACTTGTTTAGAACAGCTGAAAGAGATTCTCCAAGTCAGTTCTTAGTGTAGAAAAGGTAGCTAAGATCTGGGAAATCCTTAATTCGAGTTAAGATTACATGAAACACTGTATGAATCCTATATTCTTTACTTAAAGGAGACTAGAGTGGTAAATGTGTGTTATACAAGGCAGAATACCATTGAAATAGAGAAAGAAACACGTTCGGCAGCTTTGGAAAGCCTTACACTTCACTGAAATGTAGTGCTACACTCTATAACACAGTTGAGAGACAATGTTCAATAACTGCCTCAGTACTTAACAGTGTGTAGGAAGTTGTTTGATAAAGTGGGCAAAGCTGATACTTGGACCAGAAGGCAGAATATAGGAAACTACATGAAAACATGATTAATTCAGTGAAAATGACTGTAAACAGATGTGAACTTGTTTAGAACAGCTGAAAGAGATTCTCCAAGTCAGTTCTTAGTGTAGAAAAGGTAGCTAAGATCCGGGAAATCCTTAATTCGAGTTAAGATTACATGAAACACTGTATGAATCCTATATTCTTTACTTAAAGGAGACTAGAGTGGTAAATGTGTGTTATACAAGGCAGAATACCATTGAAATAGAGAAAGAAACACGTTCGGCAGCTTTGGAAAGCCTTACACTTCACTGAAATGTAGTACTACACTCTATAACACAGTTGAGAGACAATGTTCAATAGCTGCCTCAGTACTTAACAGTGTGTAGGAAGTTGTTTGATAAAGAGGGCAAAGCTTATACTTGGACCAGAAGGCAGAATATAGGAAACTACATGAAAACATGATTAATTCAGTGAAAATGACTGTAAACAGATGTGAACTTGTTTAGAACAGCTGAAAGAGATTCTCCAAGTCAGTTCTTAGTGTAGAAAAGGTAGCTAATATCCGGGAAATCCTTAATTCGAGTTAAGATTACATGAAACACTGTATGAATCCTATATTCTTTACTTAAAGGAGACTAGAGTGGTAAATGTGTGTTATACAAGGCAGAATACCATTGAAATAGAGAAAGAAACACGTTCGGCAGCTTTGGAAAGCCTTACACTTCACTGAAATGTAGTACTACACTTTATATAACACAGTTGAGAGACAATGTTCCCTAGCTCCCTCAGTTCATAACAGTGTGTAGGAAGTTGTTTGATAAAGTGGGCAAAGCTTATACTTGGGCCAGAAGGCAGAATATAGGAAACTACAATAAAACATGAATAATTCAGTGAAAATGACTGTAAACAGATGAGAACTTGTTTAGAACAGCTGAAAAAGAATCTCCAAGTCAGTTCTTAGTGTAGAAAAGGTAGCTAAGATAAGGAAAATCCTTAATTCCAGTTAAGATCACATGAAACACTGTATGAATCCTATATTCTTTACTTAAAGGAGACTAGAGTGGTAAATGTGTGTTATACAAGGCAGAATACCATTGAAATAGAGAAAGAAACACGTTCGGCAGCTTTGGAAAGCCTTACACTTCACTGAAATGTAGTAATACACACTATAACACAGTTGAGAGACAATGTTCCAGAGCTGCCTCAGTTCATAACAGTGTGTAGGAAGTTGTTTGATAAAGTGGGCAAAGCTTATACTTGGGCCAGAAGGCACAATATAGGAAACTACATGAAAACATGAATAATTCAGTGAAAATGACTGTAAACAGATGAGAACTTGTTTAGAACAGCTGAAAGAGAATCTCCAAGTCAGTTCTTAGTGTAGAAAAGGTAGGTAAGATAAGGGAAATACTTAATTCCAGTGAAGATCACATGAAACACTGTATGAATCCTATATTCTTTACTTAAAGGAGACTAGAGTGGTAAATGTGTGTTATACAAGGCAGAATACCATTGAAATAGAGAAAGAAACACGTTCGGCAGCTTTGGAAAGCCTTACACTTCACTGAAATGTAGTACTACACTCTATAACACAGTTGAGAGACAATGTTCAATAGCTGCCTCAGTACTTAACAGTGTGTAGGAAGTTGTTTGATAAAGTGGGCAAAGCTGATACTTGGACCAGAAGGCAGAATATAGGAAACTACATGAAAACATGATTAATTCAGTGAAAATGACTGTAAACAGATGTGAACTTGTTTAGAACAGCTGAAAGAGATTCTCCAAGTCAGTTCTTAGTGTAGAAAAGGTAGCTAAGATCTGGGAAATCCTTAATTCGAGTTAAGATTACATGAAACACTGTATGAATCCTATATTCTTTACTTAAAGGAGACTAGAGTGGTAAATGTGTGTTATACAAGGCAGAATACCATTGAAATAGAGAAAGAAACACGTTCGGCAGCTTTGGAAAGCCTTCCACTTCACTGAAATGTAGTACTACACTCTATAACACAGTTGAGAGACAATGTTCAATAGCTGCCTCAGTACTTAACAGTGTGTAGGAAGTTGTTTGATAAAGTGGGCAAAGCTGATACTTGGACCAGAAGGCAGAATATAGGAAACTACATGAAAACATGATTAATTCAGTGAAAATGACTGTAAACAGATGTGAACTTGTTTAGAACAGCTGAAAGAGATTCTCCAAGTCAGTTCTTAGTGTAGAAAAGGTAGCTAAGATCTGGGAAATCCTTAATTCGAGTTAAGATTACATGAAACACTGTATGAATCCTATATTCTTTACTTAAAGGAGACTAGAGTGGTAAATGTGTGTTATACAAGGCAGAATACCATTGAAATAGAGAAAGAAACACGTTCGGCAGCTTTGGAAAGCCTTACACTTCACTGAAATGTAGTGCTACACTCTATAACACAGTTGAGAGACAATGTTCAATAACTGCCTCAGTACTTAACAGTGTGTAGGAAGTTGTTTGATAAAGTGGGGAAAGCTGATACTTGGACCAGAAGGCAGAATATAGGAAACTACATGAAAACATGATTAATTCAGTGAAAATGACTGTAAACAGATGTGAACTTGTTTAGAACAGCTGAAAGAGATTCTCCAAGTCAGTTCTTAGTGTAGAAAAGGTAGCTAAGATCTGGGAAATCCTTAATTCGAGTTACGATTACATGAAACACTGTAGGAATCCTATATTCTTTACTTAAAGGAGACTAGAGTGGTAAATGTGTGTTATACAAGGCAGAATACCATTGAAATAGAGAAAGAAACACGTTTGGCAGCTTTGGAAAGCCTTCCACTTCACTGAAATGTAGTACTACACTCTATAACACAGTTGAGAGACAATGTTCAATAGCTGCCTCAGTACTTAACAGTGTGTAGGAAGTTGTTTGATAAAGAGGGCAAAGCTTATACTTGGACCAGAAGGCAGAATATAGGAAACTACATGAAAACATGATTAATTCAGTGAAAATGACTGTAAACAGATGTGAACTTGTTTAGAACAGCTGAAAGAGATTCTCCAAGTCAGTTCTTAGTGTAGAAAAGGTAGCTAATATCCGGGAAATCCTTAATTCGAGTTAAGATTACATGAAACACTGTATGAATCCTATATTCTTTACTTAAAGGAGACTAGAGTGGTAAATGTGTGTTATACAAGGCAGAATACCATTGAAATAGAGAAAGAAACACGTTCGGCAGCTTTGGAAAGCCTTACACTTCACTGAAATGTAGTACTACACTTTATATAACACAGTTGAGAGACAATGTTCCCTAGCTCCCTCAGTTCATAACAGTGTGTAGGAAGTTGTTTGATAAAGTGGGCAAAGCTTATACTTGGGCCAGAAGGCAGAATATAGGAAACTACATGAAAACATGAATAATTCAGTGAAAATGACTGTAAACAGATGAGAACTTGTTTAGAACAGCTGAAAAAGAATCTCCAAGTCAGTTCTTAGTGTAGAAAAGGTAGCTAAGATAAGGAAAATCCTTAATTCCAGTTAAGATCACATGAAACACTGTATGAATCCTATATTCTTTACTTAAAGGAGACTAGAGTGGTAAATGTGTGTTATACAAGGCAGAATACCATTGAAATAGAGAAAGAAACACGTTCGGCAGCTTTGGAAAGCCTTACACTTCACTGAAATGTAGTAATACACACTATAACACAGTTGAGAGACAATGTTCCCGAGCTGCCTCAGTTCATAACAGTGTGTAGGAAGTTGTTTGATAAAGTGGGCAAAGCTTATACTTGGGCCAGAAGGCACAATATAGGAAACTACATGAAAACATGAATAATTCAGTGAAAATGACTGTAAACAGATGAGAACTTGTTTAGAACAGCTGAAAGAGAATCTCCAAGTCAGTTCTTAGTGTAGAAAAGGTAGGTAAGATAAGGGAAATACTTAATTCCAGTGAAGATCACATGAAACACTGTATGAATCCTATATTCTTTACTTAAAGGAGACTAGAGTGGTAAATGTGTGTTATACAAGGCAGAATACCATTGAAATAGAGAAAGAAACACGTTCGGCAGCTTTGGAAAGCCTTACACTTCACTGAAATGTAGTACTACACTCTATAACACAGTTGAGAGACAATGTTCAATAGCTGCCTCAGTACTTAACAGTGTGTAGGCAGTTGTTTGATAAAGTGGGCAAAGCTGATACTTGGACCAGAAGGCAGAATATAGGAAACTACATGAAAACATGATTAATTCAGTGAAAATGACTGTAAACAGATGTGAACTTGTTTAGAACAGCTGAAAGAGATTCTCCAAGTCAGTTCTTAGTGTAGAAAAGGTAGCTAAGATCTGGGAAATCCTTAATTCGAGTTAAGATTACATGAAACACTGTATGAATCCTATATTCTTTACTTAAAGGAGACTAGAGTGGTAAATGTGTGTTATACAAGGCAGAATACCATTGAAATAGAGAAAGAAACACGTTCGGCAGCTTTGGAAAGCCTTCCACTTCACTGAAATGTAGTACTACACTCTATAACACAGTTGAGAGACAATGTTCAATAGCTGCCTCAGTACTTAACAGTGTGTAGGAAGTTGTTTGATAAAGTGGGCAAAGCTGATACTTGGACCAGAAGGCAGAATATTGGAAACTACATGAAAACATGATTAATTCAGTGAAAATGACTGTAAACAGATGTGAACTTGTTTAGAACAGCTGAAAGAGATTCTCCAAGTCAGTTCTTAGTGTAGAAAAGGTAGCTAAGATCTGGGAAATCCTTAATTCGAGTTAAGATTACATGAAACACTGTATGAATCCTATATTCTTTACTTAAAGGAGACTAGAGTGGTAAATGTGTGTTATACAAGGCAGAATACCATTGAAATAGAGAAAGAAACACGTTCGGCAGCTTTGGAAAGCCTTACACTTCACTGAAATGTAGTGCTACACTCTATAACACAGTTGAGAGACAATGTTCAATAACTGCCTCAGTACTTAACAGTGTGTAGGAAGTTGTTTGATAAAGTGGGCAAAGCTGATACTTGGACCAGAAGGCAGAATATAGGAAACTACATGAAAACATGATTAATTCAGTGAAAATGACTGTAAACAGATGTGAACTTGTTTAGAACAGCTGAAAGAGATTCTCCAAGTCAGTTCTTAGTGTAGAAAAGGTAGCTAAGATCCGGGAAATCCTTAATTCGAGTTAAGATTACATGAAACACTGTATGAATCCTATATTCTTTACTTAAAGGAGACTAGAGTGGTAAATGTGTGTTATACAAGGCAGAATACCATTGAAATAGAGAAAGAAACACGTTCGGCAGCTTTGGAAAGCCTTACACTTCACTGAAATGTAGTACTACACTCTATAACACAGTTGAGAGACAATGTTCAATAGCTGCCTCAGTACTTAACAGTGTGTAGGAAGTTGTTTGATAAAGAGGGCAAAGCTTATACTTGGACCAGAAGGCAGAATATAGGAAACTACATGAAAACATGATTAATTCAGTGAAAATGACTGTAAACAGATGTGAACTTGTTTAGAACAGCTGAAAGAGATTCTCCAAGTCAGTTCTTAGTGTAGAAAAGGTAGCTAATATCCGGGAAATCCTTAATTCGAGTTAAGATTACATGAAACACTGTATGAATCCTATATTCTTTACTTAAAGGAGACTAGAGTGGTAAATGTGTGTTATACAAGGCAGAATACCATTGAAATAGAGAAAGAAACACGTTCGGCAGCTTTGGAAAGCCTTACACTTCACTGAAATGTAGTACTACACTTTATATAACACAGTTGAGAGACAATGTTCCCTAGCTCCCTCAGTTCATAACAGTGTGTAGGAAGTTGTTTGATAAAGTGGGCAAAGCTTATACTTGGGCCAGAAGGCAGAATATAGGAAACTACAATAAAACATGAATAATTCAGTGAAAATGACTGTAAACAGATGAGAACTTGTTTAGAACAGCTGAAAAAGAATCTCCAAGTCAGTTCTTAGTGTAGAAAAGGTAGCTAAGATAAGGAAAATCCTTAATTCCAGTTAAGATCACATGAAACACTGTATGAATCCTATATTCTTTACTTAAAGGAGACTAGAGTGGTAAATGTGTGTTATACAAGGCAGAATACCATTGAAATAGAGAAAGAAACACGTTCGGCAGCTTTGGAAAGCCTTACACTTCACTGAAATGTAGTAATACACACTATAACACAGTTGAGAGACAATGTTCCAGAGCTGCCTCAGTTCATAACAGTGTGTAGGAAGTTGTTTGATAAAGTGGGCAAAGCTTATACTTGGGCCAGAAGGCACAATATAGGAAACTACATGAAAACATGAATAATTCAGTGAAAATGACTGTAAACAGATGAGAACTTGTTTAGAACAGCTGAAAGAGAATCTCCAAGTCAGTTCTTAGTGTAGAAAAGGTAGGTAAGATAAGGGAAATACTTAATTCCAGTGAAGATCACATGAAACACTGTATGAATCCTATATTCTTTACTTAAAGGAGACTAGAGTGGTAAATGTGTGTTATACAAGGCAGAATACCATTGAAATAGAGAAAGAAACACGTTCGGCAGCTTTGGAAAGCCTTACACTTCACTGAAATGTAGTACTACACTCTATAACACAGTTGAGAGACAATGTTCAATAGCTGCCTCAGTACTTAACAGTGTGTAGGAAGTTGTTTGATAAAGTGGGCAAAGCTGATACTTGGACCAGAAGGCAGAATATAGGAAACTACATGAAAACATGATTAATTCAGTGAAAATGACTGTAAACAGATGTGAACTTGTTTAGAACAGCTGAAAGAGATTCTCCAAGTCAGTTCTTAGTGTAGAAAAGGTAGCTAAGATCTGGGAAATCCTTAATTCGAGTTAAGATTACATGAAACACTGTATGAATCCTATATTCTTTACTTAAAGGAGACTAGAGTGGTAAATGTGTGTTATACAAGGCAGAATACCATTGAAATAGAGAAAGAAACACGTTCGGCAGCTTTGGAAAGCCTTCCACTTCACTGAAATGTAGTACTACACTCTATAACACAGTTGAGAGACAATGTTCAATAGCTGCCTCAGTACTTAACAGTGTGTAGGAAGTTGTTTGATAAAGTGGGCAAAGCTGATACTTGGACCAGAAGGCAGAATATAGGAAACTACATGAAAACATGATTAATTCAGTGAAAATGACTGTAAACAGATGTGAACTTGTTTAGAACAGCTGAAAGAGATTCTCCAAGTCAGTTCTTAGTGTAGAAAAGGTAGCTAAGATCTGGGAAATCCTTAATTCGAGTTAAGATTACATGAAACACTGTATGAATCCTATATTCTTTACTTAAAGGAGACTAGAGTGGTAAATGTGTGTTATACAAGGCAGAATACCATTGAAATAGAGAAAGAAACACGTTCGGCAGCTTTGGAAAGCCTTACACTTCACTGAAATGTAGTGCTACACTCTATAACACAGTTGAGAGACAATGTTCAATAACTGCCTCAGTACTTAACAGTGTGTAGGAAGTTGTTTGATAAAGTGGGGAAAGCTGATACTTGGACCAGAAGGCAGAATATAGGAAACTACATGAAAACATGATTAATTCAGTGAAAATGACTGTAAACAGATGTGAACTTGTTTAGAACAGCTGAAAGAGATTCTCCAAGTCAGTTCTTAGTGTAGAAAAGGTAGCTAAGATCTGGGAAATCCTTAATTCGAGTTACGATTACATGAAACACTGTAGGAATCCTATATTCTTTACTTAAAGGAGACTAGAGTGGTAAATGTGTGTTATACAAGGCAGAATACCATTGAAATAGAGAAAGAAACACGTTTGGCAGCTTTGGAAAGCCTTCCACTTCACTGAAATGTAGTACTACACTCTATAACACAGTTGAGAGACAATGTTCAATAGCTGCCTCAGTACTTAACAGTGTGTAGGAAGTTGTTTGATAAAGAGGGCAAAGCTTATACTTGGACCAGAAGGCAGAATATAGGAAACTACATGAAAACATGATTAATTCAGTGAAAATGACTGTAAACAGATGTGAACTTGTTTAGAACAGCTGAAAGAGATTCTCCAAGTCAGTTCTTAGTGTAGAAAAGGTAGCTAATATCCGGGAAATCCTTAATTCGAGTTAAGATTACATGAAACACTGTATGAATCCTATATTCTTTACTTAAAGGAGACTAGAGTGGTAAATGTGTGTTATACAAGGCAGAATACCATTGAAATAGAGAAAGAAACACGTTCGGCAGCTTTGGAAAGCCTTACACTTCACTGAAATGTAGTACTACACTTTATATAACACAGTTGAGAGACAATGTTCCCTAGCTCCCTCAGTTCATAACAGTGTGTAGGAAGTTGTTTGATAAAGTGGGCAAAGCTTATACTTGGGCCAGAAGGCAGAATATAGGAAACTACATGAAAACATGAATAATTCAGTGAAAATGACTGTAAACAGATGAGAACTTGTTTAGAACAGCTGAAAAAGAATCTCCAAGTCAGTTCTTAGTGTAGAAAAGGTAGCTAAGATAAGGAAAATCCTTAATTCCAGTTAAGATCACATGAAACACTGTATGAATCCTATATTCTTTACTTAAAGGAGACTAGAGTGGTAAATGTGTGTTATACAAGGCAGAATACCATTGAAATAGAGAAAGAAACACGTTCGGCAGCTTTGGAAAGCCTTACACTTCACTGAAATGTAGTAATACACACTATAACACAGTTGAGAGACAATGTTCCCGAGCTGCCTCAGTTCATAACAGTGTGTAGGAAGTTGTTTGATAAAGTGGGCAAAGCTTATACTTGGGCCAGAAGGCACAATATAGGAAACTACATGAAAACATGAATAATTCAGTGAAAATGACTGTAAACAGATGAGAACTTGTTTAGAACAGCTGAAAGAGAATCTCCAAGTCAGTTCTTAGTGTAGAAAAGGTAGGTAAGATAAGGGAAATACTTAATTCCAGTGAAGATCACATGAAACACTGTATGAATCCTATATTCTTTACTTAAAGGAGACTAGAGTGGTAAATGTGTGTTATACAAGGCAGAATACCATTGAAATAGAGAAAGAAACACGTTCGGCAGCTTTGGAAAGCCTTACACTTCACTGAAATGTAGTACTACACTCTATAACACAGTTGAGAGACAATGTTCAATAGCTGCCTCAGTACTTAACAGTGTGTAGGAAGTTGTTTGATAAAGTGGGCAAAGCTGATACTTGGACCAGAAGGCAGAATATAGGAAACTACATGAAAACATGATTAATTCAGTGAAAATGACTGTAAACAGATGTGAACTTGTTTAGAACAGCTGAAAGAGATTCTCCAAGTCAGTTCTTAGTGTAGAAAAGGTAGCTAAGATCTGGGAAATCCTTAATTCGAGTTAAGATTACATGAAACACTGTATGAATCCTATATTCTTTACTTAAAGGAGACTAGAGTGGTAAATGTGTGTTATACAAGGCAGAATACCATTGAAATAGAGAAAGAAACACGTTCGGCAGCTTTGGAAAGCCTTCCACTTCACTGAAATGTAGTACTACACTCTATAACACAGTTGAGAGACAATGTTCAATAGCTGCCTCAGTACTTAACAGTGTGTAGGAAGTTGTTTGATAAAGTGGGCAAAGCTGATACTTGGACCAGAAGGCAGAATATTGGAAACTACATGAAAACATGATTAATTCAGTGAAAATGACTGTAAACAGATGTGAACTTGTTTAGAACAGCTGAAAGAGATTCTCCAAGTCAGTTCTTAGTGTAGAAAAGGTAGCTAAGATCTGGGAAATCCTTAATTCGAGTTAAGATTACATGAAACACTGTATGAATCCTATATTCTTTACTTAAAGGAGACTAGAGTGGTAAATGTGTGTTATACAAGGCAGAATACCATTGAAATAGAGAAAGAAACACGTTCGGCAGCTTTGGAAAGCCTTACACTTCACTGAAATGTAGTGCTACACTCTATAACACAGTTGAGAGACAATGTTCAATAACTGCCTCAGTACTTAACAGTGTGTAGGAAGTTGTTTGATAAAGTGGGCAAAGCTGATACTTGGACCAGAAGGCAGAATATAGGAAACTACATGAAAACATGATTAATTCAGTGAAAATGACTGTAAACAGATGTGAACTTGTTTAGAACAGCTGAAAGAGATTCTCCAAGTCAGTTCTTAGTGTAGAAAAGGTAGCTAAGATCCGGGAAATCCTTAATTCGAGTTAAGATTACATGAAACACTGTATGAATCCTATATTCTTTACTTAAAGGAGACTAGAGTGGTAAATGTGTGTTATACAAGGCAGAATACCATTGAAATAGAGAAAGAAACACGTTCGGCAGCTTTGGAAAGCCTTACACTTCACTGAAATGTAGTACTACACTCTATAACACAGTTGAGAGACAATGTTCAATAGCTGCCTCAGTACTTAACAGTGTGTAGGAAGTTGTTTGATAAAGAGGGCAAAGCTTATACTTGGACCAGAAGGCAGAATATAGGAAACTACATGAAAACATGATTAATTCAGTGAAAATGACTGTAAACAGATGTGAACTTGTTTAGAACAGCTGAAAGAGATTCTCCAAGTCAGTTCTTAGTGTAGAAAAGGTAGCTAATATCCGGGAAATCCTTAATTCGAGTTAAGATTACATGAAACACTGTATGAATCCTATATTCTTTACTTAAAGGAGACTAGAGTGGTAAATGTGTGTTATACAAGGCAGAATACCATTGAAATAGAGAAAGAAACACGTTCGGCAGCTTTGGAAAGCCTTACACTTCACTGAAATGTAGTACTACACTTTATATAACACAGTTGAGAGACAATGTTCCCTAGCTCCCTCAGTTCATAACAGTGTGTAGGAAGTTGTTTGATAAAGTGGGCAAAGCTTATACTTGGGCCAGAAGGCAGAATATAGGAAACTACAATAAAACATGAATAATTCAGTGAAAATGACTGTAAACAGATGAGAACTTGTTTAGAACAGCTGAAAAAGAATCTCCAAGTCAGTTCTTAGTGTAGAAAAGGTAGGTAAGATAAGGGAAATACTTAATTCCAGTGAAGATCACATGAAACACTGTATGAATCCTATATTCTTTACTTAAAGGAGACTAGAGTGGTAAATGTGTGTTATACAAGGCAGAATACCATTGAAATAGAGAAAGAAACACGTTCGGCAGCTTTGGAAAGCCTTACACTTCACTGAAATGTAGTACTACACTCTATAACACAGTTGAGAGACAATGTTCAATAGCTGCCTCAGTACTTAACAGTGTGTAGGAAGTTGTTTGATAAAGTGGGCAAAGCTGATACTTGGACCAGAAGGCAGAATATAGGAAACTACATGAAAACATGATTAATTCAGTGAAAATGACTGTAAACAGATGTGAACTTGTTTAGAACAGCTGAAAGAGATTCTCCAAGTCAGTTCTTAGTGTAGAAAAGGTAGCTAAGATCTGGGAAATCCTTAATTCGAGTTAAGATTACATGAAACACTGTATGAATCCTATATTCTTTACTTAAAGGAGACTAGAGTGGTAAATGTGTGTTATACAAGGCAGAATACCATTGAAATAGAGAAAGAAACACGTTCGGCAGCTTTGGAAAGCCTTCCACTTCACTGAAATGTAGTACTACACTCTATAACACAGTTGAGAGACAATGTTCAATAGCTGCCTCAGTACTTAACAGTGTGTAGGAAGTTGTTTGATAAAGTGGGCAAAGCTGATACTTGGACCAGAAGGCAGAATATAGGAAACTACATGAAAACATGATTAATTCAGTGAAAATGACTGTAAACAGATGTGAACTTGTTTAGAACAGCTGAAAGAGATTCTCCAAGTCAGTTCTTAGTGTAGAAAAGGTAGCTAAGATCTGGGAAATCCTTAATTCGAGTTAAGATTACATGAAACACTGTATGAATCCTATATTCTTTACTTAAAGGAGACTAGAGTGGTAAATGTGTGTTATACAAGGCAGAATACCATTGAAATAGAGAAAGAAACACGTTCGGCAGCTTTGGAAAGCCTTACACTTCACTGAAAAGTAGTGCTACACTCTATAACACAGTTGAGAGACAATGTTCAATAACTGCCTCAGTACTTAACAGTGTGTAGGAAGTTGTTTGATAAAGTGGGCAAAGCTGATACTTGGACCAGAAGGCAGAATATAGGAAACTACATGAAAACATGATTAATTCAGTGAAAATGACTGTAAACAGATGTGAACTTGTTTAGAACAGCTGAAAGAGATTCTCCAAGTCAGTTCTTAGTGTAGAAAAGGTAGCTAAGATCTGGGAAATCCTTAATTCGAGTTAAGATTACATGAAACACTGTATGAATCCTATATTCTTTACTTAAAGGAGACTAGAGTGGTAAATGTGTGTTATACAAGGCAGAATACCATTGAAATAGAGAAAGAAACATGTTCGGCAGCTTTGGAAAGCCTTCCACTTCACTGAAATGTAGTACTACACTCTATAACACAGTTGAGAGACAATGTTCAATAGCTGCCTCAGTACTTAACAGTGTGTAGGAAGTTGTTTGATAAAGTGGGCAAAGCTGATACTTGGACCAGAAGGCAGAATATAGGAAACTACATGAAAACATGATTAATTCAGTGAAAATGACTGTAAACAGATGTGAACTTGTTTAGAACAGCTGAAAGAGATTCTCCAAGTCAGTTCTTAGTGTAGAAAAGGTAGCTAAGATCTGGGAAATCCTTAATTCGAGTTAAGATTACATGAAACACTGTATGAATCCTATATTCTTTACTTAAAGGAGACTAGAGTGGTAAATGTGTGTTATACAAGGCAGAATACCATTGAAATAGAGAAAGAAACACGTTCGGCAGCTTTGGAAAGCCTTACACTTCACTGAAATGTAGTACTACACCTTATATAACACAGTTGAGAGACAATGTTCCCTAGCTCCCTCAGTTCATAACAGTGTGTAGGAAGTTGTTTGATAAAGTGGGCAAAGCTTATACTTGGGCCAGAAGGCAGAATATAGGAAACTACATGAAAACATGAATAATTCAGTGAAAATGACTGTAAACAGATGAGAACTTGTTTAGAACAGCTGAAAGAGAATCTCCAAGTCAGTTCTTAATGTAGAAAAGGTAGCTAAGATAAGGAAAATCCTTAATTCCAGTTAAGATCACATGAAACACTGTATGAATCCTATATTCTTTACTTAAAGGAGACTAGAGTGGTAAATGTGTGTTATACAAGGCAGAATACCATTGAAATAGAGAAAGAAACACGTTCGGCAGCTTTGGAAAGCCTTACACTTCACTGAAATGTAGTAATACACACTATAACACAGTTGAGAGACAATGTTCCCGAGCTGCCTCAGTTTATAACAGTGTGTAGGAAGTTGTTTGATAAAGTGGGCAAAGCTTATACTTGGGCCAGAAGGCACAATATAGGAAACTACATGAAAACATGAATAATTCAGTGAAAATGACTGTAAACAGATGAGAACTTGTTTAGAACAGCTGAAAGAGAATCTCCAAGTCAGTTCTTAGTGTAGAAAAGGTAGGTAAGATAAGGGAAATACTTAATTCCAGTGAAGATCACATGAAACACTGTATGAATCCTATATTCTTTACTTAAAGGAGACTAGAGTGGTAAATGTGTGTTATACAAGGCAGAATACCATTGAAATAGAGAAAGAAACACGTTCGGCAGCTTTGGAAAGCCTTACACTTCACTGAAATGTAGTACTACACTCTATAACACAGTTGAGAGACAATGTTCAATAGCTGCCTCAGTACTTAACAGTGTGTAGGAAGTTGTTTGATAAAGTGGGCAAAGCTGATACTTGGACCAGAAGGCAGAATATAGGAAACTACATGAAAACATGATTAATTCAGTGAAAATGACTGTAAACAGATGTGAACTTGTTTAGAACAGCTGAAAGAGATTCTCCAAGTCAGT
This sequence comes from Pipistrellus hanaki, assembly GCF_964339955.1. Classification (NCBI taxonomy): domain Eukaryota; kingdom Metazoa; phylum Chordata; class Mammalia; order Chiroptera; family Vespertilionidae; genus Pipistrellus; species Pipistrellus hanaki. The sequence continues at coordinate 1,101,208 of NW_028182298.1, read as the reverse complement.
TCTTAGTGTAGAAAAGGTAGCTAAGATCTGGGAAATCCTTAATTCGAGTTAAGATTACATGAAACACTGTATGAATCCTATATTCTTTACTTAAAGGAGACTAGAGTGGTAAATGTGTGTTATACAAGGCAGAATACCATTGAAATAGAGAAAGAAACACGTTCGGCAGCTTTGGAAAGCCTTACACTTCACTGAAATGTAGTACTACACTTTATATAACACAGTTGAGAGACAATGTTCCCTAGCTCCCTAAGTTCATAACAGTGTGTAGGAAGTTGTTTGATAAAGTGGGCAAAGCTTATACTTGGGCCAGAAGGCAGAATATAGGAAACTACATGAAAACATGATTAATTCAGTGAAAATGACTGTAAACAGATGTGAACTTGTTTAGAACAGCTGAAAGAGATTCTCCAAGTCAGTTCTTAGTGTAGAAAAGGTAGCTAAGATCTGGGAAATCCTTAATTCGAGTTAAGATTACATGAAACACTGTATGAATCCTATATTCTTTACTTAAAGGAGACTAGAGTGGTAAATGTGTGTTATACAAGGCAGAATACCATTGAAATAGAGAAAGAAACACGTTCGGCAGCTTTGGAAAGCCTTCCACTTCACTGAAATGTAGTACTACACTCTATAACACAGTTGAGAGACAATGTTCAATAGCTGCCTCAGTACTTAACAGTGTGTAGGAAGTTGTTTGATAAAGTGGGCAAAGCTGATACTTGGACCAGAAGGCAGAATATAGGAAACTACATGAAAACATGATTAATTCAGTGAAAATGACTGTAAACAGATGTGAACTTGTTTAGAACAGCTGAAAGAGATTCTCCAAGTCAGTTCTTAGTGTAGAAAAGGTAGCTAAGATCTGGGAAATCCTTAATTCGAGTTAAGATTACATGAAACACTGTATGAATCCTATATTCTTTACTTAAAGGAGACTAGAGTGGTAAATGTGTGTTATACAAGGCAGAATACCATTGAAATAGAGAAAGAAACACGTTCGGCAGCTTTGGAAAGCCTTACACTTCACTGAAAAGTAGTGCTACACTCTATAACACAGTTGAGAGACAATGTTCAATAACTGCCTCAGTACTTAACAGTGTGTAGGAAGTTGTTTGATAAAGTGGGCAAAGCTGATACTTGGACCAGAAGGCAGAATATAGGAAACTACATGAAAACATGATTAATTCAGTGAAAATGACTGTAAACAGATGTGAACTTGTTTAGAACAGCTGAAAGAGATTCTCCAAGTCAGTTCTTAGTGTAGAAAAGGTAGCTAAGATCTGGGAAATCCTTAATTCGAGTTAAGATTACATGAAACACTGTATGAATCCTATATTCTTTACTTAAAGGAGACTAGAGTGGTAAATGTGTGTTATACAAGGCAGAATACCATTGAAATAGAGAAAGAAACATGTTCGGCAGCTTTGGAAAGCCTTCCACTTCACTGAAATGTAGTACTACACTCTATAACACAGTTGAGAGACAATGTTCAATAGCTGCCTCAGTACTTAACAGTGTGTAGGAAGTTGTTTGATAAAGTGGGCAAAGCTGATACTTGGACCAGAAGGCAGAATATAGGAAACTACATGAAAACATGATTAATTCAGTGAAAATGACTGTAAACAGATGTGAACTTGTTTAGAACAGCTGAAAGAGATTCTCCAAGTCAGTTCTTAGTGTAGAAAAGGTAGCTAAGATCTGGGAAATCCTTAATTCGAGTTAAGATTACATGAAACACTGTATGAATCCTATATTCTTTACTTAAAGGAGACTAGAGTGGTAAATGTGTGTTATACAAGGCAGAATACCATTGAAATAGAGAAAGAAACACGTTCGGCAGCTTTGGAAAGCCTTACACTTCACTGAAATGTAGTACTACACCTTATATAACACAGTTGAGAGACAATGTTCCCTAGCTCCCTCAGTTCATAACAGTGTGTAGGAAGTTGTTTGATAAAGTGGGCAAAGCTTATACTTGGGCCAGAAGGCAGAATATAGGAAACTACATGAAAACATGAATAATTCAGTGAAAATGACTGTAAACAGATGAGAACTTGTTTAGAACAGCTGAAAGAGAATCTCCAAGTCAGTTCTTAATGTAGAAAAGGTAGCTAAGATAAGGAAAATCCTTAATTCCAGTTAAGATCACATGAAACACTGTATGAATCCTATATTCTTTACTTAAAGGAGACTAGAGTGGTAAATGTGTGTTATACAAGGCAGAATACCATTGAAATAGAGAAAGAAACACGTTCGGCAGCTTTGGAAAGCCTTACACTTCACTGAAATGTAGTAATACACACTATAACACAGTTGAGAGACAATGTTCCCGAGCTGCCTCAGTTTATAACAGTGTGTAGGAAGTTGTTTGATAAAGTGGGCAAAGCTTATACTTGGGCCAGAAGGCACAATATAGGAAACTACATGAAAACATGAATAATTCAGTGAAAATGACTGTAAACAGATGAGAACTTGTTTAGAACAGCTGAAAGAGAATCTCCAAGTCAGTTCTTAGTGTAGAAAAGGTAGGTAAGATAAGGGAAATACTTAATTCCAGTGAAGATCACATGAAACACTGTATGAATCCTATATTCTTTACTTAAAGGAGACTAGAGTGGTAAATGTGTGTTATACAAGGCAGAATACCATTGAAATAGAGAAAGAAACACGTTCGGCAGCTTTGGAAAGCCTTACACTTCACTGAAATGTAGTACTACACTCTATAACACAGTTGAGAGACAATGTTCAATAGCTGCCTCAGTACTTAACAGTGTGTAGGAAGTTGTTTGATAAAGTGGGCAAAGCTGATACTTGGACCAGAAGGCAGAATATAGGAAACTACATGAAAACATGATTAATTCAGTGAAAATGACTGTAAACAGATGTGAACTTGTTTAGAACAGCTGAAAGAGATTCTCCAAGTCAGTTCTTAGTGTAGAAAAGGTAGCTAAGATCTGGGAAATCCTTAATTCGAGTTAAGATTACATGAAACACTGTATGAATCCTATATTCTTTACTTAAAGGAGACTAGAGTGGTAAATGTGTGTTATACAAGGCAGAATACCATTGAAATAGAGAAAGAAACACGTTCGGCAGCTTTGGAAAGCCTTACACTTCACTGAAATGTAGTACTACACTTTATATAACACAGTTGAGAGACAATGTTCCCTAGCTCCCTAAGTTCATAACAGTGTGTAGGAAGTTGTTTGATAAAGTGGGCAAAGCTTATACTTGGGCCAGAAGGCAGAATATAGGAAACTACATGAAAACATGAATAATTCAGTGAAAATGAGTGTAAACAGATGAGAACTTGTTTAGAACAGCTGAAAGAGAATCTCCAAGTCAGTTCTTAGTGTAGAAAAGGTAGCTAAGATCTGGGAAATCCTTAATTCGAGTTAAGATTACATGAAACACTGTATGAATCCTATATTCTTTACTTAAAGGAGACTAGAGTGGTAAATGTGTGTTATACAAGGCAGAATACCATTAAAATAGAGAAAGAAACACGTTCGGCAGCTTTGGAAAGCCTTACACTTCACTGAAATGTAGTACTACACTCTATAACACAGTTGAGAGACAATGTTCAATAGCTGCCTCAGTACTTAACAGTGTGTAGGAAGTTGTTTGATAAAGTGGGCAAAGCTTATACTTGGACCAGAAGGCAGAATATAGGAAACTACATGAAAACATGATTAATTCAGTGAAAATGACTGTAAACAGATGTGAACTTGTTTAGAACAGCTGAAAGTGATTCTCCAAGTCAGTTCTTAGTGTAGAAAAGGTAGCTAAGATCCGGGAAATCCTTAATTCGAGTTAAGATTACATGAAACACTGTATGAATCCTATATTCTTTACTTAAAGGAGACTAGAGTGGTAAATGTGTGTTATACAAGGCAGAATACCATTGAAATAGAGAAAGAAACACGTTCGGCAGCTTTGGAAAGCCTTACACTTCACTGAAATGTAGTCCTACACTCTATAACACAGTTGAGAGACAATGTTCAATAGCTGCCTCAGTACTTAACAGTGTGTAGGAAGTTGTTTGATAAAGTGGGCAAAGCTTATACTTGGGCCAGAAGGCACAATATAGGAAACTACATGAAAACATGAATAATTCAGTGAAAATGACTGTAAACAGATGAGAACTTGTTTAGAACAGCTGAAAGAGAATCTCCAAGTCAGTTCTTAGTGTAGAAAAGGTAGGTAAGATAAGGGAAATACTTAATTCCAGTGAAGATCACATGAAACACTGTATGAATCCTATATTCTTTACTTAAAGGAGACTAGAGTGGTAAATGTGTGTTATACAAGGCAGAATACCATTGAAATAGAGAAAGAAACACGTTCGGCAGCTTTGGAAAGCCTTACACTTCACTGAAATGTAGTACTACACTCTATAACACAGTTGAGAGACAATGTTCAATAGCTGCCTCAGTACTTAACAGTGTGTAGGAAGTTGTTTGATAAAGTGGGCAAAGCTGATACTTGGACCAGAAGGCAGAATATAGGAAACTACATGAAAACATGATTACTTCAGTGAAAATGACTGTAAACAGATGTGAACTTGTTTAGAACAGCTGAAAGAGACACTCCAAGTCAGTTCTTAGTGTGGAAAAGGTAGCTAAATCCGGAAAATCCTTAATTCCAGTTAAGATCACATGAAACACTGTATGAATCCTATATTCTTTACTTAAAGGAGACTACAGTGGTAAGTGTGTGTTATACAAGGCAGAATACCATTAAAATAGAGAAAGAAACACGTTCGGCAGCTTTGGAAAGCCTTACACTTCACTGAAATGTAGTACTACACTCTATAACACAGTTGAGAGACAATGTTCAATAGCTGCCTCAGTACTTAACAGTGTGTAGGAAGTTGTTTGATAAAGTGGGCAAAGCTTATACTTGGACCAGAAGGCAGAATATAGGAAACTACATGAAAACATGATTAATTCAGTGAAAATGACTGTAAACAGATGTGAACTTGTTTAGAACAGCTGAAAGAGATTCTCCAAGTCAGTTCTTAGTGTAGAAAAGGTAGCTAAGATCCGGGAAATCCTTAATTCGAGTTAAGATTACATGAAACACTGTATGAATCCTATATTCTTTACTTAAAGGAGACTAGAGTGGTAAATGTGTGTTATACAAGGCAGAATACCATTGAAATAGAGAAAGAAACACGTTCGGCAGCTTTGGAAAGCCTTACACTTCACTGAAATGTAGTACTACACTTTATATAACACAGTTGAGAGACAATGTTCCCTAGCTCCCTAAGTTCATAACAGTGTGTAGGAAGTTGTTTGATAAAGTGGGCAAAGCTTATACTTGGGCCAGAAGGCAGAATATAGGAAACTACATGAAAACATGAATAATTCAGTGAAAATGACTGTAAACAGATGAGAACTTGTTTAGAACAGCTGAAAGAGAATCTCCAAGTCAGTTCTTAGTGTAGAAAAGGTAGCTAAGATAAGGAAAATCCTTAATTCCAGTTAAGATCACATGAAACACTGTATGAATCCTATATTCTTTACTTAAAGGAGACTAGAGTGGTAAATGTGTGTTATACAAGGCAGAATACCATTGAAATAGAGAAAGAAACACGTTCGGCAGCTTTGGAAAGCCTTACACTTCACTGAAATGTAGTACTACACTCTATAACACAGTTGAGAGACAATGTTCAATAGCTGCCTCAGTACTTAACAGTGTGTAGGAAGTTGTTTGATAAAGTGGGCAAAGCTGATACTTGGACCAGAAGGCAGAATATAGGAAACTACATGAAAACATGAATAATTCAGTGAAAATGACTGTAAACAGATGTGAACTTGTTTAGAACAGCTGAAAGAGATTCTCCAAGTCAGTTCTTAGTGTAGAAAATGTAGCTAAGATCTGGGAAATCCTTAATTCGAGTTAAGATTACATGAAACACTGTATGAATCCTATATTCTTTACTTAAAGGAGACTAGAGTGGTAAATATGTGTTATACAAGGCAGAATACCATTGAAATAGAGAAAGAAACACGTTCGGCAGCTTTGGAAAGCCTTACACTTCACTGAAATGTAGTAATACACTCTATAACACAGTTGAGAGACAATGTTCAATAGCTGCCTCAGTACTTAACAGTGTGTAGGAAGTTGTTTGATAAAGTGGGCAAAGCTTATACTTGGACCAGAAGGCAGAATATAGGACACTACATGAAAACATGATTAATTCAGTGAAAATGACTGTAAACAGATGTGAACTTGTTTAGAACAGCTGAAAGAGATTCTCCAAGTCAGTTCTTAGTGTAGAAAAGGTAGCTAATATCTGGGAAATCCTTAATTCTAGTTAAGATTACATGAAACACTGTATGAATCCTATATTCTTTACTTAAAGGAGACTAGAGTGGTAAATGTGTGTTATACAAGGCAGAATACCATTGAAATAGAGAAAGAAACACGTTCGGCAGCTTTGGAAAGCCTTACACTTCACTGAAATGTAGTAATACACTCTATAACACAGTTGAGAGACAATGTTCCCGAGCTGCCTCAGTTCATAACAGTGTGTAGGAAGTTGTTTGATAAAGTGGGCAAAGCTTATACTTGGGCCAGAAGGCACAATATAGGAAACTACATGAAAACATGAATAATTCAGTGAAAATGACTGTAAACAGATGAGAACTTGTTTAGAACAGCTGAAAGAGAATCTCCAAGTCAGTTCTTAGTGTAGAAAAGGTAGGTAAGATAAGGGAAATACTTAATTCCAGTGAAGATCACATGAAACACTGTATGAATCCTATATTCTTTACTTAAAGGAGACTAGAGTGGTAAATGTGTGTTATACAAGGCAGAATACCATTGAAATAGAGAAAGAAACACGTTCGGCAGCTTTGGAAAGCCTTACACTTCACTGAAATGTAGTACTACACTCTATAACACAGTTGAGAGACAATGTTCAATAGCTGCCTCAGTACTTAACAGTGTGTAGGAAGTTGTTTGATAAAGTGGGCAAAGCTGATACTTGGACCAGAAGGCAGAATATAGGAAACTACATGAAAACATGATTACTTCAGTGAAAATGACTGTAAACAGATGTGAACTTGTTTAGAACAGCTGAAAGAGACACTCCAAGTCAGTTCTTAGTGTGGAAAAGGTAGCTAAATCCGGAAAATCCTTAATTCCAGTTAAGATCACATGAAACACTGTATGAATCCTATATTCTTTACTTAAAGGAGACTACAGTGGTAAATGTGTGTTATACAAGGCAGAATACCATTAAAATAGAGAAAGAAACACGTTCGGCAGCTTTGGAAAGCCTTACACTTCACTGAAATGTAGTACTACACTCTATAACACAGTTGAGAGACAATGTTCCCGAGCTGCCTCAGTTCATAACAGTGTGTAGGAAGTTGTTTGATAAAGTGGGCAAAGCTTATACTTGGGCCAGAAGGCACAATATAGGAAACTACATGAAAACATGAATAATTCAGTGAAAATGACTGTAAACAGATGAGAACTTGTTTAGAACAGCTGAAAGAGAATCTCCAAGTCAGTTCTTAGTGTAGAAAAGGTAGGTAAGATAAGGGAAATACTTAATTCCAGTGAAGATCACATGAAACACTGTATGAATCCTATATTCTTTACTTAAAGGAGACTAGAGTGGTAAATGTGTGTTATACAAGGCAGAATACCATTGAAATAGAGAAAGAAACACGTTCGGCAGCTTTGGAAAGCCTTACACTTCACTGAAATGTAGTACTACACTCTATAACACAGTTGAGAGACAATGTTCAATAGCTGCCTCAGTACTTAACAGTGTGTAGGAAGTTGTTTGATAAAGTGGGCAAAGCTGATACTTGGACCAGAAGGCAGAATATAGGAAACTACATGAAAACATGATTACTTCAGTGAAAATGACTGTAAACAGATGTGAACTTGTTTAGAACAGCTGAAAGAGACACTCCAAGTCAGTTCTTAGTGTGGAAAAGGTAGCTAAATCCGGAAAATCCTTAATTCCAGTTAAGATCACATGAAACACTGTATGAATCCTATATTCTTTACTTAAAGGAGACTACAGTGGTAAGTGTGTGTTATACAAGGCAGAATACCATTAAAATAGAGAAAGAAACACGTTCGGCAGCTTTGGAAAGCCTTACACTTCACTGAAATGTAGTACTACACTCTATAACACAGTTGAGAGACAATGTTCAATAGCTGCCTCAGTACTTAACAGTGTGTAGGAAGTTGTTTGATAAAGTGGGCAAAGCTTATACTTGGACCAGAAGGCAGAATATAGGAAACTACATGAAAACATGATTAATTCAGTGAAAATGACTGTAAACAGATGTGAACTTGTTTAGAACAGCTGAAAGAGATTCTCCAAGTCAGTTCTTAGTGTAGAAAAGGTAGCTAAGATCCGGGAAATCCTTAATTCGAGTTAAGATTACATGAAACACTGTATGAATCCTATATTCTTTACTTAAAGGAGACTAGAGTGGTAAATGTGTGTTATACAAGGCAGAATACCATTGAAATAGAGAAAGAAACACGTTCGGCAGCTTTGGAAAGCCTTACACTTCACTGAAATGTAGTACTACACTTTATATAACACAGTTGAGAGACAATGTTCCCTAGCTCCCTAAGTTCATAACAGTGTGTAGGAAGTTGTTTGATAAAGTGGGCAAAGCTTATACTTGGGCCAGAAGGCAGAATATAGGAAACTACATGAAAACATGAATAATTCAGTGAAAATGACTGTAAACAGATGAGAACTTGTTTAGAACAGCTGAAAGAGAATCTCCAAGTCAGTTCTTAGTGTAGAAAAGGTAGCTAAGATAAAGAAAATCCTTAATTCCAGTTAAGATCACATGAAACACTGTATGAATCCTATATTCTTTACTTAAAGGAGACTAGAGTGGTAAATGTGTGTTATACAAGGCAGAATACCATTGAAATAGAGAAAGAAACACGTTCGGCAGCTTTGGAAAGCCTTACACTTCACTGAAATGTAGTACTACACTCTATAACACAGTTGAGAGACAATGTTCAATAGCTGCCTCAGTACTTAACAGTGTGTAGGAAGTTGTTTGATAAAGTGGGCAAAGCTGATACTTGGACCAGAAGGCAGAATATAGGAAACTACATGAAAACATGAATAATTCAGTGAAAATGACTGTAAACAGATGTGAACTTGTTTAGAACAGCTGAAAGAGATTCTCCAAGTCAGTTCTTAGTGTAGAAAATGTAGCTAAGATCTGGGAAATCCTTAATTCGAGTTAAGATTACATGAAACACTGTATGAATCCTATATTCTTTACTTAAAGGAGACTAGAGTGGTAAATATGTGTTATACAAGGCAGAATACCTTTGAAATAGAGAAAGAAACACGTTCGGCAGCTTTGGAAAGCCTTACACTTCACTGAAATGTAGTAATACACTCTATAACACAGTTGAGAGACAATGTTCAATAGCTGCCTCAGTACTTAACAGTGTGTAGGAAGTTGTTTGATAAAGTGGGCAAAGCTTATACTTGGACCAGAAGGCAGAATATAGGAAACTACATGAAAACATGATTAATTCAGTGAAAATGACTGTAAACAGATGTGAACTTGTTTAGAACAGCTGAAAGAGATTCTCCAAGTCAGTTCTTAGTGTAGAAAAGGTAGCTAATATCTGGGAAATCCTTAATTCTAGTTAAGATTACATGAAACACTGTATGAATCCTATATTCTTTACTTAAAGGAGACTAGAGTGGTAAATGTGTGTTATACAAGGCAGAATACCATTGAAATAGAGAAAGAAACACGTTCGGCAGCTTTGGAAAGCCTTACACTTCACTGAAATGTAGTAATACACTCTATAACACAGTTGAGAGACAATGTTCCCGAGCTGCCTCAGTTCATAACAGTGTGTAGGAAGTTGTTTGATAAAGTGGGCAAAGCTTATACTTGGGCCAGAAGGCACAATATAGGAAACTACATGAAAACATGAATAATTCAGTGAAAATGACTGTAAACAGATGAGAACTTGTTTAGAACAGCTGAAAGAGAATCTCCAAGTCAGTTCTTAGTGTAGAAAAGGTAGGTAAGATAAGGGAAATACTTAATTCCAGTGAAGATCACATGAAACACTGTATGAATCCTATATTCTTTACTTAAAGGAGACTAGAGTGGTAAATGTGTGTTATACAAGGCAGAATACCATTGAAATAGAGAAAGAAACACGTTCGGCAGCTTTGGAAAGCCTTACACTTCACTGAAATGTAGTACTACACTCTATAACACAGTTGAGAGACAATGTTCAATAGCTGCCTCAGTACTTAACAGTGTGTAGGAAGTTGTTTGATAAAGTGGGCAAAGCTGATACTTGGACCAGAAGGCAGAATATAGGAAACTACATGAAAACATGATTACTTCAGTGAAAATGACTGTAAACAGATGTGAACTTGTTTAGAACAGCTGAAAGAGACACTCCAAGTCAGTTCTTAGTGTGGAAAAGGTAGCTAAATCCGGAAAATCCTTAATTCCAGTTAAGATCACATGAAACACTGTATGAATCCTATATTCTTTACTTAAAGGAGACTACAGTGGTAAGTGTGTGTTATACAAGGCAGATTACCATTAAAATAGAGAAAGAAACACGTTCGGCAGCTTTGGAAAGCCTTACACTTCACTGAAATGTAGTACTACACTCTATAACACAGTTGAGAGACAATGTTCAATAGCTGCCTCAGTACTTAACAGTGTGTAGGAAGTTGTTTGATAAAGTGGGCAAAGCTTATACTTGGACCAGAAGGCAGAATATAGGAAACTACATGAAAACATGATTAATTCAGTGAAAATGACTGTAAACAGATGTGAACTTGTTTAGAACAGCTGAAAGAGATTCTCCAAGTCAGTTCTTAGTGTAGAAAAGGTAGCTAAGATCCGGGAAATCCTTAATTCGAGTTAAGATTACATGAAACACTGTATGAATCCTATATTCTTTACTTAAAGGAGACTAGAGTGGTAAATGTGTGTTATACAAGGCAGAATACCATTGAAATAGAGAAAGAAACACGTTCGGCAGCTTTGGAAAGCCTTACACTTCACTGAAATGTAGTACTACACTTTATATAACACAGTTGAGAGACAATGTTCCCTAGCTCCCTAAGTTCATAACAGTGTGTAGGAAGTTGTTTGATAAAGTGGGCAAAGCTTATACTTGGGCCAGAAGGCAGAATATAGGAAACTACATGAAAACATGAATAATTCAGTGAAAATGACTGTAAACAGATGAGAACTTGTTTAGAACAGCTGAAAGAGAATCTCCAAGTCAGTTCTTAGTGTAGAAAAGGTAGCTAAGATAAAGAAAATCCTTAATTCCAGTTAAGATCACATGAAACACTGTATGAATCCTATATTCTTTACTTAAAGGAGACTAGAGTGGTAAATGTGTGTTATACAAGGCAGAATACCATTGAAATAGAGAAAGAAACACGTTCGGCAGCTTTGGAAAGCCTTACACTTCACTGAAATGTAGTACTACACTCTATAACACAGTTGAGAGACAATGTTCAATAGCTGCCTCAGTACTTAACAGTGTGTAGGAAGTTGTTTGATAAAGTGGGCAAAGCTGATACTTGGACCAGAAGGCAGAATATAGGAAACTACATGAAAACATGAATAATTCAGTGAAAATGACTGTAAACAGATGTGAACTTGTTTAGAACAGCTGAAAGAGATTCTCCAAGTCAGTTCTTAGTGTAGAAAATGTAGCTAAGATCTGGGAAATCCTTAATTCGAGTTAAGATTACATGAAACACTGTATGAATCCTATATTCTTTACTTAAAGGAGACTAGAGTGGTAAATATGTGTTATACAAGGCAGAATACCTTTGAAATAGAGAAAGAAACACGTTCGGCAGCTTTGGAAAGCCTTACACTTCACTGAAATGTAGTAATACACTCTATAACACAGTTGAGAGACAATGTTCAATAGCTGCCTCAGTACTTAACAGTGTGTAGGAAGTTGTTTGATAAAGTGGGCAAAGCTTATACTTGGACCAGAAGGCAGAATATAGGAAACTACATGAAAACATGATTAATTCAGTGAAAATGACTGTAAACAGATGTGAACTTGTTTAGAACAGCTGAAAGAGATTCTCCAAGTCAGTTCTTAGTGTAGAAAAGGTAGCTAATATCTGGGAAATCCTTAATTCTAGTTAAGATTACATGAAACACTGTATGAATCCTATATTCTTTACTTAAAGGAGACTAGAGTGGTAAATGTGTGTTATACAAGGCAGAATACCATTGAAATAGAGAAAGAAACACGTTCGGCAGCTTTGGAAAGCCTTACACTTCACTGAAATGTAGTAATACACTCTATAACACAGTTGAGAGACAATGTTCCCGAGCTGCCTCAGTTCATAACAGTGTGTAGGAAGTTGTTTGATAAAGTGGGCAAAGCTTATACTTGGGCCAGAAGGCACAATATAGGAAACTACATGAAAACATGAATAATTCAGTGAAAATGACTGTAAACAGATGAGAACTTGTTTAGAACAGCTGAAAGAGAATCTCCAAGTCAGTTCTTAGTGTAGAAAAGGTAGGTAAGATAAGGGAAATACTTAATTCCAGTGAAGATCACATGAAACACTGTATGAATCCTATATTCTTTACTTAAAGGAGACTAGAGTGGTAAATGTGTGTTATACAAGGCAGAATACCATTGAAATAGAGAAAGAAACACGTTCGGCAGCTTTGGAAAGCCTTACACTTCACTGAAATGTAGTACTACACTCTATAACACAGTTGAGAGACAATGTTCAATAGCTGCCTCAGTACTTAACAGTGTGTAGGAAGTTGTTTGATAAAGTGGGCAAAGCTGATACTTGGACCAGAATGCAGAATATAGGAAACTACATGAAAACATGATTACTTCAGTGAAAATGACTGTAAACAGATGTGAACTTGTTTAGAACAGCTGAAAGAGACACTCCAAGTCAGTTCTTAGTGTGGAAAAGGTAGCTAAATCCGGAAAATCCTTAATTCCAGTTAAGATCACATGAAACACTGTATGAATCCTATATTCTTTACTTAAAGGAGACTACAGTGGTAAATGTGTGTTATACAAGGCAGAATACCATTAAAATAGAGAAAGAAACACGTTCGGCAGCTTTGGAAAGCCTTACACTTCACTGAAATGTAGTACTACACTCTATAACACAGTTGAGAGACAATGTTCAATAGCTGCCTCAGTACTTAACAGTGTGTAGGAAGTTGTTTGATAAAGTGGGCAAAGCTTATACTTGGACCAGAAGGCAGAATATAGGAAACTACATGAAAACATGATTAATTCAGTGAAAATGACTGTAAACAGATGTGAACTTGTTTAGAACAGCTGAAAGAGATTCTCCAAGTCAGTTCTTAGTGTAGAAAAGGTAGCTAAGATCCGGGAAATCCTTAATTCGAGTTAAGATTACATGAAACACTGTATGAATCCTATATTCTTTACTTAAAGGAGACTAGAGTGGTAAATGTGTGTTATACAAGGCAGAATACCATTGAAATAGAGAAAGAAACACGTTCGGCAGCTTTGGAAAGCCTTACACTTCACTGAAATGTAGTACTACACTTTATATAACACAGTTGAGAGACAATGTTCCCTAGCTCCCTAAGTTCATAACAGTGTGTAGGAAGTTGTTTGATAAAGTGGGCAAAGCTTATACTTGGGCCAGAAGGCAGAATATAGGAAACTACATGAAAACATGAATAATTCAGTGAAAATGACTGTAAACAGATGAGAACTTGTTTAGAACAGCTGAAAGAGAATCTCCAAGTCAGTTCTTAGTGTAGAAAAGGTAGCTAAGATAAGGAAAATCCTTAATTCCAGTTAAGATCACATGAAACACTGTATGAATCCTATATTCTTTACTTAAAGGAGACTAGAGTGGTAAATGTGTGTTATACAAGGCAGAATACCATTGAAATAGAGAAAGAAACACGTTCGGCAGCTTTGGAAAGCCTTACACTTCACTGAAATGTAGTACTACACTCTATAACACAGTTGAGAGACAATGTTCAATAGCTGCCTCAGTACTTAACAGTGTGTAGGAAGTTGTTTGATAAAGTGGGCAAAGCTTATACTTGGGCCAGAAGGCAGAATATAGGAAACTACATGAAAACATGAATAATTCAGTGAAAATGACTGTAAACAGATGTGAACTTCTTTAGAACAGCTGAAAGAGATTCTCCAAGTCAGTTCTTAGTGTAGAAAAGGTATCTAACATCCGGGAAATCCTTAATTCGAGTTAAGATTACATGAAACACTGTATGAATCCTATATTCTTTACTTAAAGGAGACTACAGTGGTAAATGTGTGTTATACAAGGCAGAATACCATTAAAATAGAGAAAGAAACATGTTCGGCAGCTTTGGAAAGCCTTACACTTCACTGAAATGTAGTACTACACTCTATAACACAGTTGAGAGACAATGTTCAATAGCTGCCTCAGTACTTAACAGTGTGTAGGAAGTTGTTTGATAAAGTGGGGAAAGCTGATACTTGGACCAGAAGGCAGAATATAGGAAACTACATGAAAACATGATTAATTCAGTGAAAATGACTGTAAACAGATGAGAACTTGTTTAGAACAGCTGAAAGAGAATCTCCAAGTCAGTTCTTAGTGTAGAAAAGGTAGCTAAGATAAGGAAAATCCTTAATTCCAGTTAAGATCACATGAAACACTGTATGAATCCTATATTCTTTACTTAAAGGAGACTAGAGTGGTAAATGTGTGTTATATAAGGCAGAATACCATTGAAATAGAGAAAGAAACACGTTCGGCAGCTTTGGAAAACCTTACACTTCACTGAAATGTAGTAATACACTCTATAACACAGTTGAGAGACAATGTTCCCGAGCTGCCTCAGTTCATAACAGTGTGTAGGAAGTTGTTTGATAAAGTGGGCAAAGCTTATACTTGGGCCAGAAGGCACAATATAGGAAACTACATGAAAACATGAATAATTCAGTGAAAATGACTGTAAACAGATGAGAACTTGTTTAGAACAGCTGAAAGAGAATCTCCAAGTCAGTTCTTAGTGTAGAAAAGGTAGGTAAGATAAGGGAAATACTTAATTCCAGTGAAGATCACATGAAACACTGTATGAATCCTATATTCTTTACTTAAAGGAGACTAGAGTGGTAAATGTGTGTTATACATGGCAGAATACCATTGAAATAGAGAAAGAAACACGTTCGGCAGCTTTGGAAAGCCTTACACTTCACTGAAATGTAGTACTACACTCTATAACACAGTTGAGAGACAATGTTCAATAGCTGCCTCAGTACTTAACAGTGTGTAGGAAGTTGTTTGATAAAGTGGGCAAAGCTGATACTTGGACCAGAAGGCAGAATATAGGAAACTACATGAAAACATGATTACTTCAGTGAAAATGACTGTAAACAGATGTGAACTTGTTTAGAACAGCTGAAAGAGACACTCCAAGTCATTTCTTAGTGTGGAAAAGGTAGCTAAATCCGGAAAATCCTTAATTCCAGTTAAGATCACATGAAACACTGTATGAATCCTATATTCTTTACTTAAAGGAGACTACAGTGGTAAATGTGTGTTATACAAGGCAGAATACCATTAAAATAGAGAAAGAAACACGTTCGGCAGCTTTGGAAAGCCTTACACTTCACTGAAATGTAGTACTACACTCTATAACACAGTTGAGAGACAATGTTCAATAGCTGCCTCAGTACTTAACAGTGTGTAGGAAGTTGTTTGATAAAGTGGGCAAAGCTTATACTTGGACCAGAAGGCAGAATATAGGAAACTACATGAAAACATGATTAATTCAGTGAAAATGACTGTAAACAGATGTGAACTTGTTTAGAACAGCTGAAAGAGATTCTCCAAGTCAGTTCTTAGTGTAGAAAAGGTAGCTAAGATCCGGGAAATCCTTAATTCGAGTTAAGATTACATGAAACACTGTATGAATCCTATATTCTTTACTTAAAGGAGACTAGAGTGGTAAATGTGTGTTATACAAGGCAGAATACCATTGAAATAGAGAAAGAAACACGTTCGGCAGCTTTGGAAAGCCTTACACTTCACTGAAATGTAGTACTACACTTTATATAACACAGTTGAGAGACAATGTTCCCTAGCTCCCTAAGTTCATAACAGTGTGTAGGAAGTTGTTTGATAAAGTGGGCAAAGCTTATACTTGGGCCAGAAGGCAGAATATAGGAAACTACATGAAAACATGAATAATTCAGTGAAAATGACTGTAAACAGATGAGAACTTGTTTAGAACAGCTGAAAGAGAATCTCCAAGTCAGTTCTTAGTGTAGAAAAGGTAGCTAAGATAAGGAAAATCCTTAATTCCAGTTAAGATCACATGAAACACTGTATGAATCCTATATTCTTTACTTAAAGGAGACTAGAGTGGTAAATGTGTGTTATACAAGGCAGAATACCATTGAAATAGAGAAAGAAACACGTTCGGCAGCTTTGGAAAGCCTTACACTTCACTGAAATGTAGTACTACACTCTATAACACAGTTGAGAGACAATGTTCAATAGCTGCCTCAGTACTTAACAGTGTGTAGGAAGTTGTTTGATAAAGTGGGCAAAGCTTATACTTGGGCCAGAAGGCAGAATATAGGAAACTACATGAAAACATGAATAATTCAGTGAAAATGACTGTAAACAGATGTGAACTTCTTTAGAACAGCTGAAAGAGATTCTCCAAGTCAGTTCTTAGTGTAGAAAAGGTATCTAACATCCGGGAAATCCTTAATTCGAGTTAAGATTACATGAAACACTGTATGAATCCTATATTCTTTACTTAAAGGAGACTACAGTGGTAAATGTGTGTTATACAAGGCAGAATACCATTAAAATAGAGAAAGAAACATGTTCGGCAGCTTTGGAAAGCCTTACACTTCACTGAAATGTAGTACTACACTCTATAACACAGTTGAGAGACAATGTTCAATAGCTGCCTCAGTACTTAACAGTGTGTAGGAAGTTGTTTGATAAAGTGGGGAAAGCTGATACTTGGACCAGAAGGCAGAATATAGGAAACTACATGAAAACATGATTAATTCAGTGAAAATGACTGTAAACAGATGAGAACTTGTTTAGAACAGCTGAAAGAGAATCTCCAAGTCAGTTCTTAGTGTAGAAAAGGTAGCTAAGATAAGGAAAATCCTTAATTCCAGTTAAGATCACATGAAACACTGTATGAATCCTATATTCTTTACTTAAAGGAGACTAGAGTGGTAAATGTGTGTTATATAAGGCAGAATACCATTGAAATAGAGAAAGAAACACGTTCGGCAGCTTTGGAAAACCTTACACTTCACTGAAATGTAGTAATACACTCTATAACACAGTTGAGAGACAATGTTCCCGAGCTGCCTCAGTTCATAACAGTGTGTAGGAAGTTGTTTGATAAAGTGGGCAAAGCTTATACTTGGGCCAGAAGGCACAATATAGGAAACTACATGAAAACATGAATAATTCAGTGAAAATGACTGTAAACAGATGAGAACTTGTTTAGAACAGCTGAAAGAGAATCTCCAAGTCAGTTCTTAGTGTAGAAAAGGTAGGTAAGATAAGGGAAATACTTAATTCCAGTGAAGATCACATGAAACACTGTATGAATCCTATATTCTTTACTTAAAGGAGACTAGAGTGGTAAATGTGTGTTATACATGGCAGAATACCATTGAAATAGAGAAAGAAACACGTTCGGCAGCTTTGGAAAGCCTTACACTTCACTGAAATGTAGTACTACACTCTATAACACAGTTGAGAGACAATGTTCAATAGCTGCCTCAGTACTTAACAGTGTGTAGGAAGTTGTTTGATAAAGTGGGCAAAGCTGATACTTGGACCAGAAGGCAGAATATAGGAAACTACATGAAAACATGATTACTTCAGTGAAAATGACTGTAAACAGATGTGAACTTGTTTAGAACAGCTGAAAAAGACACTCCAAGTCATTTCTTAGTGTGGAAAAGGTAGCTAAATCCGGAAAATCCTTAATTCCAGTTAAGATCACATGAAACACTGTATGAATCCTATATTCTTTACTTAAAGGAGACTACAGTGGTAAATGTGTGTTATACAAGGCAGAATACCATTAAAATAGAGAAAGAAACACGTTCGGCAGCTTTGGAAAGCCTTACACTTCACTGAAATGTAGTACTACACTCTATAACACAGTTGAGAGACAATGTTCAATAGCTGCCTCAGTACTTAACAGTGTGTAGGAAGTTGTTTGATAAAGTGGGCAAAGCTTATACTTGGACCAGAAGGCAGAATATAGGAAACTACATGAAAACATGATTAATTCAGTGAAAATGACTGTAAACAGATGTGAACTTGTTTAGAACAGCTGAAAGAGATTCTCCAAGTCAGTTCTTAGTGTAGAAAAGGTAGCTAAGATCCGGGAAATCCTTAATTCGAGTTAAGATTACATGAAACACTGTATGAATCCTATATTCTTTACTTAAAGGAGACTAGAGTGGTAAATGTGTGTTATACAAGGCAGAATACCATTGAAATAGAGAAAGAAACACGTTCGGCAGCTTTGGAAAGCCTTACACTTCACTGAAATGTAGTACTACACTTTATATAACACAGTTGAGAGACAATGTTCCCTAGCTCCCTAAGTTCATAACAGTGTGTAGGAAGTTGTTTGATAAAGTGGGCAAAGCTTATACTTGGGCCAGAAGGCAGAATATAGGAAACTACATGAAAACATGAATAATTCAGTGAAAATGACTGTAAACAGATGAGAACTTGTTTAGAACAGCTGAAAGAGAATCTCCAAGTCAGTTCTTAGTGTAGAAAAGGTAGCTAAGATAAGGAAAATCCTTAATTCCAGTTAAGATCACATGAAACACTGTATGAATCCTATATTCTTTACTTAAAGGAGACTAGAGTGGTAAATGTGTGTTATACAAGGCAGAATACCATTGAAATAGAGAAAGAAACACGTTCGGCAGCTTTGGAAAGCCTTACACTTCACTGAAATGTAGTACTACACTCTATAACACAGTTGAGAGACAATGTTCAATAGCTGCCTCAGTACTTAACAGTGTGTAGGAAGTTGTTTGATAAAGTGGGCAAAGCTGATACTTGGACCAGAAGGCAGAATATAGGAAACTACATGAAAACATGATTAATTCAGTGAAAATGACTGTAAACAGATGTGAACTTGTTTAGAACAGCTGAAAGAGATTCTCCAAGTCAGTTCTTAGTGTAGAAAAGTAGCTAAGATCTGGGAAATCCTTAATTCGAGTTAAGATTACATGAAACACTGTATGAATCCTATATTCTTTACTTAAAGGAGACTAGACCGGTAAATATGTGTTATACAAGGCAGAATACCATTGAAATAGAGAAAGAAACACGTTCGGCAGCTTTGGAAAGCCTTACACTTCACTGAAATGTAGTACTACACTCTATAACACAGTTGAGAGACAATGTTCAATAGCTGCCTCAGTACTTAACAGTGTGTAGGAAGTTGTTTGATAAAGTGGGCAAAGCTTATACTTGGACCAGAAGGCAGAATATAGGAAACTACATGAAAACATGATTAATTCAGTGAAAATGACTGTAAACAGATGTGAACTTGTTTAGAACAGCTGAAAGAGATTCTCCAAGTCAGTTCTTAGTGTAGAAAAGGTAGCTAATATCCGGGAAATCCTTAATTCGAGTTAAGATTACATGAAACACTGTATGAATCCTATATTCTTTACTTAAAGGAGACTAGACCGGTAAATATGTGTTATACAAGGCAGAATACCATTGAAATAGAGAAAGAAACACGTTCGGCAGCTTTGGAAAGCCTTACACTTCACTGAAATGTAGTACTACACTTTATATAACACAGTTGAGAGACAATGGTCCCTAGCTCGCTCAGTTTATAACAGTGTGTAGGAAGTTGTTTGATAAAGTGGGCAAAGCTTATACTTGGGCCAGAAGGCAGAATATAGGAAACTACATGAAAACATGAATAATTCAGTGAAAATGACTGTAAACAGATGTGAACTTCTTTAGAACAGCTGAAAGAGATTCTCCAAGTCAGTTCTTAGTGTAGAAGAGGTATCTAACATCCGGGAAATCCTTAATTCGAGTTAAGATTACATGAAACACTGTATGAATCCTATATTCTTTACTTAAAGGAGACTACAGTGGTAAATGTGTGTTATACAAGGCAGAATACCATTAAAATAGAGAAAGAAACATGTTCGGCAGCTTTGGAAAGCCTTACACTTCACTGAAATGTAGTACTACACACTATAACACAGTTGAGAGACAATGTTCAATAGCTGCCTCAGTACTTAACAGTGTGTAGGAAGTTGTTTGATAAAGTGGGCAAAGCTGATACTTGGACCAGAAGGCAGAATATAGGAAACTACATGAAAACATGATTAATTCAGTGAAAATGACTGTAAACAGATGTGAACTTGTTTAGAACAGCTGAAAGAGATTCTCCAAGTCAGTTCTTAGTGTAGAAAAGGTAGCTAAGATCCGGGAAATCCTTAATTCGAGTTAAGATTACATGAAACACTGTATGAATCCTATATTCTTTACTTAAAGGAGACTAGAGTGGTAAATGTGTGTTATACAAGGCAGAATACCATTGAAATAGAGAAAGAAACACGTTCGGCAGCTTTGGAAAGCCTTACACTTCACTGAAATGTAGTACTACACTTTATATAACACAGTTGAGAGACAATGTTCCCTAGCTCCCTAAGTTCATAACAGTGTGTAGGAAGTTGTTTGATAAAGTGGGCAAAGCTTATACTTGGGCCAGAAGGCAGAATATAGGAAACTACATGAAAACATGAATAATTCAGTGAAAATGACTGTAAACAGATGAGAACTTGTTTAGAACAGCTGAAAGAGAATCTCCAAGTCAGTTCTTAGTGTAGAAAAGGTAGCTAAGATAAGGAAAATCCTTAATTCCAGTTAAGATCACATGAAACACTGTATGAATCCTATATTCTTTACTTAAAGGAGACTAGAGTGGTAAATGTGTGTTATACAAGGCAGAATACCATTGAAATAGAGAAAGAAACACGTTCGGCAGCTTTGGAAAGCCTTACACTTCACTGAAATGTAGTACTACACTCTATAACACAGTTGAGAGACAATGTTCAATAGCTGCCTCAGTACTTAACAGTGTGTAGGAAGTTGTTTGATAAAGTGGGCAAAGCTGATACTTGGACCAGAAGGCAGAATATAGGAAACTACATGAAAACATGATTAATTCAGTGAAAATGACTGTAAACAGATGTGAACTTGTTTAGAACAGCTGAAAGAGATTCTCCAAGTCAGTTCTTAGTGTAGAAAAGGTAGCTAAGATCTGGGAAATCCTTAATTCGAGTTAAGATTACATGAAACACTGTATGAATCCTATATTCTTTACTTAAAGGAGACTAGACCGGTAAATATGTGTTATACAAGGCAGAATACCATTGAAATAGAGAAAGAAACACGTTCGGCAGCTTTGGAAAGCCTTACACTTCACTGAAATGTAGTACTACACTCTATAACACAGTTGAGAGACAATGTTCAATAGCTGCCTCAGTACTTAACAGTGTGTAGGAAGTTGTTTGATAAAGTGGGCAAAGCTTATACTTGGACCAGAAGGCAGAATATAGGAAACTACATGAAAACATGATTAATTCAGTGAAAATGACTGTAAACAGATGTGAACTTGTTTAGAACAGCTGAAAGAGATTCTCCAAGTCAGTTCTTAGTGTAGAAAAGGTAGCTAATATCCGGGAAATCCTTAATTCGAGTTAAGATTACATGAAACACTGTATGAATCCTATATTCTTTACTTAAAGGAGACT
Organism: Pipistrellus hanaki; assembly: GCF_964339955.1. Taxonomy (NCBI): domain Eukaryota; kingdom Metazoa; phylum Chordata; class Mammalia; order Chiroptera; family Vespertilionidae; genus Pipistrellus; species Pipistrellus hanaki. The sequence continues at coordinate 1,079,356 of NW_028182298.1, read as the reverse complement.
AGACCGGTAAATATGTGTTATACAAGGCAGAATACCATTGAAATAGAGAAAGAAACACGTTCGGCAGCTTTGGAAAGCCTTACACTTCACTGAAATGTAGTACTACACTTTATATAAAACAGTTGAGAGACAATGTTCCCTAGCTCCCTCAGTTCATAACAGTGTGTAGGAAGTTGTTTGATAAAGTGGGCAAAGCTTATACTTGGGCCAGAAGGCAGAATATAGGAAACTACATGAAAACATGAATAATTCAGTGAAAATGACTGTAAACAGATGAGAACTTGTTTAGAACAGCTGAAAGAGAATCTCCAAGTCAGTTCTTAGTGTAGAAAAGGTAGCTAAGATGAGGAAAATCCTTAATTCCAGTTAAGATCACATGAAACACTGTATGAATCTTATATTCTTTACTTAAAGGAGACTAGAGTGGTAAATGTGTGTTATACAAGGCAGAATACCATTGAAATAGAGAAAGAAACACGTTCGGCAGCTTTGGAAAGCCTTACACTTCACTGAAATGTAGTACTACACTCTATAACACAGTTGAGAGACAATGTTCCCGAGCTGCCTCAGTTCATAACAGTGTGTAGGAAGGTGTTTGATAAAGAGGGCAAAGCTCATACTTGGGCCAGAAGGCAGAATATAGGAAACTACATGAAAACATGAATAATTCAGTGAAAATGACTGTAAACAGATGAGAACTTGTCTAGAACAGCTGAAAGAGAATCTCCAAGTCAGTTCTTAGTGTAGAAAAGGTAGCTAAGAGAAGGAAAATCCTTAATTCCAGTTAAGATCACATGAAACACTGTATGAATGCTATATTGTTTACTTAAAGGAGACTAGAGTGGTAAATGTGTGTTATACAAGGCAGAATACCATTGAAATAGAGAAAGAAACACGTTCGGCAGCTTTGGAAAGCCTTACACTTCACTGAAATGTAGTACTACACTCTATAACACAGTTGAGAGACAATGTTACCGAGCTGCCTCAGTCCTTAACAGTGTGTAGGAAGTTGTTTTATAAAGCGGGCAAAGCTTATACTTGGGCCAGAAGGCAGAATATAGGAAACTACATGAAAACATGATTAATTCAGTGAAAATGACTGTAAACAGATGTGAACTTCTTTAGAACAGCTGAAAGAGATTCTCCAAGTCAGTTCTTAGTGTAGAAAAGGTATCTAAGATCCGGGAAATCCTTAATTCGAGTTAAGATTACATGAAACACTGTATGAATCCTATATTCTTTACTTAAAGGAGACTAGAGTGGTAAATGTGTGTTATACAAGGCAGAATACCATTGAAATAGAGAAAGAAACATGTTCGGCAGCTTTGGAAAGCCTTACACTTCACTGAAATGTAGTACTACACTCTATAACACAGTTGAGAGACAATGTTCAATAGCTGCCTCAGTACTTAACAGTGTGTAGGAAGTTGTTTGATAAAGTGGGCAAAGCTGATACTTGGACCAGAAGGCAGAATATAGGAAACTACATGAAAACATGATTAATTCAGTGAAAATGACTGTAAACAGATGTGAACTTGTTTAGAACAGCTGAAAGAGATTCTCCAAGTCAGTTCTTAGTGTAGAAAAGGTAGCTAAGATCTGGGAAATCCTTAATTCGAGTTAAGATTACATGAAACACTGTATGAATCCTATATTCTTTACTTAAAGGAGACTAGAGTGGTAAATGTGTGTTATACAAGGCAGAATACCATTGAAATAGAGAAAGAAACACGTTCGGCAGCTTTGGAAAGCCTTACACTTCACTGAAATGTAGTACTACACTCTATAACACAGTTGAGAGACAATGTTCAATAGCTGCCTCAGTACTTAACAGTGTGTAGGAAGTTGTTTGATAAAGAGGGCAAAGCTTATACTTGGACCAGAAGGCAGAATATAGGAAACTACATGAAAACATGATTAATTCAGTGAAAATGACTGTAAACAGATGTGAACTTGTTTAGAACTGCTGAAAGAGATTTTCCAAGTCAGTTCTTAGTGTAGAAAAGGTAGCTAAGATCCGGGAAATCCTTAATTCGAGTTAAGATTACATGAAACACTGTATGAATCCTATATTCTTTACTTAAAGGAGACTAGAGTGGTAAATGTGTTATACAAGGCAGAATACCATTGAAATAGAGAAAGAAACACGTTCGGCAGCTTTGGAAAGCCTTACACTTCACTGAAATGTAGTACTACACTCTATAACACAGTTGAGAGACAATGTTCAATAGCTGCCTCAGTACTTAACAGTGTGTAGGAAGTTGTTTGATAAAGAGGGCAAAGCTTATACTTGGACCAGAAGGCAGAATATAGGAAACTACATGAAAACATGATTAATTCAGTGAAAATGACTGTAAACAGATGTGAACTTGTTTAGAACAGCTGAAAGAGATTCTCCAAGTCAGTTCTTAGTGTAGAAAAGGTAGCTAAGATCCGGGAAATCCTTAATTCGAGTTAAGATTACATGAAACACTGTATGAATCCTATATTCTTTACTTAAAGGAGACTAGAGTGGTAAATGTGTGTTATACAAGGCAGAATACCATTGAAATAGAGAAAGAAACACGTTCGGCAGCTTTGGAAAGCCTTACACTTCACTGAAATGTAGTACTACACTTTATATAACACAGTTGAGAGACAATGTTCCCTAGCTCCCTAAGTTCATAACAGTGTGTAGGAAGTTGTTTGATAAAGTGGGCAAAGCTTATACTTGGGCCAGAAGGCAGAATATAGGAAACTACATGAAAACATGAATAATTCAGTGAAAATGACTGTAAACAGATGAGAACTTGTTTAGAACAGCTGAAAGAGAATCTCCAAGTCAGTTCTTAGTGTAGAAAAGGTAGCTAAGATAAGGAAAATCCTTAATTCCAGTTAAGATCACATGAAACACTGTATGAATCCTATATTCTTTACTTAAAGGAGACTAGAGTGGTAAATGTGTGTTATACAAGGCAGAATACCATTGAAATAGAGAAAGAAACACGTTCGGCAGCTTTGGAAAGCCTTACACTTCACTGAAATGTAGTACTACACTCTATAACACAGTTGAGAGACAATGTTCAATAGCTGCCTCAGTACTTAACAGTGTGTAGGAAGTTGTTTGATAAAGTGGGCAAAGCTGATACTTGGACCAGAAGGCAGAATATAGGAAACTACATGAAAACATGAATAATTCAGTGAAAATGACTGTAAACAGATGTGAACTTGTTTAGAACAGCTGAAAGAGATTCTCCAAGTCAGTTCTTAGTGTAGAAAATGTAGCTAAGATCTGGGAAATCCTTAATTCGAGTTAAGATTACATGAAACACTGTATGAATCCTATATTCTTTACTTAAAGGAGACTAGAGTGGTAAATATGTGTTATACAAGGCAGAATACCATTGAAATAGAGAAAGAAACACGTTCGGCAGCTTTGGAAAGCCTTACACTTCACTGAAATGTAGTAATACACTCTATAACACAGTTGAGAGACAATGTTCAATAGCTGCCTCAGTACTTAACAGTGTGTAGGAAGTTGTTTGATAAAGTGGGCAAAGCTTATACTTGGACCAGAAGGCAGAATATAGGACACTACATGAAAACATGATTAATTCAGTGAAAATGACTGTAAACAGATGTGAACTTGTTTAGAACAGCTGAAAGAGATTCTCCAAGTCAGTTCTTAGTGTAGAAAAGGTAGCTAATATCTGGGAAATCCTTAATTCTAGTTAAGATTACATGAAACACTGTATGAATCCTATATTCTTTACTTAAAGGAGACTAGAGTGGTAAATGTGTGTTATACAAGGCAGAATACCATTGAAATAGAGAAAGAAACACGTTCGGCAGCTTTGGAAAGCCTTACACTTCACTGAAATGTAGTAATACACTCTATAACACAGTTGAGAGACAATGTTCCCGAGCTGCCTCAGTTCATAACAGTGTGTAGGAAGTTGTTTGATAAAGTGGGCAAAGCTTATACTTGGGCCAGAAGGCACAATATAGGAAACTACATGAAAACATGAATAATTCAGTGAAAATGACTGTAAACAGATGAGAACTTGTTTAGAACAGCTGAAAGAGAATCTCCAAGTCAGTTCTTAGTGTAGAAAAGGTAGGTAAGATAAGGGAAATACTTAATTCCAGTGAAGATCACATGAAACACTGTATGAATCCTATATTCTTTACTTAAAGGAGACTAGAGTGGTAAATGTGTGTTATACAAGGCAGAATACCATTGAAATAGAGAAAGAAACACGTTCGGCAGCTTTGGAAAGCCTTACACTTCACTGAAATGTAGTACTACACTCTATAACACAGTTGAGAGACAATGTTCAATAGCTGCCTCAGTACTTAACAGTGTGTAGGAAGTTGTTTGATAAAGTGGGCAAAGCTGATACTTGGACCAGAAGGCAGAATATAGGAAACTACATGAAAACATGATTACTTCAGTGAAAATGACTGTAAACAGATGTGAACTTGTTTAGAACAGCTGAAAGAGACACTCCAAGTCAGTTCTTAGTGTGGAAAAGGTAGCTAAATCCGGAAAATCCTTAATTCCAGTTAAGATCACATGAAACACTGTATGAATCCTATATTCTTTACTTAAAGGAGACTACAGTGGTAAATGTGTGTTATACAAGGCAGAATACCATTAAAATAGAGAAAGAAACACGTTCGGCAGCTTTGGAAAGCCTTACACTTCACTGAAATGTAGTACTACACTCTATAACACAGTTGAGAGACAATGTTCCCGAGCTGCCTCAGTTCATAACAGTGTGTAGGAAGTTGTTTGATAAAGTGGGCAAAGCTTATACTTGGGCCAGAAGGCACAATATAGGAAACTACATGAAAACATGAATAATTCAGTGAAAATGACTGTAAACAGATGAGAACTTGTTTAGAACAGCTGAAAGAGAATCTCCAAGTCAGTTCTTAGTGTAGAAAAGGTAGGTAAGATAAGGGAAATACTTAATTCCAGTGAAGATCACATGAAACACTGTATGAATCCTATATTCTTTACTTAAAGGAGACTAGAGTGGTAAATGTGTGTTATACAAGGCAGAATACCATTGAAATAGAGAAAGAAACACGTTCGGCAGCTTTGGAAAGCCTTACACTTCACTGAAATGTAGTACTACACTCTATAACACAGTTGAGAGACAATGTTCAATAGCTGCCTCAGTACTTAACAGTGTGTAGGAAGTTGTTTGATAAAGTGGGCAAAGCTGATACTTGGACCAGAAGGCAGAATATAGGAAACTACATGAAAACATGATTACTTCAGTGAAAATGACTGTAAACAGATGTGAACTTGTTTAGAACAGCTGAAAGAGACACTCCAAGTCAGTTCTTAGTGTGGAAAAGGTAGCTAAATCCGGAAAATCCTTAATTCCAGTTAAGATCACATGAAACACTGTATGAATCCTATATTCTTTACTTAAAGGAGACTACAGTGGTAAGTGTGTGTTATACAAGGCAGAATACCATTAAAATAGAGAAAGAAACACGTTCGGCAGCTTTGGAAAGCCTTACACTTCACTGAAATGTAGTACTACACTCTATAACACAGTTGAGAGACAATGTTCAATAGCTGCCTCAGTACTTAACAGTGTGTAGGAAGTTGTTTGATAAAGTGGGCAAAGCTTATACTTGGACCAGAAGGCAGAATATAGGAAACTACATGAAAACATGATTAATTCAGTGAAAATGACTGTAAACAGATGTGAACTTGTTTAGAACAGCTGAAAGAGATTCTCCAAGTCAGTTCTTAGTGTAGAAAAGGTAGCTAAGATCCGGGAAATCCTTAATTCGAGTTAAGATTACATGAAACACTGTATGAATCCTATATTCTTTACTTAAAGGAGACTAGAGTGGTAAATGTGTGTTATACAAGGCAGAATACCATTGAAATAGAGAAAGAAACACGTTCGGCAGCTTTGGAAAGCCTTACACTTCACTGAAATGTAGTACTACACTTTATATAACACAGTTGAGAGACAATGTTCCCTAGCTCCCTAAGTTCATAACAGTGTGTAGGAAGTTGTTTGATAAAGTGGGCAAAGCTTATACTTGGGCCAGAAGGCAGAATATAGGAAACTACATGAAAACATGAATAATTCAGTGAAAATGACTGTAAACAGATGAGAACTTGTTTAGAACAGCTGAAAGAGAATCTCCAAGTCAGTTCTTAGTGTAGAAAAGGTAGCTAAGATAAAGAAAATCCTTAATTCCAGTTAAGATCACATGAAACACTGTATGAATCCTATATTCTTTACTTAAAGGAGACTAGAGTGGTAAATGTGTGTTATACAAGGCAGAATACCATTGAAATAGAGAAAGAAACACGTTCGGCAGCTTTGGAAAGCCTTACACTTCACTGAAATGTAGTACTACACTCTATAACACAGTTGAGAGACAATGTTCAATAGCTGCCTCAGTACTTAACAGTGTGTAGGAAGTTGTTTGATAAAGTGGGCAAAGCTGATACTTGGACCAGAAGGCAGAATATAGGAAACTACATGAAAACATGAATAATTCAGTGAAAATGACTGTAAACAGATGTGAACTTGTTTAGAACAGCTGAAAGAGATTCTCCAAGTCAGTTCTTAGTGTAGAAAATGTAGCTAAGATCTGGGAAATCCTTAATTCGAGTTAAGATTACATGAAACACTGTATGAATCCTATATTCTTTACTTAAAGGAGACTAGAGTGGTAAATATGTGTTATACAAGGCAGAATACCTTTGAAATAGAGAAAGAAACACGTTCGGCAGCTTTGGAAAGCCTTACACTTCACTGAAATGTAGTAATACACTCTATAACACAGTTGAGAGACAATGTTCAATAGCTGCCTCAGTACTTAACAGTGTGTAGGAAGTTGTTTGATAAAGTGGGCAAAGCTTATACTTGGACCAGAAGGCAGAATATAGGAAACTACATGAAAACATGATTAATTCAGTGAAAATGACTGTAAACAGATGTGAACTTGTTTAGAACAGCTGAAAGAGATTCTCCAAGTCAGTTCTTAGTGTAGAAAAGGTAGCTAATATCTGGGAAATCCTTAATTCTAGTTAAGATTACATGAAACACTGTATGAATCCTATATTCTTTACTTAAAGGAGACTAGAGTGGTAAATGTGTGTTATACAAGGCAGAATACCATTGAAATAGAGAAAGAAACACGTTCGGCAGCTTTGGAAAGCCTTACACTTCACTGAAATGTAGTAATACACTCTATAACACAGTTGAGAGACAATGTTCCCGAGCTGCCTCAGTTCATAACAGTGTGTAGGAAGTTGTTTGATAAAGTGGGCAAAGCTTATACTTGGGCCAGAAGGCACAATATAGGAAACTACATGAAAACATGAATAATTCAGTGAAAATGACTGTAAACAGATGAGAACTTGTTTAGAACAGCTGAAAGAGAATCTCCAAGTCAGTTCTTAGTGTAGAAAAGGTAGGTAAGATAAGGGAAATACTTAATTCCAGTGAAGATCACATGAAACACTGTATGAATCCTATATTCTTTACTTAAAGGAGACTAGAGTGGTAAATGTGTGTTATACAAGGCAGAATACCATTGAAATAGAGAAAGAAACACGTTCGGCAGCTTTGGAAAGCCTTACACTTCACTGAAATGTAGTACTACACTCTATAACACAGTTGAGAGACAATGTTCAATAGCTGCCTCAGTACTTAACAGTGTGTAGGAAGTTGTTTGATAAAGTGGGCAAAGCTGATACTTGGACCAGAAGGCAGAATATAGGAAACTACATGAAAACATGATTACTTCAGTGAAAATGACTGTAAACAGATGTGAACTTGTTTAGAACAGCTGAAAGAGACACTCCAAGTCAGTTCTTAGTGTGGAAAAGGTAGCTAAATCCGGAAAATCCTTAATTCCAGTTAAGATCACATGAAACACTGTATGAATCCTATATTCTTTACTTAAAGGAGACTACAGTGGTAAGTGTGTGTTATACAAGGCAGAATACCATTAAAATAGAGAAAGAAACACGTTCGGCAGCTTTGGAAAGCCTTACACTTCACTGAAATGTAGTACTACACTCTATAACACAGTTGAGAGACAATGTTCAATAGCTGCCTCAGTACTTAACAGTGTGTAGGAAGTTGTTTGATAAAGTGGGCAAAGCTTATACTTGGACCAGAAGGCAGAATATAGGAAACTACATGAAAACATGATTAATTCAGTGAAAATGACTGTAAACAGATGTGAACTTGTTTAGAACAGCTGAAAGAGATTCTCCAAGTCAGTTCTTAGTGTAGAAAAGGTAGCTAAGATCCGGGAAATCCTTAATTCGAGTTAAGATTACATGAAACACTGTATGAATCCTATATTCTTTACTTAAAGGAGACTAGAGTGGTAAATGTGTGTTATACAAGGCAGAATACCATTGAAATAGAGAAAGAAACACGTTCGGCAGCTTTGGAAAGCCTTACACTTCACTGAAATGTAGTACTACACTTTATATAACACAGTTGAGAGACAATGTTCCCTAGCTCCCTAAGTTCATAACAGTGTGTAGGAAGTTGTTTGATAAAGTGGGCAAAGCTTATACTTGGGCCAGAAGGCAGAATATAGGAAACTACATGAAAACATGAATAATTCAGTGAAAATGACTGTAAACAGATGAGAACTTGTTTAGAACAGCTGAAAGAGAATCTCCAAGTCAGTTCTTAGTGTAGAAAAGGTAGCTAAGATAAGGAAAATCCTTAATTCCAGTTAAGATCACATGAAACACTGTATGAATCCTATATTCTTTACTTAAAGGAGACTAGAGTGGTAAATGTGTGTTATACAAGGCAGAATACCATTGAAATAGAGAAAGAAACACGTTCGGCAGCTTTGGAAAGCCTTACACTTCACTGAAATGTAGTACTACACTCTATAACACAGTTGAGAGACAATGTTCAATAGCTGCCTCAGTACTTAACAGTGTGTAGGAAGTTGTTTGATAAAGTGGGCAAAGCTGATACTTGGACCAGAAGGCAGAATATAGGAAACTACATGAAAACATGATTAATTCAGTGAAAATGACTGTAAACAGATGTGAACTTGTTTAGAACAGCTGAAAGAGATTCTCCAAGTCAGTTCTTAGTGTAGAAAAGGTAGCTAAGATCTGGGAAATCCTTAATTCGAGTTAAGATTACATGAAACACTGTATGAATCCTATATTCTTTACTTAAAGGAGACTAGACCGGTAAATATGTGTTATACAAGGCAGAATACCATTGAAATAGAGAAAGAAACACGTTCGGCAGCTTTGGAAAGCCTTACACTTCACTGAAATGTAGTACTACACTCTATAACACAGTTGAGAGACAATGTTCAATAGCTGCCTCAGTACTTAACAGTGTGTAGGAAGTTGTTTGATAAAGTGGGCAAAGCTTATACTTGGACCAGAAGGCAGAATATAGGAAACTACATGAAAACATGATTAATTCAGTGAAAATGACTGTAAACAGATGTGAACTTGTTTAGAACAGCTGAAAGAGATTCTCCAAGTCAGTTCTTAGTGTAGAAAAGGTAGCTAATATCCGGGAAATCCTTAATTCGAGTTAAGATTACATGAAACACTGTATGAATCCTATATTCTTTACTTAAAGGAGACTAGACCGGTAAATATGTGTTATACAAGGCAGAATACCATTGAAATAGAGAAAGAAACACGTTCGGCAGCTTTGGAAAGCCTTACACTTCACTGAAATGTAGTACTACACTTTATATAAAACAGTTGAGAGACAATGTTCCCTAGCTCCCTCAGTTCATAACAGTGTGTAGGAAGTTGTTTGATAAAGTGGGCAAAGCTTATACTTGGGCCAGAAGGCAGAATATAGGAAACTACATGAAAACATGAATAATTCAGTGAAAATGACTGTAAACAGATGAGAACTTGTTTAGAACAGCTGAAAGAGAATCTCCAAGTCAGTTCTTAGTGTAGAAAAGGTAGCTAAGATGAGGAAAATCCTTAATTCCAGTTAAGATCACATGAAACACTGTATGAATCTTATATTCTTTACTTAAAGGAGACTAGAGTGGTAAATGTGTGTTATACAAGGCAGAATACCATTGAAATAGAGAAAGAAACACGTTCGGCAGCTTTGGAAAGCCTTACACTTCACTGAAATGTAGTACTACACTCTATAACACAGTTGAGAGACAATGTTCCCGAGCTGCCTCAGTTCATAACAGTGTGTAGGAAGGTGTTTGATAAAGAGGGCAAAGCTCATACTTGGGCCAGAAGGCAGAATATAGGAAACTACATGAAAACATGAATAATTCAGTGAAAATGACTGTAAACAGATGAGAACTTGTCTAGAACAGCTGAAAGAGAATCTCCAAGTCAGTTCTTAGTGTAGAAAAGGTAGCTAAGAGAAGGAAAATCCTTAATTCCAGTTAAGATCACATGAAACACTGTATGAATGCTATATTGTTTACTTAAAGGAGACTAGAGTGGTAAATGTGTGTTATACAAGGCAGAATACCATTGAAATAGAGAAAGAAACACGTTCGGCAGCTTTGGAAAGCCTTACACTTCACTGAAATGTAGTACTACACTCTATAACACAGTTGAGAGACAATGTTACCGAGCTGCCTCAGTCCTTAACAGTGTGTAGGAAGTTGTTTTATAAAGCGGGCAAAGCTTATACTTGGGCCAGAAGGCAGAATATAGGAAACTACATGAAAACATGATTAATTCAGTGAAAATGACTGTAAACAGATGTGAACTTCTTTAGAACAGCTGAAAGAGATTCTCCAAGTCAGTTCTTAGTGTAGAAAAGGTATCTAAGATCCGGGAAATCCTTAATTCGAGTTAAGATTACATGAAACACTGTATGAATCCTATATTCTTTACTTAAAGGAGACTAGAGTGGTAAATGTGTGTTATACAAGGCAGAATACCATTGAAATAGAGAAAGAAACATGTTCGGCAGCTTTGGAAAGCCTTACACTTCACTGAAATGTAGTACTACACTCTATAACACAGTTGAGAGACAATGTTCAATAGCTGCCTCAGTACTTAACAGTGTGTAGGAAGTTGTTTGATAAAGTGGGCAAAGCTGATACTTGGACCAGAAGGCAGAATATAGGAAACTACATGAAAACATGATTAATTCAGTGAAAATGACTGTAAACAGATGTGAACTTGTTTAGAACAGCTGAAAGAGATTCTCCAAGTCAGTTCTTAGTGTAGAAAAGGTAGCTAAGATCTGGGAAATCCTTAATTCGAGTTAAGATTACATGAAACACTGTATGAATCCTATATTCTTTACTTAAAGGAGACTAGAGTGGTAAATGTGTGTTATACAAGGCAGAATACCATTGAAATAGAGAAAGAAACACGTTCGGCAGCTTTGGAAAGCCTTACACTTCACTGAAATGTAGTACTACACTCTATAACACAGTTGAGAGACAATGTTCAATAGCTGCCTCAGTACTTAACAGTGTGTAGGAAGTTGTTTGATAAAGAGGGCAAAGCTTATACTTGGACCAGAAGGCAGAATATAGGAAACTACATGAAAACATGATTAATTCAGTGAAAATGACTGTAAACAGATGTGAACTTGTTTAGAACTGCTGAAAGAGATTTTCCAAGTCAGTTCTTAGTGTAGAAAAGGTAGCTAAGATCCGGGAAATCCTTAATTCGAGTTAAGATTACATGAAACACTGTATGAATCCTATATTCTTTACTTAAAGGAGACTAGAGTGGTAAATGTGTTATACAAGGCAGAATACCATTGAAATAGAGAAAGAAACACGTTCGGCAGCTTTGGAAAGCCTTACACTTCACTGAAATGTAGTACTACACTCTATAACACAGTTGAGAGACAATGTTCAATAGCTGCCTCAGTACTTAACAGTGTGTAGGAAGTTGTTTGATAAAGAGGGCAAAGCTTATACTTGGACCAGAAGGCAGAATATAGGAAACTACATGAAAACATGATTAATTCAGTGAAAATGACTGTAAACAGATGTGAACTTGTTTAGAACTGCTGAAAGAGATTTTCCAAGTCAGTTCTTAGTGTAGAAAAGGTAGCTAAGATCCGGGAAATCCTTAATTCGAGTTAAGATTACATGAAACACTGTATGAATCCTATATTCTTTACTTAAAGGAGACTAGAGTGGTAAATGTGTGTTATACAAGGCAGAATACCATTGAAATAGAGAAAGAAACACGTTCGGCAGCTTTGGAAAGCCTTACACTTCACTGAAATGTAGTACTACACTCTATAACACAGTTGAGAGACAATGTTCAATAGCTGCCTCAGTACTTAACAGTGTGTAGGAAGTTGTTTGATAAAGAGGGCAAAGCTTATACTTGGACCAGAAGGCAGAATATAGGAAACTACATGAAAACATGATTAATTCAGTGAAAATGACTGTAAACAGATGTGAACTTGTTTAGAACTGCTGAAAGAGATTTTCCAAGTCAGTTCTTAGTGTAGAAAAGGTAGCTAAGATCCGGGAAATCCTTAATTCGAGTTAAGATTACATGAAACACTGTATGAATCCTATATTCTTTACTTAAAGGAGACTAGAGTGGTAAATGTGTGTTATACAAGGCAGAATACCATTGAAATAGAGAAAGAAACACGTTCGGCAGCTTTGGAAAGCCTTACACTTCACTGAAATGTAGTAGTACACTCTATAACACAGTTGAGAGACAATGTTCAATAGCTGCCTCAGTACTTAACAGTGTGTAGGAAGTTGTTTGATAAAGAGGGCAAAGCTTATACTTGGACCAGAAGGCAGAATATAGGAAACTACATGAAAACATGATTAATTCAGTGAAAATGACTGTAAACAGATGTGAACTTGTTTAGAACTGCTGAAAGAGATTTTCCAAGTCAGTTCTTAGTGTAGAAAAGGTAGCTAAGATCCGGGAAATCCTTAATTCGAGTTAAGATTACATGAAACACTGTATGAATCCTATATTCTTTACTTAAAGGAGACTAGAGTGGTAAATGTGTTATACAAGGCAGAATACCATTGAAATAGAGAAAGAAACACGTTCGGCAGCTTTGGAAAGCCTTACACTTCACTGAAATGTAGTACTACACTTTATATAAAACAGTTGAGAGACAATGTTCCCTAGCTCCCTCAGTTCATAACAGTGTGTAGGAAGTTGTTTGATAAAGTGGGCAAAGCTTATACTTGGGCCAGAAGGCAGAATATAGGAAACTACATGAAAACATGAATAATTCAGTGAAAATGACTGTAAACAGATGAGAACTTGTTTAGAACAGCTGAAAGAGAATCTCCAAGTCAGTTCTTAGTGTAGAAAAGGTAGCTAAGATCCGGGAAATCCTTAATTCGAGTTAAGATTACATGAAACACTGTATGAATCCTATATTCTTTACTTAAAGGATACTAGAGTGGTAAATGTGTTATACAAGGCAGAATACCATTGAAATAGAGAAAGAAACACGTTCGGCAGCTTTGGAAAGCCTTACACTTCACTGAAATGTAGTACTACACTTTATATAAAACAGTTGAGAGACAATGTTCCCTAGCTCCCTCAGTTCATAACAGTGTGTAGGAAGTTGTTTGATAAAGTGGGCAAAGCTTATACTTGGGCCAGAAGGCAGAATATAGGAAACTACATGAAAACATGAATAATTCAGTGAAAATGACTGTAAACAGATGAGAACTTGTTTAGAACAGCTGAAAGAGAATCTCCAAGTCAGTTCTTAGTGTAGAAAAGGTAGCTAAGATGAGGAAAATCCTTAATTCCAGTTAAGATCACATGAAACACTGTATGAATCCTATATTCTTTACTTAAAGGAGACTAGAGTGGTAAATGTGTGTTATACAAGGCAGAATACCATTGAAATAGAGAAAGAAACACGTTCGGCAGCTTTGGAAAGCCTTACACTTCACTGAAATGTAGTACTACACTCTATAACACAGTTGAGAGACAATGTTACCGAGCTGCCTCAGTCCTTAACAGTGTGTAGGAAGTTGTTTTATAAAGCGGGCAAAGCTTATACTTGGGCCAGAAGGCAGAATATAGGAAACTACATGAAAACATGATTAATTCAGTGAAAATGACTGTAAACAGATGTGAACTTCTTTAGAACAGCTGAAAGAGATTCTCCAAGTCAGTTCTTACTGTAGAAAAGGTATCTAAGATCCGGGAAATCCTTAATTCGAGTTACGATTACATGAAACACTGTATGAATCCTATATTCTTTACTTAAAGGAGACTACAGTGGTAAATGTGTGTTATACAAGGCAGAATACCATTAAAATAGAGAAAGAAACATGTTCGGCAGCTTTGGAAAGCCTTACACTTCACTGAAATGTAGTACTACACTCTATAACACAGTTGAGAGACAATGTTCAATAGCTGCCTCAGTACTTAACAGTGTGTAGGAAGTTGTTTGATAAAGTGGGCAAAGCTGATACTTGGACCAGAAGGCAGAATATAGGAAACTACATGAAAACATGATTAATTCAGTGAAAATGACTGTAAACAGATGTGAACTTGTTTAGAACAGCTGAAAGAGATTCTCCAAGTCAGTTCTTAGTGTAGAAAAGGTAGCTAAGATCTGAGAAATCCTTAATTCGAGTTAAGATTACATGAAACACTGTATGAATCCTATATTCTTTACTTAAAGGAGACTAGAGTGGTAAATGTGTGTTATACAAGGCAGAATACCATTGAAATAGAGAAAGAAACACGTTCGGCAGCTTTGGAAAGCCTTACACTTCACTGAAATGTAGTACTACACTCTATAACACAGTTGAGAGACAATGTTCAATAGCTGCCTCAGTACTTAACAGTGTGTAGGAAGTTGTTTGATAAAGAGGGCAAAGCTTATACTTGGACCAGAAGGCAGAATATAGGAAACTACATGAAAACATGATTAATTCAGTGAAAATGACTGTAAACAGATGTGAACTTGTTTAGAACTGCTGAAAGAGATTTTCCAAGTCAGTTCTTAGTGTAGAAAAGGTAGCTAAGATCCGGGAAATCCTTAATTCGAGTTAAGATTACATGAAACACTGTATGAATCCTATATTCTTTACTTAAAGGAGACTAGAGTGGTAAATGTGTTATACAAGGCAGAATACCATTGAAATAGAGAAAGAAACACGTTCGGCAGCTTTGGAAAGCCTTACACTTCACTGAAATATAGTACTACACTTTATATAAAACAGTTGAGAGACAATGTTCCCTAGCTCCCTCAGTTCATAACAGTGTGTAGGAAGTTGTTTGATAAAGTGGGCAAAGCTTATACTTGGGCCAGAAGGCAGAATATAGGAAACTACATGAAAACATGAATAATTCAGTGAAAATGACTGTAAACAGATGAGAACTTGTTTAGAACAGCTGAAAGAGAATCTCCAAGTCAGTTCTTAGTGTAGAAAAGGTAGCTAAGATGAGGAAAATCCTTAATTCCAGTTAAGATCACATGAAACACTGTATGAATCCTATATTCTTTACTTAAAGGAGACTAGAGTGGTAAATGTGTGTTATACAAGGCAGAATACCATTGAAATAGAGAAAGAAACACGTTCGGCAGCTTTGGAAAGCCTTACACTTCACTGAAATGTAGTACTACACTTTATATAAAACAGTTGAGAGACAATGTTCCCTAGCTCCCTCAGTTCATAACAGTGTGTAGGAAGTTGTTTGATAAAGTGGGCAAAGCTTATACTTGGGCCAGAAGGCAGAATATAGGAAACTACATGAAAACATGAATAATTCAGTGAAAATGACTGTAAACAGATGAGAACTTGTTTAGAACAGCTGAAAGAGAATCTCCAAGTCAGTTCTTAGTGTAGAAAAGGTAGCTAAGATGAGGAAAATCCTTAATTCCAGTTAAGATCACATGAAACACTGTATGAATCCTATATTCTTTACTTAAAGGAGACTAGAGTGGTAAATGTGTGTTATACAAGGCAGAATACCATTGAAATAGAGAAAGAAACACGTTCGGCAGCTTTGGAAAGCCTTACACTTCACTGAAATGTAGTACTACACTCTATAACACAGTTGAGAGACAATGTTACCGAGCTGCCTCAGTCCTTAACAGTGTGTAGGAAGTTGTTTTATAAAGCGGGCAAAGCTTATACTTGGGCCAGAAGGCAGAATATAGGAAACTACATGAAAACATGATTAATTCAGTGAAAATGACTGTAAACAGATGTGAACTTCTTTAGAACAGCTGAAAGAGATTCTCCAAGTCAGTTCTTACTGTAGAAAAGGTATCTAAGATCCGGGAAATCCTTAATTCGAGTTAAGATTACATGAAACACTGTATGAATCCTATATTCTTTACTTAAAGGAGACTACAGTGGTAAATGTGTGTTATACAAGGCAGAATACCATTAAAATAGAGAAAGAAACATGTTCGGCAGCTTTGGAAAGCCTTACACTTCACTGAAATGTAGTACTACACTCTATAACACAGTTGAGAGACAATGTTCAATAGCTGCCTCAGTACTTAACAGTGTGTAGGAAGTTGTTTGATAAAGTGGGCAAAGCTGATACTTGGACCAGAAGGCAGAATATAGGAAACTACATGAAAACATGATTAATTCAGTGAAAATGACTGTAAACAGATGTGAACTTGTTTAGAACAGCTGAAAGAGATTCTCCAAGTCAGTTCTTAGTGTAGAAAAGGTAGCTAAGATCTGAGAAATCCTTAATTCGAGTTAAGATTACATGAAACACTGTATGAATCCTATATTCTTTACTTAAAGGAGACTAGAGTGGTAAATGTGTGTTATACAAGGCAGAATACCATTGAAATAGAGAAAGAAACACGTTCGGCAGCTTTGGAAAGCCTTACACTTCACTGAAATGTAGTACTACACTCTATAACACAGTTGAGAGACAATGTTCAATAGCTGCCTCAGTACTTAACAGTGTGTAGGAAGTTGTTTGATAAAGAGGGCAAAGCTTATACTTGGACCAGAAGGCAGAATATAGGAAACTACATGAAAACATGATTAATTCAGTGAAAATGACTGTAAACAGATGTGAACTTGTTTAGAACTGCTGAAAGAGATTTTCCAAGTCAGTTCTTAGTGTAGAAAAGGTAGCTAAGATCCGGGAAATCCTTAATTCGAGTTAAGATTACATGAAACACTGTATGAATCCTATATTCTTTACTTAAAGGAGACTAGAGTGGTAAATGTGTTATACAAGGCAGAATACCATTGAAATAGAGAAAGAAACACGTTCGGCAGCTTTGGAAAGCCTTACACTTCACTGAAATGTAGTACTACACTTTATATAAAACAGTTGAGAGACAATGTTCCCTAGCTCCCTCAGTTCATAACAGTGTGTAGGAAGTTGTTTGATAAAGTGGGCAAAGCTTATACTTGGGCCAGAAGGCAGAATATAGGAAACTACATGAAAACATGAATAATTCAGTGAAAATGACTGTAAACAGATGAGAACTTGTTTAGAACAGCTGAAAGAGAATCTCCAAGTCAGTTCTTAGTGTAGAAAAGGTAGCTAAGATGAGGAAAATCCTTAATTCCAGTTAAGATCACATGAAACACTGTATGAATCCTATATTCTTTACTTAAAGGAGACTAGAGTGGTAAATGTGTGTTATACAAGGCAGAATACCATTGAAATAGAGAAAGAAACACGTTCGGCAGCTTTGGAAAGCCTTACACTTCACTGAAATGTAGTACTACACTCTATAACACAGTTGAGAGACAATGTTCCCGAGCTGCCTCAGTTCATAACAGTGTGTAGGAAGGTGTTTGATAAAGAGGGCAAAGCTCATACTTGGGCCAGAAGGCAGAATATAGGAAACTACATGAAAACATGAATAATTCAGTGAAAATGACTGTAAACAGATGAGAACTTGTCTAGAACAGCTGAAAGAGAATCTCCAAGTCAGTTCTTAGTGTAGAAAAGGTAGCTAAGAGAAGGAAAATCCTTAATTCCAGTTAAGATCACATGAAACACTGTATGAATGCTATATTGTTTACTTAAAGGAGACTAGAGTGGTAAATGTGTGTTATACAAGGCAGAATACCATTGAAATAGAGAAAGAAACACGTTCGGCAGCTTTGGAAAGCCTTACACTTCACTGAAATGTAGTACTACACTCTATAACACAGTTGAGAGACAATGTTACCGAGCTGCCTCAGTCCTTAACAGTGTGTAGGAAGTTGTTTTATAAAGCGGGCAAAGCTTATACTTGGGCCAGAAGGCAGAATATAGGAAACTACATGAAAACATGATTAATTCAGTGAAAATGACTGTAAACAGATGTGAACTTGTTTAGAACAGCTGAAAGAGATTCTCCAAGTCAGTTCTTAGTGTAGAAAAGGTATCTAAGATCCGGAAAATCCTTAATTCGAGTTAAGATTACATGAAACACTGTATGAATCCTATATTCTTTACTTAAAGGAGACTACAGTGGTAAATGTGTGTTATACAAGGCAGAATACCATTAAAATAGAGAAAGAAACATGTTCGGCAGCTTTGGAAAGCCTTACACTTCACTGAAATGTAGTACTACACTCTATAGCACAGTTGAGAGACAATGTTCAATAGCTGCCTCAGTACTTAACAGTGTGTAGGAAGTTGTTTGATAAAGTGGGCAAAGCTGATACTTGGACCAGAAGGCAGAATATAGGAAACTACATGAAAACATGATTAATTCAGTGAAAATGACTGTAAACAGATGTGAACTTGTTTAGAACAGCTGAAAGAGATTCTCCAAGTCAGTTCTTAGTGTAGAAAAGGTAGCTAAGATCTGGGAAATCCTTAATTCGAGTTAAGATTACATGAAACACTGTATGAATCCTATATTCTTTACTTAAAGGAGACTAGAGTGGTAAATGTGTGTTATACAAGGCAGAATACCATTGAAATAGAGAAAGAAACACGTTCGGCAGCTTTGGAAAGCCTTACACTTCACTGAAATGTAGTACTACACTCTATAACACAGTTGAGAGACAATGTTCAATAGCTGCCTCAGTACTTAACAGTGTGTAGGAAGTTGTTTGATAAAGAGGGCAAAGCTTATACTTGGACCAGAAGGCAGAATATAGGAAACTACATGAAAACATGATTAATTCAGTGAAAATGACTGTAAACAGATGTGAACTTGTTTAGAACTGCTGAAAGAGATTTTCCAAGTCAGTTCTTAGTGTAGAAAAGGTAGCTAAGATCCGGGAAATCCTTAATTCGAGTTAAGATTACATGAAACACTGTATGAATCCTATATTCTTTACTTAAAGGAGACTAGAGTGGTAAATGTGTTATACAAGGCAGAATACCATTGAAATAGAGAAAGAAACACGTTCGGCAGCTTTGGAAAGCCTTACACTTCACTGAAATGTAGTACTACACTTTATATAAAACAGTTGAGAGACAATGTTCCCTAGCTCCCTCAGTTCATAACAGTGTGTAGGAAGTTGTTTGATAAAGTGGGCAAAGCTTATACTTGGGCCAGAAGGCAGAATATAGGAAACTACATGAAAACATGAATAATTCAGTGAAAATGACTGTAAACAGATGAGAACTTGTTTAGAACAGCTGAAAGAGAATCTCCAAGTCAGTTCTTAGTGTAGAAAAGGTAGCTAAGATGAGGAAAATCCTTAATTCCAGTTAAGATCACATGAAACACTGTATGAATCCTATATTCTTTACTTAAAGGAGACTAGAGTGGTAAATGTGTGTTATACAAGGCAGAATACCATTGAAATAGAGAAAGAAACACGTTCGGCAGCTTTGGAAAGCCTTACACTTCACTGAAATGTAGTACTACACTCTATAACACAGTTGAGAGACAATGTTCCCGAGCTGCCTCAGTTCATAACAGTGTGTAGGAAGGTGTTTGATAAAGAGGGCAAAGCTCATACTTGGGCCAGAAGGCAGAATATAGGAAACTACATGAAAACATGAATAATTCAGTGAAAATGACTGTAAACAGATGAGAACTTGTCTAGAACAGCTGAAAGAGAATCTCCAAGTCAGTTCTTAGTGTAGAAAAGGTAGCTAAGAGAAGGAAAATCCTTAATTCCAGTTAAGATCACATGAAACACTGTATGAATGCTATATTGTTTACTTAAAGGAGACTAGAGTGGTAAATGTGTGTTATACAAGGCAGAATACCATTGAAATAGAGAAAGAAACACGTTCGGCAGCTTTGGAAAGCCTTACACTTCACTGAAATGTAGTACTACACTCTATAACACAGTTGAGAGACAATGTTACCGAGCTGCCTCAGTCCTTAACAGTGTGTAGGAAGTTGTTTTATAAAGCGGGCAAAGCTTATACTTGGGCCAGAAGGCAGAATATAGGAAACTACATGAAAACATGATTAATTCAGTGAAAATGACTGTAAACAGATGTGAACTTCTTTAGAACAGCTGAAAGAGATTCTCCAAGTCAGTTCTTAGTGTAGAAAAGGTATCTAAGATCCGGGAAATCCTTAATTCGAGTTAAGATTACATGAAACACTGTATGAATCCTATATTCTTTACTTAAAGGAGACTACAGTGGTAAATGTGTGTTATACAAGGCAGAATACCATTAAAATAGAGAAAGAAACATGTTCGGCAGCTTTGGAAAGCCTTACACTTCACTGAAATGTAGTACTACACTCTATAACACAGTTGAGAGACAATGTTCAATAGCTGCCTCAGTACTTAACAGTGTGTAGGAAGTTGTTTGATAAAGTGGGCAAAGCTGATACTTGGACCAGAAGGCAGAATATAGGAAACTACATGAAAACATGATTAATTCAGTGAAAATGACTGTAAACAGATGTGAACTTGTTTAGAACAGCTGAAAGAGATTCTCCAAGTCAGTTCTTAGTGTAGAAAAGGTAGCTAAGATCTGAGAAATCCTTAATTCGAGTTAAGATTACATGAAACACTGTATGAATCCTATATTCTTTACTTAAAGGAGACTAGAGTGGTAAATGTGTGTTATACAAGGCAGAATACCATTGAAATAGAGAAAGAAACACGTTCGGCAGCTTTGGAAAGCCTTACACTTCACTGAAATGTAGTACTACACTCTATAACACAGTTGAGAGACAATGTTCAATAGCTGCCTCAGTACTTAACAGTGTGTAGGAAGTTGTTTGATAAAGAGGGCAAAGCTTATACTTGGACCAGAAGGCAGAATATAGGAAACTACATGAAAACATGATTAACTCAGTGAAAATGACTGTAAACAGATGTGAACTTGTTTAGAACTGCTGAAAGAGATTTTCCAAGTCAGTTCTTAGTGTAGAAAAGGTAGCTAAGATCCGGGAAATCCTTAATTCGAGTTAAGATTACATGAAACACTGTATGAATCCTATATTCTTTACTTAAAGGAGACTAGAGTGGTAAATGTGTTATACAAGGCAGAATACCATTGAAATAGAGAAAGAAACACGTTCGGCAGCTTTGGAAAGCCTTACACTTCACTGAAATGTAGTACTACACTTTATATAAAACAGTTGAGAGACAATGTTCCCTAGCTCCCTCAGTTCATAACAGTGTGTAGGAAGTTGTTTGATAAAGTGGGCAAAGCTTATACTTGGGCCAGAAGGCAGAATATAGGAAACTACATGAAAACATGAATAATTCAGTGAAAATGACTGTAAACAGATGAGAACTTGTTTAGAACAGCTGAAAGAGAATCTCCAAGTCAGTTCTTAGTGTAGAAAAGGTAGCTAAGATGAGGAAAATCCTTAATTCCAGTTAAGATCACATGAAACACTGTATGAATCCTATATTCTTTACTTAAAGGAGACTAGAGTGGTAAATGTGTGTTATACAAGGCAGAATACCATTGAAATAGAGAAAGAAACACGTTCGGCAGCTTTGGAAAGCCTTACACTTCACTGAAATGTAGTACTACACTCTATAACACAGTTGAGAGACAATGTTCCCGAGCTGCCTCAGTTCATAACAGTGTGTAGGAAGGTGTTTGATAAAGAGGGCAAAGCTCATACTTGGGCCAGAAGGCAGAATATAGGAAACTACATGAAAACATGAATAATTCAGTGAAAATGACTGTAAACAGATGAGAACTTGTCTAGAACAGCTGAAAGAGAATCTCCAAGTCAGTTCTTAGTGTAGAAAAGGTAGCTAAGAGAAGGAAAATCCTTAATTCCAGTTAAGATCACATGAAACACTGTATGAATGCTATATTGTTTACTTAAAGGAGACTAGAGTGGTAAATGTGTGTTATACAAGGCAGAATACCATTGAAATAGAGAAAGAAACACGTTCGGCAGCTTTGGAAAGCCTTACACTTCACTGAAATGTAGTACTACACTCTATAACACAGTTGAGAGACAATGTTACCGAGCTGCCTCAGTCCTTAACAGTGTGTAGGAAGTTGTTTTATAAAGCGGGCAAAGCTTATACTTGGGCCAGAAGGCAGAATATAGGAAACTACATGAAAACATGATTAATTCAGTGAAAATGACTGTAAACAGATGTGAACTTCTTTAGAACAGCTGAAAGAGATTCTCCAAGTCAGTTCTTAGTGTAGAAAAGGTATCTAAGATCCGGGAAATCCTTAATTCGAGTTAAGATTACATGAAACACTGTATGAATCCTATATTCTTTACTTAAAGGAGACTACAGTGGTAAATGTGTGTTATACAAGGCAGAATACCATTAAAATAGAGAAAGAAACATGTTCGGCAGCTTTGGAAAGCCTTACACTTCACTGAAATGTAGTACTACACTCTATAACACAGTTGAGAGACAATGTTCAATAGCTGCCTCAGTACTTAACAGTGTGTAGGAAGTTGTTTGATAAAGTGGGCAAAGCTGATACTTGGACCAGAAGGCAGAATATAGGAAACTACATGAAAACATGATTAATTCAGTGAAAATGACTGTAAACAGATGTGAACTTGTTTAGAACAGCTGAAAGAGATTCTCCAAGTCAGTTCTTAGTGTAGAAAAGGTAGCTAAGATCTGAGAAATCCTTAATTCGAGTTAAGATTACATGAAACACTGTATGAATCCTATATTCTTTACTTAAAGGAGACTAGAGTGGTAAATGTGTGTTATACAAGGCAGAATACCATTGAAATAGAGAAAGAAACACGTTCGGCAGCTTTGGAAAGCCTTACACTTCACTGAAATGTAGTACTACACTCTATAACACAGTTGAGAGACAATGTTCAATAGCTGCCTCAGTACTTAACAGTGTGTAGGAAGTTGTTTGATAAAGAGGGCAAAGCTTATACTTGGACCAGAAGGCAGAATATAGGAAACTACATGAAAACATGATTAATTCAGTGAAAATGACTGTAAACAGATGTGAACTTGTTTAGAACTGCTGAAAGAGATTTTCCAAGTCAGTTCTTAGTGTAGAAAAGGTAGCTAAGATCCGGGAAATCCTTAATTCGAGTTAAGATTACATGAAACACTGTATGAATCCTATATTCTTTACTTAAAGGAGACTAGAGTGGTAAATGTGTTATACAAGGCAGAATACCATTGAAATAGAGAAAGAAACACGTTCGGCAGCTTTGGAAAGCCTTACACTTCACTGAAATGTAGTACTACACTTTATATAAAACAGTTGAGAGACAATGTTCCCTAGCTCCCTCAGTTCATAACAGTGTGTAGGAAGTTGTTTGATAAAGTGGGCAAAGCTTATACTTGGGCCAGAAGGCAGAATATAGGAAACTACATGAAAACATGAATAATTCAGTGAAAATGACTGTAAACAGATGAGAACTTGTTTAGAACAGCTGAAAGAGAATCTCCAAGTCAGTTCTTAGTGTAGAAAAGGTAGCTAAGATGAGGAAAATCCTTAATTCCAGTTAAGATCACATGAAACACTGTATGAATCCTATATTCTTTACTTAAAGGAGACTAGAGTGGTAAATGTGTGTTATACAAGGCAGAATACCATTGAAATAGAGAAAGAAACACGTTCGGCAGCTTTGGAAAGCCTTACACTTCACTGAAATGTAGTACTACACTCTATAACACAGTTGAGAGACAATGTTCCCGAGCTGCCTCAGTTCATAACAGTGTGTAGGAAGGTGTTTGATAAAGAGGGAAAGCTCATACTTGGGCCAGAAGGCAGAATATAGGAAACTACATGAAAACATGAATAATTCAGTGAAAATGACTGTAAACAGATGAGAACTTGTCTAGAACAGCTGAAAGAGAATCTCCAAGTCAGTTCTTAGTGTAGAAAAGGTAGCTAAGAGAAGGAAAATCCTTAATTCCAGTTAAGATCACATGAAACACTGTATGAATGCTATATTGTTTACTTAAAGGAGACTAGAGTGGTAAATGTGTGTTATACAAGGCAGAATACCATTGAAATAGAGAAAGAAACACGTTCGGCAGCTTTGGAAAGCCTTACACTTCACTGAAATGTAGTACTACACTCTATAACACAGTTGAGAGACAATGTTACCGAGCTGCCTCAGTCCTTAACAGTGTGTAGGAAGTTGTTTTATAAAGCGGGCAAAGCTTATACTTGGGCCAGAAGGCAGAATATAGGAAACTACATGAAAACATGATTAATTCAGTGAAAATGACTGTAAACAGATGTGAACTTGTTTAGAACAGCTGAAAGAGATTCTCCAAGTCAGTTCTTAGTGTAGAAAAGGTATCTAAGATCCGGAAAATCCTTAATTCGAGTTAAGATTACATGAAACACTGTATGAATCCTATATTCTTTACTTAAAGGAGACTACAGTGGTAAATGTGTGTTATACAAGGCAGAATACCATTAAAATAGAGAAAGAAACATGTTCGGCAGCTTTGGAAAGCCTTACACTTCACTGAAATGTAGTACTACACTCTATAGCACAGTTGAGAGACAATGTTCAATAGCTGCCTCAGTACTTAACAGTGTGTAGGAAGTTGTTTGATAAAGTGGGCAAAGCTGATACTTGGACCAGAAGGCAGAATATAGGAAACTACATGAAAACATGATTAATTCAGTGAAAATGACTGTAAACAGATGTGAACTTGTTTAGAACAGCTGAAAGAGATTCTCCAAGTCAGTTCTTAGTGTAGAAAAGGTAGCTAAGATCTGGGAAATCCTTAATTCGAGTTAAGATTACATGAAACACTGTATGAATCCTATATTCTTTACTTAAAGGAGACTAGAGTGGTAAATGTGTGTTATACAAGGCAGAATACCATTGAAATAGAGAAAGAAACACGTTCGGCAGCTTTGGAAAGCCTTACACTTCACTGAAATGTAGTACTACACTCTATAACACAGTTGAGAGACAATGTTCAATAGCTGCCTCAGTACTTAACAGTGTGTAGGAAGTTGTTTGATAAAGAGGGCAAAGCTTATACTTGGACCAGAAGGCAGAATATAGGAAACTACATGAAAACATGATTAATTCAGTGAAAATGACTGTAAACAGATGTGAACTTGTTTAGAACTGCTGAAAGAGATTTTCCAAGTCAGTTCTTAGTGTAGAAAAGGTAGCTAAGATCCGGGAAATCCTTAATTCGAGTTAAGATTACATGAAACACTGTATGAATCCTATATTCTTTACTTAAAGGAGACTAGAGTGGTAAATGTGTTATACAAGGCAGAATACCATTGAAATAGAGAAAGAAACACGTTCGGCAGCTTTGGAAAGCCTTACACTTCACTGAAATGTAGTACTACACTTTATATAAAACAGTTGAGAGACAATGTTCAATAGCTGCCTCAGTACTTAACAGTGTGTAGGAAGTTGTTTGATAAAGTGGGCAAAGCTGATAATTGGACCAGAAGGCAGAATATAGGAAACTACATGAAAACATGATTAATTCAGTGAAAATGACTGTAAACAGATGTGAACTTGTTTAGAACAGCTGAAAGAGATTCTCCAAGTCAGTTCTTAGTGTAGAAAAGGTAGCTAAGATCTGGGAAATCCTTAATTCGAGTTAAGATTACATGAAACACTGTATGAATCCTATATTCTTTACTTAAAGGAGACTAGAGTGGTAAATGTGTGTTATACAAGGCAGAATACCATTGAAATAGAGAAAGAAACACGTTCGGCAGCTTTGGAAAGCCTTACACTTCACTGAAATGTAGTACTACACTCTATAACACAGTTGAGAGACAATGTTCAATAGCTGCCTCAGTACTTAACAGTGTGTAGGAAGTTGTTTGATAAAGTGGGCAAAGCTGATACTTGGACCAGAAGGCAGAATATAGGAAACTACATGAAAACATGATTAATTCAGTGAAAATGACTGTAAACAGATGTGAACTTGTTTAGAACAGCTGAAAGAGATTCTCCAAGTCAGTTCTTAGTGTAGAAAAGGTAGCTAAGATCTGGGAAATCCTTAATTCGAGTTAAGATTACATGAAACACTGTATGAATCCTATATTCTTTACTTAAAGGAGACTAGAGTGGTAAATGTGTGTTATACAAGGCAGAATACCATTGAAATAGAGAAAGAAACACGTTCGGCAGCTTTGGAAAGCCTTACACTTCACTGAAATGTAGTACTACACTCTATAACACAGTTGAGAGACAATGTTCAATAGCTGCCTCAGTACTTAACAGTGTGTAGGAAGTTGTTTGATAAAGAGGGCAAAGCTTATACTTGGACCAGAAGGCAGAATATAGGAAACTACATGAAAACATGATTAATTCAGTGAAAATGACTGTAAACAGATGTGAACTTGTTTAGAACTGCTGAAAGAGATTTTCCAAGTCAGTTCTTAGTGTAGAAAAGGTAGCTAAGATCCGGGAAATCCTTAATTCGAGTTAAGATTACATGAAACACTGTATGAATCCTATATTCTTTACTTAAAGGAGACTAGAGTGGTAAATGTGTTATACAAGGCAGAATACCATTGAAATAGAGAAAGAAACACGTTCGGCAGCTTTGGAAAGCCTTACACTTCACTGAAATGTAGTACTACACTTTATATAAAACAGTTGAGAGACAATGTTCCCTAGCTCCCTCAGTTCATAACAGTGTGTAGGAAGTTGTTTGATAAAGTGGGCAAAGCTTATACTTGGGCCAGAAGGCAGAATATAGGAAACTACATGAAAACATGAATAATTCAGTGAAAATGACTCTAAACAGATAAGAACTTGTTTAGAACAGCTGAAAGAGAATCTCCAAGTCAGTTCTTAGTGTAGAAAAGGTAGCTAAGATGAGGAAAATCCTTAATTCCAGTTAAGATCACATGAAACACTGTATGAATCCTATATTCTTTACTGAAAGGAGACTAGAGTGGTAAATGTGTGTTATACAAGGCAGAATACCATTGAAATAGAGAAAGAAACACGTTCGGCAGCTTTGGAAAGCCTTACACTTCACTGAAATGTAGTACTACACTCTATAACACAGTTGAGAGACAATGTTACCGAGCTGCCTCAGTCCTTAACAGTGTGTAGGAAGTTGTTTTATAAAGCGGGCAAAGCTTATACTTGGGCCAGAAGGCAGAATATAGGAAACTACATGAAAACATGATTAATTCAGTGAAAATGACTGTAAACAGATGTGAACTTCTTTAGAACAGCTGAAAGAGATTCTCCAAGTCAGTTCTTAGTGTAGAAAAGGTATCTAAGATCCGGGAAATCCTTAATTCGAGTTAAGATTACATGAAACACTGTATGAATCCTATATTCTTTACTTAAAGGAGACTACAGTGGTAAATGTGTGTTATACAAGGCAGAATACCATTAAAATAGAGAAAGAAACATGTTCGGCAGCTTTGGAAAGCCTTACACTTCACTGAAATGTAGTACTACACTCTATAGCACAGTTGAGAGACAATGTTCAATAGCTGCCTCAGTACTTAACAGTGTGTAGGAAGTTGTTTGATAAAGTGGGCAAAGCTGATACTTGGACCAGAAGGCAGAATATAGGAAACTACATGAAAACATGATTAATTCAGTGAAAATGACTGTAAACAGATGTGAACTTGTTTAGAACAGCTGAAAGAGATTCTCCAAGTCAGTTCTTAGTGTAGAAAAGGTAGCTAAGATCTGGGAAATCCTTAATTCGAGTTAAGATTACATGAAACACTGTATGAATCCTATATTCTTTACTTAAAGGAGACTAGAGTGGTAAATGTGTGTTATACAAGGCAGAATACCATTGAAATAGAGAAAGAAACACGTTCGGCAGCTTTGGAAAGCCTTACACTTCACTGAAATGTAGTACTACACTCTATAACACAGTTGAGAGACAATGTTCAATAGCTGCCTCAGTACTTAACAGTGTGTAGGAAGTTGTTTGATAAAGAGGGCAAAGCTTATACTTGGACCAGAAGGCAGAATATAGGAAACTACATGAAAACATGATTAATTCAGTGAAAATGACTGTAAACAGATGTGAACTTGTTTAGAACTGCTGAAAGAGATTTTCCAAGTCAGTTCTTAGTGTAGAAAAGGTAGCTAAGATCCGGGAAATCCTTAATTCGAGTTAAGATTACATGAAACACTGTATGAATCCTATATTCTTTACTTAAAGGAGACTAGAGTGGTAAATGTGTTATACAAGGCAGAATACCATTGAAATAGAGAAAGAAACACGTTCGGCAGCTTTGGAAAGCCTTACACTTCACTGAAATGTAGTACTACACTTTATATAAAACAGTTGAGAGACAATGTTCAATAGCTGCCTCAGTACTTAACAGTGTGTAGGAAGTTGTTTGATAAAGTGGGCAAAGCTGATAATTGGACCAGAAGGCAGAATATAGGAAACTACATGAAAACATGATTAATTCAGTGAAAATGACTGTAAACAGATGTGAACTTGTTTAGAACAGCTGAAAGAGATTCTCCAAGTCAGTTCTTAGTGTAGAAAAGGTAGCTAAGATCTGGGAAATCCTTAATTCGAGTTAAGATTACATGAAACACTGTATGAATCCTATATTCTTTACTTAAAGGAGACTAGAGTGGTAAATGTGTGTTATACAAGGCAGAATACCATTGAAATAGAGAAAGAAACACGTTCGGCAGCTTTGGAAAGCCTTACACTTCACTGAAATGTAGTACTACACTCTATAACACAGTTGAGAGACAATGTTCAATAGCTGCCTCAGTACTTAACAGTGTGTAGGAAGTTGTTTGATAAAGTGGGCAAAGCTGATACTTGGACCAGAAGGCAGAATATAGGAAACTACATGAAAACATGATTAATTCAGTGAAAATGACTGTAAACAGATGTGAACTTGTTTAGAACAGCTGAAAGAGATTCTCCAAGTCAGTTCTTAGTGTAGAAAAGGTAGCTAAGATCTGGGAAATCCTTAATTCGAGTTAAGATTACATGAAACACTGTATGAATCCTATATTCTTTACTTAAAGGAGACTAGAGTGGTAAATGTGTGTTATACAAGGCAGAATACCATTGAAATAGAGAAAGAAACACGTTCGGCAGCTTTGGAAAGCCTTACACTTCACTGAAATGTAGTACTACACTCTATAACACAGTTGAGAGACAATGTTCAATAGCTGCCTCAGTACTTAACAGTGTGTAGGAAGTTGTTTGATAAAGAGGGCAAAGCTTATACTTGGACCAGAAGGCAGAATATAGGAAACTACATGAAAACATGATTAATTCAGTGAAAATGACTGTAAACAGATGTGAACTTGTTTAGAACTGCTGAAAGAGATTTTCCAAGTCAGTTCTTAGTGTAGAAAAGGTAGCTAAGATCCGGGAAATCCTTAATTCGAGTTAAGATTACATGAAACACTGTATGAATCCTATATTCTTTACTTAAAGGAGACTAGAGTGGTAAATGTGTTATACAAGGCAGAATACCATTGAAATAGAGAAAGAAACACGTTCGGCAGCTTTGGAAAGCCTTACACTTCACTGAAATGTAGTACTACACTTTATATAAAACAGTTGAGAGACAATGTTCCCTAGCTCCCTCAGTTCATAACAGTGTGTAGGAAGTTGTTTGATAAAGTGGGCAAAGCTTATACTTGGGCCAGAAGGCAGAATATAGGAAACTACATGAAAACATGAATAATTCAGTGAAAATGACTCTAAACAGATAAGAACTTGTTTAGAACAGCTGAAAGAGAATCTCCAAGTCAGTTCTTAGTGTAGAAAAGGTAGCTAAGATGAGGAAAATCCTTAATTCCAGTTAAGATCACATGAAACACTGTATGAATCCTATATTCTTTACTGAAAGGAGACTAGAGTGGTAAATGTGTGTTATACAAGGCAGAATACCATTGAAATAGAGAAAGAAACACGTTCGGCAGCTTTGGAAAGCCTTACACTTCACTGAAATGTAGTACTACACTCTATAACACAGTTGAGAGACAATGTTACCGAGCTGCCTCAGTCCTTAACAGTGTGTAGGAAGTTGTTTTATAAAGCGGGCAAAGCTTATACTTGGGCCAGAAGGCAGAATATAGGAAACTACATGAAAACATGATTAATTCAGTGAAAATGACTGTAAACAGATGTGAACTTCTTTAGAACAGCTGAAAGAGATTCTCCAAGTCAGTTCTTAGTGTAGAAAAGGTATCTAAGATCCGGGAAATCCTTAATTCGAGTTAAGATTACATGAAACACTGTATGAATCCTATATTCTTTACTTAAAGGAGACTACAGTGGTAAATGTGTGTTATACAAGGCAGAATACCATTAAAATAGAGAAAGAAACATGTTCGGCAGCTTTGGAAAGCCTTACACTTCACTGAAATGTAGTACTACACTCTATAGCACAGTTGAGAGACAATGTTCAATAGCTGCCTCAGTACTTAACAGTGTGTAGGAAGTTGTTTGATAAAGTGGGCAAAGCTGATACTTGGACCAGAAGGCAGAATATAGGAAACTACATGAAAACATGATTAATTCAGTGAAAATGACTGTAAACAGATGTGAACTTGTTTAGAACAGCTGAAAGAGATTCTCCAAGTCAGTTCTTAGTGTAGAAAAGGTAGCTAAGATCTGGGAAATCCTTAATTCGAGTTAAGATTACATGAAACACTGTATGAATCCTATATTCTTTACTTAAAGGAGACTAGAGTGGTAAATGTGTGTTATACAAGGCAGAATACCATTGAAATAGAGAAAGAAACACGTTCGGCAGCTTTGGAAAGCCTTACACTTCACTGAAATGTAGTACTACACTCTATAACACAGTTGAGAGACAATGTTCAATAGCTGCCTCAGTACTTAACAGTGTGTAGGAAGTTGTTTGATAAAGAGCGCAAAGCTTATACTTGGACCAGAAGGCAGAATATAGGAAACTACATGAAAACATGATTAATTCAGTGAAAATGACTGTAAACAGATGTGAACTTGTTTAGAACTGCTGAAAGAGATTTTCCAAGTCAGTTCTTAGTGTAGAAAAGGTAGCTAAGATCCGGGAAATCCTTAATTCGAGTTAAGATTACATGAAACACTGTATGAATCCTATATTCTTTACTTAAAGGAGACTAGAGTGGTAAATGTGTTATACAAGGCAGAATACCATTGAAATAGAGAAAGAAACACGTTCGGCAGCTTTGGAAAGCCTTACACTTCACTGAAATGTAGTACTACACTTTATATAAAACAGTTGAGAGACAATGTTCAATAGCTGCCTCAGTACTTAACAGTGTGTAGGAAGTTGTTTGATAAAGTGGGCAAAGCTGATAATTGGACCAGAAGGCAGAATATAGGAAACTACATGAAAACATGATTAATTCAGTGAAAATGACTGTAAACAGATGTGAACTTGTTTAGAACAGCTGAAAGAGATTCTCCAAGTCAGTTCTTAGTGTAGAAAAGGTAGCTAAGATCTGGGAAATCCTTAATTCGAGTTAAGATTACATGAAACACTGTATGAATCCTATATTCTTTACTTAAAGGAGACTAGAGTGGTAAATGTGTGTTATACAAGGCAGAATACCATTGAAATAGAGAAAGAAACACGTTCGGCAGCTTTGGAAAGCCTTACACTTCACTGAAATGTAGTACTACACTCTATAACACAGTTGAGAGACAATGTTCAATAGCTGCCTCAGTACTTAACAGTGTGTAGGAAGTTGTTTGATAAAGTGGGCAAAGCTGATACTTGGACCAGAAGGCAGAATATAGGAAACTACATGAAAACATGATTAATTCAGTGAAAATGACTGTAAACAGATGTGAACTTGTTTAGAACTGCTGAAAGAGATTTTCCAAGTCAGTTCTTAGTGTAGAAAAGGTAGCTAAGATCCGGGAAATCCTTAATTCGAGTTAAGATTACATGAAACACTGTATGAATCCTATATTCTTTACTTAAAGGAGACTAGAGCGGTAAATGTGTTATACAAGGCAGAATACCATTGAAATAGAGAAAGAAACACGTTCGGCAGCTTTGGAAAGCCTTACACTTCACTGAAATGTAGTACTACACTTTATATAAAACAGTTGAGAGACAATGTTCCCTAGCTCCCTCAGTTCATAACAGTGTGTAGGAAGTTGTTTGATAAAGTGGGCAAAGCTTATACTTGGGCCAGAAGGCAGAATATAGGAAACTACATGAAAACATGAATAATTCAGTGAAAATGACTGTAAACAGATGAGAACTTGTTTAGAACAGCTGAAAGAGAATCTCCAAGTCAGTTCTTAGTGTAGAAAAGGTAGCTAAGATGAGGAAAATCCTTAATTCCAGTTAAGATCACATGAAACACTGTATGAATCCTATATTCTTTACTTAAAGGAGACTAGAGTGGTAAATGTGTGTTATACAAGGCAGAATACCATTGAAATAGAGAAAGAAACACGTTCGGCAGCTTTGGAAAGCCTTACACTTCACTGAAATGTAGTACTACACTCTATAACACAGTTGAGAGACAATGTTCCCGAGCTGCCTCAGTTCATAACAGTGTGTAGGAAGGTGTTTGATAAAGAGGGCAAAGCTCATACTTGGGCCAGAAGGCAGAATATAGGAAACTACATGAAAACATGAATAATTCAGTGAAAATGACTGTAAACAGATGAGAACTTGTCTAGAACAGCTGAAAGAGAATCTCCAAGTCAGTTCTTAGTGTAGAAAAGGTAGCTAAGAGAAGGAAAATCCTTAATTCCAGTTAAGATCACATGAAACACTGTATGAATGCTATATTGTTTACTTAAAGGAGACTAGAGTGGTAAATGTGTGTTATACAAGGCAGAATACCATTGAAATAGAGAAAGAAACACGTTCGGCAGCTTTGGAAAGCCTTACACTTCACTGAAATGTAGTACTACACTCTATAACACAGTTGAGAGACAATGTTACCGAGCTGCCTCAGTCCTTAACAGTGTGTAGGAAGTTGTTTTATAAAGCGGGCAAAGCTTATACTTGGGCCAGAAGGCAGAATATAGGAAACTACATGAAAACATGATTAATTCAGTGAAAATGACTGTAAACAGATGTGAACTTGTTTAGAACAGCTGAAAGAGATTCTCCAAGTCAGTTCTTAGTGTAGAAAAGGTATCTAAGATCCGGAAAATCCTTAATTCGAGTTAAGATTACATGAAACACTGTATGAATCCTATATTCTTTACTTAAAGGAGACTAGAGTGGTAAATGTGTGTTATACAAGGCAGAATACCATTGAAATAGAGAAAGAAACACGTTCGGCAGCTTTGGAAAGCCTTACACTTCACTGAAATGTAGTACTACACTCTATAACACAGTTGAGAGACAATGTTCAATAGCTGCCTCAGTACTTAACAGTGTGTAGGAAGTTGTTTGATAAAGTGGGCAAAGCTGATACTTGGACCAGAAGGCAGAATATAGGAAACTACATGAAAACATGATTAATTCAGTGAAAATGACTGTAAACAGATGTGAACTTGTTTAGAACAGCTGAAAGAGATTCTCCAAGTCAGTTCTTAGTGTAGAAAAGGTAGCTAAGATCTGGGAAATCCTTAATTCGAGTTAAGATTACATGAAACACTGTATGAATCCTATATTCTTTACTTAAAGGAGACTAGAGTGGTAAATGTGTGTTATACAAGGCAGAATACCATTGAAATAGAGAAAGAAACACGTTCGGCAGCTTTGGAAAGCCTTACACTTCACTGAAATGTAGTACTACACTCTATAACACAGTTGAGAGACAATGTTCAATAGCTGCCTCAGTACTTAACAGTGTGTAGGAAGTTGTTTGATAAAGAGGGCAAAGCTTATACTTGGACCAGAAGGCAGAATATAGGAAACTACATGAAAACATGATTAATTCAGTGAAAATGACTGTAAACAGATGTGAACTTGTTTAGAACTGCTGAAAGAGATTTTCCAAGTCAGTTCTTAGTGTAGAAAAGGTAGCTAAGATCCGGGAAATCCTTAATTCGAGTTAAGATTACATGAAACACTGTATGAATCCTATATTCTTTACTTAAAGGAGACTAGAGTGGTAAATGTGTTATACAAGGCAGAATACCATTGAAATAGAGAAAGAAACACGTTCGGCAGCTTTGGAAAGCCTTACACTTCACTGAAATGTAGTACTACACTTTATATAAAACAGTTGAGAGACAATGTTCCCTAGCTCCCTCAGTTCATAACAGTGTGTAGGAAGTTGTTTGATAAAGTGGGCAAAGCTTATACTTGGGCCAGAAGGCAGAATATAGGAAACTACATGAAAACATGAATAATTCAGTGAAAATGACTGTAAACAGATGAGAACTTGTTTAGAACAGCTGAAAGAGAATCTCCAAGTCAGTTCTTAGTGTAGAAAAGGTAGCTAAGATGAGGAAAATCCTTAATTCCAGTTAAGATCACATGAAACACTGTATGAATCCTATATTCTTTACTTAAAGGAGACTAGAGTGGTAAATGTGTGTTATACAAGGCAGAATACCATTGAAATAGAGAAAGAAACACGTTCGGCAGCTTTGGAAAGCCTTACACTTCACTGAAATGTAGTACTACACTCTATAACACAGTTGAGAGACAATGTTCCCGAGCTGCCTCAGTTCATAACAGTGTGTAGGAAGGTGTTTGATAAAGAGGGCAAAGCTCATACTTGGGCCAGAAGGCAGAATATAGGAAACTACATGAAAACATGAATAATTCAGTGAAAATGACTGTAAACAGATGAGAACTTGTCTAGAACAGCTGAAAGAGAATCTCCAAGTCAGTTCTTAGTGTAGAAAAGGTAGCTAAGAGAAGGAAAATCCTTAATTCCAGTTAAGATCACATGAAACACTGTATGAATGCTATATTGTTTACTTAAAGGAGACTAGAGTGGTAAATGTGTGTTATACAAGGCAGAATACCATTGAAATAGAGAAAGAAACACGTTCGGCAGCTTTGGAAAGCCTTACACTTCACTGAAATGTAGTACTACACTCTATAACACAGTTGAGAGACAATGTTACGGAGCTGCCTCAGTCCTTAACAGTGTGTAGGAAGTTGTTTTATAAAGCGGGCAAAGCTTATACTTGGGCCAGAAGGCAGAATATAGGAAACTACATGAAAACATGATTAATTCAGTGAAAATGACTGTAAACAGATGTGAACTTGTTTAGAACAGCTGAAAGAGATTCTCCAAGTCAGTTCTTAGTGTAGAAAAGGTATCTAAGATCCGGAAAATCCTTAATTCGAGTTAAGATTACATGAAACACTGTATGAATCCTATATTCTTTACTTAAAGGAGACTAGAGTGGTAAATGTGTGTTATACAAGGCAGAATACCATTGAAATAGAGAAAGAAACACGTTCGGCAGCTTTGGAAAGCCTTACACTTCACTGAAATGTAGTACTACACTCTATAACACAGTTGAGAGACAATGTTCAATAGCTGCCTCAGTACTTAACAGTGTGTAGGAAGTTGTTTGATAAAGTGGGCAAAGCTGATACTTGGACCAGAAGGCAGAATATAGGAAACTACATGAAAACATGATTAATTCAGTGAAAATGACTGTAAACAGATGTGAACTTGTTTAGAACAGCTGAAAGAGATTCTCCAAGTCAGTTCTTAGTGTAGAAAAGGTAGCTAAGATCTGGGAAATCCTTAATTCGAGTTAAGATTACATGAAACACTGTATGAATCCTATATTCTTTACTTAAAGGAGACTAGAGTGGTAAATGTGTGTTATACAAGGCAGAATACCATTGAAATAGAGAAAGAAACACGTTCGGCAGCTTTGGAAAGCCTTACACTTCACTGAAATGTAGTACTACACTCTATAACACAGTTGAGAGACAATGTTCAATAGCTGCCTCAGTACTTAACAGTGTGTAGGAAGTTGTTTGATAAAGAGGGCAAAGCTTATACTTGGACCAGAAGGCAGAATATAGGAAACTACATGAAAACATGATTAATTCAGTGAAAATGTCTGTAAACAGATGTGAACTTGTTTAGAACTGCTGAAAGAGATTTTCCAAGTCAGTTCTTAGTGTAGAAAAGGTAGCTAAGATCCGGGAAATCCTTAATTCGAGTTAAGATTACATGAAACACTGTATGAATCCTATATTCTTTACTTAAAGGAGACTAGAGTGGTAAATGTGTTATACAAGGCAGAATACCATTGAAATAGAGAAAGAAACACGTTCGGCAGCTTTGGAAAGCCTTACACTTCACTGAAATGTAGTACTACACTTTATATAAAACAGTTGAGAGACAATGTTCCCTAGCTCCCTCAGTTCATAACAGTGTGTAGGAAGTTGTTTGATAAAGTGGGCAAAGCTTATACTTGGGCCAGAAGGCAGAATATAGGAAACTACATGAAAACATGAATAATTCAGTGAAAATGACTGTAAACAGATGAGAACTTGTTTAGAACAGCTGAAAGAGAATCTCCAAGTCAGTTCTTAGTGTAGAAAAGGTAGCTAAGATGAGGAAAATCCTTAATTCCAGTTAAGATCACATGAAACACTGTATGAATCCTATATTCTTTACTTAAAGGAGACTAGAGTGGTAAATGTGTGTTATACAAGGCAGAATACCATTGAAATAGAGAAAGAAACACGTTCGGCAGCTTTGGAAAGCCTTACACTTCACTGAAATGTAGTACTACACTCTATAACACAGTTGAGAGACAATGTTCCCGAGCTGCCTCAGTTCATAACAGTGTGTAGGAAGGTGTTTGATAAAGAGGGCAAAGCTCATACTTGGGCCAGAAGGCAGAATATAGGAAACTACATGAAAACATGAATAATTCAGTGAAAATGACTGTAAACAGATGAGAACTTGTCTAGAACAGCTGAAAGAGAATCTCCAAGTCAGTTCTTAGTGTAGAAAAGGTAGCTAAGAGAAGGAAAATCCTTAATTCCAGTTAAGATCACATGAAACACTGTATGAATGCTATATTGTTTACTTAAAGGAGACTAGAGTGGTAAATGTGTGTTATACAAGGCAGAATACCATTGAAATAGAGATAGAAACACGTTCGGCAGCTTTGGAAAGCCTTACACTTCACTGAAATGTAGTACTACACTCTATAACACAGTTGAAAGACAATGTTACCGAGCTGCCTCAGTCCTTAACAGTGTGTAGGAAGTTGTTTTATAAAGCGGGCAAAGCTTATACTTGGGCCAGAAGGCAGAATATAGGAAACTACATGAAAACATGATTAATTCAGTGAAAATGACTGTAAACAGATGTGAACTTCTTTAGAACAGCTGAAAGAGATTCTCCAAGTCAGTTCTTAGTGTAGAAAAGGTATCTAAGATCCGGAAAATCCTTAATTCGAGTTAAGATTACATGAAACACTGTATGAATCCTATATTCTTTACTTAAAGGAGACTACAGTGGTAAATGTGTGTTATACAAGGCAGAATACCATTAAAATAGAGAAAGAAACATGTTCGGCAGCTTTGGAAAGCCTTACACTTCACTGAAATGTAGTAGTACACTCTATAACACAGTTGAGAGACAATGTTCAATAGCTGCCTCAGTACTTAACAGTGTGTAGGAAGTTGTTTGATAAAGTGGGCAAAGCTGATACTTGGACCAGAAGGCAGAATATAGGAAACTACATGAAAACATGATTAATTCAGTGAAAATGACTGTAAACAGATGTGAACTTGTTTAGAACAGCTGAAAGAGATTCTCCAAGTCAGTTCTTAGTGTAAAAAAGGTAGCTAAGATCTGGGAAATCCTTAATTCGAGTTAAGATTACATGAAACACTGTATGAATCCTATATTCTTTACTTAAAGGAGACTAGAGTGGTAAATGTGTGTTATACAAGGCAGAATACCATTGAAATAGAGAAAGAAACACGTTCGGCAGCTTTGGAAAGCCTTACACTTCACTGAAATGTAGTACTACACTCTATAACACAGTTGAGAAACAATGTTCCATAGCTGCCTCAGTACTTAACAGTGTGTAGGAAGTTGTTTCATAAAGTGGGCAAAGCTTATACTTGGACCAGAAGGCAGAATATAGGAAACTACATGAAAACATGATTAATTCAGTGAAAATGACTGTAAACAGATGTGAACTTGTTTAGAACAGCTGAAAGAGATTCTCCAAGAAAGTTCTTAGTGTAGAAAAGGTAGCTAAGATCCGGGAAATCCTTAATTCGAGTTAAGATTACATGAAACACTGTATGAATCCTATATTCTTTACTTAAAGGAGACTAGAGTGGTAAATGTGTGTTATACAAGGCAGAATACCATTGAAATAGAGAAAGAAACACGTTCGGCAGCTTTGGAAAGCCTTACACTTCACTGAAATGTAGTACTACACTTTATATAACACAGTTGAGAGACAATGTTCCCTAGCTCGCTCAGTTCATAACAGTGTGTAGGAAGTTGTTTGATAAAGTGGGCAAAGCTTATACTTGGGCCAGAAGGCAGAATATAGGAAACTACATGAAAACATGAATAATTCAGTGAAAATGACTGTAAACAGATGTGAACTTCTTTACAACAGCTGAAAGAGATTCTCCAAGTCAGTTCTTAGTGTAGAAAAGGTAGCTAAGATCCGGGTAATCCTTAATTCGAGTTAAGATTACATGAAACACTGTATGAATCCTATATTCTTTACTTAAAGGAGACTAGAGTGGTAAATGTGTGTTATACAAGGCAGAATACCATTGAAATAGAGAAAGAAACACGTTCGGCAGCTTTGGAAAGCCTTACACTTCACTGAAATGTAGTACTACACTCTATAACACAGTTGAGAGACAATGTTCAATAGCTGCCTCAGTACTTAACAGTGTGTAGGAAGTTGTTTGATAAAGAGGGCAAAGCTTATACTTGGACCAGAAGGCAGAATATAGGAAACTACATGAAAACATGATTAATTCAGTGAAAATGACTGTAAACAGATGTGAACTTGTTTAGAACTGCTGAAAGAGATTTTCCAAGTCAGTTCTTAGTGTAGAAAAGGTAGCTAAGATCCGGGAAATCCTTAATTCGAGTTAAGATTACATGAAACACTGTATGAATCCTATATTCTTTACTTAAAGGAGACTAGAGTGGTAAATGTGTTATACAAGGCAGAATACCATTGAAATAGAGAAAGAAACACGTTCGGCAGCTTTGGAAAGCCTTACACTTCACTGAAATGTAGTACTACACTTTATATAAAACAGTTGAGAGACAATGTTCCCTAGCTCCCTCAGTTCATAACAGTGTGTAGGAAGTTGTTTGATAAAGTGGGCAAAGCTTATACTTGGGCCAGAAGGCAGAATATAGGAAACTACATGAAAACATGAATAATTCAGTGAAAATGACTGTAAACAGATGAGAACTTGTTTAGAACAGCTGAAAGAGAATCTCCAAGTCAGTTCTTAGTGTAGAAAAGGTAGCTAAGATGAGGAAAATCCTTAATTCCAGTTAAGATCACATGAAACACTGTATGAATCCTATATTCTTTACTTAAAGGAGACTAGAGTGGTAAATGTGTGTTATACAAGGCAGAATACCATTGAAATAGAGAAAGAAACACGTTCGGCAGCTTTGGAAAGCCTTACACTTCACTGAAATGTAGTACTACACTCTATAACACAGTTGAGAGACAATGTTCCCGAGCTGCCTCAGTTCATAACAGTGTGTAGGAAGGTGTTTGATAAAGAGGGCAAAGCTCATACTTGGGCCAGAAGGCAGAATATAGGAAACTACATGAAAACATGAATAATTCAGTGAAAATGACTGTAAACAGATGAGAACTTGTCTAGAACAGCTGAAAGAGAATCTCCAAGTCAGTTCTTAGTGTAGAAAAGGTAGCTAAGAGAAGGAAAATCCTTAATTCCAGTTAAGATCACATGAAACACTGTATGAATGCTATATTGTTTACTTAAAGGAGACTAGAGTGGTAAATGTGTGTTATACAAGGCAGAATACCATTGAAATAGAGAAAGAAACACGTTCGGCAGCTTTGGAAAGCCTTACACTTCACTGAAATGTAGTACTACACTCTATAACACAGTTGAGAGACAATGTTACCGAGCTGCCTCAGTCCTTAACAGTGTGTAGGAAGTTGTTTTATAAAGCGGGCAAAGCTTATACTTGGGCCAGAAGGCAGAATATAGGAAACTACATGAAAACATGATTAATTCAGTGAAAATGACTGTAAACAGATGTGAACTTCTTTAGAACAGCTGAAAGAGTTTCTCCAAGTCAGTTCTTAGTGTAGAAAAGGTAGCTAAGATCCGGGAAATCCTTAATTCGAGTTAAGATTACATGAAACACTGTATGAATCCTATATTCTTTACTTAAAGGAGACAAGAGTGGTAAATGTGTGTTATACAAGGCAGAATACCATTGAAATAGAGAAAGAAACACGTTCGGCAGCTTTGGAAAGCCTTACACTTCACTGAAATGTAGTACTACACTCTATAACACAGTTGAGAAACAATGTTCAATAGCTGCCTCAGTACTTAACAGTGTGTAGGAAGTTGTTTGCTAAAGTGGGCAAAGCTTATACTTGGACCAGAAGGCAGAATATAGGAAACTACATGAAAACATGATTAATTCAGTGAAAATGACTGTAAACAGATGTGAACTTGTTTAGAACAGCTGAAAGAGTTTCTCCAAGTCAGTTCTTAGTGTAGAAAAGGTAGCTAAGATCCGGGAAATCCTTAATTCGAGTTAAGATTACATGAAACACTGTATGAATCCTATATTCTTTACTTAAAGGAGACAAGAGTGGTAAATGTGTGTTATACAAGGCAGAATACCATTGAAATAGAGAAAGAAACACGTTCGGCAGCTTTGGAAAGCCTTACACTTCACTGAAATGTAGTACTACACTCTATAACACAGTTGAGAGACAATGTTCAATAGCTGCCTCAGTACTTAACAGTGTGTAGGAAGTTGTTTGATAAAGAGGGCAAAGCTTATACTTGGACCAGAAGGCAGAATATAGGAAACTACATGAAAACATGATTAATTCAGTGAAAATGACTGTAAACAGATGTGAACTTGTTTAGAACTGTTGAAAGAGATTCTCCAAGTCAGTTCTTAGTGTAGAAAAGGTAGCTAAGATCCGGGAAATCCTTAATTCGAGTTAAGATTACATGAAACACTGTATGAATCCTATATTCTTTACTTAAAGGAGACTAGAGTGGTAAATGTGTTATACAAGGCAGAATACCATTGAAATAGAGAAAGAAACACGTTCGGCAGCTTTGGAAAGCCTTACACTTCACTGAAATGTAGTACTACACTTTATATAACACAGTTGAGAGACAATGTTCCCTAGCTCCCTCAGTTCATAACAGTGTGTAGGAAGTTGTTTGATAAAGTGGGCAAAGCTTATACATGGGCCAGAAGGCAGAATATAGGAAACTACATGAAAACATGAATAATTCAATGAAAATGACTGTAAACAGATGAGAACTTGTTTAGAACAGCTGAAAGAGAATCTCCAAGTCAGTTCTTAGTGTAGAAAAGGTAGCTAAGATGAGGAAAATCCTTAATTCCAGTGAAGATCACATGAAACACTGTATGAATCCTATATTCTTTACTTAAAGGAGACTAGAGTGGTAAATGTGTGTTATACAAGGCAGAATACCATTGAAATAGAGAAAGAAACACGTTCGGCAGCTTTGGAAAGCCTTACACTTCACTGAAATGTAGTACTACACTCTATAACACAGTTGAGAGACAATGTTCCCGAGCTGCCTCAGTTCATAACAGTGTGTAGGAAGGTGTTTGATAAAGAGGGCAAAGCTCATACTTGGGCCAGAAGGCAGAATATAGGAAACTACATGAAAACATGAATAATTCAGTGAAAATGACTGTAAACAGATGAGAACTTGTCTAGAACAGCTGAAAGAGAATCTCCAAGTCAGTTCTTAGTGTAGAAAAGGTAGCTAAGAGAAGGAAAATCCTTAATTCCAGTTAAGATCACATGAAACACTGTATGAATGCTATATTGTTTACTTAAAGGAGACTAGAGTGGTAAATGTGTGTTATACAAGGCAGAATACCATTGAAATAGAGAAAGAAACACGTTCGGCAGCTTTGGAAAGCCTTACACTTCACTGAAATGTAGTACTACACTCTATAACACAGTTGAGAGACAATGTTACCGAGCTGCCTCAGTCCTTAACAGTGTGTAGGAAGTTGTTTTATAAAGTGGGCAAAGCTTATACTTGGGCCAGAAGGCAGAATATAGGAAACTACATGAAAACATGATTAATTCAGTGAAAATGACTGTAAACAGATGTGAACTTCTTTAGAACAGCTGAAAGAGATTCTCCAAGTCAGTTCTTAGTGTAGAAAAGGTAGCTAAGATCCGGGAAATCCTTAATTCGAGTTAAGATTACATGAAACACTGTATGAATCCTATATTCTTTACTTAAAGGAGACTAGAGTGGTAAATGTGTGTTATACAAGGCAGAATACCATTGAAATAGAGAAAGAAACACGTTCGGCAGCTTTGGAAAGCCTTACACTTCACTGAAATGTAGTACTACACTCTATAACACAGTTGAGAGACAATGTTCCCGAGCTGCCTCAGTTCATAACAGTGTGTAGGAAGGTGTTTGATAAAGAGGGCAAAGCTCATACTTGGGCCAGAAGGCAGAATATAGGAAACTACATGAAAACATGAATAATTCAGTGAAAATGACTGTAAACAGATGAGAACTTGTCTAGAACAGCTGAAAGAGAATCTCCAAGTCAGTTCTTAGTGTAGAAAAGGTAGCTAAGATGAGGAAAATCCTTAATTCCAGTGAAGATCACATGAAACACTGTATGAATCCTATATTCTTTACTTAAAGGAGACTAGAGTGGTAAATGTGTGTTATACAAGGCAGAATACCATTGAAATAGAGAAAGAAACACGTTCGGCAGCTTTGGAAAGCCTTACACTTCACTGAAATGTAGTACTACACTCTATAACACAGTTGAGAGACAATGTTCCCGAGCTGCCTCAGTTCATAACAGTGTGTAGGAAGGTGTTTGATAAAGAGGGCAAAGCTCATACTTGGGCCAGAAGGCAGAATATAGGAAACTACATGAAAACATGAATAATTCAGTGAAAATGACTGTAAACAGATGAGAACTTGTCTAGAACAGCTGAAAGAGAATCTCCAAGTCAGTTCTTAGTGTAGAAAAGGTAGCTAAGAGAAGGAAAATCCTTAATTCCAGTTAAGATCACATGAAACACTGTATGAATGCTATATTGTTTACTTAAAGGAGACTAGAGTGGTAAATGTGTGTTATACAAGGCAGAATACCATTGAAATAGAGAAAGAAACACGTTCGGCAGCTTTGGAAAGCCTTACACTTCACTGAAATGTAGTACTACACTCTATAACACAGTTGAGAGACAATGTTACCGAGCTGCCTCAGTCCTTAACAGTGTGTAGGAAGTTGTTTTATAAAGTGGGCAAAGCTTATACTTGGGCCAGAAGGCAGAATATAGGAAACTACATGAAAACATGATTAATTCAGTGAAAATGACTGTAAACAGATGTGAACTTCTTTAGAACAGCTGAAAGAGATTCTCCAAGTCAGTTCTTAGTGTAGAAAAGGTAGCTAAGATCCGGGAAATCCTTAATTCGAGTTAAGATTACATGAAACACTGTATGAATCCTATATTCTTTACTTAAAGGAGACTAGAGTGGTAAATGTGTGTTATACAAGGCAGAATACCATTGAAATAGAGAAAGAAACACGTTCGGCAGCTTTGGAAAGCCTTACACTTCACTGAAATGTAGTACTACACTCTATAACACAGTTGAGAGACAATGTTCCCGAGCTGCCTCAGTTCATAACAGTGTGTAGGAAGGTGTTTGATAAAGAGGGCAAAGCTCATACTTGGGCCAGAAGGCAGAATATAGGAAACTACATGAAAACATGAATAATTCAGTGAAAATGACTGTAAACAGATGAGAACTTGTCTAGAACAGCTGAAAGAGAATCTCCAAGTCAGTTCTTAGTGTAGAAAAGGTAGCTAAAGAAGGAAAATCCTTAATTCCAGTTAAGATCACATGAAACACTGTATGAATGCTATATTGTTTACTTAAAGGAGACTAGAGTGGTAAATGTGTGTTATACAAGGCAGAATACCATTGAAATAGAGAAAGAAACACGTTCGGCAGCTTTGGAAAGCCTTACACTTCACTGAAATGTAGTACTACACTCTATAACACAGTTGAGAGACAATGTTCAATAGCTGCCTCAGTCCTTAACAGTGTGTAGGAAGTTGTTTTAAAAAGCGGGCAAAGCTTATACTT
Source organism: Pipistrellus hanaki (assembly GCF_964339955.1). NCBI lineage: Eukaryota > Metazoa > Chordata > Mammalia > Chiroptera > Vespertilionidae > Pipistrellus > Pipistrellus hanaki. Next base: position 1,034,841 of record NW_028182298.1, on the reverse strand, counting down.
GGGCCAGAAGGCAGAATATAGGAAACTACATGAAAACATGATTAATTCAGTGAAAATGACTGTAAACAGATGTGAACTTGTTTAGAACAGCTGAAAGAGATTCTCCAAGTCAGTTCTTAGTGTAGAAAAGGTAGCTAAGATCCGGGAAATCCTTAATTCGAGTTAAGATTACATGAAACACTGTATGAATCCTATATTCTTTACTTAAAGGAGACTAGAGTGGTAAATGTGTGTTATACAAGGCAGAATACCATTGAAATAGAGAAAGAAACACGTTCGGCAGCTTTGGAAAGCCTTACACTTCACTGAAATGTAGTACTACACTCTATAACACAGTTGAGAGACAATGTTCAATAGCTGCCTCAGTACTTAACAGTGTGTAGGAAGTTGTTTGATAAAGTGGGCAAAGCTGATACTTGGACCAGAAGGCAGAATATAGGAAACTACATGAAAACATGATTAATTCAGTGAAAATGATTGTAAACAGATGTGAACTTGTTTAGAACAGCTGAAAGAGATTCTCCAAGTCAGTTCTTAGTGTAGAAAAGGTAGCTAAGATCTGGGAAATCCTTAATTCGAGTTAAGATTACATGAAACACTGTATGAATCCTATATTCTTTACTTAAAGGAGACTAGAGTGGTAAATGTGTGTTATACAAGGCAGAATACCATTGAAATAGAGAAAGAAACACGTTCGGCAGCTTTGGAAAGCCTTACACTTCACTGAAATGTAGTACTACACTCTATAACACAGTTGAGAAACAATGTTCAATAGCTGCCTCAGTACTTAACAGTGTGTAGGAAGTTGTTTGATAAAGTGGGCAAAGCTTATACTTGGACCAGAAGGCAGAATATAGGAAACTACATGAAAACATGATTAATTCAGTGAAAATGACTGTAAACAGATGTGAACTTGTTTAGAACAGCTGAAAGAGTTTCTCCAAGTCAGTTCTTAGTGTAGAAAAGGTAGCTAAGATCCGGGAAATCCTTAATTCGAGTTAAGATTACATGAAACACTGTATGAATCCTATATTCTTTACTTAAAGGAGACTAGAGTGGTAAATGTGTGTTATACAAGGCAGAATACCATTGAAATAGAGAAAGAAACACGTTCGGCAGCTTTGGAAAGCCTTACACTTCACTGAAATGTAGTACTACACTCTATAACACAGTTGAGAGACAATGTTCAATAGCTGCCTCAGTACTTAACAGTGTGTAGGAAGTTGTTTGATAAAGAGGGCAAAGCTTATACTTGGACCAGAAGGCAGAATATAGGAAACTACATGAAAACATGATTAATTCAGTGAAAATGACTGTAAACAGATGTGAACTTGTTTAGAACTGTTGAAAGAGATTCTCCAAGTCAGTTCTTAGTGTAGAAAAGGTAGCTAAGATCCGGGAAATCCTTAATTCGAGTTAAGATTACATGAAACACTGTATGAATCCTATATTCTTTACTTAAAGGAGACTAGAGTGTTAAATGTGTTATACAAGGCAGAATACCATTGAAATAGAGAAAGAAACACGTTCGGCAGCTTTGGAAAGCCTTACACTTCACTGAAATGTAGTACTACACTCTATAACACAGTTGAGAGACAATGTTACCGAGCTGCCTCAGTCCTTAACAGTGTGTAGGAAGTTGTTTTATAAAGCGGGCAAAGCTTATACTTGGGCCAGAAGGCAGAATATAGGAAACTACATGAAAACATGATTAATTCAGTGAAAATGACTGTAAACAGATGTGAACTTCTTTAGAACAGCTGAAAGAGATTCTCCAAGTCAGTTCTTAGTGTAGAAAAGGTAGCTAAGATCTGGGAAATCCTTAATTCGAGTTAAGATTACATGAAACACTGTATGAATCCTATATTCTTTACTTAAAGGAGACTAGAGTGGTAAATGTGTGTTATACAAGGCAGAATACCATTGAAATAGAGAAAGAAACACGTTCGGCAGCTTTGGAAAGCCTTACACTTCACTGAAATGTAGTACTACACTCTATAACACAGTTGAGAAACAATGTTCAATAGCTGCCTCAGTACTTAACAGTGTGTAGGAAGTTGTTTGATAAAGTGGGCAAAGCTTATACTTGGACCAGAAGGCAGAATATAGGAAACTACATGAAAACATGTTTAATTCAGTGAAAATGACTGTAAACAGATGTGAACTTGTTTAGAACAGCTGAAAGAGATTCTCCAAGTCAGTTCTTAGTGTAGAAAAGGTAGCTAAGATCCGGGAAATCCTTAATTCGAGTTAAGATTACATGAAACACTGTATGAATCCTATATTCTTTACTTAAAGGAGACTAGAGTGGTAAATGTGTGTTATACAAGGCAGAATACCATTGAAATAGAGAAAGAAACACGTTCGGCAGCTTTGGAAAGCCTTACACTTCACTGAAATGTAGTACTACACTCTATAACACAGTTGAGAGACAATGTTCCCGAGCTGCCTCAGTTCATAACAGTGTGTAGGAAGGTGTTTGATAAAGAGGGCAAAGCTCATACTTGGGCCAGAAGGCAGAATATAGGAAACTACATGAAAACATGAATAATTCAGTGAAAATGACTGTAAACAGATGAGAACTTGTCTAGAACAGCTGAAAGAGAATCTCCAAGTCAGTTCTTAGTGTAGAAAAGGTAGCTAAAGAAGGAAAATCCTTAATTCCAGTTAAGATCACATGAAACACTGTATGAATGCTATATTGTTTACTTAAAGGAGACTAGAGTGGTAAATGTGTGTTATACAAGGCAGAATACCATTGAAATAGAGAAAGAAACACGTTCGGCAGCTTTGGAAAGCCTTACACTTCACTGAAATGTAGTACTACACTCTATAACACAGTTGAGAGACAATGTTCAATAGCTGCCTCAGTCCTTAACAGTGTGTAGGAAGTTGTTTTAAAAAGCGGGCAAAGCTTATACTTGGGCCAGAAGGCAGAATATAGGAAACTACATGAAAACATGATTAATTCAGTGAAAATGACTGTAAACAGATGTGAACTTGTTTAGAACAGCTGAAAGAGATTCTCCAAGTCAGTTCTTAGTGTAGAAAAGGTAGCTAAGATCCGGGAAATCATTAATTCGAGTTAAGATTACATGAAACACTGTATGAATCCTATATTCTTTACTTAAAGGAGACTAGAGTGGTAAATGTGTGTTATACAAGGCAGAATACCATTGAAATAGAGAAAGAAACACGTTCGGCAGCTTTGGAAAGCCTTACACTTCACTGAAATGTAGTACTACACTTTATATAACACAGTTGAGAGACAATGTTCCCTAGCTCGCTCAGTTCATAACAGTGTGTAGGAAGTTGTTTGATAAAGTGGGCAAAGCTTATACTTGGGCCAGAAGGCAGAATACAGGAAACTACATGAAAACATGAATAATTCAGTGAAAATGACTGTAAACAGATGTGAACTTCTTTACAACAGCTGAAAGAGATTCTCCAAGTCAGTTCTTAGTGTAGAAAAGGTATCTAAGATCCGGGTAATCCTTAATTCGAGTTAAGATTACATGAAACACTGTATGAATCCTATATTCTTTACTTAAAGGAGACTAGAGTGGTAAATGTGTGTTATACAAGGCAGAATACCATTGAAATAGAGAAAGAAACACGTTCGGCAGCTTTGGAAAGCCTTACACTTCACTGAAATGTAGTACTACACTCTATAACACAGTTGAGAGACAATGTTCAATAGCTGCCTCAGTACTTAACAGTGTGTAGGAATTTGTTTGATAAAGAGGGCAAAGCTTATACTTGGACCAGAAGGCAGAATATAGGAAACTACATGAAAACATGATTAATTCAGTGAAAATGACTGTAAACAGATGTGAACTTGTTTAGAACTGCTGAAAGAGATTCTCCAAGTCAGTTCTTAGTGTAGAAAAGGTAGCTAAGATCCGGGAAATCCTTAATTCGAGTTAAGATTACATGAAACACTGTATGAATCCTATATTCTTTACTTAAAGGAGACTAGAGTGGTAAATGTGTTATACAAGGCAGAATACCATTGAAATAGAGAAAGAAACACGTTCGGCAGCTTTGGAAAGCCTTACACTTCACTGAAATGTAGTACTACACTTTATATAACACAGTTGAGAGACAATGTTCCCTAGCTCCCTCAGTTCATAACAGTGTGTAGGAAGTTGTTTGATAAAGTGGGCAAAGCTTATACTTGGGCAAGAAGGCAGAATATAGGAAACTACATGAAAACATGAATAATTCAGTGAAAATGACTGTAAACAGATGAGAACTTGTTTAGAACAGCTGAAAGAGAATGTCCAAGTCAGTTCTTAGTGTAGAAAAGGTAGCTAAGATGAGGAAAATCCTTAATTCCAGTTAAGATCACATGAAACACTGTATGAATCCTATATTCTTTACTTAAAGGAGACTAGAGTGGTAAATGTGTGTTATACAAGGCAGAATACCATTGAAATAGAGAAAGAAACACGTTCGGCAGCTTTGGAAAGCCTTACACTTCACTGAAATGTAGTACTACACTCTATAACACAGTTGAGAGACAATGTTCCCGAGCTGCCTCAGTTCATAACAGTGTGTAGGAAGGTGTTTGATAAAGAGGGCAAAGCTCATACTTGGGCCAGAAGGCAGAATAAGAAACTACATGAAAACATGAATAATTCAGTGAAAATGACTGTAAACAGATGAGAACGTGTCTAGAACAGCTGAAAGAGAATCTCCAAGTCAGTTCTTAGTGTAGAAAAGGTAGCTAAGAGAAGGAAAATCCTTAATTCCAGTTAAGATCACATGAAACACTGTATGAATGCTATATTGTTTACTTAAAGGAGACTAGAGTGGTAAATGTGTGTTATACAAGGCAGAATACCATTGAAATAGAGAAAGAAACACGTTCGGCAGCTTTGGAAAGCCTTACACTTCACTGAAATGTAGTACTACACTCTATAACACAGTTGAGAGACAATGTTACCGAGCTGCCTCAGTCCTTAACAGTGTGTAGGAAGTTGTTTTATAAAGCGGGCAAAGCTTATACTTGGGCCAGAAGGCAGAATATAGGAAACTACATGAAAACATGATTAATTCAGTGAAAATGACTGTAAACAGATGTGAACTTCTTTAGAACAGCTGAAAGAGATTCTCCAAGTCAGTTCTTAGTGTAGAAAAGGTATCTAAGATACGGGAAATCCTTAATTCGAGTTAAGATTACATGAAACACTGTATGAATCCTATATTCTTTACTTAAAGGAGACTACAGTGGTAAATGTGTGTTATACAAGGCAGAATACCATTAAAATAGAGAAAGAAACATGTTCGGCAGCTTTGGAAAGCCTTACACTTCACTGAAATGTAGTACTACACTCTATAACACAGTTGAGAGACAATGTTCAATAGCTGCCTCAGTACTTAACAGTGTGTAGGAAGTTGTTTGGTAAAGTGGGCAAAGCTGATACTTGGACCAGAAGGCAGAATATAGGAAACTAAATGAAAACATGATTAATTCAGTGAAAATGACTGTAAACAGATGTGAACTTGTTTAGAACAGCTGAAAGAGATTCTCCAAGTCAGTTCTTAGTGTAGAAAAGGTAGCTAAGATCTGGGAAATCCTTAATTCGAGTTAAGATTACATGAAACACTGTATGAATCCTATATTCTTTACTTAAAGGAGACTAGAGTGGTAAATGTGTGTTATACAAGGCAGAATACCATTGAAATAGAGAAAGAAACACGTTCGGAAGCTTTGGAAAGCCTTACACTTCACTGAAATGTAGTACTACACTCTATAACACAGTTGAGAAATAATGTTCAATAGCTGCCTCAGTACTTAACAGTGTGTAGGAAGTTGTTTGATAAAGTGGGCAAAGCTTATACTTGGACCAGAAGGCAGAATATAGGAAACTACATGAAAACATGATTAATTCAGTGAAAATGACTGTAAACAGATGTGAACTTGTTTAGAACAGCTGAAAGAGATTCTCCAAGTCAGTTCTTAGTGTAGAAAAGGTAGCTAAGATCCGGGAAATCCTTAATTCAAGTTAAGATTACATGAAACACTGTATGAATCCTATATTCTTTACTTAAAGGAGACTAGAGTGGTAAATGTGTGTTATACAAGGCAGAATACCATTGAAATAGAGAAAGAAACACGTTCGGCAGCTTTGGAAAGCCTTACACTTCACTGAAATGTAGTACTACACTTTATATAACACAGTTGAGAGACAATGTTCCCTAGCTCGCTCAGTTCATAACAGTGTGTAGGAAGTTGTTTGATAAAGTGGGCAAAGCTTATACTTGGGCCAGAAGGCAGAATATAGGAAACTACATGAAAACATGAATAATTCAGTGAAAATGACTGTAAACAGATGTGAACTTCTTTACAACAGCTGAAAGAGATTCTCCAAGTCAGTTCTTAGTGTAGAAAAGGTATCTAAGATCCGGGTAATCCTTAATTCGAGTTAAGATTACATGAAACACTGTATGAATCCTATATTCTTTACTTAAAGGAGACTAGAGTGGTAAATGTGTGTTATACAAGGCAGAATACCATTGAAATAGAGAAAGAAACACGTTCGGCAGCTTTGGAAAGCCTTACACTTCACTGAAATGTAGTACTACACTCTATAACACAGTTGAGAGACAATGTTCAATAGCTGCCTCAGTACTTAACAGTGTGTAGGAAGTTGTTTGATAAAGTGGGCAAAGCTTATACTTGGACCAGAAGGCAGAATATAGGAAACTACATGAAAACATGATTAATTCAGTGAAAATGACTGTAAACAGATGTGAACTTGTTTAGAACAGCTGAAAGAGATTCTCCAAGTCAGTTCTTAGTGTAGAAAAGGTAGCTAAGATCCGGGAAATCCTTAATTCGAGTTAAGATTACATGAAACACTGTATGAATCCTATATTCTTTACTTAAAGGAGACTAGAGTGGTAAATGTGTGTTATACAAGGCAGAATACCATTGAAATAGAGAAAGAAACACGTTCGGCAGCTTTGGAAAGCCTTACACTTCACTGAAATGTAGTACTACACTCTATAACACAGTTGAGAGACAATGTTCAATAGCTGCCTCAGTACTTAACAGTGTGTAGGAAGTTGTTTGATAAAGAGGGCAAAGCTTATACTTGGACCAGAAGGCAGAATATAGGAACCTACATGAAAACATGATTAATTCAGTGAAAATGACTGTAAACAGATGTGAACTTGTTTAGAACTGCTGAAAGAGATGCTCCAAGTCAGTTCTTAGTGTAGAAAAGGTAGCTAAGATCCGGGAAATCCTTAATTCGAGTTAAGATTACATGAAACACTGTATGAATCCTATATTCTTTACTTAAAGGAGACTAGAGTGGTAAATGTGTTATACAAGGCAGAATACCATTGAAATAGAGAAAGAAACACGTTCGGCAGCTTTGGAAAGCCTTACACTTCACTGAAATGTAGTACTACACTTTATATAACACAGTTGAGAGACAATGTTCCCTAGCTCCCTCAGTTCATAACAGTGTGTAGGAAGTTGTTTGATAAAGTGGGCAAAGCTTATACTTAGCCTGAAGGCAGAATATAGGAAACTACATGAAAACATGAATAATTCAGTGAAAATGACTGTAAACAGATGAGAACTTGTTTAGAACAGCTGAAAGAGAATCTCCAAGTCAGTTCTTAGTGTAGAAAAGGTAGCTAAGATGAGGAAAATCCTTAATTCCAGTTAAGATCACATGAAACACTGTATGAATCCTATATTCTTTACTTAAAGGAGACTAGAGTGGTAAATGTGTGTTATACAAGGCAGAATACCATTGAAATAGAGAAAGAAACACGTTCGGCAGCTTTGGAAAGCCTTACACTTCACTGAAATGTAGTACTACACTCTATAACACAGTTGAGAGACAATGTTCCCGAGCTGCCTCAGTTCATAACAGTGTGTAGGAAGGTGTTTGATAAAGAGGGCAAAGCTCATACTTGGGCCAGAAGGCAGAATATAGGAAACTACATGAAAACATGATTAATTCAGTGAAAATGACTGTAAACAGATGTGAACTTGTTTAGAACAGCTGAAAGAGATTCTCCAAGTCAGTTCTTAGTGTAGAAAAGGTAGCTAAGATCTGGGAAATCCTTAATTCGAGTTAAGATTACATGAAACACTGTATGAATCCTATATTCTTTACTTAAAGGAGACTAGAGTGGTAAATGTGTGTTATACAAGGCAGAATACCATTGAAATAGAGAAAGAAACACGTTCGGCAGCTTTGGAAAGCCTTACACTTCACTGAAATGTAGTACTACACTCTATAACACAGTTGAGAAACAATGTTCAATAGCTGCCTCAGTACTTAACAGTGTGTAGGAAGTTGTTTGATAAAGTGGGCAAAGCTTATACTTGGACCAGAAGGCAGAATATAGGAAACTACATGAAAACATGATTAATTCAGTGAAAATGACTGTAAACAGATGTGAACTTGTTTAGAACAGCTGAAAGAGATTCTCCAAGTCAGTTCTTAGTGTAGAAAAGGTAGCTAAGATCCGGGAAATCCTTAATTCGAGTTAAGATTACATGAAACACTGTATGAATCCTATATTCTTTACTTAAAGGAGACTAGAGTGGTAAATGTGTGTTATACAAGGCAGAATACCATTGAAATAGAGAAAGAAACACGTTCGGCAGCTTTGGAAAGCCTTACACTTCACTGAAATGTAGTACTACACTTTATATAACACAGTTGAGAGACAATGTTCCCTAGCTCGCTCAGTTCATAACAGTGTGTAGGAAGTTGTTTGATAAAGTGGGCAAAGCTTATACTTGGGCCAGAAGGCAGAATATAGGAAACTACATGAAAACATGAATAATTCAGTGAAAATGACTGTAAACAGATGTGAACTTCTTTACAACAGCTGAAAGAGATTCTCCAAGTCAGTTCTTAGTGTAGAAAAGGTATCTAAGATCCGGGTAATCCTTAATTCGAGTTAAGATTACATGAAACACTGTATGAATCCTATATTCTTTACTTAAAGGAGACTACAGTGGTAAATGTGTGTTATACAAGGCAGAATAAAATTCAAATAGAGAAAGAAACACGTTCGGCAGCTTTGGAAAGCCTTACACTTCACTGAAATGTAGTACTACACTCTATAACACAGTTGAGAGACAATGTTCAATAGCTGCCTCAGTACTTAACAGTGTGTAGGAAGTTGTTTGATAAAGTGGGCAAAGCTTATACTTGGACCAGAAGGCAGAATATAGGAAACTACATGAAAATATGATTAATTCAGTGAAAATGACTGTAAACAGATGTGAACTTGTTTAGAACAGCTGAAAGAGATTCTCCAAGTCAGTTCTTAGTGTAGAAAAGGTAGCTAAGATCCGGGAAATCCTTAATTCGAGTTAAGATTACATGAAACACTGTATGAATCCTATATTCTTTACTTAAAGGAGACTAGAGTGGTAAATGTGTGTTATAAAAGGCAGAATACCATTGAAATAGAGAAAGAAACACGTTCGGCAGCTTTGGAAAGCCTTACACTTCACTGAAATGTAGTACTACACTCTATAACACAGTTGAGAGACAATGTTCAATAGCTGCCTCAGTACTTAACAGTGTGTAGGAAGTTGTTTGATAAAGAGGGCAAAGCTTATACTTGGACCAGAAGGCAGAATATAGGAACCTACATGAAAACATGATTAATTCAGTGAAAATGACTGTAAACAGATGTGAACTTGTTTAGAACTGCTGAAAGAGATTCTCCAAGTCAGTTCTTAGTGTAGAAAAGGTAGCTAAGATCCGGGAAATCCTTAATTCGAGTTAAGATTACATGAAACACTGTATGAATCCTATATTCTTTACTTAAAGGAGACTAGAGTGGTAAATGTGTGTTATACAAGGCAGAATACCATTGAAATAGAGAAAGAAACACGTTCGGCAGCTTTGGAAAGCCTTACACTTCACTGAAATGTAGTACTACACTTTATATAACACAGTTGAGAGACAATGTTCCCTAGCTCCCTCAGTTCATAACAGTGTGTAGGAAGTTGTTTGATAAAGTGGGCAAAGCTTATACTTAGCCTGAAGGCAGAATATAGGAAACTACATGAAAACATGAATAATTCAGTGAAAATGACTGTAAACAGATGAGAACTTGTTTAGAACAGCTGAAAGAGAATCTCCAAGTCAGTTCTTAGTGTAGAAAAGGTAGCTAAGATGAGGAAAATCCTTAATTCCAGTTAAGATCACATGAAACACTGTATGAATCCTATATTCTTTACTTAAAGGAGACTAGAGTGGTAAATGTGTGTTATACAAGGCAGAATACCATTGAAATAGAGAAAGAAACACGTTCGGCAGCTTTGGAAAGCCTTACACTTCACTGAAATGTAGTACTACACTCTATAACACAGTTGAGAGACAATGTTCCCGAGCTGCCTCAGTTCATAACAGTGTGTAGGAAGGTGTTTGATAAAGAGGGCAAAGCTCATACTTGGGCCAGAAGGCAGAATATAGGAAACTACATGAAAACATGAATAATTCAGTGAAAATGACTGTAAACAGATGAGAACTTGTCTAGAACAGCTGAAAGAGAATCTCCAAGTCAGTTCTTAGTGTAGAAAAGGTAGCTAAGAGAAGGAAAATCCTTAATTCCAGTTAAGATCACATGAAACACTGTATGAATGCTATATTGTTTACTTAAAGGAGACTAGAGTGGTAAATGTGTGTTATACAAGGCAGAATACCATTGAAATAGAGAAAGAAACACGTTCGGCAGCTTTGGAAAGCCTTACACTTCACTGAAATGTAGTACTACACTCTATAACACAGTTGAGAGACAATGTTCCCGAGCTGCCTCAGTTCATAACAGTGTGTAGGAAGGTGTTTGATAAAGAGGGCAAAGCTCATACTTGGGCCAGAAGGCAGAATATAGGAAACTACATGAAAACATGAATAATTCAGTGAAAATGACTGTAAACAGATGAGAACTTGTCTAGAACAGCTGAAAGAGAATCTCCAAGTCAGTTCTTAGTGTAGAAAAGGTAGCTAAGAGAAGGAAAATCCTTAATTCCAGTTAAGATCACATGAAACACTGTATGAATGCTATATTGTTTACTTAAAGGAGACTAGAGTGGTAAATGTGTGTTATACAAGGCAGAATACCATTGAAATAGAGAAAGAAACACGTTCGGCAGCTTTGGAAAGCCTTACACTTCACTGAAATGTAGTACTACACTCTATAACACAGTTGAGAGACAATGTTCAATAGCTGCCTCAGTACTTAACAGTGCGTAGGAAGTTGTTTGATAAAGTGGGCAAAGCTTATACTTGGGCCAGAAGGCAGAATATAGGAAACTACATGAAAACATGATTAATTCAGTGAAAATGACTGTAAACAGATGAGAACTTGTCTAGAACAGCTGAAAGAGAATCTCCAAGTCAGTTCTTATTGTAGAAAAGGTTGCTAAGATAAGGGAAATCCTTAATTCCAGTTAAGATTACATGAAACACTGTATGAATCCTATATTCTTTACTTAAAGGAGACTAGAGTGGTAAATGTGTGTTATACAAGGCAGAATACCATTGAAATAGAGAAAGAAACACGTTTGGCAGCTTTGGGAAGCCTTACACTTCACTGAAATGTAGTACTACACTCTATAACACAGTTGAGAGACAATGTTCAATAGCTGCCTCAGTACTTAACAGTGTGTAGGAAGTTGTTTGATAAAGAGGGCAAAGCTTATACTTGGACCAGAAGGCAGAATATAGGAAACTACATGAAAACATGATTAATTCAGTGAAAATGACTGTAAACAGATGTGAACTTGTTTAGAACTGCTGAAAGAGATTCTCCAAGTCAGTTCTTAGTGTAGAAAAGGTAGCTAAGATCCGGGAAATCCTTAATTCGAGTTAAGATTACATGAAACACTGTATGAATCCTATATTCTTTACTTAAAGGAGACTAGAGTGGTAAATGTGTTATACAAGGCAGAATACCATTGAAATAGAGAAAGAAACACGTTCGGCAGCTTTGGAAAGCCTTACACTTCACTGAAATGTAGTACTACACTTTATATAACACAGTTGAGAGACAATGTTCCCTAGCTCCCTCAGTTCATAACAGTGTGTAGGAAGTTGTTTGATAAAGTGGGCAAAGCTTATACTTAGCCTGAAGGCAGAATATAGGAAACTACATGAAAACATGAATAATTCAATGAAAATGACTGTAAACAGATGAGAACTTGTTTAGAACAGCTGAAAGAGAATCTCCAAGTCAGTTCTTAGTGTAGAAAAGGTAGCTAAGATGAGGAAAATCCTTAATTCCAGTTAAGATCACATGAAACACTGTATGAATCCTATATTCTTTACTTAAAGGAGACTAGAGTGGTAAATGTGTGTTATACAAGGCAGAATACCATTGAAATAGAGAAAGAAACACGTTCGGCAGCTTTGGAAAGCCTTACAGTTCACTGAAATGTAGTACTACACTCTATAACACAGTTGAGAGACAATGTTCCCGAGCTGCCTCAGTTCATAACAGTGTGTAGGAAGGTGTTTGATAAAGAGGGCAAAGCTCATACTTGGGCCAGAAGGCAGAATATAGGAAACTACATGAAAACATGAATAATTCAGTGAAAATGACTGTAAACAGATGAGAACTTGTCTAGAACAGCTGAAAGAGAATCTCTAAGTCAGTTCTTAGTGTAGAAAAGGTAGCTAAGAGAAGGAAAATCCTTAATTCCAGTTAAGATCACATGAAACACTGTATGAATGCTATATTGTTTACTTAAAGGAGACTAGAGTGGTAAATGTGTGTTATACAAGGCAGAATACCATTGAAATAGAGAAAGAAACACGTTCGGCAGCTTTGGAAAGCCTTACACTTCACTGAAATGTAGTACTACACTCTATAACACAGTTGAGAGACAATGTTACCGAGCTGCCTCAGTCCTTAACAGTGTGTAGGAAGTTGTTTGATAAAGTGGGCAAAGCTGATACTTGGACCAGAAGGCAGAATATAGGAAACTACATGAAAACATGATTAATTCAGTGAAAATGACTGTAAACAGATGTGAACTTGTTTAGAACAGCTGAAAGAGATTCTCCAAGTCAGTTCTTAGTGTAGAAAAGGTAGCTAAGATCTGGGAAATCCTTAATTCGAGTTAAGATTACATGAAACACTGTATGAATCCTATATTCTTTACTTAAAGGAGACTAGAGTGGTAAATGTGTGTTATACAAGGCAGAATACCATTGAAATAGAGAAAGAAACACGTTCGGCAGCTTTGGAAAGCCTTACACTTCACTGAAATGTAGTACTACACTCTATAACACAGTTGAGAAACAATGTTCAATAGCTGCCTCAGTACTTAACAGTGTGTAGGAAGTTGTTTGATAAAGTGGGCAAAGCTTATACTTGGACCAGAAGGCAGAATATAGGAAACTACATGAAAACATGATTAATTCAGTGAAAATGACTGTAAACAGATGTGAACTTGTTTAGAACAGCTGAAAGAGATTCTCCAAGTCAGTTCTTAGTGTAGAAAAGGTAGCTAAGATCCGGGAAATCCTTAATTCGAGTTAAGATTACATGAAACAGTGTATGAATGCTATATTGTTTACTTAAAGGAGACTAGAGTGGTAAATGTGTGTTATACAAGGCAGAATACCATTGAAATAGAGAAAGAAACACGTTCGGCAGCTTTGGAAAGCCTTACACTTCACTGAAATGTAGTACTACACTCTATAACACAGTTGAGAGACAATGTTCAATAGCTGCCTCAGTACTTAACAGTGTGTAGGAAGTTGTTTGATAAAGAGGGCAAAGCTTATACTTGGACCAGAAGGCAGAATATAGGAACCTACATGAAAACATGATTAATTCAGTGAAAATGACTGTAAACAGATGTGAACTTGTTTAGAACTGCTGAAAGAGATTCTCCAAGTCAGTTCTTAGTGTAGAAAACGTAGCTAAGATCCGGGAAATCCTTAATTCGAGTTAAGATTACATGAAACACTGTATGAATCCTATATTCTTTACTTAAAGGAGACTAGAGTGGTAAATGTGTTATACAAGGCAGAATACCATTGAAATAGAGAAAGAAACACGTTCGGCAGCTTTGGAAAGCCTTACACTTCACTGAAATGTAGTACTACACTTTATATAACACAGTTGAGAGACAATGTTCCCTAGCTCCCTCAGTTCATAACAGTGTGTAGGAAGTTGTTTGATAAAGTGGGCAAAGCTTATACTTAGCCTGAAGGCAGAATATAGGAAACTACATGAAAACATGAATAATTCAGTGAAAATGACTGTAAACAGTTGAGAACTTGTTTAGAACAGCTGAAAGAGAATCTCCAAGTCAGTTCTTAGTGTAGAAAAGGTAGCTAAGATGAGGAAAATCCTTAATTCCAGTTAAGATCACATGAAACACTGTATGAATCCTATATTCTTTACTTAAAGGAGACTAGAGTGGTAAATGTGTGTTATACAAGGCAGAATACCATTGAAATAGAGAAAGAAACACGTTCGGCAGCTTTGGAAAGCCTTACACTTCACTGAAATGTAGTACTACACTCTATAACACAGTTGAGAGACAATGTTCCCGAGCTGCCTCAGTTCATAACAGTGTGTAGGAAGGTGTTTGATAAAGAGGGCAAAGCTCATACTTGGGCCAGAAGGCAGAATATAGGAAACTACATGAAAACATGAATAATTCAGTGAAAATGACTGTAAACAGATGAGAACTTGTCTAGAACAGCTGAAAGAGAATCTCTAAGTCAGTTCTTAAGGTAGAAAAGGTAGCTAAGAGAAGGAAAATCCTTAATTCCAGTTAAGATCACATGAAACACTGTATGAATGCTATATTGTTTACTTAAAGGAGACTAGAGTGGTAAATGTGTGTTATACAAGGCAGAATACCATTGAAATAGAGAAAGAAACACGTTCGGCAGCTTTGGAAAGCCTTACACTTCACTGAAATGTAGTACTACACTCTATAACACAGTTGAGAGACAATGTTACCGAGCTGCCTCAGTCCTTAACAGTGTGTAGGAAGTTGTTTGATAAAGTGGGCAAAGCTGATACTTGGACCAGAAGGCAGAATATAGGAAACTACATGAAAACATGATTAATTCAGTGAAAATGACTGTAAACAGATGTGAACTTGTTTAGAACAGCTGAAAGAGATTCTCCAAGTCAGTTCTTAGTGTAGAAAAGGTAGCTAAGATCTGGGAAATCCTTAATTCGAGTTAAGATTACATGAAACACTGTATGAATCCTATATTCTTTACTTAAAGGAGACTAGAGTGGTAAATGTGTGTTATACAAGGCAGAATACCATTGAAATAGAGAAAGAAACACGTTCGGCAGCTTTGGAAAGCCTTACACTTCACTGAAATGTAGTACTACACTCTATAACACAGTTGAGAAACAATGTTCAATAGCTGCCTCAGTACTTAACAGTGTGTAGGAAGTTGTTTGATAAAGTGGGCAAAGCTTATACTTGGACCAGAAGGCAGAATATAGGAAACTACATGAAAACATGATTAATTCAGTGAAAATGACTGTAAACAGATGTGAACTTGTTTAGAACAGCTGAAAGAGATTCTCCAAGTCAGTTCTTAGTGTAGAAAAGGTAGCTAAGATCCGGGAAATCCTTAATTCGAGTTAAGATTACATGAAACACTGTATGAATCCTATATTCTTTACTTAAAGGAGACTAGAGTGGTAAATGTGTGTTATACAAGGCAGAATACCATTGAAATAGAGAAAGAAACACGTTCGGCAGCTTTGGAAAGCCTTACACTTCACTGAAATGTAGTACTACACTTTATATAACACAGTTGAGAGACAATGTTCCCTAGCTCGCTCAGTTCATAACAGTGTGTAGGAAGTTGTTTGATAAAGTGGGCAAAGCTTATACTTGGGCCAGAAGGCAGAATATAGGAAACTACATGAAAACATGAATAATTCAGTGAAAATGACTGTAAACAGATGTGAACTTCTTTAGAACAGCTGAAAGAGATTCTCCAAGTCAGTTCTTAGTGTAGAAAAGGTATCTAAGATCCGGGTAATCCTTAATTCGAGTTAAGATTACATGAAACACTGTATGAATCCTATATTCTTTACTTAAAGGAGACTACAGTGGTAAATGTGTGTTATACAAGGCAGAATACCATTGAAATAGAGAAAGAAACACGTTCGGCAGCTTTGGAAAGCCTTACACTTCACTGAAATGTAGTACTACACTCTATAACACAGTTGAGAGACAATGTTCAATAGCTGCCTCAGTACTTAACAGTGTGTAGGAAGTTGTTTGATAAAGTGGGCAAAGCTTATACTTGGACCAGAAGGCAGAATATAGGAAACTACATGAAAACATGAATAATTCAGTGAAAATGACTGTAAACAGATGAGAACTTGTTTTAGAACAGCTGAAAGAGATCCTCCAAGTCAGTTCTTAGTGTAGAAAAGGTAGCTAAATCCGGAAAATCCTTAATTCCAGTTAAGATCACATGAAACACTGTATGAATCCTATATTCTTTAATTAAAGGAGACTACAGTGGTAAATGTGTTATACAAGGCAGAATACCATTAAAATAGAGAAAGAAACACGTTCGGCAGCTTTGGAAAGCCTTACACTTCACTGAAATGTAGTACTACACTCTATAACACAGTTGAGAGACAATGTTCAATAGCTGCCTCAGTACTTAACAGTGTGTAGGAAGTTGTTTGATAAAGTGGGCAAAGCTTATACTTGGACCAGAAGGCAGAATATAGGAAACTACATGAAAACATGATTAATTCAGTGAAAATGACTGTAAACAGAAGAACTTGTTTAGAACAGCTGAAAGAGAATCTCCAAGTCAGTTCTTAGTGTAGAAAAGGTAGCTAAGATAAGGAAAATCCTTAATTCCAGTTAAGATCACATGAAACACTGTATGAATCCTATATTCTTTACTTAAAGGAGACTAGAGTGGTAAATGTGTGTTATACAAGGCAGAATAAAATTCAAATAGAGAAAGAAACACGTTCGGCAGCTTTGGAAAGCCTTACACTTCACTGAAATGTAGTACTACACTCTATAACATAGTTGAGAGACAATGTTCCCGAGCTGCCTCAGTTCATAACAGTGTGTAGGAAGGTGTTTGATAAAGAGGGCAAAGCTTATACTTGGGCCAGAAGGCAGAATATAGGAAACTACATGAAAACATGAATAATTCAGTGAAAATGACTGTAAACAGATGAGAACTTGTCTAGAACAGCTGAAAGAGAATCTCCAAGTCAGTTCTTATTGTAGAAATGGTAGCTAAGATAAGGAAAATCCTTAATTCCAGTTAAGATCACATGAAACACTGTATGAATCCTATATTCTTTACTTAAAGGAGACTAGAGTGGTAAATGTGTGTTATACAAGGCAGAATACCACTGAAATAGAGAAAGAAACACGTTCCGCAGCTTTGGAAAGCCTTACACTTCACTGAAATGTAGTACTACACTCTATAACACAGTTGAGAGACAATGTTCCCAAGCTGCCTCAGTTCATAACAGTGTGTAGGAAGGTGTTTGATAAAGAGGGCAAAGCTTATACTTGGGCCAGAAGGCAGAATATAGGAAACTACATGAAAACATGAATAATTCAGTGAAAATGACTGTAAACAGATGTGAACTTGTTTAGAACAGCTGAAAGAGATTCTCCAAGTCAGTTCTTAGTGTAGAAAAGGTAGCTAAGATCCGGGAAATCCTTAATTCGAATTAAGATTACATGAAACACTGTATGAATCCTATATTCTTTACTTAAAGGAGACTAGAGTGGTAAATGTGTGTTATACAAGGCAGAATACCATTGAAATAGAGAAAGAAACACGTTCGGCAGCTTTGGAAAGCCTTACACTTCACTGAAATGTAGTACTACACTTTATATAACACAGTTGAGAGACAATGTTCCCTAGCTCCCTCAGTTCATAACAGTGTGTAGGAAGTTGTTTGATAAAGTGGGCAAAGCTTATACTTAGCCTGAAGGCAGAATATAGGAAACTACATGAAAACATGAATAATTCAATGAAAATGACTGTAAACAGATGAGAACTTGTTTAGAACAGCTGAAAGAGAATCTCCAAGTCAGTTCTTAGTGTAGAAAAGGTAGCTAAGATGAGGAAAATCCTTAATTCCAGTTAAGATCACATGAAACACTGTATGAATCCTATATTCTTTACTTAAAGGAGACTAGAGTGGTAAATGTGTGTTATACAAGGCAGAATACCATTGAAATAGAGAAAGAAACACGTTCGGCAGCTTTGGAAAGCCTTACAGTTCACTGAAATGTAGTACTACACTCTATAACACAGTTGAGAGACAATGTTCCCGAGCTGCCTCAGTTCATAACAGTGTGTAGGAAGGTGTTTGATAAAGAGGGCAAAGCTCATACTTGGGCCAGAAGGCAGAATATAGGAAACTACATGAAAACATGAATAATTCAGTGAAAATGACTGTAAACAGATGAGAACTTGTCTAGAACAGCTGAAAGAGAATCTCTAAGTCAGTTCTTAGTGTAGAAAAGGTAGCTAAGAGAAGGAAAATCCTTAATTCCAGTTAAGATCACATGAAACACTGTATGAATGCTATATTGTTTACTTAAAGGAGACTAGAGTGGTAAATGTGTGTTATACAAGGCAGAATACCATTGAAATAGAGAAAGAAACACGTTCGGCAGCTTTGGAAAGCCTTACACTTCACTGAAATGTAGTACTACACTCTATAACACAGTTGAGAGACAATGTTACCGAGCTGCCTCAGTCCTTAACAGTGTGTAGGAAGTTGTTTGATAAAGTGGGCAAAGCTGATACTTGGACCAGAAGGCAGAATATAGGAAACTACATGAAAACATGATTAATTCAGTGAAAATGACTGTAAACAGATGTGAACTTGTTTAGAACAGCTGAAAGAGATTCTCCAAGTCAGTTCTTAGTGTAGAAAAGGTAGCTAAGATCTGGGAAATCCTTAATTCGAGTTAAGATTACATGAAACACTGTATGAATCCTATATTCTTTACTTAAAGGAGACTAGAGTGGTAAATGTGTGTTATACAAGGCAGAATACCATTGAAATAGAGAAAGAAACACGTTCGGCAGCTTTGGAAAGCCTTACACTTCACTGAAATGTAGTACTACACTCTATAACACAGTTGAGAAACAATGTTCAATAGCTGCCTCAGTACTTAACAGTGTGTAGGAAGTTGTTTGATAAAGTGGGCAAAGCTTATACTTGGACCAGAAGGCAGAATATAGGAAACTACATGAAAACATGATTAATTCAGTGAAAATGACTGTAAACAGATGTGAACTTGTTTAGAACAGCTGAAAGAGATTCTCCAAGTCAGTTCTTAGTGTAGAAAAGGTAGCTAAGATCCGGGAAATCCTTAATTCGAGTTAAGATTACATGAAACAGTGTATGAATGCTATATTGTTTACTTAAAGGAGACTAGAGTGGTAAATGTGTGTTATACAAGGCAGAATACCATTGAAATAGAGAAAGAAACACGTTCGGCAGCTTTGGAAAGCCTTACACTTCACTGAAATGTAGTACTACACTCTATAACACAGTTGAGAGACAATGTTCAATAGCTGCCTCAGTACTTAACAGTGTGTAGGAAGTTGTTTGATAAAGAGGGCAAAGCTTATACTTGGACCAGAAGGCAGAATATAGGAACCTACATGAAAACATGATTAATTCAGTGAAAATGACTGTAAACAGATGTGAACTTGTTTAGAACTGCTGAAAGAGATTCTCCAAGTCAGTTCTTAGTGTAGAAAACGTAGCTAAGATCCGGGAAATCCTTAATTCGAGTTAAGATTACATGAAACACTGTATGAATCCTATATTCTTTACTTAAAGGAGACTAGAGTGGTAAATGTGTTATACAAGGCAGAATACCATTGAAATAGAGAAAGAAACACGTTCGGCAGCTTTGGAAAGCCTTACACTTCACTGAAATGTAGTACTACACTTTATATAACACAGTTGAGAGACAATGTTCCCTAGCTCCCTCAGTTCATAACAGTGTGTAGGAAGTTGTTTGATAAAGTGGGCAAAGCTTATACTTAGCCTGAAGGCAGAATATAGGAAACTACATGAAAACATGAATAATTCAGTGAAAATGACTGTAAACAGTTGAGAACTTGTTTAGAACAGCTGAAAGAGAATCTCCAAGTCAGTTCTTAGTGTAGAAAAGGTAGCTAAGATGAGGAAAATCCTTAATTCCAGTTAAGATCACATGAAACACTGTATGAATCCTATATTCTTTACTTAAAGGAGACTAGAGTGGTAAATGTGTGTTATACAAGGCAGAATACCATTGAAATAGAGAAAGAAACACGTTCGGCAGCTTTGGAAAGCCTTACACTTCACTGAAATGTAGTACTACACTCTATAACACAGTTGAGAGACAATGTTCCCGAGCTGCCTCAGTTCATAACAGTGTGTAGGAAGGTGTTTGATAAAGAGGGCAAAGCTCATACTTGGGCCAGAAGGCAGAATATAGGAAACTACATGAAAACATGAATAATTCAGTGAAAATGACTGTAAACAGATGAGAACTTGTCTAGAACAGCTGAAAGAGAATCTCTAAGTCAGTTCTTAGTGTAGAAAAGGTAGCTAAGAGAAGGAAAATCCTTAATTCCAGTTAAGATCACATGAAACACTGTATGAATGCTATATTGTTTACTTAAAGGAGACTAGAGTGGTAAATGTGTGTTATACAAGGCAGAATACCATTGAAATAGAGAAAGAAACACGTTCGGCAGCTTTGGAAAGCCTTACACTTCACTGAAATGTAGTACTACACTCTATAACACAGTTGAGAGACAATGTTACCGAGCTGCCTCAGTCCTTAACAGTGTGTAGGAAGTTGTTTGATAAAGTGGGCAAAGCTGATACTTGGACCAGAAGGCAGAATATAGGAAACTACATGAAAACATGATTAATTCAGTGAAAATGACTGTAAACAGATGTGAACTTGTTTAGAACAGCTGAAAGAGATTCTCCAAGTCAGTTCTTAGTGTAGAAAAGGTAGCTAAGATCTGGGAAATCCTTAATTCGAGTTAAGATTACATGAAACACTGTATGAATCCTATATTCTTTACTTAAAGGAGACTAGAGTGGTAAATGTGTGTTATACAAGGCAGAATACCATTGAAATAGAGAAAGAAACACGTTCGGCAGCTTTGGAAAGCCTTACACTTCACTGAAATGTAGTACTACACTCTATAACACAGTTGAGAAACAATGTTCAATAGCTGCCTCAGTACTTAACAGTGTGTAGGAAGTTGTTTGATAAAGTGGGCAAAGCTTATACTTGGACCAGAAGGCAGAATATAGGAAACTACATGAAAACATGATTAATTCAGTGAAAATGACTGTAAACAGATGTGAACTTGTTTAGAACAGCTGAAAGAGATTCTCCAAGTCAGTTCTTAGTGTAGAAAAGGTAGCTAAGATCCGGGAAATCCTTAATTCGAGTTAAGATTACATGAAACACTGTATGAATCCTATATTCTTTACTTAAAGGAGACTAGAGTGGTAAATGTGTGTTATACAAGGCAGAATACCATTGAAATAGAGAAAGAAACACGTTCGGCAGCTTTGGAAAGCCTTACACTTCACTGAAATGTAGTACTACACTTTATATAACACAGTTGAGAGACAATGTTCCCTAGCTCGCTCAGTTCATAACAGTGTGTAGGAAGTTGTTTGATAAAGTGGGCAAAGCTTATACTTGGGCCAGAAGGCAGAATATAGGAAACTACATGAAAACATGAATAATTCAGTGAAAATGACTGTAAACAGATGTGAACTTCTTTAGAACAGCTGAAAGAGATTCTCCAAGTCAGTTCTTAGTGTAGAAAAGGTATCTAAGATCCGGGTAATCCTTAATTCGAGTTAAGATTACATGAAACACTGTATGAATCCTATATTCTTTACTTAAAGGAGACTACAGTGGTAAATGTGTGTTATACAAGGCAGAATACCATTGAAATAGAGAAAGAAACACGTTCGGCAGCTTTGGAAAGCCTTACACTTCACTGAAATGTAGTACTACACTCTATAACACAGTTGAGAGACAATGTTCAATAGCTGCCTCAGTACTTAACAGTGTGTAGGAAGTTGTTTGATAAAGTGGGCAAAGCTTATACTTGGACCAGAAGGCAGAATATAGGAAACTACATGAAAACATGAATAATTCAGTGAAAATGACTGTAAACAGATGAGAACTTGTTTTAGAACAGCTGAAAGAGATCCTCCAAGTCAGTTCTTAGTGTAGAAAAGGTAGCTAAATCCGGAAAATCCTTAATTCCAGTTAAGATCACATGAAACACTGTATGAATCCTATATTCTTTAATTAAAGGAGACTACAGTGGTAAATGTGTTATACAAGGCAGAATACCATTAAAATAGAGAAAGAAACACGTTCGGCAGCTTTGGAAAGCCTTACACTTCACTGAAATGTAGTACTACACTCTATAACACAGTTGAGAGACAATGTTCAATAGCTGCCTCAGTACTTAACAGTGTGTAGGAAGTTGTTTGATAAAGTGGGCAAAGCTTATACTTGGACCAGAAGGCAGAATATAGGAAACTACATGAAAACATGATTAATTCAGTGAAAATGACTGTAAACAGAAGAACTTGTTTAGAACAGCTGAAAGAGAATCTCCAAGTCAGTTCTTAGTGTAGAAAAGGTAGCTAAGATAAGGAAAATCCTTAATTCCAGTTAAGATCACATGAAACACTGTATGAATCCTATATTCTTTACTTAAAGGAGACTAGAGTGGTAAATGTGTGTTATACAAGGCAGAATACCATTGAAATAGAGAAAGAAACACGTTCGGCAGCTTTGGAAAGCCTTACACTTCACTGAAATGTAGTACTACACTCTATAACATAGTTGAGAGACAATGTTCCCGAGCTGCCTCAGTTCATAACAGTGTGTAGGAAGGTGTTTGATAAAGAGGGCAAAGCTTATACTTGGGCCAGAAGGCAGAATATAGGAAACTACATGAAAACATGAATAATTCAGTGAAAATGACTGTAAACAGATGAGAACTTGTCTAGAACAGCTGAAAGAGAATCTCCAAGTCAGTTCTTATTGTAGAAATGGTAGCTAAGATAAGGAAAATCCTTAATTCCAGTTAAGATCACATGAAACACTGTATGAATCCTATATTCTTTACTTAAAGGAGACTAGAGTGGTAAATGTGTGTTATACAAGGCAGAATACCACTGAAATAGAGAAAGAAACACGTTCCGCAGCTTTGGAAAGCCTTACACTTCACTGAAATGTAGTACTACACTCTATAACACAGTTGAGAGACAATGTTCCCAAGCTGCCTCAGTTCATAACAGTGTGTAGGAAGGTGTTTGATAAAGAGGGCAAAGCTTATACTTGGGCCAGAAGGCAGAATATAGGAAACTACATGAAAACATGAATAATTCAGTGAAAATGACTGTAAACAGATGTGAACTTGTTTAGAACAGCTGAAAGAGATTCTCCAAGTCAGTTCTTAGTGTAGAAAAGGTAGCTAAGATCCGGGAAATCCTTAATTCGAATTAAGATTACATGAAACACTGTATGAATCCTATATTCTTTACTTAAAGGAGACTAGAGTGGTAAATGTGTGTTATACAAGGCAGAATACCATTGAAATAGAGAAAGAAACACGTTCGGCAGCTTTGGAAAGCCTTACACTTCACTGAAATGTAGTACTACACTTTATATAACACAGTTGAGAGACAATGTTCCCTAGCTCCCTCAGTTCATTACAGTGTGTAGGAAGTTGTTTGATAAAGTGGGCAAAGCTTATACTTGGGCCAGAAAGCAGAATATAGGAAACTACATGAAAACATGCATAATTCAGCGAAAATGACTGTAAACAGATGAGAACTTGTTTAGAACAGCTGAAAGAGAATCTCCAAGTCATTTCTTAGTGTAGAAAAGGTAGGTAAGATAAGGTAATACTATTCCAGTGAAGATCACATGAAACACTATGAATCCTATATTCTTTACTTAAAGGAGACTAGAGTGGTAAATGTGTGTTATACAAGGCAGAATACAATTGAAATAGAGAAAGAAACACGTTCGGCAGCTTTGGAAAGCCTTACACTTCACTGAAATGTAGTACTACACTCTATAACACAGTTGAGAGACAATGTTCAATAGCTGCCTCAGTACTTAACAGTGTGTAGGAAGTTGTTTGATAAAGTGGGCAAAGCTTATACTTGGGCCAGAAGGCAGAATATAGGAAACTACATGAAAACATGAATAATTCAGTGAAAATGACTGTAAACAGATGAGAACTTGTTTTAGAACAGCTGAAAGAGATCCTCCAAGTCAGTTCTTAGTGTAGAAAAGGTAGCTAAATCCGGAAAATCCTTAATTCCAGTTAATATCACATGAAACACTGTATGAATCCTATATTCTTTAATTAAGGAGACTGCAGTGGTAAATGTGTGTTATACAAGGCAGAATACCATTAAAATAGAGAAAGAAACACGTTTGGCAGCTTTGGAAAGCCTTACACTTCACTGAAATGTAGTACTACACTCTATAACACAGTTGAGAGACAATGTTCAATAGCTGCCTCAGTACTTAACAGTGTGTAGGAAGTTGTTTGATAAAGTGGGCAAAGCTTATACTTGGACCAGAAGGCAGAATATAGAAAACTACATGAAAACATGAATAATTCAGTGAAAATGACTGTAAAAATGAGAACTTGTTTTAGAACAGCTGAAAGAGATCCTCCAAGTCAGTTCTTAGTGTAGAAAAGGTAGCTAAATCCGGAAAATCCTTAATTCCAGTTAAGATCACATGAAACACTGTATGAATCCTATATTCTTTAATTAAAGGAGACTACAGTGGTAAATGTGTGTTATACAAGGCAGAATACCATTAAAATAGAGAAAGAAACACGTTCGGCAGCTTTGGAAAGCCTTACACTTCACTGAAATGTAGTACTACACTCTATAACACAGTTGAGAGACAATGTTCAATAGCTGCCTCAGTACTTAACAGTGTGTAGGAAGTTGTTTGATAAAGTGGGCAAAGCTTATACTTGGACCAGAAGGCAGAATATAGGAAACTACATGAAAACATGATTAATTCAGTGAAAATGACTGTAAACAGATGAGAACTTGTTTAGAACAGCTGAAAGAGAATCTCCAAGTCAGTTCTTAGTGTAGAAAAGGTAGCTAAGATAAGGAAAATCCTTAATTCCAGTTAAGATCACATGAAACACTGTATGAATCCTATATTCTTTACTTAAAGGAGACTAGAGTGGTAAATGTGTGTTATACAAGGCAGAATACCATTGAAATAGAGAAAGAAACACGTTCGGCAGCTTTGGAAAGCCTTACACTTCACTGAAATGTAGTACTACACTCTATAACACAGTTGAGAGACAATGTTCCCGAGCTGCCTCAGTTCATAACAGTGTGTAGGAAGTTGTTTGATAAAGTGGGCAAAGCTTATACTAGGGCCAGAAGGCAGAATATAGGAAACTACATGAAAACATGAATAATTCAGTGAAAATGACTGTAAACAGATGAGAACTTGTTTAGAACAGCTGAAAGAGAATCTCCAAGTCAGTTCTTAGTGTAGAAAAGGTAGGTAAGATAAGGGAAATACTTAATTCCAGTGAAGATCCCATGAAACACTATGAATCCTATATTCTTTACTTAAAGGAGACTAGAGTGGTAAATGTGTGTTATACAAGGCAGAATACCATTCAAATAGAGAAAGAAACACGTTCGGCAGCTTTGGAAAGCCTTACACTTCACTGAAATGTAGTACTACACTCTATAACATAGTTGAGAGACAATGTTCCCGAGCTGCCTCAGTTCATAACAGTGTGTAGGAAGGTGTTTGATAAATAGGGCAAAGCTTATACTTGGGCCAGAAGGCAGAATATAGGAAACTACATGACAACATGAATAATTCAGTGAAAATGACTGTAAACAGATGAGAACTTGTCTAGAACAGCTGAAAGAGAATCTCCAAGTCAGTTCTTATTGTAGAAAAGGTAGCTAAGATAAGGAAAATCCTTAATTCCAGTTAAGATCACATGAAACACTGTATGAATCCTATATTCTTTACTTAAAGGAGACTAGAGTGGTAAATGTGTGTTATACAAGGCAGAATACCACTGAAATAGAGAAAGAAACACGTTCCGCAGCTTTGGAAAGCCTTACACTTCACTGAAATGTAGTACTACACTCTATAACACAGTTGAGAGACAATGTTCCCAAGCTGCCTCAGTTCATAACAGTGTGTAGGAAGGTGTTTGATAAAGAGGGCAAAGCTTATACTTGAGCCAGAAGGCAGAATATAGGAAACTACATGAAAACATAAATAATTCAGTGAAAATGACTGTAAACAGATGTGAACTTGTTTAGAACAGCTGAAAGAGATTCTCCAAGTCAGTTCTTAGTGTAGAAAAGGTAGCTAAGATTCGGGAAATCCTTAATTCGAATTAAGATTACATGAAACACTGTATGAATCCTATATTCTTTACTTAAAGGAGACTAGAGTGGTAAATGTGTGTTATACAAGGCAGAATACCATTGAAATAGAGAAAGAAACACGTTCGGCAGCTTTGGAAAGCCTTACACTTCACTGAAATGTAGTACTACACTTTATATAACACAGTTGAGAGACAATGTTCCCTAGCTCCCTCAGTTCATTACAGTGTGTAGGAAGTTGTTTGATAAAGTGGGCAAAGCTTATACTTGGGCCAGAAGGCAGAATATAGGAAACTACATGAAAACATGAATAATTCAGTGAAAATGACTGTAAACAGATGAGAACTTGTTTTAGAACAGCTGAAAGAGATCCTCCAAGTCAGTTCTTAGTGTAGAAAAGGTAGCTAAATCCGGAAAATCCTTAATTCCAGTTAAGATCACACGAAACACTGTATGAATCCTATATTCTTTAATTAAGGAGACTACAGTGGTAAATGTGTGTTATACAAGGCAGAATACCACTGAAATAGAGAAAGAAACACGATCGGCAGCTTTGGAAAGCCTTACACTTCACTGAAATGTAGTACTACACTCTATAACACAGTTGAGAGACAATGTTCCCAAGCTGCCTCAGTTCATAACAGTGTGTAGGAAGGTGTTTGATAAAGAGGGCAAAGCTTATACTTGGGCCAGAAGGCAGAATATAGGAAACTACATGAAAACATGAATAATTCAGTGAAAATGACTGTAAACAGATGAGAACTGGTTTAGAACAGCTGAAAGAGAATCTCCAAGTCAGTTCTTAGTGTAGAAAAGGTAGGTAAGATAAGGGAAATACTTAATTCCAGTTAAGATCACATGAAACACTGTATGAATCCTATATTCTTTACTTAAAGTAGACTAGAGTGGTAAATGTGTGTTATACATGGCAGAATACCATTGAAATAGAGAAAGAAACACGTTCGGCAGCTTTGGAAAGCCTTCCACTTCACTGAAATGTAGTACTACACTCTATAACACAGTTGAGAGACAATGTTCAATAGCTGCCTCAGTACTTAACAGTGTGTAGGAAGTTGTTTGATAAAGTGGGCAAAGCTTATACTTGGGCCAGAAGGCAGAATATAGGAAACTACATGAAAACATGATTAATTCAGTGAAAATGACTGTAAACAGATGTGAACTTGCTTAGAACAGCTGACAGAGATTCTCCAAGTCAGTTCTTAGTGTAGAAAAGGTAGCTAAGATCCGGGAAATCCTTAATTTGAGTTAAGATTACATGAAACACTGTATGAATCCTATATTCTTTACTTAAAGGAGACTAGAGTGGTAAATGTGTGTTATACAAGGCAGAATACCATTGAAATAGAGAAAGAAACACGTTCGGCAGCTTTGGAAAGCCTTACACTTCACTGAAATGTAGTACTACACTCTATAACACAGTTGAGAGACAATGTTCAATAGCTGACTCAGTACTTAACAGTGTGTAGGAAGTTGTTTGATAAAGTGGGCAAAGCTTATACTTGGGCCAGAAGGCAGAATATAGGAAACTACATGAAAACATGAATAATTCAGTGAAAATGACTGTAAACAAATGAGAACTTGTTTAGAACAGCTGAAAGAGAATCTCCAAGTCAGTTCTTAGTGTAGAAAAGGTAGCTAAGATAAGGAAAATCCTTAATTCCAGTTAAGATCACATGAAACACTGTATGAATCGTATATTCTTTACTTAAAGGAGACTAGAGTGGTAAATGTGTGTTATACAAGGCAGAATACCATTGAAATAGAGAAAGAAACACGTTGGGCAGCTTTGGAAAGCCTTACACTTCACTGAAATGTAGTACTACACTCTATAACACAGTTGAGAGACAATGTTCCCGAGCTGCCTCAGTTCATAACAGTGTGTAGGAAGTTGTTTGATAAAGTGGGCAAAGCTTATACTTGGGCCAGAAGGCAGAATATAGGAAACTACATGAAAACATGAATAATTCAGTGAAAATGACTGTAAACAGATGAGAACTTGTTTAGAACAGCTGAAAGAGAATCTCCAAGTCAGTTCTTAGTGTAGAAAAGGTAGGTAAGATAAGGGAAATACTTAATTCCAGTGAAGATCACATGAAACACTATGAATCCTATATTCTTTACTTAAAGGAGAATAGAGTGGTAAATGTGTGTTATACAAGGCAGAATACCATTGAAATAGAGAAAGAAACACGTTGGGCAGCTTTGGAAAGCCTTACACTTCACTGAAATGTAGTACTACACTCTATAACACAGTTGAGAGACAATGTTCCCAAGCTGCCTCAGTTCATAACAGTGTGTAGGAAGGTGTTTGATAAAGAGGGCAAAGCTTATACTTGGGCCAGAAGGCAGAATATAGGAAACTACATGAAAACATGATTAATTCAGTGAAAATGACTGTAAACAGATGTGAACTTGTTTAGAACAGCTGAAAGAGATTCTCCAAGTCAGTTCTTAGTGTAGAAAAGGTAGCTAAGATCCGGGAAATCCTTAATTCGAGTTAAGATTACATGAAACACTGTGTGAATCCTATATTCTTTACTTAAAGGAGACTAGAGTGGTAAATGTGTGTTATACAAGGCAGAATACCATTGAAATAGAGAAAGAAACACGTTCGGCAGCTTTGGAAAGCCTTACACTTCACTGAAATGTAGTACTACACTCTATAACACAGTTGAGAGACAATGTTCCCAAGCTGCCCCCGTTCATAACAGTTTGTAGAAAGGTGTTTGATAAAGAGGGCAAAGCTTATACTTGAGCCAGAAGGCAGAATATAGTAAACTACATGAAAACATGAATAATTCAGTGAAAATGACTGTAAACAGATGAGAACTTGTTTAGAACAGCTGTAAGAGAATCTCCAAGTCAGTTCTTAGTGTAGAAAACGTAGCTAAGATCCGGGAAATCCTTAATTCGAGTTAAGATCACATGAAACACTGTATGAATCCTATATTCTTTACTTAAAGGAGACTAGAGTGGTAAATGTGTGTAATACAAGGCAGAATACCACTGAAATAGAGAAAGAAACACGTTCGGCAGCTTTGGAAAGCCTTACACTTCACTGAAATGTAGTACTAAACTCTATAACACAGTTGAGAGACAATATTCCAAAGCTGCCTCAGTTCATTACAGTGTGTAGGAAGGTGTTTGATAAAGAGGGCAAAGCTTATACTTGGGCCAGAAGGCAGAATATAGGAAACTACATGAAAACATGAATAATTCAGTGAAAATGACTGTAAACAGATGAGAACTGGTTTAGAACAGCTGAAAGAGAATCTCCAAGTCAGTTCTTAGTGTAGAAAAGGTAGGTAAGATAAGGGAAATACTTAATTCCAGTTAAGATCACATGAAACAGTGTATGAATCCTATATTCTTTACTTAAAGTAGACTAGAGTGGTAAATGTGTGTTATACATGGCAGAATACCATTGAAATAGAGAAAGAAACACGTTCGGCAGCTTTGGAAAGCCTTACACTTCACTGAAATGTAGTACTACACTCTATAACACAGTTGAGAGACAATGTTCAATAGCTGCCTCAGTACTTAACAGTGTGTAGGAAGTTGTTTGATAAAGTGGGCAAAGCTTATACTTGGGCCAGAAGGCAGAATATAGGAAACTACATGAAAACATGATTAATTCAGTGAAAATGACTGTAAACAGATGTGAACTTGCTTAGAACAACTGACAGAGATTCTCCAAGTCAGTTCTTAGTGTAGAAAAGGTAGCTAAGATCCGGGAAATCCTTAATTTGAGTTAAGATTACATGAAACACTGTATGAATCCTATATTCTTTACTTAAAGGAGACTAGAGTGGTAAATGTGTGTTATACGAGGCAGAATACCATTGAAATAGAGAAAGAAACACGTTCGGCAGCTTTGGAAAGCCTTACACTTCACTGAAATGTAGTACTACACTCTATAACACAGTTGAGAGACAATGTTCAATAGCTGACTCAGTACTTAACAGTGTGTAGGAAGTTGTTTGATAAAGTGGGCAAAGCTTATACTTGGGCCAGAAGGCAGAATATAGGAAACTACATGAAAACATGAATAATTAAGTGAAAATGACTGTAAACAAATGAGAACTTGTTTAGAACTGCTGAAAGAGAATCTCCAAGTCAGTTCTTAGTGTAGAAAAGGTAGCTAAGATAAGGAAAATCCTTAATTCCAGTTAAGATCACATGAAACACTGTATGAATCCTATATTCTTTACTTAAAGGAGACTAGAGTGGTAAATGTGTGTTATACAAGGCAGAATACCATTGAAATAGAGAAAGAAACACGTTCGGCAGCTTTGGAAAGCCTTACACTTCACTGAAATGTAGTACTACACTCTATAACACAGTTGAGAGACAATGTTCCCGAGCTGCCTCAGTTCATAACAGTGTGTAGGAAGTTGTTTGATAAAGTGGGCAAAGCTTATACTTGGGCCAGAAGGCAGAATATAGGAAACTACATGAAAACATGAATAATTCAGTGAAAATGACTGTAAACAGATGAGAACTTGTTTAGAACAGCTGAAAGAGAATCTCCAAGTCAGTTCTTAGTGTAGAAAAGGTAGGTAAGATAAGGGAAATACTTAATTCCAGTGAAGATCACATGAAACACTATGAATCCTATATTCTTTACTTAAAGGAGACTAGAGTGGTAAATGTGTGTTATACAAGGCAGAATACCATTGAAATAGAGAAAGAAACACGTTGGGCAGCTTTGGAAAGCCTTACACTTCACTGAAATGTAGTACTACACTCTATAACACAGTTGAGAGACAATGTTCCCAAGCTGCCTCAGTTCATAACAGTGTGTAGGAAGGTGTTTGATAAAGAGGGCAAAGCTTATACTTGGGCCAGAAGGCAGAATATAGGAAACTACATGAAAACATGATTAATTCAGTGAAAATGACTGTAAACAGATGTGAACTTGTTTAGAACAGCTGAAAGAGATTCTCCAAGTCAGTTCTTAGTGTAGAAAAGGTAGCTAAGATCCGGGAAATCCTTAATTCGAGTTAAGATTACATGAAACACTGTGTGAATCCTATATTCTTTACTTAAAGGAGACTAGAGTGGTAAATGTGTGTTATACAAGGCAGAATACCATTGAAATAGAGAAAGAAACACGTTCGGCAGCTTTGGAAAGCCTTACACTTCACTGAAATGTAGTACTACACTCTATAACACAGTTGAGAGACAATGTTCCCAAGCTGCCCCCGTTCATAACAGTGTGTAGAAAGGTGTTTGATAAAGAGGGCAAAGCTTATACTTGAGCCAGAAGGCAGAATATAGTAAACTACATGAAAACATGAATAATTCAGTGAAAATGACTGTAAACAGATGAGAACTTGTTTAGAACAGCTGAAAGAGAATCTCCAAGTCAGTTCTTAGTGTAGAAAACGTAGCTAAGATCCGGGAAATCCTTAATTCGAGTTAAGATCACATGAAACACTGTATGAATCCTATATTCTTTACTTAAAGGAGACTAGAGTGGTAAATGTGTGTCATACAAGGCAGAATACCACTGAAATAGAGAAAGAAACACGTTCGGCAGCTTTGGAAAGCCTTACACTTCACTGAAATGTAGTACTACACTCTATAACACAGTTGAGAGACAATGTTCCAAAGCTGCCTCAGTTCATAACAGTGTGTAGGAAGGTGTTTGATAAAGAGGGCAAAGCTTATACTTGGGCCAGAAGGCAGAATATAGGAAACTACATGAAAACATGAATAATTCAGTGAAAATGACTGTAAACAGATGAGAACTGGTTTAGAACAGCTGAAAGAGAATCTCCAAGTCAGTTCTTAGTGTAGAAAAGGTAGGTAAGATAAGGGAAATACTTAATTCCAGTTAAGATCACATGAAACAGTGTATGAATCCTATATTCTTTACTTAAAGTAGACTAGAGTGGTAAATGTGTGTTATACATGGCAGAATACCATTGAAATAGAGAAAGAAACACGTTCGGCAGCTTTGGAAAGCCTTACACTTCACTGAAATGTAGTACTACACTCTATAACACAGTTGAGAGACAATGTTCAATAGCTGCCTCAGTACTTAACAGTGTGTAGGAAGTTGTTTGATAAAGTGGGCAAAGCTTATACTTGGGCCAGAAGGCAGAATATAGGAAACTACATGAAAACATGATTAATTCAGTGAAAATGACTGTAAACAGATGTGAACTTGCTTAGAACAACTGACAGAGATTCTCCAAGTCAGTTCTTAGTGTAGAAAAGGTAGCTAAGATCCGGGAAATCCTTAATTTGAGTTAAGATTACATGAAACACTGTATGAATCCTATATTCTTTACTTAAAGGAGACTAGAGTGGTAAATGTGTGTTATACGAGGCAGAATACCATTGAAATAGAGAAAGAAACACGTTCGGCAGCTTTGGAAAGCCTTACACTTCACTGAAATGTAGTACTACACTCTATAACACAGTTGAGAGACAATGTTCAATAGCTGACTCAGTACTTAACAGTGTGTAGGAAGTTGTTTGATAAAGTGGGCAAAGCTTATACTTGGGCCAGAAGGCAGAATATAGGAAACTACATGAAAACATGAATAATTAAGTGAAAATGACTGTAAACAAATGAGAACTTGTTTAGAACTGCTGAAAGAGAATCTCCAAGTCAGTTCTTAGTGTAGAAAAGGTAGCTAAGATAAGGAAAATCCTTAATTCCAGTTAAGATCACATGAAACACTGTATGAATCCTATATTCTTTACTTAAAGGAGACTAGAGTGGTAAATGTGTGTTATACAAGGCAGAATACCATTGAAATAGAGAAAGAAACACGTTCGGCAGCTTTGGAAAGCCTTACACTTCACTGAAATGTAGTACTACACTCTATAACACAGTTGAGAGACAATGTTCCCGAGCTGCCTCAGTTCATAACAGTGTGTAGGAAGTTGTTTGATAAAGTGGGCAAAGCTTATACTTGGGCCAGAAGGCAGAATATAGGAAACTACATGAAAACATGAATAATTCAGTGAAAATGACTGTAAACAGATGAGAACTTGTTTAGAACAGCTGAAAGAGAATCTCCAAGTCAGTTCTTAGTGTAGAAA
The DNA here is from genome assembly GCF_964339955.1 of Pipistrellus hanaki. Lineage (NCBI taxonomy): Eukaryota > Metazoa > Chordata > Mammalia > Chiroptera > Vespertilionidae > Pipistrellus > Pipistrellus hanaki. The sequence continues at coordinate 1,001,289 of NW_028182298.1, read as the reverse complement.
AGGTAGGTAAGATAAGGGAAATACTTAATTCCAGTGAAGATCACATGAAACACTATGAATCCTATATTCTTTACTTAAAGGAGACTAGAGTGGTAAATGTGTGTTATACAAGGCAGAATACCATTGAAATAGAGAAAGAAACACGTTGGGCAGCTTTGGAAAGCCTTACACTTCACTGAAATGTAGTACTACACTCTATAACACAGTTGAGAGACAATGTTCCCAAGCTGCCTCAGTTCATAACAGTGTGTAGGAAGGTGTTTGATAAAGAGGGCAAAGCTTATACTTGGGCCAGAAGGCAGAATATAGGAAACTACATGAAAACATGATTAATTCAGTGAAAATGACTGTAAACAGATGTGAACTTGTTTAGAACAGCTGAAAGAGATTCTCCAAGTCAGTTCTTAGTGTAGAAAAGGTAGCTAAGATCCGGGAAATCCTTAATTCGAGTTAAGATTACATGAAACACTGTGTGAATCCTATATTCTTTACTTAAAGGAGACTAGAGTGGTAAATGTGTGTTATACAAGGCAGAATACCATTGAAATAGAGAAAGAAACACGTTCGGCAGCTTTGGAAAGCCTTACACTTCACTGAAATGTAGTACTACACTCTATAACACAGTTGAGAGACAATGTTCCCAAGCTGCCCCCGTTCATAACAGTGTGTAGAAAGGTGTTTGATAAAGAGGGCAAAGCTTATACTTGAGCCAGAAGGCAGAATATAGTAAACTACATGAAAACATGAATAATTCAGTGAAAATGACTGTAAACAGATGAGAACTTGTTTAGAACAGCTGAAAGAGAATCTCCAAGTCAGTTCTTAGTGTAGAAAACGTAGCTAAGATCCGGGAAATCCTTAATTCGAGTTAAGATCACATGAAACACTGTATGAATCCTATATTCTTTACTTAAAGGAGACTAGAGTGGTAAATGTGTGTCATACAAGGCAGAATACCACTGAAATAGAGAAAGAAACACGTTCGGCAGCTTTGGAAAGCCTTACACTTCACTGAAATGTAGTACTACACTCTATAACACAGTTGAGAGACAATGTTCCAAAGCTGCCTCAGTTCATAACAGTGTGTAGGAAGGTGTTTGATAAAGAGGGCAAAGCTTATACTTGGGCCAGAAGGCAGAATATAGGAAACTACATGAAAACATGAATAATTCAGTGAAAATGACTGTAAACAGATGAGAACTGGTTTAGAACAGCTGAAAGAGATTCTCCAAGTCAGTTCTTAGTGTAGAAAAGGTAGCTAAGATCCGGGAAATCCTTAATTCGAGTTAAGATTACATGAAACACTGTATGAATCCTATATTGTTTACTTAAAGGAGACTACAGTGGTAAATGTGTGTTATACAAGGCAGAATACCATTAAAATAGAGAAAGAAACATGTTCGGCAGCTTTGGAAAGCCTTACACTTCACTGAAATGTAGTACTACATTCTATAACACAGTTGAGAGACAATGTTCAATAGCTGCCTCAGTACTTAACAGTGTGTAGGAAGTTGTTTGGTAAAGTGGGCAAAGCTGATACTTGGACCAGAAGGCAGAATATAGGAAACTACATGAAAACATGATTAATTCAGTGAAAATGACTGTAAACAGATGTGAACTTGCTTAGAACAACTGACAGAGATTCTCCAAGTCAGTTCTTAGTGTAGAAAAGGTAGCTAAGATCCGGGAAATCCTTAATTTGAGTTAAGATTACATGAAACACTGTATGAATCCTATATTCTTTACTTAAAGGAGACTAGAGTGGTAAATGTGTGTTATACAAGGCAGAATACCATTGAAATAGAGAAAGAAACACGTTCGGCAGCTTTGGAAAGCCTTACACTTCACTGAAATGTAGTACTACACTCTATAACACAGTTGAGAGACAATGTTCAATAGCTGACTCAGTACTTAACAGTGTGTAGGAAGTTGTTTGATAAAGTGGGCAAAGCTTATACTTGGGCCAGAAGGCAGAATATAGGAAACTACATGAAAACATGAATAATTCAGTGAAAATGACTGTAAACAAATGAGAACTTGTTTAGAACAGCTGAAAGAGAATCTCCAAGTCAGTTCTTAGTGTAGAAAAGGTAGCTAAGATAAGGAAAATCCTTAATTCCAGTTAAGATCACATGAAACACTGTATGAATCCTATATTCTTTACTTAAAGGAGACTAGAGTGGTAAATGTGTGTTATACAAGGCAGAATACCATTGAAATAGAGAAAGAAACACGTTCGGCAGCTTTGGAAAGCCTTACACTTCACTGAAATGTAGTACTACACTCTATAACACAGTTGAGAGACAATGTTCCCGAGCTGCCTCAGTTCATAACAGTGTGTAGGAAGTTGTTTGATAAAGTGGGCAAAGCTTATACTTGGGCCAGAAGGCAGAATATAGGAAACTACATGAAAACATGAATAATTCAGTGAAAATGACTGTAAACAGATGAGAACTTGTTTAGAACAGCTGAAAGAGAATCTCCAAGTCAGTTCTTAGTGTAGAAAAGGTAGGTAAGATAAGGGAAATACTTAATTCCAGTGAAGATCACATGAAACACTATGAATCCTATATTCTTTACTTAAAGGAGACTAGAGTGGTAAATGTGTGTTATACAAGGCAGAATACCATTGAAATAGAGAAAGAAACACGTTGGGCAGCTTTGGAAAGCCTTACACTTCACTGAAATGTAGTACTACACTCTATAACACAGTTGAGAGACAATGTTCCCAAGCTGCCTCAGTTCATAACAGTGTGTAGGAAGGTGTTTGATAAAGAGGGCAAAGCTTATACTTGGGCCAGAAGGCAGAATATAGGAAACTACATGAAAACATGATTAATTCAGTGAAAATGACTGTAAACAGATGTGAACTTGTTTAGAACAGCTGAAAGAGATTCTCCAAGTCAGTTCTTAGTGTAGAAAAGGTAGCTAAGATCCGGGAAATCCTTAATTCGAGTTAAGATTACATGAAACACTGTGTGAATCCTATATTCTTTACTTAAAGGAGACTAGAGTGGTAAATGTGTGTTATACAAGGCAGAATACCATTGAAATAGAGAAAGAAACACGTTCGGCAGCTTTGGAAAGCCTTACACTTCACTGAAATGTAGTACTACACTCTATAACACAGTTGAGAGACAATGTTCAATAGCTGACTCAGTACTTAACAGTGTGTAGGAAGTTGTTTGATAAAGTGGGCAAAGCTTATACTTGGGCCAGAAGGCAGAATATAGGAAACTACATGAAAACATGAATAATTCAGTGAAAATGACTGTAAACAAATGGGAACTTGTTTAGAACAGCTGAAAGAGAATCTCCAAGTCAGTTCTTAGTGTAGAAAAGGTAGCTAAGATAAGGAAAATCCTTAATTCCAGTTAAGATCACATGAAACACTGTATGAATCCTATATTCTTTACTTAAAGGAGACTAGAGTGGTAAATGTGTGTTATACAAGGCAGAATACCATTGAAATAGAGAAAGAAACACGTTCGGCAGCTTTGGAAAGCCTTACACTTCACTGAAATGTAGTACTACACTCTATAACATAGTTGAGAGACAATGTTCCCGAGCTGCCTCAGTTCATAACAGTGTGTAGGAAGTTGTTTGATAAAGTGGGCAAAGCTTATACTTGGGCCAGAAGGCAGAATATAGGAAACTACATGAAAACATGAATAATTCAGTGAAAATGACTGTAAACAGATGAGAACTTGTTTAGAACAGCTGAAAGAGAATCTCCAAGTCAGTTCTTAGTGTAGAAAAGGTAGGTAAGATAAGGGAAATACTTAATTCCAGTGAAAATCACATGAAACACTATGAATCCTATATTCTTTACTTAAAGGAGACTAGAGTGGTAAATGTGTGTTATACAAGGCAGAATACCATTGAAATAGAGAAAGAAACACGTTGGGCAGCTTTGGAAAGCCTTACACTTCACTGAAATGTAGTACTACACTCTATAACACAGTTGAGAGACAATGTTCCCAAGCTGCCTCAGTTCATAACAGTGTGTAGGAAGGTGTTTGATAAAGAGGGCAAAGCTTATACTTGGGCCAGAAGGCAGAATATAGGAAACTACATGAAAACATGATTAATTCAGTGAAAATGACTGTAAACAGATGTGAACTTGTTTAGAACAGCTGAAAGAGATTCTCCAAGTCAGTTCTTAGTGTAGAAAAGGTAGCTAAGATCCGGGAAATCCTTAATTCGAGTTAAGATTACATGAAACACTGTGTGAATCCTATATTCTTTACTTAAAGGAGACTAGAGTGGTAAATGTGTGTTATACAAGGCAGAATACCATTGAAATAGAGAAAGAAACACGTTCGGCAGCTTTGGAAAGCCTTACACTTCACTGAAATGTAGTACTACACTCTATAACACAGTTGAGAGACAATGTTCCCAAGCTGCCCCCGTTCATAACAGTGTGTAGAAAGGTGTTTGATAAAGAGGGCAAAGCTTATACTTGAGCCAGAAGGCAGAATATAGTAAACTACATGAAAACATGAATAATTCAGTGAAAATGACTGTAAACAGATGAGAACTTGTTTAGAACAGCTGAAAGAGAATCTCCAAGTCAGTTCTTAGTGTAGAAAACGTAGCTAAGATCCGGGAAATCCTTAATTCGAGTTAAGATCACATGAAACACTGTATGAATCCTATATTCTTTACTTAAAGGAGACTAGAGTGGTAAATGTGTGTTATACAAGGCAGAATACCACTGAAATAGAGAAAGAAACACGTTCGGCAGCTTTGGAAAGCCTTACACTTCACTGAAATGTAGTACTACACTCTATAACACAGTTGAGAGACAATGTTCCAAAGCTGCCTCAGTTCATAACAGTGTGTAGGAAGGTGTTTGATAAAGAGGGCAAAGCTTATACTTGGGCCAGAAGGCAGAATATAGGAAACTACATGAAAACATGAATAATTCAGTGAAAATGACTGTAAACAGATGAGAACTGGTTTAGAACAGCTGAAAGAGATTCTCCAAGTCAGTTCTTAGTGTAGAAAAGGTAGCTAAGATCCGGGAAATCCTTAATTCGAGTTAAGATTACATGAAACACTGTATGAATCCTATATTGTTTACTTAAAGGAGACTACAGTGGTAAATGTGTGTTATACAAGGCAGAATACCATTAAAATAGAGAAAGAAACATGTTCGGCAGCTTTGGAAAGCCTTACACTTCACTGAAATGTAGTACTACATTCTATAACACAGTTGAGAGACAATGTTCAATAGCTGCCTCAGTACTTAACAGTGTGTAGGAAGTTGTTTGGTAAAGTGGGCAAAGCTGATACTTGGACCAGAAGGCAGAATATAGGAAACTACATGAAAACATGATTAATTCAGTGAAAATGACTGTAAACAGATGTGAACTTGTTTAGAACAGCTGGAAGAGATTCTCCAAGTCAGTTCTTAGTGTAGAAAAGGTAGCTAAGATCTGGGAAATCCTTAATTCGAGTTAAGATTACATGAAACACTGTATGAATCCTATATTCTTTACTTAAAGGAGACTAGAGTGGTAAATGTGTGTTATACAAGGCAGAATACCATTGAAATAGAGAAAGAAACACGTTCGGCCGCTTTGGAAAGCCTTACACTTCACTGAAATGTAGTACTACACTCTATAACACAGTTGAGAGACAATGTTCCCGAGCTGCCTCAGTTCATAACAGTGTGTAGGAAGGTGTTTGATAAAGAGGGCAAAGCTTATACTTGGGCCAGAAGGCAGAATATAGGAAACTACATGAAAACATGAATAATTCAGTGAAAATGACTGTAAACAGATAAGAACTGGTTTAGAACAGCTGAAAGAGAATCTCCAAGTCAGTTCTTAGTGTAGAAAAGGTAGGTAAGATAAGGGAAATACTTAATTCCAGTTAAGATCACATGAAACACTGTATGAATCCTATATTGTTTACTTAAAGGAGACTAGAGTGGTAAATGTGTGTTATACAAGGCAGAATACCATTGAAATAGAGAAAGAAACACGTTCGGCAGCTTTGGAAAGCCTTACACTTCACTGAAATGTTGTACTACACTCTATAACACAGTTGAGAGACAATGTTCCCGAGCTGCCTCAGTTCATAACAGTGTGTAGGAAGGTGTTTGATAAAGAGGGCAAAGCTTATACTTGGGCCAGAAGGCAGAATATAGGAAACTACATGAAAACATGAATAATTCAGTGAAAATGACTGTAAACAGATGACAACTTGTCTAGAACAGCTGAAAGAGAATCTCCAAGTCAGTTCTTATTGTAGAAAAGGTAGCTAAGATAAGGGAAATCCTTAATTCCAGTTAAGATCACATGAAACACGGTATGAATCCTATATTCTTTACTTAAAGGAGACTAGATTGGTAAATGTGTGTTATACAAGGCAGAATACCACTGAAATAGAGAAAGAAACACGTTCGGCAGCTTTGGAAAGCCTTACACTTCACTGAAATGTAGTACTACACTCTATAACACAGTTGAGAGACAATGTTCCCGAGCTGCCTCAGTTCATAACAGTGTGTAGGAAGGTGTTTGATAAAGAGGGCAAAGCTTATACTTGGGCCAGAAGGCAGAATATAGGAAACTACATGAAAACATGAATAATTCAGTGAAAATGACTGTAAACAGATGAGAACTGGTTTAGAACAGCTGAAAGAGAATCTCCAAGTCAGTTCTTAGTGTAGAAAAGGTAGGTAAGATAAGGGAAATACTTAATTCCAGTTAAGATCACATGAAACACTGTATGAATCCTATATTGTTTACTTAAAGGAGACTAGAGTGGTAAATGTGTGTTATACAAGGCAGAATACCATTGAAATAGAGAAAGAAACACGTTCGGCAGCTTTGGAAAGCCTTACACTTCACTGAAATGTTGTACTACACTCTATAACACAGTTGAGAGACAATGTTCCCGAGCTGCCTCAGTTCATAACAGTGTGTAGGAAGGTGTTTGATAAAGAGGGCAAAGCTTATACTTGGGCCAGAAGGCAGAATATAGGAAACTACATGAAAACATGAATAATTCAGTGAAAATGACTGTAAACAGATGACAACTTGTCTAGAACAGCTGAAAGAGAATCTCCAAGTCAGTTCTTATTGTAGAAAAGGTAGCTAAGATAAGGGAAATCCTTAATTCCAGTTAAGATCACATGAAACACGGTATGAATCCTATATTCTTTACTTAAAGGAGACTAGAGTGGTAAATGTGTGTTATACAAGGCAGAATACCACTGAAATAGAGAAAGAAACACGTTCGGCAGCTTTGGAAAGCCTTACACTTCACTGAAATGTAGTACTACACTCTATAACACAGTTGAGAGACAATGTTCCCCAGCTGCCTCAGTTCATAACAGTGTGTAGGAAGGTGTTTGATAAAGAGGGCAAAGCTTATACTTGGGCCAGAAGGCAGAATATAGGAAACTACATGAAAACATGAATAATTCAGTGAAAATGACTGTAAACAGATGAGAACTGGTTTAGAACAGCTGAAAGAGAATCTCCAAGTCAGTTCTTAGTGTAGAAAAGGTAGGTAAGATAAGGGAAATACTTAATTCCAGTTAAGATCACATGAAACACTGTATGAATCCTATATTGTTTACTTAAAGGAGACTAGAATGGTAAATGTGTGTTATACAAGGCAGAATACCATTGAAATAGAGAAAGAAACACGTTCGGCAGCTTTGGAAAGCCTTACACTTCACTGAAATGTAGTACTACACTCTAAAACACAGTTGAGAGACAATGTTCAATAGCTGCCTCAGTACTTAACAGTGTGTAGGAAATTGTCTGATAAAGTGGGCAAAGCTTATACTTGGGCCAGAAGGCAGAATATAGGAAACTACATGAAAACATGATTAATTCAGTGAAAATGACTGTAAACAGATGTGAACTTGTTTAGAACAGCTGAAGGAGATTCTCCAAGTCAGTTCTTAGTGTAGAAAAGGTAGCTAAGATCCGGGAAATCCTTAATTCGAGTTAAGATTACATGAAACACTGTATGAATCCTATATTCTTTACTTAAAGGAGACTAGAGTAGTAAATGTGTGTTATACAAGGCAGAATACCATTGAAATAGAGAAAGAAATACGTTCGGTAGCTTTGGAAAGCCTTACACTTCACTGAAATGTAGTACTACACTCTATAACACAGTTGAGAGACAATGTTCCCGAGCTGCCTCAGTTCATAACAGTGTGTAGGAAGGTGTTTGATAAAGAGGGCAAAGCTTATACTTGGGCCAGAAGGTAGAATATAGGAAACTACATGAAAACATGAATAATTCAGTGAAAATGACTGTAAACAGATGAGAACTTGTCTAGAACAGCTGAAAGAGAATCTCCAAGTCAGTTCTTATTGTAGAAAAGGTAGCTAAGATAAGGGAAATCCTTAATTCCAGTTAAGATCACATGAAACACTGTATGAATCCTATATTCTTTATTAAAGGAGACTAGAGTGGTAAATGTGTGTTATACAAGGCAGAATACCATTGAAATAGAGAAAGAAACACGTTCGGCAGCTTTGGAAAGCCTTACACTTCACTGAAATGTAGTACTACACTTTATATAACACAGTTGAGAGACAATGTTTCCTAGCTCGCTCAGTTCATAACAGTGTGTAGGAAGTTGTTTGATAAAGTGGGCAAAGCTTATTCTTGGGCCAGAAGGCCGAATATAGGAAACTACATGAGAACATGAATAATTCAGTGAAAATGACTGTAAACAGATGAGAACTGGTTTAGAACATCTGAAAGAGAATCTCCAAGTCAGTTCTTAGTGTAGAACAGGTAGGTAAGATAAGGGAAATACTTAATTCCAGTTAAGATCACATGAAACACTGTATGAATCCTATATTCTTTACTTAAAGGAGACTAGAGTGGTAAATGTGTGTTATACAAGGCAGAATACCATTGAAATACAGAAAGAAACACGTTCGGCAGCTTTGGAAAGCCTTACACTTCACTGAAATGTAGTACTACACTCTATAACACAGTTGACAGACAATGTTCCCGAGCTGCCTCAGTTCATAACAGTGTGTAGGAAGTTGTTTCATAAAGTGGGCAAAGCTTATACTTGGGCCAGAAGGCAGAATATAGGAAACTACATGAAAACATGAATAATTCAGTGAAAATGACTGTAAAAATGAGAACTTGTTTTAGAACAGCTGAAAGAGATCCTCCAAGTCAGTTCTTAGTGTAGAAAAGGTAGCTAAATCCGGAAAATCCTTAATTCCAGTTAAGATCACATGAAACACTGTATGAATCCTATATTCTTTAATTAAAGGAGACTACAATGGTAAATTTGTGTTATACAAGGCAGAATACCATTAAAATAGAGAAAGAAACACGTTCGGCAGCTTTGGAAAGCCTTACACTTCACTGAAATGTAGTACTACACTCTATAAAACAGTTGAGAGACAATGTTCAATAGCTGCCTCAGTACTTAACAGTGTGTAGGAAGTTGTTTGATAAAGTGGGCCAAGCTTATACTTGGGCCAGAAGGCAGAATATAGGAAACTACATGAAAACATGATTAATTCAGTGAAAATGACTGTAAACAGATGTGAACTTGTTTAGAACAGCTGAAAGAGATTCTCCAAGTCAGTTCTTAGTGTAGAAAAGGTAGCTAAGATCTGGGAAATCCTTAATTCGAGTTAAGATTACATGAAACACTGTATGAATCCTATATTCTTTACTTAAAGGAGACTAGAGTGGTAAATGTGTGTTATACAAGGCAGAATACCATTGAAATAGAGAAAGAAACACGTTCGGCGGCTTTGGAAAGCCTTACACTTCACTGAAATGTAGTACTACACTCTATAACACAGTTGAGAGACAATGTTCAATAGCTGACTCAGTACTTAACAGTGTGTAGGAAGTTGTTTGATAAAGTGGGCAAAGCTTATACTTGGACCAGAAGGCAGAATATAGGAAACTACATGAAAACATGATTAATTCAGTGAAAATGACTGTAAACAGATGAGAACTTGTCTAGAACAGCTGAAAGAGAATCTCCAAGTCAGTTCTTATTGTAGAAAAGGTAGCTAAGATAAGGGAAATCCTTAATTCCAGTTAAGATCACATGAAACACTGTATGAATCCTATATTCTTTACTTAAAGGAGACTAGAGTGGTAAATGTGTGTTATACAAGGCAGAATACCACTGAAATAGAGAAAGAAACACGTTAGGCAGCTTTGGAAAGCCTTACACTTCACTGAAATGTAGTACTACACTGTATAACACAGTTGAGAGACAATGTTCCCAAGCTGCCTCAGTTCATAACAGTGTGTAGGAAGGTGTTTGATAAAGAGGGCAAAGCTTATACTTGGGCCAGAAGGCAGAATATAAGAAACTACATGAAAACATGAATAATTCAGTGAAAATGACTGTAAACAGATGAGAACTGGTTTAGAACAGCTGAAAGAGAATCTCAAAGTCAGTTCTTAGTGTAGAAAAGGTAGGTAAGATAAGGGAAATACTTAATTCCAGTTAAGATCACATGAAACACTGTATGAATCCTATATTCTTTACTTAAAGGAGACTAGAGTGGTAAATGTGTGTTATACAAGGCAGAATACCATTGAAATAGAGAAAGAAACACGTTCGGCAGCTTTGGAAAGCCTTACACTTCACTGAAATGTATTACGACACTCTATAACACAGTTGAGAGACAATGTTCAATAGGTGCCTCAGTACTTAACAGTGTGTAGGAAGTTGTTTGATAAAGTGGGCAAAGCTTATACTTGGGCCAGAAGGCGGAATATAGGAAACTACATGAAAACATGATTAATTCAGTGAAAATGACTGTAAGCAGATGTGAACTTGTTTAGAACAGCTGAAAGAGATTCTCCAAGTCAGTTCTTAGTGTAGAAAAGGTAGCTAAGATCCGGGAAATCCTTAATTCGAGTTAAGATTACATGAAACACTGTATGAATCCTATATTCTTTACTTAAAGGAGACTAGAGTGGTAAATGTGTGTTATACAAGGCAGAATACCATTGAAATAGAGAAAGAAACACGTTCGGCAGCTTTGGAAAGCCTTACACTTCACTGAAATGTAGTACTACACTCTATAACACAGTTGAGAGACAATGTTCAATAGCTGCCTCAGTACTTAACAGTGTGTAGGAAGTTGTTTGATAAAGTGGGCAAAGCTTATACTTGGACCAGAAGGCAGAATATAGGAAACTACATGAAAACATGATTAATTCAGTGAAAATGACTGTAAACAGATGTGAACTTGTTTAGAAGAGCTGAAAGAGATTCTCCAAGTCAGTTCTTAGTGTAGAAAAGGTAGCTAAGATCCGGGAAATCCTTAATTCGAGTTAAGATTACATGAAACACTGTATGAATCCTATATTCTTTACTTAAAGGAGACTAGAGTGGTAAATGTGTGTTATACAAGGCAGAATACCATTGAAATAGAGAAAGAAACACGTTCGGCAGCTTTGGAAAGCCTTACACTTCACTGAAATGTAGTACTACACTCTATAACACAGTTGAGAGACAATGTTCCCAAGCTGCCTCAGTTCATAACAGTGTGTAGAAAGGTGTTTGATAAAGAGGGCAAAGCTTATACTTGAGCCAGAAGGCAGAATATAGGAAACTACATGAAAACATGAATAATTCAGTGAAAATGACTGTAAACAGATGAGAAATTGTTTAGAACAGCTGAAAGAGAATCTCCAAGTCAGTTCTTAGTGTAGAAAAGGTAGCTAAGATCCGGGAAATCCTTAATTCGAGTTAAGATCACATGAAACACTGTATGAATCCTATATTCTTTACTTAAAGGAGACTAGAGTGGTAAATGTGTGTTATACAAGGCAGAATACCACTGAAATAGAGAAAGAAACACGTTCGGCAGCTTTGGAAAGCCTTACACTTCACTGAAATGTAGTACTAAGCTCTATAACACAGTTGAGAGACAATGTTCCCAAGCTGCCTCAGTTCATAACAGTGTGTAGGAAGGTGTTTGATAAAGAGGGCAAAGCTTATACTTGGGCCAGAAGGCAGAATATAGGAAACTACATGAAAACATGAATAATTCAGTGAAAATGACTGTAAACAGATGAGAACTGGTTTAGAACAGCTGAAAGAGATTCTCCAAGTCAGTTCTTAGTGTAGAAAAGGTAGCTAAGATCCGGGAAATCCTTAATTCGAGTTAAGATCACATGAAACACTGTATGAATCCTATATTCTTTACTTAAAGGAGACTAGAGTGGTAAATGTGTGTTATACAAGGCAGAATACCATTGAAATAGAGAAAGAAACACGTTCGGCAGCTTTGGAAAGCCTTACACTTCACTGAAATGTAGTACTACACTCTATAACACAGTTGAGAGACAATGTTCCCGAGCTGCCTCAGTTCATAACAGTGTGTAGGAAGTTGTTTCATAAAGTGGGCAAAGCTTATACTTGGGCCAGAAGGCAGAATATAGGAAACTACATGAAAACATGAATAATTCAGTGAAAATGACTGTAAAAATGAGAACTTGTTTTAGAACAGCTGAAAGAGATCCTCCAAGTCAGTTCTTAGTGTAGAAAAGGTAGCTAAATCCGGAAAATCCTTAATTCCAGTTAAGATCACATGAAACACTGTATGAATCCTATATTCTTTAATTAAAGGAGACTACAATGGTAAATTTGTGTTATACAAGGCAGAATACCATTAAAATAGAGAAAGAAACACGTTCGGCAGCTTTGGAAAGCCTTACACTTCACTGAAATGTAGTACTACACTCTATAACACAGTTGAGAGACAATGTTCAATAGCTGCCTCAGTACTTAACAGTGTGTAGGAAGTTGTTTGATAAAGTGGGCAAAGCTTATACTTGGTCCAGAAGGCCGAATATAGGAAACTACATGAGAACACGAATAATTCAGTGAAAATGACTGTAAACAGATGAGAACTGGTTTAGAACAGCTGAAAGAGAATCTCCAAGTCAGTTCTTAGTGTAGAAAAGGTAGGTAAGATAAGGGAAATACTTAATTCCAGTTAAGATCACATGAAACACTGTATGAATCCTATATTCTTTACTTAAAGGAGACTACAGTGGTAAATGTGTGTTATACAAGGCAGAATTCCATTAAAATAGAGAAAGAAACACGTTCGGCAGCTTTTGAAAGCCTTACACTTCACTGAAATGTAGTACTACACTCTATAACACAGTTGAGAGACAATGTTCAATAGCTGCCTCAGTACTTAACAGTGTGTAGGAAGTTGTTTGATAAAGTGGGCAAAGCTTATACTTGGGCCAGAAGGCAGAATATAGGAAACTACATGAAAACATGATTAATTCAGTGAAAATGACTGTAAACAGATGTGAACTTGTTTAGAACAGCTGAAAGAGATTCTCCAAATCAGTTCTTAGTGTAGAAAAGGTAGCTAAGATCTGGGAAATCCTTAATTCGAGTTAAGATTACATGAAACACTGTATGAATCCTATATTCTTTACTTAAAGGAGACAAGAGTGGTAAATGTGTGTTATACAAGGCAGAATACCATTGAAATAGAGAAAGAAACACGTTCGGCAGCTTTGGAAAGCCTTACACTTCACTGAAATGTAGTACTACACTTTATATAACACAGTTGAGAGACAATGTTCCCTAGCTCGCTCAGTTCATAACAGTGTGTAGGAAGTTGTTTGATAAAGTGGGCAAAGCTTATACTTGGGCCAGAAGGCAGAATATAGGAAACTACATGAAAACTTGAATAATTCAGTGAAAATGACTGTAAACAGATGAGAACTTGTTTAGAACAGCTGAAAGAGAATCTCCAAGTCAGTTCTTAGTGTAGAAAAGGTAGCTAAGAGAAGGAAAATCCTTAATTCCAGTTAAGATCACATGAAACACTGTATGAATCCTATATTGTTTACTTAAAGGAGACTAGAGTGGTAAATGTGTGTTATACAAGGCAGAATACCATTGAAATAGAGAAAGAAACACGTTCGGCAGCTTTGGAAAGCCTTACACTTCACTGAAATGTAGTACTACACTTTATATAACACAGTTGAGAGACAATGTTCCCTAGCTCGCTCAGTTCATAACAGTGTGTAGGAAGTTGTTTGATAAAGTGGGCAAAGCTTATACTTGGTCCAGAAGGCCGAATATAGGAAACTACATGAGAACACGAATAATTCAGTGAAAATGACTGTAAACAGATGAGAACTGGTTTAGAACAGCTGAAAGAGAATCTCCAAGTCAGTTCTTAGTGTAGAAAAGGTAGGTAATTTAAGGGAAATACTTAATTCCAGTTAAGATCACATGAAACACTGTATGAATCCTATATTCTTTACTTAAAGGAGACTAGAGTGGTAAATGTGTGTTATACAAGGCAGAATACCATTGAAATAGAGAAAGAAACACGTTCGGCAGCTTTGGAAAGCCTTACACTTCACTGAAATGTAGTACTACACTCTATAACACAGTTGAGAGACAATGTTCCCGAGCTGCCTCAGTTCATAACAGTGTGTAGGAAGTTGTTTCATAAAGTGGGCAAAGCTTATACTTGGGCCAGAAGGCAGAATATAGGAAACTACATGAAAACATGAATAATTCAGTGAAAATGACTGTAAAAATGAGAACTTGTTTTAGAACAGCTGAAAGAGATCCTCCAAGTCAGTTCTTAGTGTAGAAAAGGTAGCTAAATCCGGAAAATCCTTAATTCCAGTTAAGATCACATGAAACACTGTATGAATCCTATATTCTTTAATTAAAGGAGACTACAATGGTAAATTTGTGTTATACAAGGCAGAATACCATTAAAATAGAGAAAGAAACACGTTCGGCAGCTTTGGAAAGCCTTACACTTCACTGAAATGTAGTACTACACTCTATAACACAGTTGAGAGACAATGTTCAATAGCTGCCTCAGTACTTAACAGTGTGTAGGAAGTTGTTTGATAAAGTGGGCAAAGCTTATACTTGGGCCAGAAGGCAGAATATAGGAAACTACATGAAAACATGATTAATTCAGTGAAAATGACTGTAAACAGATGTGAACTTGTTTAGAACAGCTGAAAGAGATTCTCCAAGTCAGTTCTTAGTGTAGAAAAGGTAGCTAAGATCTGGGAAATCCTTAATTCGAGTTAAGATTACATGAAACACTGTATGAATCCTATATTCTTTACTTAAAGGAGACTAGAGTGGTAAATGTGTGTTATACAAGGCAGAATACCATTGAAATAGAGAAAGAAACACGTTCGGCAGCTTTGGAAAGCCTTACACTTCACTGAAATGTAGTACTACACTTTATATAACACAGTTGAGAGACAATGTTCCCTAGCTGCCTCAGTTCATAACAGTGTGTAGGAAGTTGTTTGATAAAGTGGGCAAAGCTTATACTTGGGCCAGAAGGCAGAATATAGGAAACTACATGAAAACATGAATAATTCAGTGAAAATGACTGTAAACAGATGAGAACTGGTTTAGAACAGCTGAAAGAGAATCTCCAAGTCAGTTCTTAGTGTAGAAAAGGTAGCTAAGAGAAGGAAAATCCTTAATTCCAGTTAAGATCACATGAAACACTGTATGAATCCTATATTGTTTACTTAAAGGAGACTAGAGTGGTAAATGTGTGTTATACAAGGCAGAATACCATTGAAATAGAGAAAGAAACACGTTCGGCAGCTTTGGAAAGCCTTACACTTCACTGAAATGTAGTACTACACTTTATATAACACAGTTGAGAGACAATGTTCCCTAGCTCGCTCAGTTCATAACAGTGTGTAGGAAGTTGTTTGATAAAGTGGGCAAAGCTTATACTTGGTCCAGAAGGCCGAATATAGGAAACTACATGAGAACATGAATAATTCAGTGAAAATGAGTGTAAACAGATGAGAACTGGTTTAGAACAGCTGAAAGAGAATCTCCAAGTCAGTTCTTAGTGTAGAAAAGGTAGCTAAGAGAAGGAAAATCCTTAATTCCAGTTAAGATCACATGAAACACTGTATGAATCCTATATTGTTTACTTAAAGGAGACTAGAGTGGTAAATGTGTGTTATACAAGGCAGAATACCATTGAAATAGAGAAAGAAACACGTTCGGCAGCTTTGGAAAGCCTTACACTTCACTGAAATGTAGTACTACACTTTATATAACACAGTTGAGAGACAATGTTCCCTAGCTCGCTCAGTTCATAACAGTGTGTAGGAAGTTGTTTGATAAAGTGGGCAAAGCTTATACTTGGTCCAGAAGGCAGAATATAGGAAACTACATGAGAACACGAATAATTCAGTGAAAATGACTGTAAACAGATGAGAACTGGTTTAGAACAGCTGAAAGAGAATCTCCAAGTCAGTTCTTAGTGTAGAAAAGGTAGGTAAGATAAGGGAAATACTTAATTCCAGTTAAGATCACATGAAACACTGTATGAATCCTATATTCTTTACTTAAAGGAGACTAGAGTGGTAAATGTGTGTTATACAAGGCAGAATACCATTGAAATAGAGAAAGAAACACGTTCGGCAGCTTTGGAAAGCCTTACACTTCACTGAAATGTAGTACTACACTCTATAACACAGTTGAGAGACAATGTTCCCGAGCTGCCTCAGTTCATAACAGTGTGTAGGAAGTTGTTTCATAAAGTGGGCAAAGCTTATACTTGGGCCAGAAGGCAGAATATAGGAAACTACATGAAAACATGAATAATTCAGTGAAAATGACTGTAAAAATGAGAACTTGTTTTAGAACAGCTGAAAGAGATCCTCCAAGTCAGTTCTTAGTGTAGAAAAGGTAGCTAAATCCGGAAAATCCTTAATTCCAGTTAAGATCACATGAAACACTGTATGAATCCTATATTCTTTAATTAAAGGAGACTACAATGGTAAATTTGTGTTATACAAGGCAGAATACCATTAAAATAGAGAAGAAACACGTTCGGCAGCTTTGGAAAGCCTTACACTTCACTGAAATGTAGTACTACACTCTATAACACAGTTGAGAGACAATGTTCAATAGCTGCCTCAGTACTCAACAGTGTGTAGGAAGTTGTTTGATAAAGTGGGCAAAGCTTATACTTGGGCCAGAAGGCAGAATATAGGAAACTACATGAAAACATGATTAATTCAGTGAAAATGACTGTAAACAGATGTGAACTTGTTTAGAACAGCTGAAAGAGATTCTCCAAGTCAGTTCTTAGTGTAGAAAAGGTAGCTAAGATCTGGGAAATCCTTAATTGGAGTTAAGATTACATGAAACACTGTATGAATCCTATATTCTTTACTTAAAGGAGACTAGAGTGGTAAATGTGTGTTATACAAGGCAGAATACCATTGAAATAGAGAAAGAAACACGTTCGGCGGCTTTGGAAAGCCTTACACTTCACTGAAATGTAGTACTACACTCTATAACACAGTTGAGAGACAATGTTCAATAGCTGACTCAGTACTTAACAGTGTGTAGGAAGTTGTTTGATAAAGTGGGCAAAGCTTATACTTGGACCAGAAGGCAGAATATAGGAAACTACATGAAAACATGATTAATTCAGTGAAAATGACTGTAAACAGATGAGAACTTGTCTAGAACAGCTGAAAGAGAATCTCCAAGTCAGTTCTTATTGTAGAAAAGGTAGCTAAGATAAGGGAAATCCTTAATTCCAGTTAAGATCACATGAAACACTGTATGAATCCTATATTCTTTACTTAAAGGAGACTAGAGTGGTAAATGTGTGTTATACAAGGAAGAATACCATTGAAATAGAGAAAGAAACACGTTCGGCAGCTTTGGAAAGCCTTACACTTCACTGAAATGTAGTACTACACTTTATATAACACAGTTGAGAGACAATGTTCCCTAGCTCGCTCAGTTCATAACAGTGTGTAGGAAGTTGTTTGATAAAGTGGGCAAAGCTTATACTTGGTCCAGAAGGCCGAATATAGGAAACTACATGAGAACATGAATAATTCAGTGAAAATGACTGTAAACAGATGAGAACTGGTTTAGAACAGCTGAAAGAGAATCTCCAAGTCAGTTCTTAGTGTAGAAAAGGTAGGTAAGATAAGGGAAATACTTAATTCCAGTTAAGATCACATGAAACACTGTATGAATCCTATATTCTTTACTTAAAGGAGACTAGAGTGGTAAATGTGTGTTATACAAGGCAGAATACCATTGAAACAGAGAAAGAAACACGTTCGGCTGCTTTGGAAAGCCTTACACATCACTGAAATGTAGTACTACACTCTATAACACAGTTGAGAGACAATGTTCCCGAGCTGCCTCAGTTCATAACAGTGTGTAGGAAGTTGTTTCATAAAGTGGGCAAAGCTTATACTTGGGCCAGAAGGCAGAATATAGGAAACTACATGAAAACATGAATAATTCAGTGAAAATGACTGTAAAAATGAGAACTTGTTTTAGAACAGCTGAAAGAGATCCTCCAAGTCAGTTCTTAGTGTAGAAAAGGTAGCTAAATCCGGAAAATCCTTAATTCCAGTTAAGATCACATGAAACACTGTATGAATCCTATATTCTTTAATTAAAGGAGACTACAATGGTAAATTTGTGTTATACAAGGCAGAATACCATTAAAATAGAGAAAGAAACACGTTCGGCAGCTTTGGAAAGCCTTACACTTCACTGAAATGTAGTACTACACTCTATAACACAGTTGAGAGACAATGTTCCCAAGCTGCCTCAGTTCATAACAGTGTGTAGGAAGGTGTTTGATAAAGAGGGCAAAGCTTATACTTGGGCCAGAAGGCAGAATATAGGAAACTACATGAAAACATGAATAATTCAGTGAAAATGACTGTAAACAGATGAGAACTGGTTTAGAACAGCTGAAAGAGAATCTCCAAGTCAGTTCTTAGTGTAGAAAAGGTAGGTAAAATAAGGGAAATAATTAATTCCAGTTAAGATCACATGAAACACTGTATGAAGCCTATATTCTTTACTTAAAGGAGACTAGAGTGGTAAATGTGTGTTATACAAGGCAGAATACCATTGAAATAGAGAAAGAAACACGTTCGGCAGCTTTGGAAAGCCTTACACTTCACTGAAATGTAGTACTACACTCTATAAAACAGTGGAGAGACAATGTTTCCGAGCTGCCTCAGTTCATAACAGTGTGTAGGAAGTTGTTTGATAAAGTGGGCAAAGCTTATACTTGGGCCAGAAGGCAGAATATAGGAAACTACATGAAAACATGAATAATTCAGTGAAAATGACTGTAAACAGATGAGAACTTGTTTTAGAACAGCTGAAAGAGATCCTCCAAGTCAGTTCTTAGTGTAGAAAAGGTAGCTGAATCCGGAAAATCCTTAATTCCAGTTAAGATCACATGAAACACTGTATGAATCCTATATTCTTTACTTAAAGGAGACTACAGTGGTAAATGTGTGTTATACAAGGCAGAATTCCATTAAAATAGAGAAAGAAACACGTTCGGCAGCTTTTGAAAGCCTTACACTTCACTGAAATGTAGTACTACACTCTATAACACAGTTGAGAGACAATGTTCAATAGCTGCCTCAGTACTTAACAGTGTGTAGGAAGTTGTTTGATAAAGTGGGCAAAGCTTATACTTGGGCCAGAAGGCAGAATATAGGAAACTACATGAAAACATGATTAATTCAGTGAAAATGACTGTAAACAGATGTGAACTTGTTTAGAACAGCTGAAAGAGATTCTCCAAGTCAGTTCTTAGTGTAGAAAAGGTAGCTAAGATCTGGGAAATCCTTAATTCGAGTTAAGATTACATGAAACACTGTATGAATCCTATATTCTTTACTTAAAGGAGACAAGAGTGGTAAATGTGTGTTATACAAGGCAGAATACCATTGAAATAGAGAAAGAAACACGTTCGGCGTCTTTGGAAAGCCTTACACTTCACTGAAATGTAGTACTACACTCTATAACACAGTTGAGAGACAATGTTCAATAGCTGACTCAGTACTTAACAGTGTGTAGGAAGTTGTTTGATAAAGTGGGCAAAGCTTATACTTGGACCAGAAGGCAGAATATAGGAAACTACATGAAAACATGATTAATTCAGTGAAAATGACTGTAAACAGATGAGAACTTGTCTAGAACAGCTGAAAGAGAATCTCCAAGTCAGTTCTTATTGTAGAAAAGGTAGCTAAAATAAGGGAAATCCTTAATTCCAGTTAAGATCACATGAAACACTGTATGAATCCTATATTCTTTACTTAAAGGAGACTAGAGTGGTAAATGTGTGTTATACAAGGCAGAATACCATTGAAATAGAGAAAGAAACACGTTCGGCAGCTTTGGAAAGCCTTACACTTCACTGAAATGTAGTACTACACTTTATATAACACAGTTGAGAGACAATGTTCCCTAGCTCGCTCAGTTCATAACAGTGTGTAGGAAGTTGTTTGATAAAGTGGGCAAAGCTTATACTTGGGCCAGAAGGCAGAATATAGGAAACTACATGAAAACTTGAATAATTCAGTGAAAATGACTGTAAACAGATGAGAACTTGTTTAGAACAGCTGAAAGAGAATCTCTAAGTCAGTTCTTAGTGTAGAAAAGGTAGCTAAGAGAAGGAAAATCCTTAATTCCAGTTAAGATCACATGAAACACTGTATGAATCCTATATTGTTTACTTAAAGGAGACTAGAGTGGTAAATGTGTGTTATACAAGGCAGAATACCATTGAAATAGAGAAAGAAACACGTTCGGCAGCTTTGGAAAGCCTTACACTTCACTGAAATGTAGTACTACACTCTATAAAACAGTTGAGAGACAATGTTTCCGAGCTGCCTCAATTCATAACAGTGTGTAGGAAGTTGTTTGATAAAGTGGGCAAAGCTTATACTTGGGCCAGAAGGCAGAATATAGGAAACTACATGAAAACATGAATAATTCAGTGAAAATGACTGTAAACAGATGAGAACTTGTTTTAGAACAGCTGAAAGAGATCCTCCAAGTCAGTTCTTAGTGTAGAAAAGGTAGCTGAATCCGGAAAATCCTTAATTCCAGTTAAGATCACATGAAACACTGTATGAATCCTATATTCTTTACTTAAAGGAGACTACAGTGGTAAATGTGTGTTATACAAGGCAGAATTCCATTAAAATAGAGAAAGAAACACGTTCGGCAGCTTTTGAAAGCCTTACACTTCACTGAAATGTAGTACTACACTCTATAACACAGTTGAGAGACAATGTTCAATAGCTGCCTCAGTACTTAACAGTGTATAGGAAGTTGTTTGATAAAGTGGGCAAAGCTTATACTTGGGCCAGAAGGCAGAATATAGGAAACTACATGAAAACATGATTAATTCAGTGAAAATGACTGTAAACAGATGTGAACTTGTTTAGAACAGCTGAAAGAGATTCTCCAAGTCAGTTCTTAGTGTAGAAAAGGTAGCTAAGATCTGGGAAATCCTTAATTCGAGTTAAGATTACATGAAACACTGTATGAATCCTATATTCTTTACTTAAAGGAGACAAGAGTGGTAAATGTGTGTTATACAAGGCAGAATACCATTGAAATAGAGAAAGAAACACGTTCGGCGTCTTTGGAAAGCCTTACACTTCACTGAAATGTAGTACTACACTCTATAACACAGTTGAGAGACAATGTTTAATAGCTGACTCAGTACTTAACAGTGTGTAGGAAGTTGTTTGATAAAGTGGGCAAAGCTTATACTTGGACCAGAAGGCAGAATATAGGAAACTACATGAAAACATGATTAATTCAGTGAAAATGACTGTAAACAGATGAGAACTTGTTTAGAACAGCTGAAAGAGAATCTCCAAGTCAGTTCTTATTGTAGAAAAGGTAGCTAAGAGAAGGAAAATCCTTAATTCCAGTTAAGATCACATGAAACACTGTATGAATCCTATATTCTTTACTTAAAGGAGACTAGAGTGGTAAATGTGTGTTATACAAGGCAGAATACCATTGAAATAGAGAAAGAAACACGTTCGGCAGCTTTGGAAAGCCTTACACTTCACTGAAATGTAGTACTACACTTTATATAACACAGTTGAGAGACAATGTTCCCTAGCTCGCTCAGTTCATAACAGTGTGTAGGAAGTTGTTTGATAAAGTGGGCAAAGCTTATACTTGGGCCAGAAGGCAGAATATAGGAAACTACATGAAAACTTGAATAATTCAGTGAAAATGACTGTAAACAGATGAGAACTTGTTTAGAACAGCTGAAAGAGAATCTCCAAGTCAGTTCTTAGTGTAGAAAAGGTAGCTAAGAGAAGGAAAATCCTTAATTCCAGTTAAGATCACATGAAACACTGTATGAATCCTATATTGTTTACTTAAAGGAGACTAGAGTGGTAAATGTGTGTTATACAAGGCAGAATACCATTGAAATAGAGAAAGAAACACGTTCGGCAGCTTTGGAAAGCCTTACACTTCACTGAAATGTAGTACTACACTTTATATAACACAGTTGAGAGACAATGTTCCCTAGCTCGCTCAGTTCATAACAGTGTGTAGGAAGTTGTTTGATAAAGTGGGCAAAGCTTATACTTGGTCCAGAAGGCCGAATATAGGAAACTACATGAGAACACGAATAATTCAGTGAAAATGACTGTAAACAGATGAGAACTGGTTTAGAACAGCTGAAAGAGAATCTCCAAGTCAGTTCTTAGTGTAGAAAAGGTAGGTAAGATAAGGGAAATACTTAATTCCAGTTAAGATCACATGAAACACTGTATGAATCCTATATTCTTTACTTAAAGGAGACTAGAGTGGTAAATGTGTGTTATACAAGGCAGAATACCATTGAAATAGAGAAAGAAACACGTTCGGCAGCTTTGGAAAGCCTTACACTTCACTGAAATGTAGTACTACACTCTATAACACAGTTGAGAGACAATGTTCCCGAGCTGCCTCAGTTCATAACAGTGTGTAGGAAGTTGTTTCATAAAGTGGGCAAAGCTTATACTTGGGCCAGAAGGCAGAATATAGGAAACTACATGAAAACATGAATAATTCAGTGAAAATGACTGTAAAAATGAGAACTTGTTTTAGAACAGCTGAAAGAGATCCTCCAAGTCAGTTCTTAGTGTAGAAAAGGTAGCTAAATCCGGAAAATCCTTAATTCCAATTAAGATCACATGAAACACTGTATGAATCCTATATTCTTTAATTAAAGGAGACTACAATGGTAAATTTGTGTTATACAAGGCAGAATACCATTAAAATAGAGAAAGAAACACGTTCGGCAGCTTTGGAAAGCCTTACACTTCACTGAAATGTAGTACTACACTCTATAACACAGTTGAGAGACAATGTTCAATAGCTGCCTCAGTACTTAACAGTGTGTAGGAAGTTGTTTGATAAAGTGGGCAAAGCTTATACTTGGGCCAGAAGGCAGAATATAGGAAACTACATGAAAACATGATTAATTCAGTGAAAATGACTGTAAACAGATGTGAACTTGTTTAGAACAGCTGAAAGAGATTCTCCAAGTCAGTTCTTAGTGTAGAAAAGGTAGCTAAGATCTGGGAAATCCTTAATTCGAGTTAAGATTACATGAAACACTGTATGAATCCTATATTCTTTACTTAAAGGAGACTAGAGTGGTAAATGTGTGTTATACAAGGCAGAATACCATTGAAATAGAGAAAGAAACACGTTCGGCGGCTTTGGAAAGCCTTACACTTCACTGAAATGTAGTACTACACTCTATAACACAGTTGAGAGACAATGTTCAATAGCTGACTCAGTACTTAACAGTGTGTAGGAAGTTGTTTGATAAAGTGGGCAAAGCTTATACTTGGACCAGAAGGCAGAATATAGGAAACTACATGAAAACATGATTAATTCAGTGAAAATGACTGTAAACAGATGAGAACTTGTCTAGAACAGCTGAAAGAGAATCTCCAAGTCAGTTCTTATTGTAGAAAAGGTAGCTAAGATAAGGGAAATCCTTAATTCCAGTTAAGATCACATGAAACACTGTATGAATCCTATATTCTTTACTTAAAGGAGACTAGAGTGGTAAATGTGTGTTATACAAGGCAGAATACCATTGAAATGGAGAAAGAAACACGTTCGGCAGCTTTGGAAAGCCTTACACTTCACTGAAATGTAGTACTACACTCTATAACACAGTTGAGAGACAATGTTTAATAGCTGACTCAGTACTTAACAGTGTGTAGGAAGTTGTTTGATAAAGTGGGCAAAGCTTATACTTGTACCAGAAGGCAGAATATAGGAAACTACATGAAAACATGATTAATTCAGTGAAAATGACTGTAAACAGATGAGAACTTGTCTAGAACAGCTGAAAGAGAATCTCCAAGTCAGTTCTTATTGTAGAAAAGGTAGCTAAGATAAGGGAAATCCTTAATTCCAGTTAAGATCACATGAAACACTGTATGAATCCTATATTCTTTACTTAAAGGAGACTAGAGTGGTAAATGTGTGTTATACAAGGCAGAATACCATTGAAATAGAGAAAGAAACACGTTCGGCAGCTTTGGAAAGCCTTACACTTCACTGAAATGTAGTCCTACACTCTATAACACAGTTGAGAGACAATGTTCCCTAGCTCGCTCAGTTCATAACAGTGTGTAGGAAGTTGTTTGATAAAGTGGGCAAAGCTTATACTTGGGCCAGAAGGCAGAATATAGGAAACTACATGAAAACTTGAATAATTCAGTGAAAATGACTGTAAACAGATGAGAACTTGTTTAGAACAGCTGAAAGAGAATCTCCAAGTCAGTTCTTAGTGTAGAAAAGGTAGCTAAGAGAAGGAAAATCCTTAATTCCAGTTAAGATCACATGAAACACTGTATGAATCCTATATTGTTTACTTAAAGGAGACTAGAGTGGTAAATGTGTGTTATACAAGGCAGAATACCATTGAAATAGAGAAAGAAACACGTTCGGCAGCTTTGGAAAGCCTTACACTTCACTGAAATGTAGTACTACACTTTATATAACACAGTTGAGAGACAATGTTCCCTAGCTCGCTCAGTTCATAACAGTGTGTAGGAAGTTGTTTGATAAAGTGGGCAAAGCTTATACTTGGTCCAGAAGGCCGAATATAGGAAACTACATGAGAACACGAATAATTCAGTGAAAATGACTGTAAACAGATGAGAACTGGTTTAGAACAGCTGAAAGAGAATCTCCAAGTCAGTTCTTAATGTAGAAAAGGTAGGTAAGATAAGGGAAATACTTAATTCCAGTTAAGATCACATGAAACACTGTATGAATCCTATATTCTTTACTTAAAGGAGACTAGAGTGGTAAATGTGTGTTATACAAGGCAGAATACCATTGAAATAGAGAAAGAAACACGTTCGGCAGCTTTGGAAAGCCTTACACTTCACTGAAATGTAGTACTACACTCTATAACACATTTGAGAGACAATGTTCCCGAGCTGCCTCAGTTGAAAACAGTGTGTAGGAAGTTGTTTCATAAAGTGGGCAAAGCTTATACTTGGGCCAGAAGGCAGAATATAGGAAACTACATGAAAACATGAATAATTCAGTGAAAATGACTGTAAAAATGAGAACTTGTTTTAGAACAGCTGAAAGAGATCCTCCAAGTCAGTTCTTAGTGTAGAAAAGGTAGCTAAATCCGGAAAATCCTTAATTCCAGTTAAGATCACATGAAACACTGTATGAATCCTATATTCTTTACTTAAAGGAGACTAGAGTGGTAAATGTGTTATACAAGGCAGAATACCATTAAAATAGAGAAAGAAACACGTTCGGCAGCTTTGGAAAGCCTTACACTTCACTGAAATGTAGTACTACACTCTATAACACAGTTGAGAGACAATGTTCAATAGCTGCCTCAGTACTTAACAGTGTGTAGGAAGTTGTTTGATAAAGTGGGCAAAGCTTATACTTGGGCCAGAAGGCAGAATATAGGAAACTACATGAAAACATGATTAATTCAGTGAAAATGACTGTAAACAGATGTGAACTTGTTTAGAACAGCTGAAAGAGATTCTCCAAGTCAGTTCTTAGTGTAGAAAAGGTAGCTAAGATCTGGGAAATCCTTAATTCGAGTTAAGATTACATGAAACACTGTATGAATCCTATATTCTTTACTTAAAGGAGACTAGAGTGGTAAATGTGTGTTATACAAGGCAGAATACCATTGAAATAGAGAAAGAAACACGTTCGGCGGCTTTGGAAAGCCTTACACTTCACTGAAATGTAGTACTACACTCTATAACACAGTTGAGAGACAATGTTCAATAGCTGACTCAGTACTTAACAGTGTGTAGGAAGTTGTTTGATAAAGTGGGCAAAGCTTATACTTGGACCAGAAGGCAGAATATAGGAAACTACATGAAAACATGATTAATTCAGTGAAAATGACTGTAAACAGATGAGAACTTGTCTAGAACAGCTGAAAGAGAATCTCAAAGTCAGTTCTTATTGTAGAAAAGGTAGCTAAGATAAGGGAAATCCTTAATTCCAGTTAAGATCACATGAAACACTGTATGAATCCTATATTCTTTACTTAAAGGAGACTAGAGTGGTAAATGTGTGTTATACAAGGCAGAATACCATTGAAATAGAGAAAGAAACACGTTCGGCAGCTTTGGAAAGCCTTACACTTCACTGAAATGTAGTACTACACTTTATATAACACAGTTGAGAGACAATGTTCCCTAGCTCGCTCAGTTCATAACAGTGTGTAGGAAGTTGTTTGATAAAGTGGGCAAAGCTTATACTTGGTCCAGAAGGCCGAATATAGGAAACTACATGAGAACATGAATAATTCAGTGAAAATGACTGTAAACAGATGAGAACTGGTTTAGAACAGCTGAAAGAGAATCTCCAAGTCAGTTCTTAGTGTAGAAAAGGTAGCTAAGAGAAGGAAAATCCTTAATTCCAGTTAAGATCACATGAAACACTGTATGAATCCTATATTGTTTACTTAAAGGAGACTAGAGTGGTAAATGTGTGTTATACAAGGCAGAATACCATTGAAATAGAGAAAGAAACACGTTCGGCAGCTTTGGAAAGCCTTACACTTCACTGAAATGTAGTACAACACTCTATAACACAGTTGAGAGACAATGTTCCCGAGCTGCCTCAGTTCATAACAGTGTGTAGGAAGTTGTTTGATAAAGTGGGCAAAGCTTATACTTGGGCCAGAAGGCAGAATATAGGAAACTACATGAAAACATGAATAATTCAGTGAAAATGACTGTAAACAGATGAGAACTTGTTTTAGAACAGCTGAAAGAGATACTCCAAGTCAGTTCTTAGTGTAGAAAAGGTAGCTAAATCCGGAAAATCCTTAATTCCAGTTAAGATCACATGAAACACTGTATGAATCCTGTATTCTTTAATTAAAGGAGACTACAATGGTAAATTTGTGTTATACAAGGCAGAATACCATTAAAATAGAGAAAGAAACACGTTCAGCAGCTTTGGAAAGCCTTACACTTCACTGAAATGTAGTACTACACTTTATATAACACAGTTGAGAGACAATGTTCCCTAGCTCCCTCAGTTCATAACAGTGTGAAGGAAGTTGTTTGATAAAGTGGGCAAAGCTTATACTTGGGCCAGAAGGCAGAATATAGGAAACTACATGAAAACATGATTAATTCAGTGCAAATGACTGTAAACAGATGACAACTTGTCTAGAACAGCTGAAAGAGAATCTCCAAGTCAGTTCTTAGTGTAGAAAAGGTAGCTAAGATAAGGAAAATCCTTAATTCCAGTTAAGATCACATGAAACACTGTATGAATCCTATATTCTTTACTTAAAGGAGACTAGAGTGGTAAATGTGTGTTATACAAGGCAGAATACCATTGAAATAGAGAAAGAAACACGTTCGGCAGCTTTGGAAAGCCTTACACTTCACTGAAATGTAGTACTACACTCTATAACACAGTTGAGAGACAATGTTCCCGAGCTGCCTCAGTTCATAACAGTGTGTAGGAAGTTGTTTCATAAAGTGGGCAAAGCTTATACTTGGGCCAGAAGGCAGAATATAGGAAACTACATGAAAAAATGATTAATTCAGTGAAAATGACTGTAAACAGATGAGAACTTGTTTAGAACAGCTGAAAGAGAATCTCCAAGTCAGTTCTTAGTGTAGAAAAGGTAGCTAAGAGAAGGAAAATCCTTAATTCCAGTTAAGATCACATGAAACACTGTATGAATCCTATATTGTTTACTTAAAGGAGACTAGAGTGGTAAATGTGTGTTATACAAGGCAGAATACCATTGAAATAGAGAAAGAAACACGTTCGGCAGCTTTGGAAAGCCTTACACTTCACTGAAATGTAGTACTACACTTTATATAACACAGTTGAGAGACAATGTTCCCTAGCTCGCTCAGTTCATAACAGTGTGTAGGAAGTTGTTTGATAAAGTGGGCAAAGCTTATACTTGGTCCAGAAGGCCGAATATAGGAAACTACATGAGAACATGAATAATTCAGTGAAAATGACTGTAAACAGATGAGAACTGGTTTAGAACAGCTGAAAGAGAATCTCCAAGTCAGTTCTTAGTGTAGAAAAGGTAGGTAAGATAAGGGAAATACTTAATTCCAGTTAAGATCACATGAAACACTGTATGAATCCTATATTGTTTACTTAAAGGAGACTAGAGTGGTAAATGTGTGTTATACAAGGCAGAATACCATTGAAATAGAGAAAGAAACACGTTCGGCAGCTTTGGAAAGCCTTACACTTCACTGAAATGTAGTACTACACTCTATAACACAGTTGAGAGACAATGTTCCCGAGCTGCCTCAGTTCATAACAGTGTGTAGGAAGTTGTTTCATAAAGTGGGCAAAGCTTATACTTGGGCCAGAAGGCAGAATATAGGAAACTACATGAAAACATGAATAATTCAGTGAAAATGACTGTAAAAATGAGAACTTGTTTTAGAACAGCTGAAAGAGATCCTCCAAGTCAGTTCTTAGTGTAGAAAAGGTAGCTAAATCCGGAAAATCCTTAATTCCAGTTAAGATCACATGAAACACTGTATGAATCCTATATTCTTTAATTAAAGGAGACTACAATGGTAAATTTGTGTTATACAAGGCAGAATACCATTAAAATAGAGAAAGAAACACGTTCGGCAGCTTTGGAAAGCCTTACACTTCACTGAAATGTAGTACTACACTCTATAACACAGTTGAGAGACAATGTTCAATAGCTGCCTCAGTACTTAACAGTGTGTAGGAAGTTGTTTGATAAAGTGGGCAAAGCTTATACTTGGTCCAGAAGGCCGAATATAGGAAACTACATGAGAACATGAATAATTAAGTGAAAATGACTGTAAACAGATGAGAACTGGTTTAGAACAGCTGAAAGAGAATCTCCAAGTCAGTTCTTAGTGTAGAAAAGGTAGCTAAATCCGGAAAATCCTTAATTCCAGTTAAGATCACATGAAACACTGTATGAATCCTATATTCTTTAATTAAAGGAGACTACAATGGTAAATTTGTGTTATACAAGGCAGAATACCATTAAAATAGAGAAAGAAACACGTTCGGCAGCTTTGGAAAGCCTTACACTTCACTGAAATGTAGTACTACACTCTATAACACAGTTGAGAGACAATGTTCAATAGCTGCCTCAGTACTTAACAGTGTGTAGGAAGTTGTTTGATAAAGTGGGCAAAGCTTATACTTGGACCAGAAGGCAGAATATAGGAAACTACATGAAAACATGATTAATTCAGTGAAAATGACTGTAAACAGATGTGAACTTGTTTAGAACAGCTGAAAGAGATTCTCCAAGTCAGTTCTTAGTGTAGAAAAGGTAGCTAAGATCTGGGAAATCCTTAATTCGAGTTAAGATTACATGAAACACTGTATGAATCCTATATTCTTTACTTAAAGGAGACAAGAGTGGTAAATGTGTGTTATACAAGGCAGAATACCATTGAAATAGAGAAAGAAACACGTTCGGCGTCTTTGGAAAGCCTTACACTTCACTGAAATGTAGTACTACACTCTATAACACAGTTGAGAGACAATGTTCAATAGCTGACTCAGTACTTAACAGTGTGTAGGAAGTTGTTTGATAAAGTGGGCAAAGCTTATACTTGGACCAGAAGGCAGAATATAGGAAACTACATGAAAACATGATTAATTCAGTGAAAATGACTGTAAACAGATGAGAACTTGTCTAGAACAGCTGAAAGAGAATCTCCAAGTCAGTTCTTATTGTAGAAAAGGTAGCTAAGATAAGGGAAATCCTTAATTCCAGTTAAGATCACATGAAACACTGTATGAATCCTATATTCTTTACTTAAAGGAGACTAGAGTGGTAAATGTGTGTTATACAAGGCAGAATACCATTGAAATAGAGAAAGAAACACGTTCGGCAGCTTTGGAAAGCCTTACACTTCACTGAAATGTAGTACTACACTTTATATAACACAGTTGAGAGACAATGTTCCCTAGCTCGCTCAGTTCATAACAGTGTGTAGGAAGTTGTTTGATAAAGTGGGCAAAGCTTATACTTGGGCCAGAAGGCAGAATATAGGAAACTACATGAAAACTTGAATAATACAGTGAAAATGACTGTAAACAGATGAGAACTGGTTTAGAACAGCTGAAAGAGAATCTCCAAGTCAGTTCTTAGTGTAGAAAAGGTAGCTAAGAGAAGGAAAATCCTTAATTCCAGTTAAGATCACATGAAACACTGTATGAATCCTATATTGTTTACTTAAAGGAGACTAGAGTGGTAAATGTGTGTTATACAAGGCAGAATACCATTGAAATAGAGAAAGAAACACGTTCGGCAGCTTTGGAAAGCCTTACACTTCACTGAAATGTAGTACTACACTCTATAACACAGTTGAGAGACAATGTTCCCGAGCTGCCTCAGTTCATAACAGTGTGTAGGAAGTTGTTTGATAAAGTGGGCAAAGCTTATACTTGGGCCAGAAGGCAGAATATAGGAAACTACATGAAAACATGAATAATTCAGTGAAAATGACTGTAAACAGATGAGAACTTGTTTTAGAACAGCTGAAAGAGATACTCCAAGTCAGTTCTTAGTGTAGAAAAGGTAGCTAAATCCGGAAAATCCTTAATTCCAGTTAAGATCACATGAAACACTGTATGAATCCTGTATTCTTTAATTAAAGGAGACTACAATGGTAAATTTGTGTTATACAAGGCAGAATACCATTAAAATAGAGAAAGAAACACGTTCAGCAGCTTTGGAAAGCCTTACACTTCACTGAAATGTAGTACTACACTTTATATAACACAGTTGAGAGACAATGTTCCCTAGCTCCCTCAGTTCATAACAGTGTGAAGGAAGTTGTTTGATAAAGTGGGCAAAGCTTATACTTGTGCCAGAAGGCAGAATATAGGAAACTACATGAAAACATGATTAATTCAGTGCAAATGACTGTAAACAGATGACAACTTGTCTAGAACAGCTGAAAGAGAATCTCCAAGTCAGTTCTTAGTGTAGAAAAGGTAGCTAAGATAAGGAAAATCCTTAATTCCAGTTAAGATCACATGAAACACTGTATGAATCCTATATTCTTTACTTAAAGGAGACTAGAGTGGTAAATGTGTGTTATACAAGGCAGAATACCATTGAAATAGAGAAAGAAACACGTTCGGCAGCTTTGGAAAGCCTTACACTTCACTGAAATGTAGTACTACACTCTATAACACAGTTGAGAGACAATGTTCCCGAGCTGCCTCAGTTCATAACAGTGTGTAGGAAGTTGTTTCATAAAGTGGGCAAAGCTTATACTTGGGCCAGAAGGCAGAATATAGGAAACTACATGAAAAAATGATTAATTCAGTGAAAATGACTGTAAACAGATGAGAACTTGTTTAGAACAGCTGAAAGAGAATCTCCAAGTCAGTTCTTAGTGTAGAAAAGGTAGCTAAGAGAAGGAAAATCCTTAATTCCAGTTAAGATCACATGAAACACTGTATGAATCCTATATTGTTTACTTAAAGGAGACTAGAGTGGTAAATGTGTGTTATACAAGGCAGAATACCATTGAAATAGAGAAAGAAACACGTTCGGCAGCTTTGGAAAGCCTTACACTTCACTGAAATGTAGTACTACACTTTATATAACACAGTTGAGAGACAATGTTCCCTAGCTCGCTCAGTTCATAACAGTGTGTAGGAAGTTGTTTGATAAAGTGGGCAAAGCTTATACTTGGTCCAGAAGGCCGAATATAGGAAACTACATGAGAACATGAATAATTCAGTGAAAATGACTGTAAACAGATGAGAACTGGTTTAGAACAGCTGAAAGAGAATCTCCAAGTCAGTTCTTAGTGTAGAAAAGGTAGGTAAGATAAGGGAAATACTTAATTCCAGTTAAGATCACATGAAACACTGTATGAATCCTATATTGTTTACTTAAAGGAGACTAGAGTGGTAAATGTGTGTTATACAAGGCAGAATACCATTGAAATAGAGAAAGAAACACGTTCGGCAGCTTTGGAAAGCCTTACACTTCACTGAAATGTAGTACTACACTCTATAACACAGTTGAGAGACAATGTTCCCGAGCTGCCTCAGTTCATAACAGTGTGTAGGAAGTTGTTTCATAAAGTGGGCAAAGCTTATACTTGGGCCAGAAGGCAGAATATAGGAAACTACATGAAAACATGAATAATTCAGTGAAAATGACTGTAAAAATGAGAACTTGTTTTAGAACAGCTGAAAGAGATCCTCCAAGTCAGTTCTTAGTGTAGAAAAGGTAGCTAAATCCGGAAAATCCTTAATTCCAGTTAAGATCACATGAAACACTGTATGAATCCTATATTCTTTAATTAAAGGAGACTACAATGGTAAATTTGTGTTATACAAGGCAGAATACCATTAAAATAGAGAAAGAAACACGTTCGGCAGCTTTGGAAAGCCTTACACTTCACTGAAATGTAGTACTACACTCTATAACACAGTTGAGAGACAATGTTCAATAGCTGCCTCAGTACTTAACAGTGTGTAGGAAGTTGTTTGATAAAGTGGGCAAAGCTTATACTTGGTCCAGAAGGCCGAATATAGGAAACTACATGAGAACATGAATAATTAAGTGAAAATGACTGTAAACAGATGAGAACTGGTTTAGAACAGCTGAAAGAGAATCTCCAAGTCAGTTCTTAGTGTAGAAAAGGTAGCTAAATCCGGAAAATCCTTAATTCCAGTTAAGATCACATGAAACACTGTATGAATCCTATATTCTTTAATTAAAGGAGACTACAATGGTAAATTTGTGTTATACAAGGCAGAATACCATTAAAATAGAGAAAGAAACACGTTCGGCAGCTTTGGAAAGCCTTACACTTCACTGAAATGTAGTACTACACTCTATAACACAGTTGAGAGACAATGTTCAATAGCTGCCTCAGTACTTAACAGTGTGTAGGAAGTTGTTTGATAAAGTGGGCAAAGCTTATACTTGGACCAGAAGGCAGAATATAGGAAACTACATGAAAACATGATTAATTCAGTGAAAATGACTGTAAACAGATGTGAACTTGTTTAGAACAGCTGAAAGAGATTCTCCAAGTCAGTTCTTAGTGTAGAAAAGGTAGCTAAGATCTGGGAAATCCTTAATTCGAGTTAAGATTACATGAAACACTGTATGAATCCTATATTCTTTACTTAAAGGAGACAAGAGTGGTAAATGTGTGTTATACAAGGCAGAATACCATTGAAATAGAGAAAGAAACACGTTCGGCGTCTTTGGAAAGCCTTACACTTCACTGAAATGTAGTACTACACTCTATAACACAGTTGAGAGACAATGTTCAATA
Organism: Pipistrellus hanaki; assembly: GCF_964339955.1. Classification (NCBI taxonomy): domain Eukaryota; kingdom Metazoa; phylum Chordata; class Mammalia; order Chiroptera; family Vespertilionidae; genus Pipistrellus; species Pipistrellus hanaki. The sequence continues at coordinate 967,617 of NW_028182298.1, read as the reverse complement.
GCTGACTCAGTACTTAACAGTGTGTAGGAAGTTGTTTGATAAAGTGGGCAAAGCTTATACTTGGACCAGAAGGCAGAATATAGGAAACTACATGAAAACATGATTAATTCAGTGAAAATGACTGTAAACAGATGAGAACTTGTCTAGAACAGCTGAAAGAGAATCTCCAAGTCAGTTCTTATTGTAGAAAAGGTAGCTAAGATAAGGGAAATCCTTAATTCCAGTTAAGATCACATGAAACACTGTATGAATCCTATATTCTTTACTTAAAGGAGACTAGAGTGGTAAATGTGTGTTATACAAGGCAGAATACCATTGAAATAGAGAAAGAAACACGTTCGGCAGCTTTGGAAAGCCTTACACTTCACTGAAATGTAGTACTACACTTTATATAACACAGTTGAGAGACAATGTTCCCTAGCTCGCTCAGTTCATAACAGTGTGTAGGAAGTTGTTTGATAAAGTGGGCAAAGCTTATACTTGGGCCAGAAGGCAGAATATAGGAAACTACATGAAAACTTGAATAATTCAGTGAAAATGACTGTAAACAGATGAGAACTTGTTTAGAACAGCTGAAAGAGAATCTCTAAGTCAGTTCTTAGTGTAGAAAAGGTAGCTAAGAGAAGGAAAATCCTTAATTCCAGTTAAGATCACATGAAACACTGTATGAATCCTATATTGTTTACTTAAAGGAGACTAGAGTGGTAAATGTGTGTTATACAAGGCAGAATACCATTGAAATAGAGAAAGAAACACGTTCGGCAGCTTTGGAAAGCCTTACACTTCACTGAAATGTAGTACTACACTCTATAAAACAGTTGAGAGACAATGTTTCCGAGCTGCCTCAGTTCATAACAGTGTGTAGGAAGTTGTTTGATAAAGTGGGCAAAGCTTATACTTGGGCCAGAAGGCAGAATATAGGAAACTACATGAAAACATGAATAATTCAGTGAAAATGACTGTAAACAGATGAGAACTTGTTTTAGAACAGCTGAAAGAGATCCTCCAAGTCAGTTCTTAGTGTAGAAAAGGTAGCTGAATCCGGAAAATCCTTAATTCGAGTTAAGATCACATGAAACACTGTATGAATCCTATATTCTTTACTTAAAGGAGACTACAGTGGTAAATGTGTGTTATACAAGGCAGAATTCCATTAAAATAGAGAAAGAAACACGTTCGGCAGCTTTTGAAAGCCTTACACTTCACTGAAATGTAGTACTACACTCTATAACACAGTTGAGAGACAATGTTCAATAGCTGCCTCAGTACTTAACAGTGTGTAGGAAGTTGTTTGATAAAGTGGGCAAAGCTTATACTTGGGCCAGAAGGCAGAATATAGGAAACTACATGAAAACATGATTAATTCAGTGAAAATGACTGTAAACAGATGTGAACTTGTTTAGAACAGCTGAAAGAGATTCTCCAAGTCAGTTCTTAGTGTAGAAAAGGTAGCTAAGATCTGGGAAATCCTTAATTCGAGTTAAGATTACATGAAACACTGTATGAATCCTATATTCTTTACTTAAAGGAGACAAGAGTGGTAAATGTGTGTTATACAAGGCAGAATACCATTGAAATAGAGAAAGAAACACGTTCGGCGTCTTTGGAAAGCCTTACACTTCACTGAAATGTAGTACTACACTCTATAACACAGTTGAGAGACAATGTTTAATAGCTGACTCAGTACTTAACAGTGTGTAGGAAGTTGTTTGATAAAGTGGGCAAAGCTTATACTTGGACCAGAAGGCAGAATATAGGAAACTACATGAAAACATGATTAATTCAGTGAAAATGACTGTAAACAGATGAGAACTTGTCTAGAACAGCTGAAAGAGAATCTCCAAGTCAGTTCTTATTGTAGAAAAGGTAGCTAAGATAAGGGAAATCCTTAATTCCAGTTAAGATCACATGAAACACTGTATGAATCCTATATTCTTTACTTAAAGGAGACTAGAGTGGTAAATGTGTGTTATACAAGGCAGAATACTATTGAAATAGAGAAAGAAACACGTTCGGCAGCTTTGGAAAGCCTTACACTTCACTGAAATGTAGTACTACACTTTATATAACACAGTTGAGAGACAATGTTCCCTAGCTCGCTCAGTTCATAACAGTGTGTAGGAAGTTGTTTGATAAAGTGGGCAAAGCTTATACTTGGGCCAGAAGGCAGAATATAGGAAACTACATGAAAACTTGAATAATTCAGTGAAAATGACTGTAAACAGATGAGAACTTGTTTAGAACAGCTGAAAGAGAATCTCCAAGTCAGTTCTTAGTGTAGAAAAGGTAGCTAAGAGAAGGAAAATCCTTAATTCCAGTTAAGATCACATGAAACACTGTATGAATCCTATATTGTTTACTTAAAGGAGACTAGAGTGGTAAATGTGTGTTATACAAGGCAGAATACCATTGAAATAGAGAAAGAAACACGTTCGGCAGCTTTGGAAAGCCTTACACTTCACTGAAATGTAGTACTACACTTTATATAACACAGTTGAGAGACAATGTTCCCTAGCTCGCTCAGTTCATAACAGTGTGTAGGAAGTTGTTTGATAAAGTGGGCAAAGCTTATACTTGGTCCAGAAGGCCGAATATAGGAAACTACATGAGAACACGAATAATTCAGTGAAAATGACTGTAAACAGATGAGAACTGGTTTAGAACAGCTGAAAGAGAATCTCCAAGTCAGTTCTTAGTGTAGAAAAGGTAGGTAAGATAAGGGAAATACTTAATTCCAGTTAAGATCACATGAAACACTGTATGAATCCTATATTCTTTACTTAAAGGAGACTAGAGTGGTAAATGTGTGTTATACAAGGCAGAATACCATTGAAATAGAGAAAGAAACACGTTCGGCAGCTTTGGAAAGCCTTACACTTCACTGAAATGTAGTACTACACTCTATAACACAGTTGAGAGACAATGTTCCCGAGCTGCCTCAGTTCATAACAGTGTGTAGGAAGTTGTTTCATAAAGTGGGCAAAGCTTATACTTGGGCCAGAAGGCAGAATATAGGAAACTACATGAAAACATGAATAATTCAGTGAAAATGACTGTAAAAATGAGAACTTGTTTTAGAACAGCTGAAAGAGATCCTCCAAGTCAGTTCTTAGTGTAGAAAAGGTAGCTAAATCCGGAAAATCCTTAATTCCAGTTAAGATCACATGAAACACTGTATGAATCCTATATTCTTTAATTAAAGGAGACTACAATGGTAAATTTGTGTTATACAAGGCAGAATACCATTAAAATAGAGAAAGAAACACGTTCGGCAGCTTTGGAAAGCCTTACACTTCACTGAAATGTAGTACTACACTCTATAACACAGTTGAGAGACAATGTTCAATAGCTGCCTCAGTACTTAACAGTGTGTAGGAAGTTGTTTGATAAAGTGGGCAAAGCTTATACTTGGGCCAGAAGGCAGAATATAGGAAACTACATGAAAACATGATTAATTCAGTGAAAATGACTGTAAACAGATGTGAACTTGTTTAGAACAGCTGAAAGAGATTCTCCAAGTCAGTTCTTAGTGTAGAAAAGGTAGCTAAGATCTGGGAAATCCTTAATTCGAGTTAAGATTACATGAAACACTGTATGAATCCTATATTCTTTACTTAAAGGAGACTAGAGTGGTAAATGTGTGTTATACAAGGCAGAATACCATTGAAATAGAGAAAGAAACACGTTCGGCGGCTTTGGAAAGCCTTACACTTCACTGAAATGTAGTACTACACTCTATAACACAGTTGAGAGACAATGTTCAATAGCTGACTCAGTACTTAACAGTGTGTAGGAAGTTGTTTGATAAAGTGGGCAAAGCTTATACTTGGACCAGAAGGCAGAATATAGGAAACTACATGAAAACATGATTAATTCAGTGAAAATGACTGTAAACAAATGAGAACTTGTCTAGAACAGCTGAAAGAGAATCTCCAAGTCAGTTCTTATTGTAGAAAAGGTAGCTAAGATAAGGGAAATCCTTAATTCCAGTTAAGATCACATGAAACACTGTATGAATCCTATATTCTTTACTTAAAGGAGACTAGAGTGGTAAATGTGTGTTATACAAGGCAGAATACCATTGAAATAGAGAAAGAAACACGTTCGGCAGCTTTGGAAAGCCTTACACTTCACTGAAATGTAGTACTACACTCTATAACACAGTTGAGAGACAATGTTTAATAGCTGACTCAGTACTTAACAGTGTGTAGGAAGTTGTTTGATAAAGTGGGCAAAGCTTATACTTGGGCCAGAAGGCAGAATATAGGAAACTACATGAAAACATGAATAATTCAGTGAAAATGACTGTAAACAGATGAGAACTTGTCTAGAACAGCTGAAAGAGAATCTCCAAGTCAGTTCTTATTGTAGAAAAGGTAGCTAAGATAAGGGAAATCCTTAATTCCAGTTAAGATCACATGAAACACTGTATGAATCCTATATTCTTTACTTAAAGGAGACTAGAGTGGTAAATGTGTGTTATACAAGGCAGAATACCATTGAAATAGAGAAAGAAACACGTTCGGCAGCTTTGGAAAGCCTTACACTTCACTGAAATGTAGTACTACACTCTATAACACAGTTGAGAGACAATGTTCCCGAGCTGCCTCAGTTCATAACAGTGTGTAGGAAGTTGTTTCATAAAGTGGGCAAAGCTTATACTTGGGCCAGAAGGCAGAATATAGGAAACTACATGAAAACATGAATAATTCAGTGAAAATGACTGTAAACAGATGAGAACTTGTTTAGAACAGCTGAAAGAGAAACTCCAAGTCAGTTCTTAGTGTAGAAAAAGTAGCTAAGAGAAGGAAAATCCTTAATTCCAGTTAAGATCACATGAAACACTGTATGAATCCTATATTGTTTACTTAAAGGAGACTAGAGTGGTAAATGTGTGTTATACAAGGCAGAATACCATTGAAATAGAGAAAGAAACACGTTCGGCAGCTTTGGAAAGCCTTACACTTCACTGAAATGTAGTACTACACTTTATATAACACAGTTGAGAGACAATGTTCCCTAGCTCGCTCAGTTCATAACAGTGTGTAGGAAGTTGTTTGATAAAGTGGGCAAAGCTTATACTTGGTCCAGAAGGCCGAATATAGGAAACTACATGAGAACATGAATAATTCAGTGAAAATGACTGTAAACAGATGAGAACTGGTTTAGAACAGCTGAAAGAGAATCTCCAAGTCAGTTCTTAGTGTAGAAAAGGTAGGTAAGATAAGGGAAATACTTAATTCCAGTTAAAATCACATGAAACACTGTATGAATCCTATATTCTTTACTTAAAGGAGACTAGAGTGGTAAATGTGTGTTATACAAGGCAGAATACCATTGAAATAGAGAAAGAAACACGTTCGGCAGCTTTGGAAAGCCTTACACTTCACTGAAATGTAGTACTACACTCTATAACACAGTTGAGAGACAATGTTCCCGAGCTGCCTCAGTTCATAACAGTGTGTAGGAAGTTGTTTGATAAAGTGGGCAAAGCTTATACTTGGGCCAGAAGGCAGAATATAGGAAACTACATGAAAACATGAATAATTCAGTGAAAATGACTGTAAACAGATGAGAACCTGTTTTAGAACAGCTGAAAGAGATCCTCCAAGTCAGTTCTTAGTGTAGAAAAGGTAGCTAAATCCGGAAAATCCTTAATTCCAGTTAAGATCACAGGAAACACTGTATGAATCCTATATTCTTCAATTAAAGGAGACTACAATGGTAAATCTGTGTTATACAAGGCAGAATACCACTGAAATAGAGAAAGAAACACGTTCGGCAGCTTTGGAAAGCCTTACACTTCACTGAAATGTAGTACTACACTCTATAACACAGTTGAGAGACAATGTTCAATAGCTGCCTCAGTACTTAACAGTGTGTAGGAAGTTGTTTGATAAAGTGGGCAAAGCTTATACTTGGACCAGAAGGCAGAATATAGGAAACTACATGAAAACATGATTAATTCAGTGAAAATGACTGTAAACAGATGTGAACTTGTTTAGAAGAGCTGAAAGAGATTCTCCCAGTCAGTTCTTAGTGTAGAAAAGGTAGCTAAGATCCTGGAAATCCTTAATTCAAGTTAAGATTACATGAAACACTGTATGAATCCTATATTCTTTACTTAAAGGAGACTAGAGTGGTAAATGTGTGTTATACAAGGCAGAATACCATTGAAATAGAGAAAGAAACACGTTCGGCAGCTTTGGAAAGCCTTACACTTCACTGAAATGGAGTACTACACTTTATATAACACAGTTGAGAGACAATGTTCCCTAGCTTCCTCAGTTCATAACAGTGTGAAGGACGTTGTTTGATAAAGTGGGCAAAGCTTATACTTGGGCCAGAAGGCAGAATATAGGAAACTACATGAAAACATGATTAATTCAGTGAAAATGACTGTAAACAGATGACAACTTGTCTAGAACAGCTGAAAGAGAATCTCCAAGTCAGTTCTTAGTGTAGAAAAGGTAGCTAAGATAAGGAAAATCCTTAATTCCAGTTAAGATCACATGAAACACTGTATGAATCCTATATTCTTTACTTAAAGGAGACTAGAGTGGTAAATGTGTGTTATACAAGGCAGAATACCATTGAAATAGAGAAAGAAACACGTTCGGCAGCTTTGGAAAGCCTTACACTTCACTGAAATGTAGTACTACACTCTATAACACAGTTGAGAGACAATGTTCCCAAGCTGCCTCAGTTCGTAACAGTGTGTAGGAAGTTGTTTGATAAAGTGGGCAAAGCTTATACTTGGTCCAGAAGGCCGAATATAGGAAACTACATGAGAACATGAATAATTCAGTGAAAATGACTGTAAACAGATGAGAACTGGTTTAGAACAGCTGAAAGAGAATCTCCAAGTCAGTTCTTAGTGTAGAAAAGGTAGGTAAGATAAGGGAAATACTTAATTCCAGTTAAGATCACATGAAACACTGTATGAATCCTATATTCTTTACTTAAAGGAGACTAGAGTGGTAAATGTGTGTTATACAAGGCAGAATACCATTGAAATAGAGAAAGAAACACGTTCGGCAGCTTTGGAAAGCCTTACACTTCACTGAAATGTAGTACTACACTCTATAACACAGTTGAGAGACAATGTTCCCGAGCTGCCTCAGTTCATAACAGTGTGTAGGAAGTTGTTTCATAAAGTGGGCAAAGCTTATACTTGGGCCAGAAGGCAGAATATAGGAAACTACATGAAAACATGAATAATTCAGTGAAAATGACTGTAAACAGATGAGAACTTGTTTAGAACAGCTGAAAGAGAAACTCCAAGTCAGTTCTTAGTGTAGAAAAAGTAGCTAAGAGAAGGAAAATCCTTAATTCCAGTTAAGATCACATGAAACACTGTATGAATCCTATATTGTTTACTTAAAGGAGACTAGAGTGGTAAATGTGTGTTATACAAGGCAGAATACCATTGAAATAGAGAAAGAAACACGTTCGGCAGCTTTGGAAAGCCTTACACTTCACTGAAATGTAGTACTACACTTTATATAACACAGTTGAGAGACAATGTTCCCTAGCTCGCTCAGTTCATAACAGTGTGTAGGAAGTTGTTTGATAAAGTGGGCAAAGCTTATACTTGGTCCAGAAGGCCGAATATAGGAAACTACATGAGAACATGAATAATTCAGTGAAAATGACTGTAAACAGATGAGAACTGGTTTAGAACAGCTGAAAGAGAATCTCCAAGTCAGTTCTTAGTGTAGAAAAGGTAGGTAAGATAAGGGAAATACTTAATTCCAGTTAAGATCACATGAAACACTGTATGAATCCTATATTGTTTACTTAAAGGAGACTAGAGTGGTAAATGTGTGTTATACAAGGCAGAATACCATTGAAATAGAGAAAGAAACACGTTCGGCAGCTTTGGAAAGCCTTACACTTCACTGAAATGTAGTACTACACTTTATATAACACAGTTGAGAGACAATGTTCCCTAGCTCGCTCAGTTCATAACAGTGTGTAGGAAGTTGTTTGATAAAGTGGGCAAAGCTTATACTTGGTCCAGAAGGCCGAATATAGGAAACTACATGAGAACATGAATAATTCAGTGAAAATGACTGTAAACAGATGAGAACTGGTTTAGAACAGCTGAAAGAGAATCTCCAAGTCAGTTCTTAGTGTAGAAAAGGTAGGTAAGATAAGGGAAATAGTCAATTCCAGTTAAGATCACATGAAACACTGTATGAATCCTATATTCTTTACTTAAAGGAGACTAGAGTGGTAAATGTGTGTTATACAAGGCAGAATACCATTGAAATAGAGAAAGAAACACGTTCTGCAGCTTTGGAAAGCCTTACACTTCACTGAAATGTAGTACTACACTCTATAACACAGTTGAGAGACAATGTTCCCGAGCTGCCTCAGTTCATAACAGTGTGTAGGAAGTTGTTTGATAAAGTGGGCAAAGCTTATACTTGGGCCAGAAGGCAGAATATAGGAAACTACATGAAAACATGAATAATTCAGTGAAAATGACTGTAAACAGATGAGAACTTGTCTAGAACAGCTGAAAGAGAATCTCCAAGTCAGTTCTTATTGTAGAAAAGGTAGCTAATATAAGGGAAATCCTTAATTCCAGTTAAGATCACATGAAACACTGTATGAATCCTATATTCTTTACTTAAAGGAGACTAGAGTGGTAAATGTGTGTTATACAAGGCAGAATACCATTGAAATAGAGAAAGAAACACTTTCGGCAGCTTTGGAAAGCCTTACACTTCACTGAAATGTAGTACTACACTCTATAACACAGTTGAGAGACAATGTTCCCAAGCTGCCTCAGTTCATAACAGTGTGTAGGAAGTTGTTTGATAAAGTGGGCAAAGCTTATACTTGGTCCAGAAGGCCGAATATAGGAAACTACATGAAAACATGAATAATTCAGTGAAAATGATTGTAAACAGATGAGAACTGGTTTAGAACAGCTGAAAGAGAATCTCCAAGTCAGTTCTTAGTGTAGAAAAGGTAGGTAAGATAAGGGAAATACTTAATTCCAGTTAAGATCACATGAAACACTGTATGAATCCTATATTCTTTACTTAAAGAAGACTAGAGTGGTAAATGTGTGTTATACAAGGCAGAATACCATTGAAATAGAGAAAGAAACACGTTCGGCAGCTTTGGAAAGCCTTACACTTCACTGAAATGTAGTACTACACTCTATAACACAGTTGAGAGACAATGTTCCCGAGCTGTCTCAGTTCATAACAGTGTGTAGGAAGTTGTTTGATAAAGTGGGCAAAGCTTATACTTGGGCCAGAAGGCAGAATATAGGAAACTACATGAAAACATGAATAATTCAGTGAAAATGACTGTAAACAGATGAGAACCTGTTTTAGAACAGCTGAAAGAGATCCTCCAAGTCAGTTCTTAGTGTAGAAAAGGTAGCTAAATCCGGAAAATCCTTAATTCCAGTTAAGATCACAGGAAACACTGTATGAATCCTATATTCTTCAATTAAAGGAGACTACAATGGTAAATTTGTGTTATACAAGGCAGAATACCACTGAAATAGAGAAAGAAACACGTTCGGCAGCTTTGGAAAGCCTTACACTTCACTGAAATGTAGTACTACACTCTATAACACAGTTGAGAGACAATGTTCAATAGCTGCCTCAGTACTTAACAGTGTGTAGGAAGTTGTTTGATAAAGTGGGCAAAGCTTATACTTGGACCAGAAGGCAGAATATAGGAAACTACATGAAAACATGATTAATTCAGTGAAAATGAATGTAAACAGATGTGAACTTGTTTAGAAGAGCTGAAAGAGATTCTCCAAGTCAGTTCTTAGTGTAGAAAAGGTAGCTAAGATCCGGGAAATCCTTAATTCGAGTTAAGATTACATGAAACACTGTATGAATCCTATATTCTTTACTTAAAGGAGACTAGAGTGGTAAATGTGTGTTATACAAGGCAGAATACCATTGAAATAGAGAAAGAAACACGTTCGGCAGCTTTGGAAAGCCTTACACTTCACTGAAATGTAGTACTACACTCTATTACACAGTTGAGAGACAATGTTCCTGAGCTGCCTCAGTTCATAACAGTGTGTAGGAAGTTGTTTGATAAAGTGGGCAAAGCTTATACTTGGTCCAGAAGGCCGAATATAGGAAACTACATGAGAACATGAATAATTCAGTGAAAATGACTGTAAACAGATGAGAACTGGTTTAGAACAGCTGAAAGAGAATCTCCAAGTCAGTTCTTAGTGTAGAAAAGGTAGGTAAGATAAGGGAAATACTCAATTCCAGTTAAGATCACATGAAACACTGTATGAATCCTATATTCTTTACTTAAAGGAGACTAGAGTGGTAAATGTGTGTTATACAAGGCAGAATACCATTGAAATAGAGAAAGAAACACGTTCTGCAGCTTTGGAAAGCCTTACACTTCACTGAAATGTAGTACTACACTCTATAACACAGTTGAGAGACAATGTTCCCGAGCTGCCTCAGTTCATAACAGTGTGTAGGAAGTTGTTTGATAAAGTGGGCAAAGCTTATACTTGGGCCAGAAGGCAGAATATAGGAAACTACATGAAAACATGAATAATTCAGTGAAAATGACTGTAAACAGATGAGAACTTGTCTAGAACAGCTGAAAGAGAATCTCCAAGTCAGTTCTTATTGTAGAAAAGGTAGCTAATATAAGGGAAATCCTTAATTCCAGTTAAGATCACATGAAACACTGTATGAATCCTATATTCTTTACTTAAAGGAGACTAGAGTGGTAAATGTGTGTTATACAAGGCAGAATACCATTGAAATAGAGAAAGAAACACTTTCGGCAGCTTTGGAAAGCCTTACACTTCACTGAAATGTAGTACTACACTCTATAACACAGTTGAGAGACAATATTCCCAAGCTGCCTCAGTTCATAACAGTGTGTAGGAAGTTGTTTGATAAAGTGGGCAAAGCTTATACTTGGTCCAGAAGGCCGAATATAGGAAACTACATGAAAACATGAATAATTCAGTGAAAATGATTGTAAACAGATGAGAACTGGTTTAGAACAGCTGAAAGAGAATCTCCAAGTCAGTTCTTAGTGTAGAAAAGGTAGGTAAGATAAGGGAAATACTTAATTCCAGTTAAGATCACATGAAACACTGTATGAATCCTATATTCTTTACTTAAAGAAGACTAGAGTGGTAAATGTGTGTTATACAAGGCAGAATACCATTGAAATAGAGAAAGAAACACGTTCCGCAGCTTTGGAAAGCCTTACACTTCACTGAAATGTAGTACTACACTCTATAACACAGTTGAGAGACAATGTTCCCGAGCTGCCTCAGTTCATAACAGTGTGTAGGAAGTTGTTTGATAAAGTGGGCAAAGCTTATACTTGGGCCAGAAGGCAGAATATAGGAAACTACATGAAAACATGAATAATTCAGTGAAAATGACTGTAAACAGATGAGAACCTGTTTTAGAACAGCTGAAAGAGATCCTCCAAGTCAGTTCTTAGTGTAGAAAAGGTAGCTAAATCCGGAAAATCCTTAATTCCAGTTAAGATCACAGGAAACACTGTATGAATCCTATATTCTTCAATTAAAGGAGACTACAATGGTAAATTTGTGTTATACAAGGCAGAATACCACTGAAATAGAGAAAGAAACACGTTCGGCAGCTTTGGAAAGCCTTACACTTCACTGAAATGTAGTACTACACTCTATAACACAGTTGAGAGACAATGTTCAATAGCTGCCTCAGTACTTAACAGTGTGTAGGAAGTTGTTTGATAAAGTGGGCAAAGCTTATACTTGGACCAGAAGGCAGAATATAGGAAACTACATGAAAACATGATTAATTCAGTGAAAATGAATGTAAACAGATGTGAACTTGTTTAGAAGAGCTGAAAGAGATTCTCCAAGTCAGTTCTTAGTGTAGAAAAGGTAGCTAAGATCCGGGAAATCCTTAATTCGAGTTAAGATTACATGAAACACTGTATGAATCCTATATTCTTTACTTAAAGGAGACTAGAGTGGTAAATGTGTGTTATACAAGGCAGAATACCATTGAAATAGAGAAAGAAACACGTTCGGCAGCTTTGGAAAGCCTTACACTTCACTGAAATGTAGTACTACACTCTATTACACAGTTGAGAGACAATGTTCCCGAGCTGCCTCAGTTCATAACAGTGTGTAGGAAGTTGTTTGATAAAGTGGGCAAAGCTTATACTTGGTCCAGAAGGCCGAATATAGGAAACTACATGAGAACATGAATAATTCAGTGAAAATGACTGTAAACAGATGAGAACTGGTTTAGAACAGCTGAAAGAGAATCTCCAAGTCAGTTCTTAGTGTAGAAAAGGTAGGTAAGATAAGGGAAATACTCAATTCCAGTTAAGATCACATGAAACACTGTATGAATCCTATATTCTTTACTTAAAGGAGACTAGAGTGGTAAATGTGTGTTATACAAGGCAGAATACCATTGAAATAGAGAAAGAAACACGTTCTGCAGCTTTGGAAAGCCTTACACTTCACTGAAATGTAGTACTACACTCTATAACACAGTTGAGAGACAATGTTCCCGAGCTGCCTCAGTTCATAACAGTGTGTAGGAAGTTGTTTGATAAAGTGGGCAAAGCTTATACTTGGGCCAGAAGGCAGAATATAGGAAACTACATGAAAACATGAATAATTCAGTGAAAATGACTGTAAACAGATGAGAACTTGTCTAGAACAGCTGAAAGAGAATCTCCAAGTCAGTTCTTATTGTAGAAAAGGTAGCTAATATAAGGGAAATCCTTAATTCCAGTTAAGATCACATGAAACACTGTATGAATCCTATATTCTTTACTTAAAGGAGACTAGAGTGGTAAATGTGTGTTATACAAGGCAGAATACCATTGAAATAGAGAAAGAAACACTTTCGGCAGCTTTGGAAAGCCTTACACTTCACTGAAATGTAGTACTACACTCTATAACACAGTTGAGAGACAATATTCCCAAGCTGCCTCAGTTCATAACAGTGTGTAGGAAGTTGTTTGATAAAGTGGGCAAAGCTTATACTTGGTCCAGAAGGCCGAATATAGGAAACTACATGAAAACATGAATAATTCAGTGAAAATGATTGTAAACAGATGAGAACTGGTTTAGAACAGCTGAAAGAGAATCTCCAAGTCAGTTCTTAGTGTAGAAAAGGTAGGTAAGATAAGGGAAATACTTAATTCCAGTTAAGATCACATGAAACACTGTATGAATCCTATATTCTTTACTTAAAGAAGACTAGAGTGGTAAATGTGTGTTATACAAGGCAGAATACCATTGAAATAGAGAAAGAAACACGTTCGGCAGCTTTGGAAAGCCTTACACTTCACTGAAATGTAGTACTACACTCTATAACACAGTTGAGAGACAATGTTCCCGAGCTGCCTCAGTTCATAACAGTGTGTAGGAAGTTGTTTGATAAAGTGGGCAAAGCTTATACTTGGGCCAGAAGGCAGAATATAGGAAACTACATGAAAACATGAATAATTCAGTGAAAATGACTGTAAACAGATGAGAACCTGTTTTAGAACAGCTGAAAGAGATCCTCCAAGTCAGTTCTTAGTGTAGAAAAGGTAGCTAAATCCGGAAAATCCTTAATTCCAGTTAAGATCACAGGAAACACTGTATGAATCCTATATTCTTCAATTAAAGGAGACTACAATGGTAAATTTGTGTTATACAAGGCAGAATACCACTGAAATAGAGAAAGAAACACGTTCGGCAGCTTTGGAAAGCCTTACACTTCACTGAAATGTAGTACTACACTCTATAACACAGTTGAGAGACAATGTTCAATAGCTGCCTCAGTACTTAACAGTGTGTAGGAAGTTGTTTGATAAAGTGGGCAAAGCTTATACTTGGACCAGAAGGCAGAATATAGGAAACTACATGAAAACATGATTAATTCAGTGAAAATGAATGTAAACAGATGTGAACTTGTTTAGAAGAGCTGAAAGAGATTCTCCAAGTCAGTTCTTAGTGTAGAAAAGGTTGCTAAGATCCGGGAAATCCTTAATTCGAGTTAAGATTACATGAAACACTGTATGAATCCTATATTCTTTACTTAAAGGAGACTAGAGTGGTAAATGTGTGTTATACAAGGCAGAATACCATTGAAATAGAGAAAGAAACACGTTCGGCAGCTTTGGAAAGCCTTACACTTCACTGAAATGTAGTACTACACTCTATTACACAGTTGAGAGACAATGTTCCCGAGCTGCCTCAGTTCATAACAGTGTGTAGGAAGTTGTTTGATAAAGTGGGCAAAGCTTATACTTGGTCCAGAAGGCCGAATATAGGAAACTACATGAGAACATGAATAATTCAGTGAAAATGACTGTAAACAGATGAGAACTGGTTTAGAACAGCTGAAAGAGAATCTCCAAGTCAGTTCTTAGTGTAGAAAAGGTAGGTAAGATAAGGGAAATACTCAATTCCAGTTAAGATCACATGAAACACTGTATGAATCCTATATTCTTTACTTAAAGGAGACTAGAGTGGTAAATGTGTGTTATACAAGGCAGAATACCATTGAAATAGAGAAAGAAACACGTTCTGCAGCTTTGGAAAGCCTTACACTTCACTGAAATGTAGTACTACACTCTATAACACAGTTGAGAGACAATGTTCCCGAGCTGCCTCAGTTCATAACAGTGTGTAGGAAGTTGTTTGATAAAGTGGGCAAAGCTTATACTTGGGCCAGAAGGCAGAATATAGGAAACTACATGAAAACATGAATAATTCAGTGAAAATGACTGTAAACAGATGAGAACTTGTCTAGAACAGCTGAAAGAGAATCTCCAAGTCAGTTCTTATTGTAGAAAAGGTAGCTAATATAAGGGAAATCCTTAATTCCAGTTAAGATCACATGAAACACTGTATGAATCCTATATTCTTTACTTAAAGGAGACTAGAGTGGTAAATGTTTGTTATACAAGGCAGAATACCATTGAAATAGAGAAAGAAACACTTTCGGCAGCTTTGGAAAGCCTTACACTTCACTGAAATGTAGTACTACACTCTATAACACAGTTGAGAGACAATGTTCCCAAGCTGCCTCAGTTCATAACAGTGTGTAGGAAGTTGTTTGATAAAGTGGGCAAAGCTTATACTTGGTCCAGAAGGCCGAATATAGGAAACTACATGAGAACATGAATAATTCAGTGAAAATGACTGTAAACAGATGAGAACTGGTTTAGAACAGCTGAAAGAGAATCTACAAGTCAGTTCTTAGTGTAGAAAAGGTAGGTAAGATAAGGGAAATACTTAATTCCAGTTAAGATCACATGAAACACTGTATGAATCCTATATTCTTTACTTAAAGGAGACTAGAGTGGTAAATGTGTGTTATACAAGGCAGAATACCATTGAAATAGAGAAAGAAACACGTTCGGCAGCTTTGGAAAGCCTTACACTTCACTGAAATGTAGTACTACACTCTATAACACAGTTGAGAGACAATGTTCCCGAGCTGCCTCAGTTCATAACAGTGTGTAGGAAGTTGTTTCATAAAGTGGGCAAAGCTTATACTTGGGCCAGAAGGCAGAATATAGGAAACTACATGAAAAAATGAATAATTCAGTGAAAATGACTGTAAACAAATGAGAACTTGCTTAGAACAGCTGAAAGAGAATCTCCAAGTCAGTTCTTAGTGTAGAAAAGGTAGCTAAGAGAAGGAAAATCCTTAATTCCAGTTAAGATCACATGAAACACTGTATGAATCCTATATTGTTTACTTAAAGGAGACTAGAGTGGTAAATGTGTGTTATACAAGGCAGAATACCATTGAAATAGAGAAAGAAACACGTTCGGCAGCTTTGGAAAGCCTTACACTTCACTGAAATGTAGTACTACACTTTATATAACACAGTTGAGAGACAATGTTCCCTAGCTCGCTCAGTTCATAACAGTGTGTAGGAAGTTGTTTGATAAAGTGGGCAAAGCTTATACTTGGTCCAGAAGGGCGAATATAGGAAACTACATGAGAACATGAATAATTAAGTGAAAATGACTGTAAACAGATGAGAACTGGTTTAGAACAGCTGAAAGAGAATCTCCAAGTCAGTTCTTAGTGTAGAAAAGGTAGGTAAGATAAGGGAAATACTTAATTCCAGTTAAGATCACATGAAACACTGTATGAATCCTATATTCTTTACTTAAAGGAGACTAGAGTGGTAAATGTGTGTTATACAAGGCAGAATACCATTGAAATAGAGAAAGAAACACGTTCGGCAGCTTTGGAAAGCCTTACACTTCACTGAAATGTAGTACTACACTCTATAACACAGTTGAGAGACAATATTCCCAAGCTGCCTCAGTTCATAACAGTGTGTAGGAAGTTGTTTGATAAAGTGGGCAAAGCTTATACTTGGTCCAGAAGGCCGAATATAGGAAACTACATGAAAACATGAATAATTCAGTGAAAATGATTGTAAACAGATGAGAACTGGTTTAGAACAGCTGAAAGAGAATCTCCAAGTCAGTTCTTAGTGTAGAAAAGGTAGGTAAGATAAGGGAAATACTTAATTCCAGTTAAGATCACATGAAACACTGTATGAATCCTATATTCTTTACTTAAAGAAGACTAGAGTGGTAAATGTGTGTTATACAAGGCAGAATACCATTGAAATAGAGAAAGAAACACGTTCGGCAGCTTTGGAAAGCCTTACACTTCACTGAAATGTAGTACTACACTCTATAACACAGTTGAGAGACAATGTTCCCGAGCTGCCTCAGTTCATAACAGTGTGTAGGAAGTTGTTTGATAAAGTGGGCAAAGCTTATACTTGGGCCAGAAGGCAGAATATAGGAAACTACATGAAAACATGAATAATTCAGTGAAAATGACTGTAAACAGATGAGAACCTGTTTTAGAACAGCTGAAAGAGATCCTCCAAGTCAGTTCTTAGTGTAGAAAAGGTAGCTAAATCCGGAAAATCCTTAATTCCAGTTAAGATCACAGGAAACACTGTATGAATCCTATATTCTTCAATTAAAGGAGACTACAATGGTAAATTTGTGTTATACAAGGCAGAATACCACTGAAATAGAGAAAGAAACACGTTCGGCAGCTTTGGAAAGCCTTACACTTCACTGAAATGTAGTACTACACTCTATAACACAGTTGAGAGACAATGTTCAATAGCTGCCTCAGTACTTAACAGTGTGTAGGAAGTTGTTTGATAAAGTGGGCAAAGCTTATACTTGGACCAGAAGGCAGAATATAGGAAACTACATGAAAACATGATTAATTCAGTGAAAATGAATGTAAACAGATGTGAACTTGTTTAGAAGAGCTGAAAGAGATTCTCCAAGTCAGTTCTTAGTGTAGAAAAGGTTGCTAAGATCCGGGAAATCCTTAATTCGAGTTAAGATTACATGAAACACTGTATGAATCCTATATTCTTTACTTAAAGGAGACTAGAGTGGTAAATGTGTGTTATACAAGGCAGAATACCATTGAAATAGAGAAAGAAACACGTTCGGCAGCTTTGGAAAGCCTTACACTTCACTGAAATGTAGTACTACACTCTATTACACAGTTGAGAGACAATGTTCCCGAGCTGCCTCAGTTCATAACAGTGTGTAGGAAGTTGTTTGATAAAGTGGGCAAAGCTTATACTTGGTCCAGAAGGCCGAATATAGGAAACTACATGAGAACATGAATAATTCAGTGAAAATGACTGTAAACAGATGAGAACTGGTTTAGAACAGCTGAAAGAGAATCTCCAAGTCAGTTCTTAGTGTAGAAAAGGTAGGTAAGATAAGGGAAATACTCAATTCCAGTTAAGATCACATGAAACACTGTATGAATCCTATATTCTTTACTTAAAGGAGACTAGAGTGGTAAATGTGTGTTATACAAGGCAGAATACCATTGAAATAGAGAAAGAAACACGTTCTGCAGCTTTGGAAAGCCTTACACTTCACTGAAATGTAGTACTACACTCTATAACACAGTTGAGAGACAATGTTCCCGAGCTGCCTCAGTTCATAACAGTGTGTAGGAAGTTGTTTGATAAAGTGGGCAAAGCTTATACTTGGGCCAGAAGGCAGAATATAGGAAACTACATGAAAACATGAATAATTCAGTGAAAATGACTGTAAACAGATGAGAACTTGTCTAGAACAGCTGAAAGAGAATCTCCAAGTCAGTTCTTATTGTAGAAAAGGTAGCTAATATAAGGGAAATCCTTAATTCCAGTTAAGATCACATGAAACACTGTATGAATCCTATATTCTTTACTTAAAGGAGACTAGAGTGGTAAATGTTTGTTATACAAGGCAGAATACCATTGAAATAGAGAAAGAAACACTTTCGGCAGCTTTGGAAAGCCTTACACTTCACTGAAATGTAGTACTACACTCTATAACACAGTTGAGAGACAATGTTCCCAAGCTGCCTCAGTTCATAACAGTGTGTAGGAAGTTGTTTGATAAAGTGGGCAAAGCTTATACTTGGTCCAGAAGGCCGAATATAGGAAACTACATGAGAACATGAATAATTCAGTGAAAATGACTGTAAACAGATGAGAACTGGTTTAGAACAGCTGAAAGAGAATCTACAAGTCAGTTCTTAGTGTAGAAAAGGTAGGTAAGATAAGGGAAATACTTAATTCCAGTTAAGATCACATGAAACACTGTATGAATCCTATATTCTTTACTTAAAGGAGACTAGAGTGGTAAATGTGTGTTATACAAGGCAGAATACCATTGAAATAGAGAAAGAAACACGTTCGGCAGCTTTGGAAAGCCTTACACTTCACTGAAATGTAGTACTACACTCTATAACACAGTTGAGAGACAATGTTCCCGAGCTGCCTCAGTTCATAACAGTGTGTAGGAAGTTGTTTCATAAAGTGGGCAAAGCTTATACTTGGGCCAGAAGGCAGAATATAGGAAACTACATGAAAACATGATTAATTCAGTGAAAATGACTGTAAACAGATGTGAACTTGTTTAGAACAGCTGAAAGAGATTCTCCAAGTCAGTTCTTAGTGTAGAAAAGGTAGCTAAGATCTGGGAAATCCTTAATTCGAGTTAAGATTACATGAAACACTGTATGAATCCTATATTCTTTACTTAAAGGAGACTAGAGTGGTAAATGTGTGTTATACAAGGCAGAATACCATTGAAATAGAGAAACAAACACGTTCGGCAGCTTTGGAAAGCCTTACACTTCACTGAAATGTAGTACTACACTCTATAACACAGTTGAGAGACAATGTTCAATAGCTGACTCAGTACTTAACAGTGTGTAGGAAGTTGTTTGATAAAGTGGGCAAAGCTTATACTTGGGCCAGAAGGCAGAATATAGGAAACTACATGAAAACATGATTAATTCAGTGAAAATGACTGTAAACAGATGTGAACTTGTTTAGAACAGCTGAAAGAGATACTCCAAGTCAGTTCTTAGTGTAGAAAAGGTAGCTAAATCCGGAAAATCCTTAATTCCAGTTAAGATCACATGAAACACTGTATGAATCCTATATTCTTTAATTAAAGGAGACTACAATGATAAATTTGTGTTATACAAGGCAGAATACCATTAAAATAGAGAAAGAAACCCGTTCGGCAGCTTTGGAAAGCCTTACACTTCACTGAAATGTAGTACTACACTTTATATAACACAGTTGAGAGACAATGTTCCCTAGCTCCCTCAGTTCATAACAGTGTGAAGGAAGTTGTTTGATAAAGTGGGCAAAGCTTATACTTGGGCCAGAAGGCAGAATATAGGAAACTACATGAAAACATGATTAATTCAGTGAAAATGACTGTAAACAGATGACAACTTGTCTAGAACAGCTGAAAGAGAATCTCCAAGTAAGTTCTTAGTGTAGAAAAGGTAGCTAAGATAAGGAAAATCCTTAATTCCAGTTAAGATCACATGAAACACTGTATGAATCCTATATTCTTTACTTAAAGGAGACTAGAGTGGTAAATGTGTGTTATACAAGGCAGAATACCATTGAAATAGAGAAAGAAACACGTTCGGCAGCTTTGGAAAGCCTTACACTTCACTGAAATGTAGTACTACACTTTATATAACACAGTTGAGAGACAATGTTCCCTAGCTCGCTCAGTTCATAACAGTGTGTAGGAAGTTGTTTGATAAAGTGGGCAAAGCTTATACTTGGTCCAGAAGGCCGAATATAGGAAACTACATGAGAACATGAATAATTAAGTGAAAATGACTGTAAACAGATGAGAACTGGTTTAGAACAGCTGTAAGAGAATCTCCAAGTCAGTTCTTAGTGTAGAAAAGGTAGGTAAGATAAGGGAAATACTTAATTCCAGTTAAGATCACATGAAACACTGTATGAATCCTATATTCTTTACTTAAGGAGACTAGAGTGGTAAATGTGTGTTATACAAGGCAGAATACCATTGAAATAGAGAAAGAAACACGTTCGGCAGCTTTGGAAAGCCTTACACTTCACTGAAATGTAGTACTACACTCTATAACACAGTTGAGAGACAATGTTCCCGAGCTGCCTCAGTTCATAACAGTGTGTAGGAAGTTGTTTCATAAAGTGGGCAAAGCTTATACTTGGGCCAGAAGGCAGAATATAGGAAACTACATGAAAACATGAATAATTCAGTGAAAATGACTGTAAACAGATGAGAACTTGTTTTAGAACAGCTGAAAGAGATCCTCCAAGTCAGTTCTTAGTGTAGAAAAGGTAGCTAAATCCGGAAAATCCTTAATTCCAGTTAAGATCACATGAAACACTGTATGAATCCTATATTCTTTAATTAAAGGAGACTACAATGGTAAATTTGTGTTATACAAGGCAGAATACCATTAAAATAGAGAAAGAAACACGTTTGGCAGCTTTGGAAAGCCTTACACTTCACTGAAATGTAGTACTACACTCTATAACACAGTTGAGAGACAATGTTCAATAGCTGCCTCAGTACTTAACAGTGTGTAGGAAGTTGTTTGATAAAGTGGGCAAAGCTTATACTTGGGCCAGAAGGCAGAATATAGGAAACTACATGAAAACATGATTAATTCAGTGAAAATGACTGTAAACAGATGTGAACTTGTTTAGAACAGCTGAAAGAGATTCTCCAAGTCAGTTCTTAGTGTAGAAAAGGTAGCTAAGATCTGGGAAATTCTTAATTCGAGTTAAGATTACATGAAACACTGTATGAATCCTATATTCTTTACTTAAAGGAGACTAGAGTGGTAAATGTGTGTTATACAAGGCAGAATACCATTGAAATAGAGAAAGAAACACGTTCGGCAGCTTTGGAAAGCCTTAAACTTCACTGAAATGTAGTACTACACTCTATAACACAGTTGAGAGACAATGTTCAATAGCTGACTCAGTACTTAACAGTGTGTAGGAAGTTGTTTGATAAAGTGGGCAAAGCTTATACTTGGGCCAGAAGGCAGAATATAGGAAACTACATGAAAACATGATTAATTCAGTGAAAATGACTGTAAACAGATGTGAACTTGTTTAGAACAGCTGAAAGAGATACTCCAAGTCAGTTCTTAGTGTAGAAAAGGTAGCTAAATCCGGAAAATCCTTAATTCCAGTTAAGATCACATGAAACACTGTATGAATCCTATATTCTTTAATTAAAGGAGACTACAATGGTAAATTTGTGTTATACAAGGCAGAATACCATTAAAATAGAAAAAGAAACACGTTCTGCAGCTTTGGAAAGCCTTACACTTCACTGAAATGTAGTACTACACTCTATAACACAGTTGAGAGACAATGTTCAATAGCTGCCTCAGTACTTAACAGTGTGTAGGAAGTTGTTTGATAAAGTGGGCAAAGCTTATACTTGGACCAGAAGGCAGAATATAGGAAACTACATGAAAACATGATTAATTCAGTGAAAATGACTGTAAACAGATGTGAACTTGTTTAGAACAGCTGAAAGAGATTCTCCAAGTCAGTTCTTAGTGTAGAAAAGGTAGCTAAGATCCGGGAAATCCTTAATTCGAGTTAAGATTACATGAAACACTGTATGAATCCTATATTCTTTACTTAAAGGAGACTAGAGTGGTAAATGTGTGTTATACAAGGCAGAATACCATTGAAATAGAGAAAGAAACACGTTCGGCAGCTTTGGAAAGCCTTACACTTCACTGAAATGTAGTACTACACTTTATATAACACAGTTGAGAGACAATGTTCCCTAGCTCCCTCAGTTCATAACAGTGTGAAGGAAGTTGTTTGATAAAGTGGGCAAAGCTTATACTTGGGCCAGAAGGCAGAATATAGGAAACTACATGAAAACATGATTAATTCAGTGAAAATGACTGTAAACAGATGACAACTTGTCTAGAACAGCTGAAAGAGAATCTCCAAGTCAGTTCTTAGTGTAGAAAAGGTAGCTAAGATAAGGAAAATCCTTAATTCCAGTTAAGATCACATGAAACACTGTATGAATCCTATATTCTTTACTTAAAGGAGACTAGAGTGGTAAATGTGTGTTATACAAGGCAGAATACCATTCAAATAGAGAAAGAAACACGTTCGGCAGCTTTGGAAAGCCTTACACTTCACTGAAATGTAGTACTACACTCTATAACACAGTTGAGAGACAATGTTCAATAGCTGACTCAGTACTTAACAGTGTGTAGGAAGTTGTTTGATAAAGTGGGCAAAGCTTATACTTGGGCCAGAAGGCAGAATATAGGAAACTACATGAAAACATGATTAATTCAGTGAAAATGACTGTAAACAGATGTGAACTTGTTTAGAACAGCTGAAAGAGATACTCCAAGTCAGTTCTTAGTGTAGAAAAGGTAGCTAAATCCGGAAAATCCTTAATTCCAGTTAAGATCACATGAAACACTGTATGAATCCTATATTCTTTAATTAAAGGAGACTACAATGATAAATTTGTGTTATACAAGGCAGAATACCATTAAAATAGAGAAAGAAACCCGTTCGGCAGCTTTGGAAAGCCTTACACTTCACTGAAATGTAGTACTACACTTTATATAACACAGTTGAGAGACAATGTTCCCTAGCTCCCTCAGTTCATAACAGTGTGAAGGAAGTTGTTTGATAAAGTGGGCAAAGCTTATACTTGGGCCAGAAGGCAGAATATAGGAAACTACATGAAAACATGATTAATTCAGTGAAAATGACTGTAAACAGATGACAACTTGTCTAGAACAGCTGAAAGAGAATCTCCAAGTAAGTTCTTAGTGTAGAAAAGGTAGCTAAGATAAGGAAAATCCTTAATTCCAGTTAAGATCACATGAAACACTGTATGAATCCTATATTCTTTACTTAAAGGAGACTAGAGTGGTAAATGTGTGTTATACAAGGCAGAATACCATTGAAATAGAGAAAGAAACACGTTCGGCAGCTTTGGAAAGCCTTACACTTCACTGAAATGTAGTACTACACTTTATATAACACAGTTGAGAGACAATGTTCCCTAGCTCGCTCAGTTCATAACAGTGTGTAGGAAGTTGTTTGATAAAGTGGGCAAAGCTTATACTTGGTCCAGAAGGCCGAATATAGGAAACTACATGAGAACATGAATAATTAAGTGAAAATGACTGTAAACAGATGAGAACTGGTTTAGAACAGCTGTAAGAGAATCTCCAAGTCAGTTCTTAGTGTAGAAAAGGTAGGTAAGATAAGGGAAATACTTAATTCCAGTTAAGATCACATGAAACACTGTATGAATCCTATATTCTTTACTTAAGGAGACTAGAGTGGTAAATGTGTGTTATACAAGGCAGAATACCATTGAAATAGAGAAAGAAACACGTTCGGCAGCTTTGGAAAGCCTTACACTTCACTGAAATGTAGTACTACACTCTATAACACAGTTGAGAGACAATGTTCCCGAGCTGCCTCAGTTCATAACAGTGTGTAGGAAGTTGTTTCATAAAGTGGGCAAAGCTTATACTTGGGCCAGAAGGCAGAATATAGGAAACTACATGAAAACATGAATAATTCAGTGAAAATGACTGTAAACAGATGAGAACTTGTTTTAGAACAGCTGAAAGAGATCCTCCAAGTCAGTTCTTAGTGTAGAAAAGGTAGCTAAATCCGGAAAATCCTTAATTCCAGTTAAGATCACATGAAACACTGTATGAATCCTATATTCTTTAATTAAAGGAGACTACAATGGTAAATTTGTGTTATACAAGGCAGAATACCATTAAAATAGAGAAAGAAACACGTTTGGCAGCTTTGGAAAGCCTTACACTTCACTGAAATGTAGTACTACACTCTATAACACAGTTGAGAGACAATGTTCAATAGCTGCCTCAGTACTTAACAGTGTGTAGGAAGTTGTTTGATAAAGTGGGCAAAGCTTATACTTGGGCCAGAAGGCAGAATATAGGAAACTACATGAAAACATGATTAATTCAGTGAAAATGACTGTAAACAGATGTGAACTTGTTTAGAACAGCTGAAAGAGATTCTCCAAGTCAGTTCTTAGTGTAGAAAAGGTAGCTAAGATCTGGGAAATTCTTAATTCGAGTTAAGATTACATGAAACACTGTATGAATCCTATATTCTTTACTTAAAGGAGACTAGAGTGGTAAATGTGTGTTATACAAGGCAGAATACCATTGAAATAGAGAAAGAAACACGTTCGGCAGCTTTGGAAAGCCTTAAACTTCACTGAAATGTAGTACTACACTCTATAACACAGTTGAGAGACAATGTTCAATAGCTGACTCAGTACTTAACAGTGTGTAGGAAGTTGTTTGATAAAGTGGGCAAAGCTTATACTTGGGCCAGAAGGCAGAATATAGGAAACTACATGAAAACATGATTAATTCAGTGAAAATGACTGTAAACAGATGTGAACTTGTTTAGAACAGCTGAAAGAGATACTCCAAGTCAGTTCTTAGTGTAGAAAAGGTAGCTAAATCCGGAAAATCCTTAATTCCAGTTAAGATCACATGAAACACTGTATGAATCCTATATTCTTTAATTAAAGGAGACTACAATGGTAAATTTGTGTTATACAAGGCAGAATACCATTAAAATAGAAAAAGAAACACGTTCTGCAGCTTTGGAAAGCCTTACACTTCACTGAAATGTAGTACTACACTCTATAACACAGTTGAGAGACAATGTTCAATAGCTGCCTCAGTACTTAACAGTGTGTAGGAAGTTGTTTGATAAAGTGGGCAAAGCTTATACTTGGACCAGAAGGCAGAATATAGGAAACTACATGAAAACATGATTAATTCAGTGAAAATGACTGTAAACAGATGTGAACTTGTTTAGAAGAGCTGAAAGAGATTCTCCAAGTCAGTTCTTAGTGTAGAAAAGGTAGCTAAGATCCGGGAAATCCTTAATTCGAGTTAAGATTACATGAAACACTGTATGAATCCTATATTCTTTACTTAAAGGAGACTAGAGTGGTAAATGTGTGTTATACAAGGCAGAATACCATTGAAATAGAGAAAGAAACACGTTCGGCAGCTTTGGAAAGCCTTACACTTCACTGAAATGTAGTACTACACTTTATATAACACAGTTGAGAGACAATGTTCCCTAGCTCCCTCAGTTCATAACAGTGTGAAGGAAGTTGTTTGATAAAGTGGGCAAAGCTTATACTTGGGCCAGAAGGCAGAATATAGGAAACTACATGAAAACATGATTAATTCAGTGAAAATGACTGTAAACAGATGACAACTTGTCTAGAACAGCTGAAAGAGAATCTCCAAGTCAGTTCTTAGTGTAGAAAAGGTAGCTAAGATAAGGAAAATCCTTAATTCCAGTTAAGATCACATGAAACACTGTATGAATCCTATATTCTTTACTTAAAGGAGACTAGAGTGGTAAATGTGTGTTATACAAGGCAGAATACCATTCAAATAGAGAAAGAAACACGTTCGGCAGCTTTGGAAAGCCTTACACTTCACTGAAATGTAGTACTACACTCTATAACACAGTTGAGAGACAATGTTCCCAAGCTGCCTCAGTTCATAACAGTGTGTAGGAAGTTGTTTGATAAAGTGGGCAAAGCTTATACTTGGTCCAGAAGGCCGAATATAGGAAACTACATGAGAACATGAATAATTCAGTGAAAATGACTGTAAACAGATGAGAACTGGTTTAGAACAGCTGAAAGAGAATCTCCAAGTCAGTTCTTAGTGTAGAAAAGGTAGGTAAGATAAGGGAAATACTTAATTCCAGTTAAGATAACATGAAACACTGTATGAATCCTATATTCTTTACTTAAAGGAGACTAGAGTGGTAAATGTGTGTTATACAAGGCAGAATACCATTGAAATAGAGAAAGAAACACGTTCGGCAGCTTTGGAAAGCCTTACACTTCACTGAAATGTAGTACTACACTCTATAACACAGTTGAGAGACAATGTTCCCGAGCTGCCTCAGTTCATAACAGTGTGTAGGAAGTTGTTTCATAAAGTGGGCAAAGCTTATACTTGGGCCAGAAGGCAGAATATAGGAAACTACATGAAAAAATGAAGAATTCAGTGAAAATGACTGTAAACAGATGAGAACTTGTTTAGAACAGCTGAAAGAGAATCTCCAAGTCAGTTCTTAGTGTAGAAAAGGTAGCTAAGAGAAGGAAAATCCTTAATTCCAGTTAAGATCACATGAAACACTGTATGAATCCTATATTGTTTACTTAAAGGAGACTAGAGTGGTAAATGTGTGTTATACAAGGCAGAATACCATTGAAATAGAGAAAGAAACACGTTCGGCAGCTTTGGAAAGCCTTACACTTCACTGAAATGTAGTACTACACTTTATATAACACAGTTGAGAGACAATGTTCCCTAGCTCGCTCAGTTCATAACAGTGTGTAGGAAGTTGTTTGATAAAGTGGGCAAAGCTTATACTTGGTCCAGAAGGCCGAATATAGGAAACTACATGAGAACATGAATAATTAAGTGAAAATGACTGTAAACAGATGAGAATTGGTTTAGAACAGCTGAAAGAGAATCTCCAAGTCAGTTCTTAGTGTAGAAAAGGTAGGTAAGATAAGGGAAATACTTAATTCCAGTTAAGATCACATGAAACACTGTATGAATCCTATATTCTTTAATTAAAGGAGACTAGAGTGGTAAATGTGTGTTATACAAGGCAGAATACCATTAAAATAGAGAAAGAAACACGTTCGGCAGCTTTGGAAAGCCTTACACTTCACTGAAATGTAGTACTACACTCTATAACACAGTTGAGAGACAATGTTCAATAGCTGCCTCAGTACTTAACAGTGTGTAGGAAGTTGTTTGATAAAGTGGGCAAAGCTTATACTTGGGCCAGAAGGCAGAATATAGGAAACTACATGAAAACATGATTAATTCAGTGAAAATGACTGTAAACAGATGTGAACTTGTTTAGAACAGCTGAAAGAGATTCTCCAAGTCAGTTCTTAGTGTAGAAAAGGTAGCTAAGATCTGGGAAATTCTTAATTCCAGTTAAGATCACATGAAACACTGTATGAATCCTATATTCTTTAATTAAAGGAGACTACAATGGTAAATTTGTGTTATACAAGGCAGAATACCATTAAAATAGAAAAAGAAACACGTTCTGCAGCTTTGGAAAGCCTTACACTTCACTGAAATGTAGTACTACACTCTATAACACAGTTGAGAGACAATGTTCAATAGCTGCCTCAGTACTTAACAGTGTGTAGGAAGTTGTTTGATAAAGTGGGCAAAGCTTATACTTGGACCAGAAGGCAGAATATAGGAAACTACATGAAAACATGATTAATTCAGTGAAAATGACTGTAAACAGATGTGAACTTGTTTAGAAGAGCTGAAAGAGATTCTCCAAGTCAGTTCTTAGTGTAGAAAAGGTAGCTAAGATCCGGGAAATCCTTAATTCGAGTTAAGATTACATGAAACACTGTATGAATCCTATATTCTTTACTTAAAGGAGACTAGAGTGGTAAATGTGTGTTATACAAGGCAGAATACCATTGAAATAGAGAAAGAAACACGTTCGGCAGCTTTGGAAAGCCTTACACTTCACTGAAATGTAGTACTACACTTTATATAACACAGTTGAGAGACAATGTTCCCTAGCTCGCTCAGTTCATAACAGTGTGTAGGAAGTTGTTTGATAAAGTGGGCAAAGCTTATACTTGGGCCAGAAGGCAGAATATAGGAAACTACATGAAAACATGAATAATTCAGTGAAAATGACTGTAAACAGATGTGAACTTCTTTAGAACAGCTGAAAGAGATTCTCCAAGTCAGTTCTTAGTGTAGAAAAGGTATCTAAGATCCGGGTAATCCTTAATTCGAGTTAAGATTACATGAAACACTGTATGAATCCTATATTCTTTACTTAAAGGAGACTACAGTGGTAAATGTGTGTTATACAAGGCAGAATACCATTGAAATAGAGAAAGAAACACGTTCGGCAGCTTTGGAAAGCCTTACACTTCACTGAAATGTAGTACTACACTCTATAACACAGTTGAGAGACAATGTTCAATAGCTGCCTCAGTACTTAACAGTGTGTAGGAAGTTGTTTGATAAAGTGGGCAAAGCTTATACTTGGACCAGAAGGCAGAATATAGGAAACTACATGAAAACATGATTAATTCAGTGAAAATGACTGTAAACAGATGTGAACTTGTTTAGAAGAGCTGAAAGAGATTCTCCAAGTCAGTTCTTAGTGTAGAAAAGGTAGCTAAGATCCGGGAAATCCTTAATTCGAGTTAAGATTACATGAAACACTGTATGAATCCTATATTCTTTACTTAAAGGAGACTAGAGTGGTAAATGTGTGTTATACAAGGCAGAATACCATTGAAATAGAGAAAGAAACACGTTCGGCAGCTTTGGAAAGCCTTACACTTCACTGAAATGTAGTACTACACTTTATATAACACAGTTGAGAGACAATGTTCCCTAGCTCCCTCAGTTCATAACAGTGTGAAGGAAGTTGTTTGATAAAGTGGGCAAAGCTTATACTTGGGCCAGAAGGCAGAATATAGGAAACTACATGAAAACATGATTAATTCAGTGAAAATGACTGTAAACAGATGACAACTTGTCTAGAACAGCTGAAAGAGAATCTCCAAGTCAGTTCTTAGTGTAGAAAAGGTAGCTAAGATAAGGAAAATCCTTAATTCCAGTTAAGATCACATGAAACACTGTATGAATCCTATATTCTTTACTTAAAGGAGACTAGAGTGGTAAATGTGTGTTATACAAGGCAGAATACCATTCAAATAGAGAAAGAAACACGTTCGGCAGCTTTGGAAAGCCTTACACTTCACTGAAATGTAGTACTACACTCTATAACACAGTTGAGAGACAATGTTCCCAAGCTGCCTCAGTTCATAACAGTGTGTAGGAAGTTGTTTGATAAAGTGGGCAAAGCTTATACTTGGTCCAGAAGGCCGAATATAGGAAACTACATGAGAACATGAATAATTCAGTGAAAATGACTGTAAACAGATGAGAACTGGTTTAGAACAGCTGAAAGAGAATCTCCAAGTCAGTTCTTAGTGTAGAAAAGGTAGGTAAGATAAGGGAAATACTTAATTCCAGTTAAGATAACATGAAACACTGTATGAATCCTATATTCTTTACTTAAAGGAGACTAGAGTGGTAAATGTGTGTTATACAAGGCAGAATACCATTGAAATAGAGAAAGAAACACGTTCGGCAGCTTTGGAAAGCCTTACACTTCACTGAAATGTAGTACTACACTCTATAACACAGTTGAGAGACAATGTTCCCGAGCTGCCTCAGTTCATAACAGTGTGTAGGAAGTTGTTTCATAAAGTGGGCAAAGCTTATACTTGGGCCAGAAGGCAGAATATAGGAAACTACATGAAAAAATGAAGAATTCAGTGAAAATGACTGTAAACAGATGAGAACTTGTTTAGAACAGCTGAAAGAGAATCTCCAAGTCAGTTCTTAGTGTAGAAAAGGTAGCTAAGAGAAGGAAAATCCTTAATTCCAGTTAAGATCACATGAAACACTGTATGAATCCTATATTGTTTACTTAAAGGAGACTAGAGTGGTAAATGTGTGTTATACAAGGCAGAATACCATTGAAATAGAGAAAGAAACACGTTCGGCAGCTTTGGAAAGCCTTACACTTCACTGAAATGTAGTACTACACTTTATATAACACAGTTGAGAGACAATGTTCCCTAGCTCGCTCAGTTCATAACAGTGTGTAGGAAGTTGTTTGATAAAGTGGGCAAAGCTTATACTTGGTCCAGAAGGCCGAATATAGGAAACTACATGAGAACATGAATAATTAAGTGAAAATGACTGTAAACAGATGAGAACTGGTTTAGAACAGCTGAAAGAGAATCTCCAAGTCAGTTCTTAGTGTAGAAAAGGTAGGTAAGATAAGGGAAATACTTAATTCCAGTTAAGATCACATGAAACACTGTATGAATCCTATATTCTTTAATTAAAGGAGACTAGAGTGGTAAATGTGTGTTATACAAGGCAGAATACCATTAAAATAGAGAAAGAAACACGTTCGGCAGCTTTGGAAAGCCTTACACTTCACTGAAATGTAGTACTACACTCTATAACACAGTTGAGAGACAATGTTCAATAGCTGCCTCAGTACTTAACAGTGTGTAGGAAGTTGTTTGATAAAGTGGGCAAAGCTTATACTTGGGCCAGAAGGCAGAATATAGGAAACTACATGAAAACATGATTAATTCAGTGAAAATGACTGTAAACAGATGTGAACTTGTTTAGAACAGCTGAAAGAGATTCTCCAAGTCAGTTCTTAGTGTAGAAAAGGTAGCTAAGATCTGGGAAATTCTTAATTCCAGTTAAGATCACATGAAACACTGTATGAATCCTATATTCTTTAATTAAAGGAGACTACAATGGTAAATTTGTGTTATACAAGGCAGAATACCATTAAAATAGAAAAAGAAACACGTTCTGCAGCTTTGGAAAGCCTTACACTTCACTGAAATGTAGTACTACACTCTATAACACAGTTGAGAGACAATGTTCAATAGCTGCCTCAGTACTTAACAGTGTGTAGGAAGTTGTTTGATAAAGTGGGCAAAGCTTATACTTGGACCAGAAGGCAGAATATAGGAAACTACATGAAAACATGATTAATTCAGTGAAAATGACTGTAAACAGATGTGAACTTGTTTAGAAGAGCTGAAAGAGATTCTCCAAGTCAGTTCTTAGTGTAGAAAAGGTAGCTAAGATCCGGGAAATCCTTAATTCGAGTTAAGATTACATGAAACACTGTATGAATCCTATATTCTTTACTTAAAGGAGACTAGAGTGGTAAATGTGTGTTATACAAGGCAGAATACCATTGAAATAGAGAAAGAAACACGTTCGGCAGCTTTGGAAAGCCTTACACTTCACTGAAATGTAGTACTACACTTTATATAACACAGTTGAGAGACAATGTTCCCTAGCTCGCTCAGTTCATAACAGTGTGTAGGAAGTTGTTTGATAAAGTGGGCAAAGCTTATACTTGGTCCAGAAGGCCGAATATAGGAAACTACATGAGAACATGAATAATTAAGTGAAAATGACTGTAAACAGATGAGAACTTGTTTAGAACAGCTGAAAGAGAATCTCCAAGTCAGTTCTTAGTGTAGAAAAGGTAGGTAAGATAAGGGAAATACTTAATT
The DNA here is from genome assembly GCF_964339955.1 of Pipistrellus hanaki. Taxonomy (NCBI): domain Eukaryota; kingdom Metazoa; phylum Chordata; class Mammalia; order Chiroptera; family Vespertilionidae; genus Pipistrellus; species Pipistrellus hanaki. Next base: position 936,017 of record NW_028182298.1, on the reverse strand, counting down.
CCAGTTAAGATCACATGAAACACTGTATGAATCCTATATTCTTTACTTAAAGGAGACTAGAGTGGTAAATGTGTGTTATACAAGGCAGAATACCATTGAAATAGAGAAAGAAACACGTTCGGCAGCTTTGGAAAGCCTTACACTTCACTGAAATGTAGTACTACACTCTATAACACAGTTGAGAGACAATGTTCCCGAGCTGCCTCAGTTCATAACAGTGTGTAGGAAGTGGTTTCATAAAGTGGGCAAAGCTTATACTTGGGCCAGAAGGCAGAATATAGGAAACTACATGAAAACATGAATAATTCAGTGAAAATGACTGTAAACAGATGAGAACTTGTTTTAGAACAGCTGAAAGAGATCCTCCAAGTCAGTTCTTAGTGTAGAAAAGGTAGCTAAATCCGGAAAATCCTTAATTCCAGTTAAGATCACATGAAACACTGTATGAATCCTATATTCTTTAATTAAAGGAGACTAGAGTGGTAAATGTGTGTTATACAAGGCAGAATACCATTAAAATAGAGAAAGAAACACGTTCGGCAGCTTTGGAAAGCCTTACACTTCACTGAAATGTAGTACTACACTCTATAACACAGTTGAGAGACAATGTTCAATAGCTGCCTCAGTACTTAACAGTGTGTAGGAAGTTGTTTGATAAAGTGGGCAAAGCTTATACTTGGGCCAGAAGGCAGAATATAGGAAACTACATGAAAACATGATTAATTCAGTGAAAATGACTGTAAACAGATGTGAACTTGTTTAGAACAGCTGAAAGAGATTCTCCAAGTCAGTTCTTAGTGTAGAAAAGGTAGCTAAGATCTGGGAAATTCTTAATTCGAGTTAATATTACATGAAACACTGTATGAATCCTATATTCTTTACTTAAAGGAGACTAGAGTGGTAAATGTGTGTTATACAAGGCAGAATACCATTCATATAGAGAAAGAAACACGTTCGGCAGCTTTGGAAAGCCTTACACTTCACTGAAATGTAGTACTACACTCTATACCACAGTTGAGAGACAATGTTCAATAGCTGACTCAGTACTTAACAGTGTGTAGGAAGTTGTTTGATAAAGTGGGCAAAGCTTATACTTGGGCCAGAAGGCAGAATATAGGAAACTACATGAAAACATGATTAATTCAGTGAAAATGAATGTAAACAGATGTGAACTTGTTTAGAACAGCTGAAAGAGATACTCCAAGTCAGTTCTTAGTGTAGAAAAGGTAGCTAAATCCGGAAAATCCTTAATTCCAGTTAAGATCACATGAAACACTGTATGAATCCTATATTCTTTAATTAAAGGAGACTACAATGGTAAATTTGTGTTATACAAGGCAGAATACCATTAAAATAGAAAAAGAAACATGTTCTGCAGCTTTGGAAAGCCTTACACTTCACTGAAATGTAGTACTACACTCTATAACACAGTTGAGAGACAATGTTCAATAGCTGCCTCAGTACTTAACAGTGTGTAGGAATTTGTTTGATAAAGTGGGCAAAGCTTATACTTGGACCAGAAGGCAGAATATAGGAAACTACATGAAAACATGATTAATTCAGTGAAAATGACTGTAAACTGATGTGAACTTGTTTAGAAGAGCTGAAAGAGATTCTCCAAGTCAGTTCTTAGTGTAGAAAAGGTAGCTAAGATCCGGGAAATCCTTAATTCGAGTTAAGATTACATGAAACACTGTATGAATCCTATATTCTTTACTTAAAGGAGACTAGAGTGGTAAATGTGTGTTATACAAGGCAGAATACCATTGAAATAGAGAAAGAAACACGTTCGGCAGCTTTGGAAAGCCTTACACTTCACTGAAATGTAGTACTACACTCTATAACACAGTTGAGAGACAATGTTCCCAAGCTGCAACAGTTCATAACAGTGTGTAGGAAGTTGTTTCATAAAGTGGGCAAAGCTTATACTTGGGCCAGAAGGCAGAATATAGGAAACTACATGAAAAAATGAATAATTCAGTAAAAATGACTGTAAACAGATGAGAACTTGTTTAGAACAGCTGAAAGAGAATCTCCAAGTCAGTTCTTAGTGTAGAAAAGGTAGCTAAGAGAAGGAAAATCCTTAATTCCAGTTAAGATCACATGAAACACTGTATGAATCCTATATTGTTTACTTAAAGGAGACTAGAGTGGTAAATGTGTGTTATACAAGGCAGAATACCATTGAAATAGAGAAAGAAACACGTTCGGCAGCTTTGGAAAGCCTTACACTTCACTGAAATGTAGTACTACACTTTATATAACACAGTTGAGAGACAATGTTCCCTAGCTCGCTCAGTTCATAACAGTGTGTAGGAAGTTGTTTGATAAAGTGGGCAAAGCTTATACTTGGTCCAGAAGGCCGAATATAGGAAACTACATGAGAACATGAATATTTAAGTCAAAATGACTGTAAACAGATGAGAACTGGTTTAGAACAGCTGAAAGAGAATCTCCAAGTCAGTTCTTAGTGTAGAAAAGGTAGGTAAGATAAGGGAAATACTTAATTCCAGTTAAGATCACATGAAACACTGTATGAATCCTATATTCTTTACTTAAAGGAGACTAGAGTGGTAAATGTGTGTTATACAAGGCAGAATACCATTGAAATAGAGAAAGAAACACGTTCGGCAGCTTTGGAAAGCCTTACACTTCACTGAAATGTAGTACTACACTCTATAACACAGTTGAGAGACAATGTTCCCGAGCTTCCTCAGTTCATAACAGTGTGTAGGAAGTTGTTTCATAAAGTGGGCAAAGCTTATACTTGGGCCAGAAGGCAGAATATAGGAAACTACATGAAAACATGAATAATTCAGTGAAAATGACTGTAAACAGATGAGAACTTGTTTTAGAACAGCTGAAAGAGATCCTCCAAGTCAGTTCTTAGTGTAGAAAAGGTAGCTAAATCCGGAAAATCCTTAATTCCAGTTAAGATCACATGAAACACTGTATGAATCCTATATTCTTTAATTAAAGGAGACTACAATGGTAAATTTGTGTTATACAAGGCAGAATACCATTAAAATAGAGAAAGAAACACGTTCGGCAGCTTTGGAAAGCCTTACACTTCACTGAAATGTAGTACTACACTCTATAACACAGTTGAGAGACAATGTTCAATAGCTGCCTCAGTACTTAACAGTGTGTAGGAAGTTGTTTGATAAAGTGGGCAAAGCTTATACTTGGGCCAGAAGGCAGAATATAGGAAACTACATGAAAACATGATTAATTCAGTGAAAATGACTGTAAACAGATGTGAACTTGTTTAGAACAGCTGAAAGAGATTCTCCAAGTCAGTTCTTAGTGTAGAAAAGGTAGCTAAGATCTGGGAAATCCTTAATTCGAGTTAAGATTACATGAAACACTGTATGAATCCTATATTCTTTACTTAAAGGAGACTAGAGTGGTAAATGTGTGTTATACAAGGCAGAATACCATTGAAATAGAGAAAGAAACACGTTCGGCAGCTTTGGAAAGCCTTACACTTCACTGAAATGTAGTACTACACTCTATAACACAGTTGAGAGACAATGTTCAATAGCTGACTCAGTACTTAACAGTGTGTAGGAAGTTGTTTGATAAAGTGGGCAAAGCTTATACTTGGACCAGAAGGCAGAATATAGGAAACTACATGAAAACATGATTAATTCAGTGAAAATGACTGTAAACAGATGAGAACTTGTCTAGAACAGCTGAAAGAGAATCTCCAAGTCAGTTCTTATTGTAGAAAAGGTAGCTAAGATAAGGGAAATCCTTAATTCCAGTTAAGATCACATGAAACACTGTATGAATCCTATATTCTTTACTTAAAGGAGACTAGAGTGGTAAATGTGTGTTATACAAGGCAGAATACCATTGAAATAGAGAAAGAAACACGTTCGGCAGCTTTGGAATGCCTTACACTTCACTGAAATGTAGTACTACACTTTATATAACACAGTTGAGAGACAATGTTCCCTAGCTCGCTCAGTTCATAACAGTGTGTAGGAAGTTGTTTGATAAAGTGGGCAAAGCTTATACTTGGGCCAGAAGGCAGAATATAGGAAACTACATGAAAACATGAATAATTCAGTGAAAATGACTGTAAACAGATGAGAACTTGTTTAGAACAGCTGAAAGAGAATCTCCAAGTCAGTTCTTAGTGTAGAAAAGGTAGCTAAGAGAAGTAAAATCCTTAATTCCAGTTAAGATCACATGAAACACTGTATGAATCCTATATTGTTTACTTAAAGGAGACTAGAGTGGTAAATGTGTGTTATACAAGGCAGAATACCATTGAAATAGAGAAAGAAACACGTTCGGCAGCTTTGGAAAGCCTTACACTTCACTGAAATGTAGTACTACACTTTATATAACACAGTTGAGAGACAATGTTCCCTAGCTCGCTCAGTTCATAACAGTGTGTAGGAAGTTGTTTGATAAAGTGGGCAAAGCTTATACTTGGTCCAGAAGGCCGAATATAGGAAACTACATGAGAACATGAATAATTCAGTGAAAATGACTGTAAACAGATGAGAACTGGTTTAGAACAGCTGAAAGAGAATCTCCAAGTCAGTTCTTAGTGTAGAAAAGGTAGGTAAGATAAGGGAAATACTTAATTCCAGTTAAGATCACATGAAACACTGTATGAATCCTATATTCTTTACTTAAAGGAGACTAGAGTGGTAAATGTGTGTTATACAAGGCAGAATACCATTGAAATAGAGAAAGAAACACGTTCGGCAGCTTTGGAAAGCCTTACACTTCACTGAAATGTAGTACTACACTCTATAACACAGTTGAGAGACAATGTTCCCGAGCTGCCTCAGTTCATAACAGTGTGTAGGAAGTTGTTTGATAAAGTGGGCAAAGCTTATACTTGGTCCAGAAGGCCGAATATAGGAAACTACATGAGAACATGAATAATTCAGTGAAAATGACTGTAAACAGATGAGAACTGGTTTAGAACAGCTGAAAGAGAATCTCCAAGTCAGTTCTTAGTGTAGAAAAGGTAGGTAAGATAAGGGAAATACTCAATTCCAGTTAAGATCACATGAAACACTGTATGAATCCTATATTCTTTACTTAAAGGAGACTAGAGTGGTAAATGTGTGTTATACAAGGCAGAATACCATTGAAATAGAGAAAGAAACACGTTCGGCAGCTTTGGAAAGCCTTACACTTCACTGAAATGTAGTACTACACTCTATAATACAGTTGAGAGACAATGTTCCCGAGCTGCCTCAGTTCATAACAGTGTGTAGGAAGGTGTTTGATAAAGAGGGCAAAGCTTATACTTGGGCCAGAAGGCAGAATATAGGAAACTACATGAAAACATGATTAATTCAGTGAAAATGACTGTAAACCGATTTGAACTTGTTTAGAACAGCTGAAAGAGATTTTCCAAGTCAGTTCTTAGTGTAGAAAAAGTAGCTAAGATCCGGGAAATCCTTAATTCGAGTTAAGATTACATGAAACACTGTATGAGTCCTATATTCTTTACTTAAAGGAGACTAGAGTGGTAAATGTGTGTTATACAAGGCAGAATACCATTGAAATAGAGAAAGAAACACGTTCGGCAGCTTTGGAAAGCCTTACACTTCACTGAAATGTAGTACTACACTTTATATAACACAGTTGAGAGACAATGTTCCCTAGCTCGCTCAGTTCATAACAGTGTGTAGGAAGTTGTTTGATAAAGTGGGCAAAGCTTATACTTGGTCCAGAAGGCCGAATATAGGAAACTACATGAGAACATGAATAATTCAGTGAAAATGACTGTAAACAGATGAGAACTGGTTTAGAACAGCTGAAAGAGAATCTCCAAGTCAGTTCTTAGTGTAGAAAAGGTAGGTAAGATAAGGGAAATACTTAATTCCAGTTAAGATCACATGAAACACTGTATGAATCCTATATTCTTTACTTAAAGGAGACTAGAGTGGTAAATGTGTGTTATACAAGGCAGAATACCATTGAAATAGAGAAAGAAACACGTTCGGCAGCTTTGGAAAGCCTTACACTTCACTGAAATGTAGTACTACACTCTATAACACAGTTGAGAGACAATGTTCCCGAGCTTCCTCAGTTCATAACAGTGTGTAGGAAGTTGTTTCATAAAGTGGGCAAAGCTTATACTTGGGCCAGAAGGCAGAATATAGGAAACTACATGAAAACATGAATAATTCAGTGAAAATGACTGTAAACAGATGAGAACTTGTTTTAGAACAGCTGAAAGAGATCCTCCAAGTCAGTTCTTAGTGTAGAAAAGGTAGCTAAATCCGGAAAATCCTTAATTCCAGTTAAGATCACATGAAACACTGTATGAATCCTATATTCTTTAATTAAAGGAGACTACAATGGTAAATTTGTGTTATACAAGGCAGAATACCATTAAAATAGAGAAAGAAACACGTTCGGCAGCTTTGGAAAGCCTTACACTTCACTGAAATGTAGTACTACACTCTATAACACAGTTGAGAGACAATGTTCAATAGCTGCCTCAGTACTTAACAGTGTGTAGGAAGTTGTTTGATAAAGTGGGCAAAGCTTATACTTGGGCCAGAAGGCAGAATATAGGAAACTACATGAAAACATGATTAATTCAGTGAAAATGACTGTAAACAGATGTGAACTTGTTTAGAACAGCTGAAAGAGATTCTCCAAGTCAGTTCTTAGTGTAGAAAAGGTAGCTAAGATCTGGGAAATCCTTAATTCGAGTTAAGATTACATGAAACACTGTATGAATCCTATATTCTTTACTTAAAGGAGACTAGAGTGGTAAATGTGTGTTATACAAGGCAGAATACCATTGAAATAGAGAAAGAAACACGTTCGGCAGCTTTGGAAAGCCTTACACTTCACTGAAATGTAGTACTACACTCTATAACACAGTTGAGAGACAATGTTCAATAGCTGACTCAGTACTTAACAGTGTGTAGGAAGTTTTTTGATAAAGTGGGCAAAGCTTATACTTGGACCAGAAGGCAGAATATAGGAAACTACATGAAAACATGATTAATTCAGTGAAAATTACTGTAAACAGATGAGAACTTGTCTAGAACAGCTGAAAGAGAATCTCCAAGTCAGTTCTTATTGTAGAAAAGGTAGCTAAGATAAGGGAAATCCTTAATTCCAGTTAAGATCACATGAAACACTGTATGAATCCTATATTCTTTACTTAAAGGAGACTAGAGTGGTAAATGTGTGTTATACAAGGCAGAATACCATTGAAATAGAGAAAGAAACACGTTCGGCAGCTTTGGAATGCCTTACACTTCACTGAAATGTAGTACTACACTTTATATAACACAGTTGAGAGACAATGTTCCCTAGCTCGCTCAGTTCATAACAGTGTGTAGGAAGTTGTTTGATAAAGTGGGCAAAGCTTATACTTGGGCCAGAAGGCAGAATATAGGAAACTACATGAAAACATGAATAATTCAGTGAAAATGACTGTAAATAGATGAGAACTTGTTTAGAACAGCTGAAAGAGAATCTCCAAGTCAGTTCTTAGTGTAGAAAAGGTAGCTAAGAGAAGTAAAATCCTTAATTCCAGTTAAGATCACATGAAACACTGTATGAATCCTATATTGTTTACTTAAAGGAGACTAGAGTGGTAAATGTGTGTTATACAAGGCAGAATACCATTGAAATAGAGAAAGAAACACGTTGGGCAGCTTTCCAAAGCCTTACACTTCACTGAAATGTAGTACTACACTTTATATAACACAGTTGAGAGACAATGTTCCCTAGCTCGCTCAGTTCATAACAGTGTGTAGGAAGTTGTTTGATAAAGTGGGCAAAGCTTATACTTGGTCCAGAAGGCCGAATATAGGAAACTACATGAGAACATGAATAATTCAGTGAAAATGACTGTAAACAGATGAGAACTGGTTTAGAACAGCTGAAAGAGAATCTCCAAGTCAGTTCTTAGTGTAGAAAAGGTAGGTAAGATAAGGGAAATACTTAATTCCAGTTAAGATCACATGAAACACTGTATGAATCCTATATTCTTTACTTAAAGGAGACTAGAGTGGTAAATGTGTGTTATACAAGGCAGAATACCATTGAAATAGAGAAAGAAACACGTTCGGCAGCTTTGGAAAGCCTTACACTTCACTGAAATGTAGTACTACACTCTATAACACAGTTGAGAGACAATGTTCCCGAGCTGCCTCAGTTCATAACAGTGTGTAGGAAGTTGTTTGATAAAGTGGGCAAAGCTTATACTTGGTCCAGAAGGCCGAATATAGGAAACTACATGAGAACATGAATAATTCAGTGAAAATGACTGTAAACAGATGAGAACTGGTTTAGAACAGCTGAAAGAGAATCTCCAAGTCAGTTCTTAGTGTAGAAAAGGTAGGTAAGATAAGGGAAATACTCAATTCCAGTTAAGATCATATGAAACACTGTATGAATCCTATATTCTTTACTTAAAGGAGACTAGAGTGGTAAATGTGTGTTATACAAGGCAGAATGCCATTGAAATAGAGAAAGAAACACGTTCGGCAGCTTTGGAAAGCCTTACACTTCACTGAAATGTAGTACTACACTCTATAATACAGTTGAGAGACAATGTTCCCGAGCTGCCTCAGTTCATAACAGTGTGTAGGAAGGTGTTTGATAAAGAGGGCAAAGCTTATACTTGGGCCAGAAGGCAGAATATAGGAAACTACATGAAAACATGATTTATTCAGTGAAAATGACTGTAAACCGATTTGAACTTGTTTAGAACAGCTGAAAGAGAATCTCCAAGTCAGTTCTTAGTGTAGAAAAAGTAGCTAAGATCCGGGAAATCCTTAATTCGAGTTAAGATTACATGAAACACTGTATGAGTCCTATATTCTTTACTTAAAGGAGACTAGAGTGGTAAATGTGTGTTATACAAGGCAGAATACCATTGAAATAGAGAAAGAAACACGTTCGGCAGCTTTGGAAAGCCTTACACTTCACTGAAATGTAGTACTACACTTTATATAACACAGTTGAAAGACATTGTTCCCTAGCTCCCTCAGTTCATAACAGTGTGAAGGAAGTTGTTTGATAAAGTGGGCAAAGCTTATACTTGGGCCAGAAGGCAGAATATAGGAAACTACATGAAAACATGATTAATTCAGTGAAAATGACTGTAAACAGATGACAACTTGTCTAGAACAGCTGAAAGAGAATCTCCAAGTAAGTTCTTAGTGTAGAAAAGGTAGCTAAGATAAGGAAAATCCTTAATTCCAGTTAAGATCACATGAAACACTGTATGAATCCTATATTCTTTAATTAAAGGAGACTACAGTGGTAAATGTGTGTTATACAAGGCAGAATACCATTAAAAAAGAGAAAGAAACACGTTAGGCAGCTTTGGAAAGCCTTACACTTCACTGAAATGTAGTACTACACTCTATAACACAGTTGAGAGACAATGTTCAATAGCTGCCTCAGTACTTAACAGTGTGTAGGAAGTTGTTTGATAAAGTGGGCAAAGCTTATACTTGGACCAGAAGGCAGAATATAGGAAACTACATGAAAACATGATTAATTCAGTGAAAAAGACTGTAAACAGATGTGAACTTGTTTAGAACAGCTGAAAGAGATTCTCCAAGTCAGTTCTTAGTGTAGAAAACGTAGCTAAGATAAGGAAAATCCTTAATTCCAGTTAAGATCACATGAAACACTGTATGAATCCTATATTCTTTACTTAAAGGAGACTAGAGTGGTAAATGTGTGTTATACAAGGCAGAATACCATTGAAATAGAGAAAGAAACACGTTCGGCAGCTTTGGAAAGCCTTAGACTTCACTGAAATGTAGTACTACACTCTATAACACAGTTGAGAGACAATGTTCAATAGCTGACTCAGTACTTAACAGTGTGTAGGAAGTTGTTTGATAAAGTGGGCAAAGCTTATACTTGGGCCAGAAGGCAGAATATAGGAAACTACATGAAAACATGATTAATTCAGTGAAAATGACTGTAAACAGATGAGAACTTGTCTAGAACAGCTGAAAGAGAATCTCCAAGTCAGTTCTTATTGTAGAAAAGGTAGCTAAGATAAGGGAAATCCTTAATTCCAGTTAAGATCACATGAAACACTGTATGAATCCTATATTCTTTATTTAAAGGAGACTAGAGTGGTAAATGTGTGTTATACAAGGCAGAATACCATTGAAATAGAGAAAGAAACACGTTCGGCAGCTTTGGAATGCCTTACACTTCACTGAAATGTAGTACTACACTTTATATAACACAGTTGAGAGACAATGTTCCCTAGCTCGCTCAGTTCATAACAGTGTGTAGGAAGTTGTTTGATAAAGTGGGCAAAGCTTATACTTGGGCCAGAAGGCAGAATATAGGAAACTACATGAAAACATGAATAATTCAGTGAAAATGACTGTAAACAGATGAGAACTTGTTTAGAACAGCTGAAAGAGAATCTCCAAGTCAGTTCTTTGTGTAGAAAAGGTAGCTAAGAGAAGTAAAATCCTTAATTCCAGTTAAGATCACATGAAACACTGTATGAATCCTATATTGTTTACTTAAAGGAGACTAGAGTGGTAAATGTGTGTTATACAAGGCAGAATACCATTGAAATAGAGAAAGAAACACGTTCGGCAGCTTTGGAAAGCCTTACACTTCACTGAAATGTAGTACTACACTTTATATAACACAGTTGAGAGACAATGTTCCCTAGCTCGCTCAGTTCATAACAGTGTGTAGGAAGTTGTTTGATAAAGTGGGCAAAGCTTATACTTGGTCCAGAAGGCCGAATATAGGAAACTACATGAGAACATGAATAATTCAGTGATAATGACTGTAAACAGATGAGAACTGGTTTAGAACAGCTGAAAGAGAATCTCCAAGTCAGTTCTTAGTGTAGAAAAGGTAGGTAAGATAAGGGAAATACTTAATTCCAGTTAAGATCACATGAAACACTGTATGAATCCTATATTGTTTACTTAAAGGAGACTAGAGTGGTAAATGTGTGTTATACAAGGCAGAATACCATTGAAATAGAGAAAGAAACACGTTCGGCAGCTTTGGAAAGCCTTACACTTCACTGAAATGTAGTACTACACTCTATAACACAGTTGAGAGACAATGTTCCCGAGCTGCCTCAGTTCATAACAGTGTGTAGGAAGTTGTTTGATAAAGTGGGCAAAGCTTATACTTGGTCCAGAAGGCCGAATATAGGAAACTACATGAGAATATGAATAATTCAGTGAAAATGACTGTAAACAGATGAGAACTGGTTTAGAACAGCTGAAAGAGAATCTCCAAGTCAGTTCTTAGTGTAGAAAAGGTAGGTAAGATAAGGGAAATACTCAATTCCAGTTAAGATCACATGAAACACTGTATGAATCCTATATTCTTTACTTAAAGGAGACTAGAGTGGTAAATGTGTGTTATACAAGGCAGAATACCATTGAAATAGAGAAAGAAACACGTTCGGCAGCTTTGGAAAGCCTTACACTTCACTGAAATGTAGTACTACACTCTATAATACAGTTGAGAGACAATGTTCCCGAGCTGCCTCAGTTCATAACAGTGTGTAGGAAGGTGTTTGATAAAGAGGGCAAAGCTTATACTTGGGCCAGAAGGCAGAATATAGGAAACTACATGAAAACATGATTAATTCAGTGAAAATGACTGTAAACCGATTTGAACTTGTTTAGAACAGCTGAAAGAGATTTTCCAAGTCAGTTCTTAGTGTAGAAAAAGTAGCTAAGATCCGGGAAATCCTTAATTCGAGTTAAGATTACATGAAACACTGTATGAGTCCTATATTCTTTACTTAAAGGAGACTAGAGTGGTAAATGTGTGTTATACAAGGCAGAATACCATTGAAATAGAGAAAGAAACACGTTCGGCAGCTTTGGAAAGCCTTACACTTCACTGAAATGTAGTACTACACTTTATATAACACAGTTGAAAGACATTGTTCCCTAGCTCCCTCAGTTCATAACAGTGTGAAGGAAGTTGTTTGATAAAGTGGGCAAAGCTTATACTTGGGCCAGAAGGCAGAATATAGGAAACTACATGAAAACATGATTAATTCAGTGAAAATGACTGTAAACAGATGACAACTTGTCTAGAACAGCTGAAAGAGAATCTCCAAGTAAGTTCTTAGTGTAGAAAAGGTAGCTAAGATAAGGAAAATCCTTAATTCCAGTTAAGATCACATGAAACACTGTATGAATCCTATATTCTTTAATTAAAGGAGACTACAGTGGTAAATGTGTGTTATACAAGGCAGAATACCATTAAAAAAGAGAAAGAAACAAGTTAGGCAGCTTTGGAAAGCCTTACACTTCACTGAAATGTAGTACTACACTCTATAACACAGTTGAGAGACAATGTTCAATAGCTGCCTCAGTACTTAACAGTGTGTAGGAAGTTGTTTGATAAAGTGGGCAAAGCTTATACTTGGACCAGAAGGCAGAATATAGGAAACTACATGAAAACATGATTAATTCAGTGAAAATGACTGTAAACAGATGTGAACTTGTTTAGAACAGCTGAAAGAGATTCTCCAAGTCAGTTCTTAGTGTAGAAAAGGTAGCTAAGATCCGGGAAATCCTTAATTCGAGTTAAGATTACATGAAACACTGTATGAATCCTATATTCTTTACTTAAAGGAGACTAGAGTGGTAAATGTGTGTTATACAAGGCAGAATACCATTGAAATAGAGAAAGAAACACGTTCGGCAGCTTTGGAAAGCCTTACACATCACTGAAATGTAGTACTACACTTTATATAACACAGTTGAGAGACAATGTTCACTAGCTCCCTCAGTTCATAACAGTGTGTATGAAGTTGTGTGATAAAGTGGGCAAAGCTTATACTTGGGCCAGAAGGCAGAATATAGGAAACTACATGAAAACATGATTAATTCAGTGAAAATGACTGTAAACAGATGAGAACTTGTCTAGAACAGCTGAAAGAGAATCTCCAAGTCAGTTCTTAGTGTAGAAAACGTAGCTAAGATAAGGAAAATCCTTAATTCCAGTTAAGATCACATGAAACACTGTATGAATCCTATATTCTTTACTTAAAGGAGACTAGATTGCTAAATGTGTGTTATACAAGGCAGAATACCATTGAAATAGAGAAAGAAACACGTTCGGCAGCTTTGGAAAGCCTTACACTTCACTGAAATGTAGTACTACACTCTATAACACAGTTGAGAGACAATGTTCCCGAGCTGCCTCAGTTCATAACAGTGTGTAGGAAGTTGTTTGATAAAGTGGGCAAAGCTTATACTTGGGCCAGAAGGCAGAATATAGGAAACTACATGAAAACATGATTAATTCAGTGAAAATGACTGTAAACAGATGAGAACTTGTTTAGAACAGCTGAAAGAGAATCTCCAAGTCAGTTCTTAGTGTAGAAAAGGTAGCTAAGATAAGGAAAATCCTTAATTCCAGTTAAGATCACATGAAACACTGTATGAATCCTATATTCTTTAATTAAAGGAGACTACAGTGGTAAATGTGTGTTATACAAGGCAGAATACCATTCAAATAGAGAAAGAAACACGTTCGGCAGCTTTGGAAAGCCTTACACTTCACTGAAATGTAGTACTACACTCTATAACACAGTTGAGAGACAATGTTCCTGAGCTGCCTCAGTTCATAACAGTGTGTAGGAAGTTGTTTGATAAAGTGGGCAAAGCTTATACTTGGGCCAGAAGGCAGAATATAGGAAACTGCATGAAAACATGATTAATTCAGTGAAAATGACTGTAAACAGATGTGAACTCATTTAGAACAGCTGAAAGAGATTCTCTAAGTCAGTTCTTAGTGTAGAAAAGGTAGGTAAGATAAGGGAAATACTTAATTCCAGTTAAGATCACATGAAACACTGTATGAATCCTATATTCTTTACTTAAAGGAGACTAGAGTGGTAAAGGTGTGTTATACAAGGCAGAATACCATAGAAATAGAGAAAGAAACACGTTCGGCAGCTTTGGAAAGCCTTAAACTTCACTGAAATGTAGTACAACACTCTATAACACAGTTGAGAGACAATGTTCCCAAGCTGCCTCAGTTCATAACAGTGTGTAGGAAGGTGTTTGATAAAGAGGGCAAAGCTTATACTTGGGCCAGAAGGCAGAATATAGGAAACTACATGAAAACATGAATAATTCAGCGAAAATGACTGTAAACAGATGAGAACTTGTTTAGAACGGCTGAAAGACAATCTCCAAGTCAGTTCTTAGTGTAGAAAAGGTAGCTAAGATAAGGAAAATCCTTAATTCCGGTTAAGATAAATGAAACACTGTATGAATCCTATATTCTTTACTTAAAGGAGACTAGAGTGGTAAATGTGTGTTATACAAGGCAGAATACCATTGAAATAGAGAAAGAAACACGTTCGGCAGCTTTGGAAAGCCTTACACTTCACTGAAATGTAGTACTACACTCTATAACACAGTTGAGAGACAATGTTCCCGAGCTGCCTCAGTTCATAACAGTGTGTAGGAAGTTGTTTGATAAAGTGGGCAAAGCTTATACTTGGGCCAGAAGGCAGAATATAGGAAACTATATGAAAACATGAATAATTCAGTGAAAATGACTGTAAACAGATGAGAACTTGTTTAGAACAGCTGAAAGAGAATCTCCAAGTCAGTTCTTAGTGTAGAAAAGGTAGCTAAGATAAGGAAAATCCTTAATTCCAGTTAAGATCACATGAAACACTGTATGAATCCTATATTCTTTACTTAAAGGAGACTAGAGTGGTAAATGTGTGTTATACAAGGCAGAATACCATTGAAATAGAGAAAGAAACACGTTCGGCAGCTTTGGAAAGCCTTACACTTCACTGAAATGTAGTACTACACTCTATAACACAGTTGAGAGACAATGTTCCCGAGCTGCCTCAGTTCATAACAGTGTGTAGGAAGTTGTTTGATAAAGTGGGCAAAGCTTATACTAGGGCCAGAAGGCAGAATATAGGAAACTACATGAAAACATGAATAATTCAGTGAAAATGACTGTAAACAGATGAGAACTTGTTTAGAACAGATGAAAGAGAATCTCCAAGTCAGTTCTTAGTGTAGAAAAGGTAGGTAAGATAAGGGAAATACTTAATTCCAGTGAAGATCCCATGAAACACTATGAATCCTATATTCTTTACTTAAAGGAGACTAGAGTGGTAAATATGTGTTATACAAGGCAGAATACCATTCAAATAGAGAAAGAAACACGTTCGGCAGCTTTGGAAAGCCTTACACTTCACTGAAATGTAGTACTACACTCTATAACACAGTTGAGAGACAATGTTCCCGAGCTGCCTCAGTTCATAACAGTGTGTAGGAAGGTGTTTGATAAAGAGGGCAAAGCTTATACTTGGGCCAGAAGGCAGAATATAGGAAACTACATGAAAACATGAATAATTCAGCGAAAATGACTGTAAACAGATGAGAACTTGTTTAGAACAGCTGAAAGACAATCTCCAAGTCAGTTCTTAGTGTAGAAAAGGTAGCTAAGATAAGGAAAATCCTTAATTCCGGTTAAGATAAATGAAACACTGTATGAATCCTATATTCTTTACTTAAAGGAGACTAGAGTGGTAAATGTGTGTTATACAAGGCAGAATACCATTGAAATAGAGAAAGAAACACGTTCGGCAGCTTTGGAAAGCCTTACACTTCACTGAAATGTAGTACTACACTCTATAACACAGTTGAGAGACAATGTTCCCGAGCTGCCTCAGTTCATAACAGTGTGTAGGAAGTTGTTTGATAAAGTGGGCAAAGCTTATACTTGGGCCAGAAGGCAGAATATAGGAAACTATATGAAAACATGAATAATTCAGTGAAAATGACTGTAAACAGATGAGAACTTGTTTAGAACAGCTGAAAGAGAATCTCCAAGTCAGTTCTTAGTGTAGAAAAGGTAGGTAAGATAAGGGAAATACTTAATTCCAGTGAAGATCACATGAAACACTATGAATCCTATATTCTTTACTTAAAGGAGACTAGAGTGGTAAATGTGTGTTATACAAGGCAGAATACCATTGAAATAGAGAAAGAAACACGTTCGGCAGCTTGGGAAAGCCTTACACTTCACTGAAATGTAGTACAACACTCTATAACACAGTTGAGAGACAATGTTCCCAAGCTGCCTCAGTTCATAACAGTGTGTAGGAAGGTGTTTGATAAAGAGGGCAAAGCTTATACTTGGGCCAGAAGGCAGAATATAGGAAACTACATGAAAACATGAATAATTCAGTGAAAATGACTGTAAACAGATGAGAACTGGTTTAGAACAGCTGAAAGAGAATCTCCAAGTCAGTTCTTAGTGTAGAAAAGGTAGGTAAGATAAGGGAAATACTTAATTCCAGTTAAAATCACATGAAACACTGTATGAATCCTATATTCTTTACTTAAAGGAGACTAGAGTGGTAAATGTGTGTTATACAAGGCAGAATACCATAGAAATAGAGAAAGAAACACATTCGGCAGCTTTGGAAAGCCTTACACTTCACTGAAATGTAGTACAACACTCTATAACACAGTTGAGAGACAATGTTCCCAAGCTGCCTCAGTTCATAACAGTGTGTAGGAAGGTGTTTGATAAAGAGGGCAAAGCTTATACTTGCGCCAGAAGGCAGAATATAGGAAACTACATGAAAACATGATTAATTCAGTGAAAATGACTGTAAACACATGAGAACTTGTTTAGAACAGCTGAAAGAGAATCTCCAAGTCAGTTCTTAGTGTAGAAAAGGTAGCTAAGATAAGGAAAATCCTTAATTCCAGTTAAGATCACATGAAACACTGTATGAATCCTATATTCTTTACTTAAAGGAGACTAGATTGCTAAATGTGTGTTATACAAGGCAGAATACCATTGAAATAGAGAAAGAAACACGTTCGGCAGCTTTGGAAAGCCTTACACTTCACTGAAATGTAGTACTACACTCTATAACACAGTTGAGAGACAATGTTCCCGAGCTGCCTCAGTTCATAACACTGTGTAGGAAGTTGTTTGATAAAGTGGGCAAAGCTTATACTTGGGCCAGAAGGCAGAATATAGGAAACTACATGAAAACATGATTAATTCAGTGAAAATGACTGTAAACAGATGAGAACTTGTTTAGAACAGCTGAAAGAGAATCTCCAAGTCAGTTCTTAGTGTAGAAAAGGTAGCTAAGATAAGGAAAATCCTTAATTCCAGTTAAGATCACATGAAACACTGTATGAATCCTATATTCTTTACTTAAAGGAGACTAGAGTGGTAAATGTGTGTTATACAAGGCAGAATACCATTGAAAAAGAGAAAGAAACACGTTAGGCAGCTTTGGAAAGCCTTACACTTCACTGAAATGTAGTACTACACTCTATAACACAGTTGAGAGACAATGTTCAATAGCTGCCTCAGTACTTAACAGTGTGTAGGAAGTTGTTTGATAAAGTGGGCAAAGCTTATACTTGGACCAGAAGGCAGAATATAGGAAACTACATGAAAACATGATTAATTCAGTGAAAATGACTGTAAACAGATGTGAACTTGTTTAGAACAGCTGAAAGAGATTCTCCAAGTCAGTTCTTAGTGTAGAAAAGGTAGCTAAGATCCGGGAAATCCTTAATTCGAGTTAAGATTACATGAAACACTGTATGAATCCTATATTCTTTACTTAAAGGAGACTAGAGTGGTAAATGTGTGTTATACAAGGCAGAATACCATTGAAATAGAGAAAGAAACACGTTCGGCAGCTTTGGAAAGCCTTACACATCACTGAAATGTAGTACTACACTTTATATAACACAGTTGAGAGACAATGTTCCCTAGCTCCCTCAGTTCATAACAGTGTGTATGAAGTTGTGTGATAAAGTGGGCAAAGCTTATACTTGGGCCAGAAGGCAGAATATAGGAAACTACATGAAAACATGATTAATTCAGTGAAAATGACTGTAAACAGATGAGAACTTGTCTAGAACAGCTGAAAGAGAATCTCCAAGTCAGTTCTTAGTGTAGAAAACGTAGCTAAGATAAGGAAAATCCTTAATTCCAGTTAAGATCACATGAAACACTGTATGAATCCTATATTCTTTACTTAAAGGAGACTAGATTGCTAAATGTGTGTTATACAAGGCAGAATACCATTGAAATAGAGAAAGAAACACGTTCGGCAGCTTTGGAAAGCCTTACACTTCACTGAAATGTAGTACTACACTCTATAACACAGTTGAGAGACAATGTTCCCGAGCTGCCTCAGTTCATAACAGTGTGTAGGAAGTTGTTTGATAAAGTGGGCAAAGCTTATACTTGGGCCAGAAGGCAGAATATAGGAAACTACATGAAAACATGATTAATTCAGTGAAAATGACTGTAAACAGATGAGAACTTGTTTAGAACAGCTGAAAGAGAATCTCCAAGTCAGTTCTTAGTGTAGAAAAGGTAGCTAAGATAAGGAAAATCCTTAATTCCAGTTAAGATCACATGAAACACTGTATGAATCCTATATTCTTTAATTAAAGGAGACTACAGTGGTAAATGTGTGTTATACAAGGCAGAATACCATTCAAATAGAGAAAGAAACACGTTCGGCAGCTTTGGAAAGCCTTACACTTCACTGAAATGTAGTACTACACTCTATAACACAGTTGAGAGACAATGTTCCTGAGCTGCCTCAGTTCATAACAGTGTGTAGGAAGTTGTTTGATAAAGTGGGCAAAGCTTATACTTGGGCCAGAAGGCAGAATATAGGAAACTGCATGAAAACATGATTAATTCAGTGAAAATGACTGTAAACAGATGTGAACTCGTTTAGAACAGCTGAAAGAGATTCTCTAAGTCAGTTCTTAGTGTAGAAAAGGTAGGTAAGATAAGGGAAATACTTAATTCCAGTTAAGATCACATGAAACACTGTATGAATCCTATATTCTTTACTTAAAGGAGACTAGAGTGGTAAAGGTGTGTTATACAAGGCAGAATACCATAGAAATAGAGAAAGAAACACGTTCGGCAGCTTTGGAAAGCCTTAAACTTCACTGAAATGTAGTACAACACTCTATAACACAGTTGAGAGACAATGTTCCCAAGCTGCCTCAGTTCATAACAGTGTGTAGGAAGGTGTTTGATAAAGAGGGCAAAGCTTATACTTGGGCCAGAAGGCAGAATATAGGAAACTACATGAAAACATGAATAATTCAGCGAAAATGACTGTAAACAGATGAGAACTTGTTTAGAACGGCTGAAAGACAATCTCCAAGTCAGTTCTTAGTGTAGAAAAGGTAGCTAAGATAAGGAAAATCCTTAATTCCGGTTAAGATAAATGAAACACTGTATGAATCCTATATTCTTTACTTAAAGGAGACTAGAGTGGTAAATGTGTGTTATACAAGGCAGAATACCATTGAAATAGAGAAAGAAACACGTTCGGCAGCTTTGGAAAGCCTTACACTTCACTGAAATGTAGTACTACACTCTATAACACAGTTGAGAGACAATGTTCCCGAGCTGCCTCAGTTCATAACAGTGTGTAGGAAGTTGTTTGATAAAGTGGGCAAAGCTTATACTTGGGCCAGAAGGCAGAATATAGGAAACTATATGAAAACATGAATAATTCAGTGAAAATGACTGTAAACAGATGAGAACTTGTTTAGAACAGCTGAAAGAGAATCTCCAAGTCAGTTCTTAGTGTAGAAAAGGTAGGTAAGATAAGGGAAATACTTAATTCCAGTGAAGATCCCATGAAACACTATGAATCCTATATTCTTTACTTAAAGGAGACTAGAGTGGTAAATGTGTGTTATACAAGGCAGAATACCATTCAAATAGAGAAAGAAACACGTTCGGCAGCTTTGGAAAGCCTTACACTTCACTGAAATGTAGTACTACACTCTATAACACAGTTGAGAGACAATGTTCCCGAGCTGCCTCAGTTCATAACAGTGTGTAGGAAGGTGTTTGATAAAGAGGGCAAAGCTTATACTTGGGCCAGAAGGCAGAATATAGGAAACTACATGAAAACATGAATAATTCAGCGAAAATGACTGTAAACAGATGAGAACTTGTTTAGAACAGCTGAAAGACAATCTCCAAGTCAGTTCTTAGTGTAGAAAAGGTAGCTAAGATAAGGAAAATCCTTAATTCCGGTTAAGATAAATGAAACACTGTATGAATCCTATATTCTTTACTTAAAGGAGACTAGAGTGGTAAATGTGTGTTATACAAGGCAGAATACCATTGAAATAGAGAAAGAAACACGTTCGGCAGCTTTGGAAAGCCTTACACTTCACTGAAATGTAGTACTATACTCTATAACACAGTTGAGAGACAATGTTCCCGAGCTGCCTCAGTTCATAACAGTGTGTAGGAAGTTGTTTGATAAAGTGGGCAAAGCTTATACTTGGGCCAGAAGGCAGAATATAGGAAACTATATGAAAACATGAATAATTCAGTGAAAATGACTGTAAACAGATGAGAACTTGTTTAGAACAGCTGAAAGAGAATCTCCAAGTCAGTTCTTAGTGTAGAAAAGGTAGGTAAGATAAGGGAAATACTTAATTCCAGTGAAGATCACATGAAACACTATGAATCCTATATTCTTTACTTAAAGGAGACTAGAGTGGTAAATGTGTGTTATACAAGGCAGAATACCATTGAAATAGAGAAAGAAACACGTTCGGCAGCTTGGGAAAGCCTTACACTTCACTGAAATGTAGTACAACACTCTATAACACAGTTGAGAGACAATGTTCCCAAGCTGCCTCAGTTCATAACAGTGTGTAGGAAGGTGTTTGATAAAGAGGGCAAAGCTTATACTTGGGCCAGAAGGCAGAATATAGGAAACTACATGAAAACATGAATAATTCAGTGAAAATGACTGTAAACAGATGAGAACTGGTTTAGAACAGCTGAAAGAGAATCTCCAAGTCAGTTCTTAGTGTAGAAAAGGTAGGTAAGATAAGGGAAATACTTAATTCCAGTTAAAATCACATGAAACACTGTATGAATCCTATATTCTTTACTTAAAGGAGACTAGAGTGGTAAATGTGTGTTATACAAGGCAGAATACCATAGAAATAGAGAAAGAAACACATTCGGCAGCTTTGGAAAGCCTTACACTTCACTGAAATGTAGTACAACACTCTATAACACAGTTGAGAAACAATGTTCCCAAGCTGCCTCAGTTCATAACAGTGTGTAGGAAGGTGTTTGATAAAGAGGGCAAAGCTTATACTTGCGCCAGAAGGCAGAATATAGGAAACTACATGAAAACATGATTAATTCAGTGAAAATGACTGTAAACACATGAGAACTTGTTTAGAACAGCTGAAAGAGAATCTCCAAGTCAGTTCTTAGTGTAGAAAAGGTAGCTAAGATAAGGAAAATCCTTAATTCCAGTTAAGATCACATGAAACACTGTATGAATCCTATATTCTTTACTTAAAGGAGACTAGATTGCTAAATGTGTGTTATACAAGGCAGAATACCATTGAAATAGAGAAAGAAACACGTTCGGCAGCTTTGGAAAGCCTTACACTTCACTGAAATGTAGTACTACACTCTATAACACAGTTGAGAGACAATGTTCCCGAGCTGCCTCAGTTCATAACAGTGTGTAGGAAGTTGTTTGATAAAGTGGGCAAAGCTTATACTTGGGCCAGAAGGCAGAATATAGGAAACTACATGAAAACATGATTAATTCAGTGAAAATGACTGTAAACAGATGAGAACTTGTTTAGAACAGCTGAAAGAGAATCTCCAAGTCAGTTCTTAGTGTAGAAAAGGTAGCTAAGATAAGGAAAATCCTTAATTCCAGTTAAGATCACATGAAACACTGTATGAATCCTATATTCTTTACTTAAAGGAGACTAGAGTGGTAAATGTGTGTTATACAAGGCAGAATACCATTGAAATAGAGAAAGAAACACGTTCGGCAGCTTTGGAAAGCCTTACACTTCACGGAAATGTAGTACTACACTCTATAACACAGTTGAGAGACAATGTTCCCGAGCTGCCGCAGTTCATAACAGTGTGTAGGAAGTTGTTTGATAAAGTGGGCAAAGCTTATACTAGGGCCAGAAGGCAGAATATAGGAAACTACATGAAAACATGAATAATTCAGTGAAAATGACTGTAAACAGATGAGAACTTGTTTAGAACAGATGAAAGAGAATCTCCAAGTCAGTTCTTAGTGTAGAAAAGGTAGCTAAGATAAGGAAAATCCTTAATTCCAGTTAAGATCACATGAAACACTGTATGAATCCTATATTCTTTAATTAAAGGAGACTACAGTGGTAAATGTGTGTTATACAAGGCAGAATACCATTCAAATAGAGAAAGAAACACGTTCGGCAGCTTTGGAAAGCCTTACACTTCACTGAAATGTAGTACTACACTCTATAACACAGTTGAGAGACAATGTTCCTGAGCTGCCTCAGTTCATAACAGTGTGTAGGAAGTTGTTTGATAAAGTGGGCAAAGCTTATACTTGGGCCAGAAGGCAGAATATAGGAAACTGCATGAAAACATGATTAATTCAGTGAAAATGACTGTAAACAGATGTGAACTCGTTTAGAACAGCTGAAAGAGATTCTCTAAGTCAGTTCTTAGTGTAGAAAAGGTAGGTAAGATAAGGGAAATACTTAATTCCAGTTAAGATCACATGAAACACTGTATGAATCCTATATTCTTTACTTAAAGGAGACTAGAGTGGTAAAGGTGTGTTATACAAGGCAGAATACCATAGAAATAGAGAAAGAAACACGTTCGGCAGCTTTGGAAAGCCTTAAACTTCACTGAAATGTAGTACAACACTCTATAACACAGTTGAGAGACAATGTTCCCAAGCTGCCTCAGTTCATAACAGTGTGTAGGAAGGTGTTTGATAAAGAGGGCAAAGCTTATACTTGGGCCAGAAGGCAGAATATAGGAAACTACATGAAAACATGAATAATTCAGCGAAAATGACTGTAAACAGATGAGAACTTGTTTAGAACGGCTGAAAGACAATCTCCAAGTCAGTTCTTAGTGTAGAAAAGGTAGCTAAGATAAGGAAAATCCTTAATTCCGGTTAAGATAAATGAAACACTGTATGAATCCTATATTCTTTACTTAAAGGAGACTAGAGTGGTAAATGTGTGTTATACAAGGCAGAATACCATTGAAATAGAGAAAGAAACACGTTCGGCAGCTTTGGAAAGCCTTACACTTCACTGAAATGTAGTACTACACTCTATAACACAGTTGAGAGACAATGTTCCCGAGCTGCCTCAGTTCATAACAGTGTGTAGGAAGTTGTTTGATAAAGTGGGCAAAGCTTATACTTGGGCCAGAAGGCAGAATATAGGAAACTATATGAAAACATGAATAATTCAGTGAAAATGACTGTAAACAGATGAGAACTTGTTTAGAACAGCTGAAAGAGAATCTCCAAGTCAGTTCTTAGTGTAGAAAAGGTAGGTAAGATAAGGGAAATACTTAATTCCAGTGAAGATCCCATGAAACACTATGAATCCTATATTCTTTACTTAAAGGAGACTAGAGTGGTAAATGTGTGTTATACAAGGCAGAATACCATTCAAATAGAGAAAGAAACACGTTCGGCAGCTTTGGAAAGCCTTACACTTCACTGAAATGTAGTACTACACTCTATAACACAGTTGAGAGACAATGTTCCCGAGCTGCCTCAGTTCATAACAGTGTGTAGGAAGGTGTTTGATAAAGAGGGCAAAGCTTATACTTGGGCCAGAAGGCAGAATATAGGAAACTACATGAAAACATGAATAATTCAGCGAAAATGACTGTAAACAGATGAGAACTTGTTTAGAACAGCTGAAAGACAATCTCCAAGTCAGTTCTTAGTGTAGAAAAGGTAGCTAAGATAAGGAAAATCCTTAATTCCGGTTAAGATAAATGAAACACTGTATGAATCCTATATTCTTTACTTAAAGGAGACTAGAGTGGTAAATGTGTGTTATACAAGGCAGAATACCATTGAAATAGAGAAAGAAACACGTTCGGCAGCTTTGGAAAGCCTTACACTTCACTGAAATGTAGTACTATACTCTATAACACAGTTGAGAGACAATGTTCCCGAGCTGCCTCAGTTCATAACAGTGTGTAGGAAGTTGTTTGATAAAGTGGGCAAAGCTTATACTTGGGCCAGAAGGCAGAATATAGGAAACTATATGAAAACATGAATAATTCAGTGAAAATGACTGTAAACAGATGAGAACTTGTTTAGAACAGCTGAAAGAGAATCTCCAAGTCAGTTCTTAGTGTAGAAAAGGTAGGTAAGATAAGGGAAATACTTAATTCCAGTGAAGATCACATGAAACACTATGAATCCTATATTCTTTACTTAAAGGAGACTAGAGTGGTAAATGTGTGTTATACAAGGCAGAATACCATTGAAATAGAGAAAGAAACACGTTCGGCAGCTTGGGAAAGCCTTACACTTCACTGAAATGTAGTACAACACTCTATAACACAGTTGAGAGACAATGTTCCCAAGCTGCCTCAGTTCATAACAGTGTGTAGGAAGGTGTTTGATAAAGAGGGCAAAGCTTATACTTGGGCCAGAAGGCAGAATATAGGAAACTACATGAAAACATGAATAATTCAGTGAAAATGACTGTAAACAGATGAGAACTGGTTTAGAACAGCTGAAAGAGAATCTCCAAGTCAGTTCTTAGTGTAGAAAAGGTAGGTAAGATAAGGGAAATACTTAATTCCAGTTAAAATCACATGAAACACTGTATGAATCCTATATTCTTTACTTAAAGGAGACTAGAGTGGTAAATGTGTGTTATACAAGGCAGAATACCATAGAAATAGAGAAAGAAACACATTCGGCAGCTTTGGAAAGCCTTACACTTCACTGAAATGTAGTACAACACTCTATAACACAGTTGAGAAACAATGTTCCCAAGCTGCCTCAGTTCATAACAGTGTGTAGGAAGGTGTTTGATAAAGAGGGCAAAGCTTATACTTGCGCCAGAAGGCAGAATATAGGAAACTACATGAAAACATGATTAATTCAGTGAAAATGACTGTAAACACATGAGAACTTGTTTAGAACAGCTGAAAGAGAATCTCCAAGTCAGTTCTTAGTGTAGAAAAGGTAGCTAAGATAAGGAAAATCCTTAATTCCAGTTAAGATCACATGAAACACTGTATGAATCCTATATTCTTTACTTAAAGGAGACTAGATTGCTAAATGTGTGTTATACAAGGCAGAATACCATTGAAATAGAGAAAGAAACACGTTCGGCAGCTTTGGAAAGCCTTACACTTCACTGAAATGTAGTACTACACTCTATAACACAGTTGAGAGACAATGTTCCCGAGCTGCCTCAGTTCATAACAGTGTGTAGGAAGTTGTTTGATAAAGTGGGCAAAGCTTATACTTGGGCCAGAAGGCAGAATATAGGAAACTACATGAAAACATGATTAATTCAGTGAAAATGACTGTAAACAGATGAGAACTTGTTTAGAACAGCTGAAAGAGAATCTCCAAGTCAGTTCTTAGTGTAGAAAAGGTAGCTAAGATAAGGAAAATCCTTAATTCCAGTTAAGATCACATGAAACACTGTATGAATCCTATATTCTTTACTTAAAGGAGACTAGAGTGGTAAATGTGTGTTATACAAGGCAGAATACCATTGAAATAGAGAAAGAAACACGTTCGGCAGCTTTGGAAAGCCTTACACTTCACGGAAATGTAGTACTACACTCTATAACACAGTTGAGAGACAATGTTCCCGAGCTGCCGCAGTTCATAACAGTGTGTAGGAAGTTGTTTGATAAAGTGGGCAAAGCTTATACTAGGGCCAGAAGGCAGAATATAGGAAACTACATGAAAACATGAATAATTCAGTGAAAATGACTGTAAACAGATGAGAACTTGTTTAGAACAGATGAAAGAGAATCTCCAAGTCAGTTCTTAGTGTAGAAAAGGTAGGTAAGATAAGGGAAATACTTAATTCCAGTGAAGATCCCATGAAACACTATGAATCCTATATTCTTTACTTAAAGGAGACTAGAGTGGTAAATGTGTGTAATACAAGGCAGAATACCTTTCAAATAGAGAAAGAAACACGTTCGGCAGCTTTGGAAAGCCTTACACTTCACTGAAATGTAGTACTACACTCTATAACACAGTTGAGAGACAATGTTCCCGAGCTGCCTCAGTTCATAACAGTGTGTAGGAAGGTGTTTGATAAAGAGGGCAAAGCTTATACTTGGGCCAGAAGGCAGAATATAGGAAACTACATGAAAACATGATTAATTCAGTGAAAATGACTGTAAACAGATGTGAACTTGTTTAGAACAGCTGAAAGAGATTCTCCAAGTCAGTTCTTAGTGTAGAAAAGGTAGCTAAGATCCGGGAAATCCTTAATTCGAGTTAAGATTACATGAAACACTGTATGAATCCTATATTCTTTACTTAAAGGAGACTAGAGTGGTAAATGTGTGTTATACAAGGCAGAATACCATTGAAATAGAGAAAGAAACACGTTCGGCAGCTTTGGAAAGCCTTACACTTCACTGAAATGTGGTACTACACTTTATATAACACAGTTGAGAGACAATGTTCCCTAGCTCCCTCAGTTCATAACAGTGTGTATGAAGTTGTTTGATAAAGTGGGCAAAGCTTATACTTGCGCCAGAAGGCAGAATATAGGAAACTACATGAAAACATGATTAATTCAGTGAAAATGACTGTAAACACATGAGAACTTGTTTAGAACAGCTGAAAGAGAATCTCCAAGTCAGTTCTTAGTGTAGAAAAGGTAGCTAAGATAAGGAAAATCCTTAATTCCAGTTAAGATCACATGAAACACTGTATGAATCCTATATTCTTTACTTAAAGGAGACTAGATTGCTAAATGTGTGTTATACAAGGCAGAATACCATTGAAATAGAGAAAGAAACACGTTCGGCAGCTTTGGAAAGCCTTACACTTCACTGAAATGTAGTACTACACTCTATAACACAGTTGAGAGACAATGTTCCCGAGCTGCCTCAGTTCATAACAGTGTGTAGGAAGTTGTTTGATAAAGTGGGCAAAGCTTATACTTGGGCCAGAAGGCAGAATATAGGAAACTACATGAAAACATGATTAATTCAGTGAAAATGACTGTAAACAGATGAGAACTTGTTTAGAACAGCTGAAAGAGAATCTCCAAGTCAGTTCTTAGTGTAGAAAAGGTAGCTAAGATAAGGAAAATCCTTAATTCCAGTTAAGATCACATGAAACACTGTATGAATCCTATATTCTTTAATTAAAGGAGACTACAGTGGTAAATGTGTGTTATACAAGGCAGAATACCATTCAAATAGAGAAAGAAACACGTTCGGCAGCTTTGGAAAGCCTTACACTTCACTGAAATGTAGTACTACACTCTATAACACAGTTGAGAGAAAATGTTCAATAGCTGCCTCAGTACTTAACAGTGTGTAGGAAGTTGTTTGATAAAGTGGGCAAAGCTTATACTTGGACCAGAAGGCAGAATATAGGAAACTACATGAAAACATGATTAATTCAGTGAAAATGACTGTAAACAGATGTGAACTTGTTTAGAACAGCTGAAAGAGATTCTCCAAGTCAGTTCTTAGTGTAGAAAAGGTAGCTAAGATCTGGGAAATCCTTAATTCGAGTTAAGATTACATGAAACACTGTATGAATCCTATATTCTTTACTTAAAGGAGACTAGAGTGGTAAATGTGTGTTATACAAGGCAGAATACCATTGAAATAGAGAAAGAAACACGTTCGGCAGCTTTGGAAAGCCTTACACTTCACGGAAATGTAGTACTACACTCTATAACACAGTTGAGAGACAATGTTCCCGAGCTGCCGCAGTTCATAACAGTGTGTAGGAAGTTGTTTGATAAAGTGGGCAAAGCTTATACTAGGGCCAGAAGGCAGAATATAGGAAACTACATGAAAACATGAATAATTCAGTGAAAATGACTGTAAACAGATGAGAACTTGTTTAGAACAGATGAAAGAGAATCTCCAAGTCAGTTCTTAGTGTAGAAAAGGTAGGTAAGATAAGGGAAATACTTAATTCCAGTGAAGATCCCATGAAACACTATGAATCCTATATTCTTTACTTAAAGGAGACTAGAGTGGTAAATGTGTGTTATACAAGGCAGAATACCATTCAAATAGAGAAAGAAACACGTTCGGCAGCTTTGGAAAGCCTTACACTTCACTGAAATGTAGTACTACACTCTATAACACAGTTGAGAGACAATGTTCCCGAGCTGCCTCAGTTCATAACAGTGTGTAGGAAGGTGTTTGATAAAGAGGGCAAAGCTTATACTTGGGCCAGAAGGCAGAATATAGGAAACTACATGAAAACATGATTAATTCAGTGAAAATGACTGTAAACAGATGTGAACTTGTTTAGAACAGCTGAAAGAGATTCTCCAAGTCAGTTCTTAGTGTAGAAAAGGTAGCTAAGATCCGGGAAATCCTTAATTCGAGTTAAGATTACATGAAACACTGTATGAATCCTATATTCTTTACTTAAAGGAGACTAGAGTGGTAAATGTGTGTTATACAAGGCAGAATACCATTGAAATAGAGAAAGAAACACGTTCGGCAGCTTTGGAAAGCCTTACACTTCACTGAAATGTAGTACTACACTTTATATAACACAGTTGAGAGACAATGTTCCCTAGCTCCCTCAGTTCATAACAGTGTGTATGAAGTTGTTTGATAAAGTGGGCAAAGCTTATACTTGCGCCAGAAGGCAGAATATAGGAAACTACATGAAAACATGATTAATTCAGTGAAAATGACTGTAAACACATGAGAACTTGTTTAGAACAGCTGAAAGAGAATCTCCAAGTCAGTTCTTAGTGTAGAAAAGGTAGCTAAGATAAGGAAAATCCTTAATTCCAGTTAAGATCACATGAAACACTGTATGAATCCTATATTCTTTACTTAAAGGAGACTAGATTGCTAAATGTGTGTTATACAAGGCAGAATACCATTGAAATAGAGAAAGAAATACGTTCGGCAGCTTTGGAAAGCCTTACACTTCACTGAAATGTAGTACTACACTCTATAACACAGTTGAGAGACAATGTTCCCGAGCTGCCTCAGTTCATAACAGTGTGTAGGAAGTTGTTTGATAAAGTGGGCAAAGCTTATACTTGGGCCAGAAGGCAGAATATAGGAAACTACATGAAAACATGATTAATTCAGTGAAAATGACTGTAAACAGATGAGAACTTGTTTAGAACAGCTGAAAGAGAATCTCCAAGTCAGTTCTTAGTGTAGAAAAGGTAGCTAAAATAAGGAAAATCCTTAATTCCAGTTAAGATCACATGAAACACTGTATGAATCCTATATTCTTTACTTAAAGGAGACTAGAGTGGTAAATGTGTGTTATACAAGGCAGAATACCATTGAAATAGAGAAAGAAACACGTTCGGCAGCTTTGGAAAGCCTTACACTTCACTGAAATGTAGTACTACACTCTATAACACAGTTGAGAGACAATGTTCCCGAGCTGCCTCAGTTCATAACAGTGTGTAGGAAGTTGTTTGATAAAGTGGGCAAAGCTTATACTAGGGCCAGAAGGCAGAATATAGGAAACTACATGAAAACATGAATAATTCAGTGAAAATGACTGTAAACAGATGAGAACTTGTTTAGAACAGATGAAAGAGAATCTCCAAGTCAGTTCTTAGTGTAGAAAAGGTAGGTAAGATAAGGGAAATACTTAATTCCAGTGAAGATCCCATGAAACACTATGAATCCTATATTCTTTACTTAAAGGAGACTAGAGTGGTAAATGTGTGTTATACAAGGCAGAATACCATTCAAATAGAGAAAGAAACACGTTCGGCAGCTTTGGAAAGCCTTACACTTCACTGAAATGTAGTACTACACTCTATAACACAGTTGAGAGACAATGTTCCCGAGCTGCCTCAGTTCATAACAGTGTGTAGGAAGGTGTTTGATAAAGAGGGCAAAGCTTATACTTGGGCCAGAAGGCAGAATATAGGAAACTACATGAAAACATGATTAATTCAGTGAAAATGACTGTAAACAGATGTGAACTTGTTTAGAACAGCTGAAAGAGATTCTCCAAGTCAGTTCTTAGTGTAGAAAAGGTAGCTAAGATCCGGGAAATCCTTAATTCGAGTTAAGATCACATGAAACAGTGTATGAATCCTATATTGTTTACTTAAAGGAGACTAGAGTGGTAAATGTGTGTTATACAAGGCAGAATACCATTGAAATAGAGAAAGAAACACGTTCGGCAGCTTTGGAAAGCCTTACACTTCACTGAAATGTAGTACTACACTCTATAACACAGTTGAGAGACAATGTTCCCGAGCTGCCTCAGTTCATAACAGTGTGTAGGAAGTTGTTTGATAAAGTGGGCAAAGCTTATACTAGGGCCAGAAGGCAGAATATAGGAAACTACATGAAAACATGAATAATTCAGTGAAAATGACTGTAAACAGATGAGAACTTGTTTAGAACAGATGAAAGAGAATCTCCAAGTCAGTTCTTAGTGTAGAAAAGGTAGGTAAGATAAGGGAAATACTTAATTCCAGTGAAGATCCCATTAAACACTATGAATCCTATATTCTTTACTTAAAGGAGACTAGAGTGGTAAATGTGTGTTATACAAGGCAGAATACCATTCAAATAGAGAAAGAAACACGTTCGGCAGCTTTGGAAAGCCTTACACTTCACTGAAATGTAGTACTACACTCTATAACACAGTTGAGAGACAATGTTCCCGAGCTGCCTCAGTTCATAACAGTGTGTAGGAAGGTGTTTGATAAAGAGGGCAAAGCTTATACTTGGGCCAGAAGGCAGAATATAGGAAACTACATGAAAACATGATTAATTCAGTGAAAATGACTGTAAACAGATTTGAACTTGTTTAGAACAGCTGAAAGAGATTTTCCAAGTCAGTTCTTAGTGTAGAAAAAGTAGCTAAGATCCGGGAAATCCTTAATTCGAGTTAAGATTACATGAAACACTGTATGAGTCCTATATTCTTTACTTAAAGGAGACTAGAGTGGTAAATGTGTGTTATACAAGGCAGAATACCATTGAAATAGAGAAAGAAACACGTTCGGCAGCTTTGGAAAGCCTTACACTTCACTGAAATGTAGTACTACACTTTATATAACACAGTTGAAAGACAATGTTCCCTAGCTCCCTCAGTTCATAACAGTGTGTAGGAAGTTGTTTGATAAAGTGGGCAAAGCTTATACTTGGACCAGAAGGCAGAATATAGGAAATTACATGAAAACATGATTAATTCAGTGAAAATGACTGTAAACAGATGTGAACTTGTTTAGAACAGCTGAAAGAGATTCTCCAAGTCAGTTCTTAGTGTTCAAAAGGTAGATAAGATCCGGGAAATCCTTAATTCGAGTTAAGATTACATGAAACACTGTATGAATCCTATATTCTTTACTTAAAGGAGACTAGAGTGGTAAATGTGTGTTATACAAGGCAGAATACCATTGAAATAGAGAAAGAAACACGTTCGGCAGCTTTGGAAAGCCTTACACTTCACTGAAATGTAGTACTACACTTTATATAACACAGTTGAGAGCCAATGTTCCCTAGCTCGCTCAGTTCATAACAGTGTGTAGGAAGTTGTTTGATAAAGTGGGCAAAGCTTATACTTGGGCCAGAAGGCAGAATATAGGAAACTACATGAAAACATGATTAATTCAGTGAAAATGACTGTAAACAGATGAGAACTTGTTTAGAACAGCTGAAAGAGAATCTCCAAGTCAGTTCTTAGTGTAGAAAAGGTAGCTAAGATAAGGAAAATCCTTAATTCCAGTTAAGATCACATGAAACACTGTATGAATCCTATATTCTTTACTTAAAGGAGACTAGAGTGGTAAATGTGTGTTATACAAGGCAGAATACCATTGAAATAGAGAAAGAAACACGTTCGGCAGCTTTGGAAAGCCTTACACTTCACTGAAATGTAGTACTACACTCTATAACACAGTTGAGAGACAATGTTCCCGAGCTGCCTCAGTTCATTACAGTGTGTAGGAAGTTGTTTGATAAAGTGGGCAAAGCTTATACTAGGGCCAGAAGGCAGAATATAGGAAACTACATGAAAACATGAATAATTCAGTGAAAATGACTGTAAACAGATGAGAACTTGTTTAGAACAGATGAAAGAGAATCTCCAAGTCAGTTCTTAGTGTAGAAAAGGTAGGTAAGATAAGGGAAATACTTAATTCCAGTGAAGATCCCATGAAACACTATGAATCCTATATTCTTTACTTAAAGGAGACTAGAGTGGTAAATGTGTGTTATACAAGGCAGAATACCATTCAAATAGAGAAAGAAACACGTTCGGCAGCTTTGGAAAGCCTTACACTTCACTGAAATGTAGTACTACACTCTATAACACAGTTGAGAGACAATGTTCCCGAGCTGCCTCAGTTCATAACAGTGTGTAGGAAGTTGTTTGATAAAGTGGGCAAAGCTTATACTTGGACCAGAAGGCAGAATATAGGAAACTACATGAAAACATGATTAATTCAGTGAAAATGACTGTAAACAGATGTGAACTTGTTTAGAACAGCTGAAAGAGATTCTCCAAGTCAGATCTTAGTGTAGAAAAGGTAGCTAAGATCCGGGAAATCCTTAATTCGAGTTAAGATTACATGAAACACTGTATGAATCCTATATTCTTTACTTAAAGGAGACTAGAGTGGTAAATGTGTGTTATACAAGGCAGAATACCATTGAAATAGAGAAAGAAACACGTTCGGCAGCTTTGGAAAGCCTTACACATCACTGAAATGTAGTACTACACTTTATATAACACAGTTGAGAGACAATGTTCCCTAGCTCCCTCAGTTCATAACAGTGTGTATGAAGTTGTGTGATAAAGTGGGCAAAGCTTATACTTGGGCCAGAAGGCAGAATATAGGAAACTACATGAAAACATGATTAATTCAGTGAAAATGACTGTAAACACATGAGAACTTGTTTAGAACAGCTGAAAGAGAATCTCCAAGTCAGTTCTTAGTGTAGAAAACGTAGCTAAGATAAGGAAAATCCTTAATTCCAGTTAAGATCACATGAAACACTGTATGAATCCTATATTCTTTACTTAAAGGAGACTAGATTGCTAAATGTGTGTTATACAAGGCAGAATACCATTGAAATAGAGAATGAAACACGTTCGGCAGCTTTGGAAAGCCTTACACTTCACTGAAATGTAGTACTACACTCTATAACACAGTTGAGAGACAATGTTCCCGAGCTGCCTCAGTTCATAACAGTGTGTAGGAAGTTGTTTGATAAAGTGGGCAAAGCTTATACTTGGGCCAGAAGGCAGAATATAGGAAACTACATGAAAACATGATTAATTCAGTGAAAATGACTGTAAACAGATGAGAACTTGTTTAGAACAGCTGAAAGAGAATCTCCAAGTCAGTTCTTAGTGTAGAAAAGGTAGCTAAGATAAGGAAAATCCTTAATTCCAGTTAAGATCACATGAAACACTGTATGAATCCTATATTCTTTAATTAAAGGAGACTACAGTGGTAAATGTGTGTTATACAAGGCAGAATACCATTCAAATAGAGAAAGAAACACGTTCGGCAGCTTTGGAAAGCCTTACACTTCACTGAAATGTAGTACTACACTCTATAACACAGTTGAGAGACAATGTTCAATAGCTGCCTCAGTACTTAACAGTGTGTAGGAAGTTGTTTGATAAAGTGGGCAAAGCTTATACTTGGACCAGAAGGCAGAATATAGGAAACTACATGAAAACATGATTAATTCAGTGAAAATGACTGTAAACAGATGTGAACTTGTTTAGAACAGCTGAAAGAGATTCTCCAAGTCAGTTCTTAGTGTAGAAAAGGTAGCTAAGATCTGGGAAATCCTTAATTCGAGTTAAGATTACATGAAACACTGTATGAATCCTATATTCTTTACTTAAAGGAGACTAGAGTGGTAAATGTGTGTTATACAAGGCAGAATACCATTGAAATAGAGAAAGAAATACGTTCGGCAGCTTTGGAAAGCCTTACACTTCACTGAAATGTAGTACTACACTTTATATAACACAGTTGAGAGACAATGTTCCCTAGCTCCCTCAGTTCATAACAGTGTGTATGAAGTTGTTTGATAAAGTGGGCAAAGCTTATACTTGCGCCAGAAGGCAGAATATAGGAAACTACATGAAAACATGATTAATTCAGTGAAAATGACTGTAAACACATGAGAACTTGTTTAGAACAGCTGAAAGAGAATCTCCAAGTCAGTTCTTAGTGTAGAAAAGGTAGCTAAGATAAGGAAAATCCTTAATTCCAGTTAAGATCACATGAAACACTGTATGAATCCTATATTCTTTACTTAAAGGAGACTAGATTGCTAAATGTGTGTTATACAAGGCAGAATACCATTGAAATAGAGAAAGAAACACGTTCGGCAGCTTTGGAAAGCCTTACACTTCACGGAAATGTAGTACTACACTCTATAACACAGTTGAGAGACAATGTTCCCGAGCTGCCTCAGTTCATAACAGTGTGTAGGAAGTTGTTTGATAAAGTGGGCAAAGCTTATACTAGGGCCAGAAGGCAGAATATAGGAAACTACATGAAAACATGAATAATTCAGTGAAAATGACTGTAAACAGATGAGAACTTGTTTAGAACAGATGAAAGAGAATCTCCAAGTCAGTTCTTAGTGTAGAAAAGGTAGGTAAGATAAGGGAAATACTTAATTCCAGTGAAGATCCCATGAAACACTATGAATCCTATATTCTTTACTTAAAGGAGACTAGAGTGGTAAATGTGTGTTATACAAGGCAGAATACCATTCAAATAGAGAAAGAAACACGTTCGGCAGCTTTGGAAAGCCTTACACTTCACTGAAATGTAGTACTACACTCTATAACACAGTTGAGAGACAATGTTCCCGAGCTGCCTCAGTTCATAACAGTGTGTAGGAAGGTGTTTGATAAAGAGGGCAAAGCTTATACTTGGGCCAGAAGGCAGAATATAGGAAACTACATGAAAACATGATTAATTCAGTGAAAATGACTGTAAACAGATGTGAACTTGTTTAGAACAGCTGAAAGAGATTCTCCAAGTCAGTTCTTAGTGTAGAAAAGGTAGCTAAGATCCGGGAAATCCTTAATTCGAGTTAAGATTACATGAAACACTGTATGAATCCTATATTCTTTACTTAAAGGAGACTAGAGCGGTAAATGTGTGTTATACAAGGCAGAATACCATTGAAATAGAGAAAGAAACACGTTCGGCAGCTTTGGAAAGCCTTACACTTCACTGAAATGTAGTACTACACTTTATATAACACAGTTGAGAGACAATGTTCCCTAGCTCCCTCAGTTCATAACAGTGTGTATGAAGTTGTTTGATAAAGTGGGCAAAGCTTATACTTGCGCCAGAAGGCAGAATATAGGAAACTACATGAAAACATGATTAATTCAGTGAAAATGACTGTAAACACATGAGAACTTGTTTAGAACAGCTGAAAGAGAATCTCCAAGTCAGTTCTTAGTGTAGAAAAGGTAGCTAAGATAAGGAAAATCCTTAATTCCAGTTAAGATCACATGAAACACTGTATGAATCCTATATTCTTTACTTAAAGGAGACTAGATTGCTAAATGTGTGTTATACAAGGCAGAATACCATTGAAATAGAGAAAGAAACACGTTCGGCAGCTTTGGAAAGCCTTACACTTCACTGAAATGTAGTACTACACTCTATAACACAGTTGAGAGACAATGTTCCCGAGCTGCCTCAGTTCATAACAGTGTGTAGGAAGTTGTTTGATAAAGTGGGCAAAGCTTATACTTGGGCCAGAAGGCAGAATATAGGAAACTACATGAAAACATGATTAATTCAGTGAAAATGACTGTAAACAGATGAGAACTTGTTTAGAACAGCTGAAAGAGAATCTCCAAGTCAGTTCTTAGTGTAGAAAAGGTAGCTAAGATAAGGAAAATCCTTAATTCCAGTTAAGATCACATGAAACACTGTATGAATCCTATATTCTTTAATTAAAGGAGACTAGAGTGGTAAATGTGTGTTATACAAGGCAGAATACCATTCAAATAGAGAAAGAAACACGTTCGGCAGCTTTGGAAAGCCTTACACTTCACTGAAATGTAGTACTACACTCTATAACACAGTTGAGAGACAATGTTCAATAGCTGCCTCAGTACTTAACAGTGTGTAAGAAGTTGTTTGATAAAGTGGGCAAAGCTTATACATGGACCAGAAGGCAGAATATAGGAAACTACATGAAAACATGATTAATTCAGTGAAAATGACTGTAAACAGATGTGAACTTGTTTAGAACAGCTGAAAGAGATTCTCCAAGTCAGTTCTTAGTGTAGAAAAGTTAGCTAAGATCTGGGAAATCCTTAATTCGAGTTAAGATTACATGAAACACTGTATGAATCCTATATTCTTTACTTAAAGGAGACTAGAGTGGTAAATGTGTGTTATACAAGGCAGAATACCATTGAAATAGAGAAAGAAACACGTTCGGCAGCTTTGGAAAGCCTTACACTTCACTGAAATGTAGTACTACACTTTATATAACACAGTTGAGAGACAATGTTCCCTAGCTCCCTCAGTTCATAACAGTGTGTATGAAGTTGTTTGATAAAGTGGGCAAAGCTTATACTTGCGCCAGAAGGCAGAATATAGGAAACTACATGAAAACATGATTAATTCAGTGAAAATGACTGTAAACACATGAGAACTTGTTTAGAACAGCTGAAAGAGAATCTCCAAGTCAGTTCTTAGTGTAGAAAAGGTAGCTAAGATAAGGAAAATCCTTAATTCCAGTTAAGATCACATGAAACACTGTATGAATCCTATATTCTTTACTTAAAGGAGACTAGAGTGGTAAATGTGTGTTATACAAGGCAGAATACCATTGAAATAGAGAAAGAAACACGTTCGGCAGCTTTGGAAAGCCTTACACTTCACGGAAATGTAGTACTACACTCTATAACACAGTTGAGAGACAATGTTCCCGAGCTGCCGCAGTTCATAACAGTGTGTAGGAAGTTGTTTGATAAAGTGGGCAAAGCTTATACTTGGGCCAGAAGGCAGAATATAGGAAACTACATGAAAACATGAATAATTCAGTGAAAATGACTGTAAACAGATGAGAACTTGTTTAGAACAGATGAAAGAGAATCTCCAAGTCAGTTCTTAGTGTAGAAAAGGTAGGTAAGATAAGGGAAATACTTAATTCCAGTGAAGATCCCATGAAACACTATGAATCCTATATTCTTTACTTAAAGGAGACTAGAGTGGTAAATGTGTGTTATACAAGGCAGAATACCATTCAAATAGAGAAAGAAACACGTTCGGCAGCTTTGGAAAGCCTTACACTTCACTGAAATGTAGTACTACACTCTATAACACAGTTGAGAGACAATGTTCCCGAGCTGCCTCAGTTCATAACAGTGTGTAGGAAGGTGTTTGATAAAGAGGGCAAAGCTTATACTTGGGCCAGAAGGCAGAATATAGGAAACTACATGAAAACATGATTAATTCAGTGAAAATGACTGTAAACAGATGTGAACTTGTTTAGAACAGCTGAAAGAGATTCTCCAAGTCAGTTCTTAGTGTAGAAAAGGTAGCTAAGATCCGGGAAATCCTTAATTCGAGTTAAGATTACATGAAACACTGTATGAATCCTATATTCTTTACTTAAAGGAGACTAGAGTGGTAAATGTGTGTTATACAAGGCAGAATACCATTGAAATAGAGAAAGAAACACGTTCGGCAGCTTTGGAAAGCCTTACACTTCACTGAAATGTAGTACTACACTTTATATAACACAGTTGAGAGACAATGTTCCCTAGCTCCCTCAGTTCATAACAGTGTGTATGAAATTGTTTGATAAAGTGGGCAAAGCTTATACTTGCGCCAGAAGGCAGAATATAGGAAACTACATGAAAACATGATTAATTCAGTGAAAATGACTGTAAACACATGAGAACTTGTTTAGAACAGCTGAAAGAGAATCTCCAAGTCAGTTCTTAGTGTAGAAAAGGTAGCTAAGATAAGGAAAATCCTTAATTCCAGTTAAGATCACATGAAACACTGTATGAATCCTATATTCTTTACTTAAAGGAGACTAGATTGCTAAATGTGTGTTATACAAGGCAGAATACCATTGAAATAGAGAAAGAAACACGTTCGGCAGCTTTGGAAAGCCTTACACTTCACTGAAATGTAGTACTACACTCTATAACACAGTTGAGAGACAATGTTCCCGAGCTGCCTCAGTTCATAACAGTGTGTAGGAAGTTGTTTGATAAAGTGGGCAAAGCTTATACTTGGTCCAGAAGGCAGAATATAGGAAACTACATGAAAACATGATTAATTCAGTGAAAATGACTGTAAACAGATGAGAACTTGTTTAGAACAGCTGAAAGAGAATCTCCAAGTCAGTTCTTAGTGTAGAAAAGGTAGCTAAGATAAGGAAAATCCTTAATTCCAGTTAAGATCACATGAAACACTGTATGAATCCTATATTCTTTAATTAAAGGAGACTACAGTGGTAAATGTGTGTTATACAAGGCAGAATACCATTCAAATAGAGAAAGAAACACGTTCGGCAGCTTTGGAAAGCCTTACACTTCACTGAAATGCAGTACTACACTCTATAACACAGTTGAGAGACAATGTTCAATAGCTGCCTCAGTACTTAACAGTGTGTAGGAAGTTGTTTGATAAAGTGGGCAAAGCTTATACTTGGACCAGAAGGCAGAATATAGGAAACTACATGAAAACATGATTAATTCAGTGAAAATGACTGTAAACAGATGTGAACTTGTTTAGAACAGCTGAAAGAGATTCTCCAAGTCAGTTCTTAGTGTAGAAAAGGTAGCTAAGATCTGGGAAATCCTTAATTCGAGTTAAGATTACATGAAACACTATATGAATCCTATATTCTTTACTTAAAGGAGACTAGAGTGGTAAATGTGTGTTATACAAGGCAGAATACCATTGAAATAGAGAAAGAAACACGTTCGGCAGCTTTGGAAAGCCTTACACTTCACTGAAATGTAGTACTACACTTTATATAACACAGTTGAGAGACAATGTTCCCTAGCTCCCTCAGTTCATAACAGTGTGTATGAAGTTGTTTGATAAAGTGGGCAAAGCTTATACTTGCGCCAGAAGGCAGAATATAGGAAACTACATGAAAACATGATTAATTCAGTGAAAATGACTGTAAACACATGAGAACTTGTTTAGAACAGCTGAAAGAGAATCTCCAAGTCAGTTCTTAGTGTAGAAAAGGTAGCTAAGATAAGGAAAATCCTTAATTCCAGTTAAGATCACATGAAACACTGTATGAATCCTATATTCTTTACTTAAAGGAGACTAGAGTGGTAAATGTGTGTTATACAAGGCAGAATACCATTGAAATAGAGAAAGAAACACGTTCGGCAGCTTTGGAAAGCCTTACACTTCACGGAAATGTAGTACTACACTCTATAACACAGTTGAGAGACAATGTTCCCGAGCTGCCGCAGTTCATAACAGTGTGTAGGAAGTTGTTTGATAAAGTGGGCAAAGCTTATACTAGGGCCAGAAGGCAGAATATAGGAAACTACATGAAAACATGAATAATTCAGTGAAAATGACTGTAAACAGATGAGAACTTGTTTAGAACAGATGAAAGAGAATCTCCAAGTCAGTTCTTAGTGTAGAAAAGGTAGGTAAGATAAGGGAAATACTTAATTCCAGTGAAGATCCCATGAAACACTATGAATCCTATATTCTTTACTTAAAGGAGACTAGAGTGGTAAATGTGTGTTATACAAGGCAGAATACCATTAAAATAGAGAAAGAAACACGTTCGGCAGCTTTGGAAAGCCTTACACTTCACTGAAATGTAGTACTACACTCTATAACACAGTTGAGAGACAATGTTCCCGAGCTGCCTCAGTTCATAACAGTGTGTAGGAAGGTGTTTGATAAAGAGGGCAAAGCTTATACTTGGGCCAGAAGGCAGAATATAGGAAACTACATGAAAACATGATTAATTCAGTGAAAATGACTGTAAACAGATGTGAACTTGTTTAGAACAGCTGAAAGAGATTCTCCAAGTCAGTTCTTAGTGTAGAAAAGGTAGCTAAGATCCGGGAAATCCTTAATTCGAGTTAAGATTACATGAAACACTGTATGAATCCTATATTCTTTACTTAAAGGAGACTAGAGTGGTAAATGTGTGTTATACAAGGCAGAATACCATTGAAATAGAGAAAGAAACACGTTCGGCAGCTTTGGAAAGCCTTACACTTCACTGAAATGTAGTACTACACTTTATATAACACAGTTGAGAGACAATGTTCCCTAGCTCCCTCAGTTCATAACAGTGTGTATGAAATTGTTTGATAAAGTGGGCAAAGCTTATACTTGCGCCAGAAGGCAGAATATAGGAAACTACATGAAAACATGATTAATTCAGTGAAAATGACTGTAAACACATGAGAACTTGTTTAGAACAGCTGAAAGAGAATCTCCAAGTCAGTTCTTAGTGTAGAAAAGGTAGCTAAGATAAGGAAAATCCTTAATTCCAGTTAAGATCACATGAAACACTGTATGAATCCTATATTCTTTACTTAAAGGAGACTAGATTGCTAAATGTGTGTTATACAAGGCAGAATACCATTGAAATAGAGAAAGAAACACGTTCGGCAGCTTTGGAAAGCCTTACACTTCACTGAAATGTAGTACTACACTCTATAACACAGTTGAGAGACAATGTTCCCGAGCTGCCTCAGTTCATAACAGTGTGTAGGAAGTTGTTTGATAAAGTGGGCAAAGCTTATACTTGGGCCAGAAGGCAGAATATAGGAAACTACATGAAAACATGATTAATTCAGTGAAAATGACTGTAAACAGATGAGAACTTGTTTAGAACAGCTGAAAGAGAATCTCCAAGTCAGTTCTTAGTGTAGAAAAGGTAGCTAAGATAAGGAAAATCCTTAATTCCAGTTAAGATCACATGAAACACTGTATGAATCCTATATTCTTTAATTAAAGGAGACTACAGTGGTAAATGTGTGTTATACAAGGCAGAATACCATTCAAATAG
Organism: Pipistrellus hanaki; assembly: GCF_964339955.1. NCBI lineage: Eukaryota > Metazoa > Chordata > Mammalia > Chiroptera > Vespertilionidae > Pipistrellus > Pipistrellus hanaki. The sequence continues at coordinate 894,938 of NW_028182298.1, read as the reverse complement.
AGAAAGAAACACGTTCGGCAGCTTTGGAAAGCCTTACACTTCACTGAAATGCAGTACTACACTCTATAACACAGTTGAGAGACAATGTTCAATAGCTGCCTCAGTACTTAACAGTGTGTAGGAAGTTGTTTGATAAAGTGGGCAAAGCTTATACTTGGACCAGAAGGCAGAATATAGGAAACTACATGAAAACATGATTAATTCAGTGAAAATGACTGTAAACAGATGTGAACTTGTTTAGAACAGCTGAAAGAGATTCTCCAAGTCAGTTCTTAGTGTAGAAAAGGTAGCTAAGATCTGGGAAATCCTTAATTCGAGTTAAGATTACATGAAACACTGTATGAATCCTATATTCTTTACTTAAAGGAGACTAGAGTGGTAAATGTGTGTTATACAAGGCAGAATACCATTGAAATAGAGAAAGAAACACGTTCGGCAGCTTTGGAAAGCCTTACACTTCACTGAAATGTAGTACTACACTTTATATAACACAGTTGAGAGACAATGTTCCCTAGCTCCCTCAGTTCATAACAGTGTGTATGAAGTTGTTTGATAAAGTGGGCAAAGCTTATACTTGCGCCAGAAGGCAGAATATAGGAAACTACATGAAAACATGATTAATTCAGTGAAAATGACTGTAAACACATGAGAACTTGTTTAGAACAGCTGAAAGAGAATCTCCAAGTCAGTTCTTAGTGTAGAAAAGGTAGCTAAGATAAGGAAAATCCTTAATTCCAGTTAAGATCACATGAAACACTGTATGAATCCTATATTCTTTACTTAAAGGAGACTAGAGTGGTAAATGTGTGTTATACAAGGCAGAATACCATTGAAATAGAGAAAGAAACACGTTCGGCAGCTTTGGAAAGCCTTACACTTCACGGAAATGTAGTACTACACTCTATAACACAGTTGAGAGACAATGTTCCCGAGCTGCCGCAGTTCATAACAGTGTGTAGGAAGTTGTTTGATAAAGTGGGCAAAGCTTATACTAGGGCCAGAAGGCAGAATATAGGAAACTACATGAAAACATGAATAATTCAGTGAAAATGACTGTAAACAGATGAGAACTTGTTTAGAACAGATGAAAGAGAATCTCCAAGTCAGTTCTTAGTGTAGAAAAGGTAGGTAAGATAAGGGAAATACTTAATTCCAGTGAAGATCCCATGAAACACTATGAATCCTATATTCTTTACTTAAAGGAGACTAGAGTGGTAAATGTGTGTTATACAAGGCAGAATACCATTAAAATAGAGAAAGAAACACGTTCGGCAGCTTTGGAAAGCCTTACACTTCACTGAAATGTAGTACTACACTCTATAACACAGTTGAGAGACAATGTTCCCGAGTTGCCTCAGTTCATAACAGTGTGTAGGAAGGTGTTTGATAAAGAGGGCAAAGCTTATACTTGGGCCAGAAGGCAGAATATAGGAAACTACATGAAAACATGATTAATTCAGTGAAAATGACTGTAAACAGATGTGAACTTGTTTAGAACAGCTGAAAGAGATTCTCCAAGTCAGTTCTTAGTGTAGAAAAGGTAGCTAAGATCCGGGAAATCCTTAATTCGAGTTAAGATTACATGAAACACTGTATGAATCCTATATTCTTTACTTAAAGGAGACTAGAGTGGTAAATGTGTGTTATACAAGGCAGAATACCATTGAAATAGAGAAAGAAACACGTTCGGCAGCTTTGGAAAGCCTTACACTTCACTGAAATGTAGTACTACACTCTATAACACAGTTGAGAGACAATGTTCCCGAGCTGCCTCAGTTCATAACAGTGTGTAGGAAGTTGTTTGATAAAGTGGGCAAAGCTTATACTAGGGCCAGAAGGCAGAATATAGGAAACTACATGAAAACATGAATAATTCAGTGAAAATGACTGTAAACAGATGAGAACTTGTTTAGAACAGATGAAAGAGAATCTCCAAGTCAGTTCTTAGTGTAGAAAAGGTAGGTAAGATAAGGGAAATACTTAATTCCAGTGAAGATCCCATGAAACACTATGAATCCTATATTCTTTACTTAAAGGAGACTAGAGTGGTAAATGTGTGTTATACAAGGGAGAATACCATTCAAATAGAGAAAGAAACACGTTCGGCAGCTTTGGAAAGCCTTACACTTCACTGAAATGTAGTACTACACTCTATAACACAGTTGAGAGACAATGTTCCCGAGCTGCCTCAGTTCATAACAGTGTGTAGGAAGGTGTTTGATAAAGAGGGCAAAGCTTATACTTGGGCCAGAAGGCAGAATATAGGAAACTACATGAAAACATGATTAATTCAGTGAAAATGACTGTAAACAGATTTGAACTTGTTTAGAACAGCTGAAAGAGATTTTCCAAGTCAGTTCTTAGTGTAGAAAAAGTAGCTAAGATCCGGGAAATCCTTAATTCGAGTTAAGATTACATGAAACACTGTATGAGTCCTATATTCTTTACTTAAAGGAGACTAGAGTGGTAAATGTGTGTTATACAAGGCAGAATACCATTGAAATAGAGAAAGAAACACGTTCGGCAGCTTTGGAAAGCCTTACACTTCACTGAAATGTAGTACTACACTTTATATAACACAGTTGAAAGACAATGTTCCCTAGCTCCCTCAGTTCATAACAGTGTGTAGGAAGTTGTTTGATAAAGTGGGCAAAGCTTATACTTGGACCAGAAGGCAGAATATAGGAAATTACATGAAAACATGATTAATTCAGTGAAAATGACTGTAAACAGATGTGAACTTGTTTAGAACATCTGAAAGAGATTCTCCAAGTCAGTTCTTAGTGTTCAAAAGGTAGATAAGATCCGGGAAATCCTTAATTCGAGTTAAGATTACATGAAACACTGTATGAATCCTATATTCTTTACTTAAAGGAGACTAGAGTGGTAAATGTGTGTTATACAAGGCAGAATACCATTGAAATAGAGAAAGAAACACGTTCGGCAGCTTTGGAAAGCCTTACACTTCACTGAAATGTAGTACTACACTTTATATAACACAGTTGAGAGCCAATGTTCCCTAGCTCGCTCAGTTCATAACAGTGTGTAGGAAGTTGTTTGATAAAGTGGGCAAAGCTTATACTTGGGCCAGAAGGCCGAATATAGGAAACTACATGAGAACATGAATAATTCAGTGAAAATGACTGTAAACAGATGAGAACTGGTTTAGAACAGCTGAAAGAGAATCTCCAAGTCAGTTCTTAGGGTAGAAAAGGTAGCTAAGATCCGGGAAATCCTTAATTCCAGTTAAGATCACATGAAACACTGTATGAATCCTATATTCTTTACTTAAAGGAGACTAGAGTGGTAAATGTGTGTTATACAAGGCAGAATACCATTGAAATAGAGAAAGAAACACGTTCGGCAGCTTTGGAAAGCCTTACACTTCACTGAAATGTAGTACTACACTTTATATAACACAGTTGAGAGACAATGTTCCCTAGCTCCCTCAGTTCATAACAGTGTGTATGAAGTTGTTTGATAAAGTGGGCAAAGCTTATACTTGGGCCAGAAGGCAGAATATAGGAAACTACATGAAAACATGATTAATTCAGTGAAAATGACTGTAAACACATGAGAACTTGTTTAGAACAGCTGAAAGAGAATCTCCAAGTCAGTTCTTAGTGTAGAAAAGGTAGCTAAGATAAGGAAAATCCTTAATTCCAGTTAAGATCACATGAAACACTGTATGAATCCTATATTCTTTACTTAAAGGAGACTAGAGTGGTAAATGTGTGTTATACAAGGCAGAATACCATTGAAATAGAGAAAGAAACACGTTCGGCAGCTTTGGAAAGCCTTACACTTCACTGAAATGTAGTACTACACTCTATAACACAGTTGAGAGACAATGTTCCCGAGCTGCCTCAGTTCATAACAGTGTGTAGGAAGTTGTTTGATAAAGTGGGCAAAGCTTATACTTGGGCCAGAAGGCAGAATATAGGAAACTACATGAAAACATGAATAATTCAGTGAAAATGACTGTAAACAGATGAGAACTGGTTTAGAACAGCTGAAAGAGAATCTCCAAGTCAGTTCTCAGTGTAGAAAAGGTAGGTAAGATAAGGGAAATACTTAATTCCAGTTAAGATCACATGAAACACTGTATGAATCCTATATTCTTTACTTAAAGGAGACTACAGTGGTAAATGTGTGTTATACAAGGCAGAATACCATTGAAATAGAGAAAGAAACACGTTCGGCAGCTTTGGAAAGCCTTACACTTCACTGAAATATAGTACTACACTCTATAACACAGTTGAGAGACAATGTTCAATAGCTGACTCAGTACTTAACAGTGTGTAGGAAGTTGTTTGATAAAGTGGGCAAAGCTTATACTTGGGCCAGAAGGCAGAATATAGGAAACTACATGAAAACATGATTAATTCAGTGAAAATGACTGTAAACAGATGAGAACTTGTTTAGAACAGCTGAAAGAGAATCTCCAAGTCAGTTCTTAGTGTAGAAAAGGTAGCTAAGATAAGGAAAATCCTTAATTCCAGTTAAGATCACATGAAACACTGTATGAATCCTATATTCTTTACTTAAAGGAGACTAGAGTGGTAAATGTGTGTTATACAAGGCAGAATACCATTGAAATAGAGAAAGAAACACGTTCGGCAGCTTTGGAAAGCCTTACACTTCACTGCAATGTAGTACTACACTCTATAACACAGTTGAGAGACAATGTTCCCGAGCTGCCTCAGTTCATAACAGTGTGTAGGAAGTTGTTTGATAAAGTGGGCAAAGCTTATACTTGGGCCAGAAGGCAGAATATAGGAAACTACATGAAAACATGAATAATTCAGTGAAAATGACTGTAAACAGATGAGAACTTGTTTTAGAACAGCTGAAAGAGATCCTCCAAGTCAGTTCTTAGTGTAGAAAAGGTAGCTAAATCAGGAAAATACTTAATTCCAGTTAAGATCACATGAAACACTGTATGAGTCCTATATTCTTTACTTAAAGGAGACTAGAGTGGTAAATGTGTGTTATACAAGGCAGAATACCATTGAAATAGAGAAAGAAACACGTTCGGCAGCTTTGGAAAGCCTTACACTTCACTGAAATGTAGTACTACACTCTATAACACAGTTGAGAGACAATGTTCAATAGCTGCCTCAGTACTTAACAGTGTGTAGGAAGTTGTTTGATAAAGTGGGCAAAGCTTTTACTTGGGCCAGAAGGCAGAATATAGGAAACTACATGAAAACATGATTAATTCAGTGAAAATGACTGTAAACAGATGAGCACTTGTTTAGAACAGCTGAAAGAGAATCTCCAAGTCAGTTCTTAGTGTAGAAAAGGTAGCTAAGATAAGGAAAATCCTTAATTCCAGTTAAGATCACATGAAACACTGTATGAATCCTATATTCTTTACTTAAAGGAGACTAGAGTGGTAAATGTGTGTTATACAAGGCAGAATACCATTGAAATAGAGAAAGAAACACGTTCGGCAGCTTTGGAAAGCCTTACACTTCACTGAAATGTAGTACTACACTCTATAACACAGTTGAGAGACAATGTTCCCGAGCTGCCTCAGTTCATAACAGTGTGTAGGAAGTTGTTTGATAAAGTGGGCAAAGCTTATACTTGGGCCAGAAGGCAGAATATAGGAAACTACATGAAAACATGAATAATTCAGTGAAAATGACTGTAAACAGATGAGAACTGGTTTAGAACAGCTGAAAGAGAATCTCCAAGTCAGTTCTCAGTGTAGAAAAGGTAGGTAAGATAAGGGAAATACTTAATTCCAGTTAAGATCACATGAAACACTGTATGAATCCTATATTCTTTACTTAAAGGAGACTACAGTGGTAAATGTGTGTTATACAAGGCAGAATACCATTGAAATAGAGAAAGAAACACGTTCGGCAGCTTTGGAAAGCCTTACACTTCACTGAAATATAGTACTACACTCTATAACACAGTTGAGAGACAATGTTCAATAGCTGACTCAGTACTTAACAGTGTGTAGGAAGTTGTTTGATAAAGTGGGCAAAGCTTATACTTGGGCCAGAAGGCAGAATATAGGAAACTACATGAAAACATGAATAATTCAGTAAAATGACTGTAAACAGATGAGAACTTGTTTAGAACAGCTGAAAGAGAATCTCCAAGTCAGTTCTTAGTGTAGAAAAGGTAGCTAAGATAAGGAAAATCCTTAATTCCAGTTAAGATCACATGAAACACTGTATGAGTCCTATATTCTTTACTTAAAGGAGACTAGAGTGGTAAATGTGTGTTATACAAGGCAGAATACCATTGAAATAGAGAAAGAAACACGTTTGGCAGCTTTGGAAAGCCTTACACTTCTCTGAAATGTAGTACTACACTCTATAACACAGTTGAGAGACAATGTTCAATAGCTGCCTCAGTACTTAACAGTGTGTAGGAAGTTGTTTGATAAAGTGGGCAAAGATTATACTTGGGCCAGAAGGCAGAATATAGGAAACTACATGAAAACATGATTAATTCAGTGAAAATGACTGTAAACAGATGAGAACTTGTTTAGAACAGCTGAAAGAGAATCTCCAAGTCAGTTCTTAGTGTAGAAAAGGTAGCTAAGATAAGGAAAATCCTTAATTCCAGTTAAGATCACATGAAACACTGTATGAATCCTATATTCTTTACTTAAAGGAGACTAGAGTGGTAAATGTGTGTTATACAAGGCAGAATACCATTGAAATAGAGAAAGAAACACGTTCGGCAGCTTTGGAAAGCCTTACACTTCACTGAAATGTAGTACTACACTCTATAACACAGTTGAGAGACAATGTTCCTGAGCTGCCTCAGTTCATAACAGTGTGTAGGAAGTTGTTTGATAAAGTGGGCAAAGCTTATACTTGGGCCAGAAGGCAGAATATAGGAAACTACATGAAAACATGAATAATTCAGTGAAAATGACTGTAAACAGATGAGAACTTGTTTTAGAACAGCTGAAAGAGATCCTCCAAGTCAGTTCTTAGTGTAGAAAAGGTAGCTAAATCCGGAAAATCCTTAATTCCAGTTAAGATCACATGAAACACTGTATGAATCCTATATTCTTTACTTAAAGGAGACTAGAGTGGTAAATGTGTGTTATACAAGGCAGAATACCATTGAAATAGAGAAAGAAACACGTTCGGCAGCTTTGGAAAGCCTTACACTGCACTGAAATGTAGTACTACACTCTATAACACAGTTGAGAGACAATGTTCCCGAGCTGCCTCAGTTCATAACAGTGTGTAGGAAGTTGTTTGATAAAGTGGGCAAAGCTTATACTTGGGCCAGAAGGCAGAATATAGGAAACTACATGAAAACATGAATAATTCAGTGAAAATGACTGTAAACAGATGAGAACTTGTTTTATAACAGCTGAAAGAGATCCTCCAAGTCAGTTCTTAGTGTAGAAAAGGTAGCTAAATCCGGAAAATCCTTAATTCCAGTTAAGATCACATGAAACACTGTATGAGTCCTATATTCTTTACTTAAAGGAGACTAGAGTGGTAAATGTGTGTTATACAAGGCAGAATACCATTGAAATAGAGAAAGAAACACGTTCGGCAGCTTTGGAAAGCCTTACACTTCACTGAAATGTAGTACTACACTCTATAACACAGTTGAGAGACAATGTTCAATAGCTGCCTCAGTACTTAACAGTGTGTAGGAAGTTGTTTGATAAAGTGGGCAAAGCTTTTACTTGGGCCAGAAGGCAGAATATAGGAAACTACATGAAAACATGATTAATTCAGTGAAAATGACTGTAAACAGATGAGCACTTGTTTAGAACAGCTGAAAGAGAATCTCCAAGTCAGTTCTTAGTGTAGAAAAGGTAGCTAAGATAAGGAAAATCCTTAATTCCAGTTAAGATCACATGAAACACTGTATGAATCCTATATTCTTTACTTAAAGGAGACTAGAGTGGTAAATGTGTGTTATACAAGGCAGAATACCATTGAAATAGAGAAAGAAACACGTTCGGCAGCTTTGGAAAGCCTTACACTTCACTGAAATGTAGTACTACACTCTATAACACAGTTGAGAGACAATGTTCCCGAGCTGCCTCAGTTCATAACAGTGTGTAGGAAGTTGTTTGATAAAGTGGGCAAAGCTTATACTTGGGCCAGAAGGCAAAATATAGGAAACTACATGAAAACATGAATAATTCAGTGAAAATGACTGTAAACAGATGAGAACTGGTTTAGAACAGCTGAAAGAGAATCTCCAAGTCAGTTCTCAGTGTAGAAAAGGTAGGTAAGATAAGGGAAATACTTAATTCCAGTTAAGATCACATGAAACACTGTATGAATCCTATATTCTTTACTTAAAGGAGACTACAGTGGTAAATGTGTGTTATACAAGGCAGAATACCATTGAAATAGAGAAAGAAACACGTTCGGCAGCTTTGGAAAGCCTTACACTTCACTGAAATATAGTACTACACTCTATAACACAGTTGAGAGACAATGTTCAATAGCTGACTCAGTACTTAACAGTGTGTAGGAAGTTGTTTGATAAAGTGGGCAAAGCTTATACTGGGGCCAGAAGGCAGAATATAGGAAACTACATGAAAACATGAATAATTCAGTAAAATGACTGTAAACAGATGAGAACTTGTTTAGAACAGCTGAAAGAGAATCTCCAAGTCAGTTCTTAGTGTAGAAAAGGTAGCTAAGATAAGGAAAATACTTAATTCCAGTTAAGATCACATGAAACACTGTATGAGTCCTATATTCTTTACTTAAAGGAGACTAGAGTGGTAAATGTGTGTTATACAAGGCAGAATACCATTGAAATAGAGAAAGAAACACGTTTGGCAGCTTTGGAAAGCCTTACACTTCTCTGAAATGTAGTACTACACTCTATAACACAGTTGAGAGACAATGTTCAATAGCTGCCTCAGTACTTAACAGTGTGTAGGAAGTTGTTTGATAAAGTGGGCAAAGCTTATACTTGGGCCAGAAGGCAGAATATAGGAAACTACATGAAAACATGATTAATTCAGTGAAAATGACTGTAAACAGATGAGAACTTGTTTAGAACAGCTGAAAGAGAATCTCCAAGTCAGTTCTTAGTGTAGAAAAGGTAGCTAAGATAAGGAAAATCCTTAATTCCAGTTAAGATCACATGAAACACTGTATGAATCCTATATTCTTTACTTAAAGGAGACTAGAGTGGTAAATGTGTGTTATACAAGGCAGAATACCATTGAAATAGAGAAAGAAACACGTTCGGCAGCTTTGGAAAGCCTTACACTTCACTGAAATGTAGTACTACACTCTATAACACAGTTGAGAGACAATGTTCCCGAGCTGCCTCAGTTCATAACAGTGTGTAGGAAGTTGTTTGATAAAGTGGGCAAAGCTTATACTTGGGCCAGAAGGCAGAATATAGGAAACTACATGAAAACATGAATAATTCAGTGAAAATGACTGTAAACAGATGAGAACTTGTTTTAGAACAGCTGAAAGAGATCCTCCAAGTCAGTTCTTAGTGTAGAAAAGGTAGCTAAATCCGGAAAATCCTTAATTCCAGTTAAGATCACATGAAACACTGTATGAGTCCTATATTCTTTACTTAAAGGAGACTAGAGTGGTAAATGTGTGTTATACAAGGCAGAATACCATTGAAATAGAGAAAGAAACACGTTCGGCAGCTTTGGAAAGCCTTACACTTCACTGAAATGTAGTACTACACTCTATAACACAGTTGAGAGACAATGTTCCCGAGCTGCCTCAGTTCATAACAGTGTGTAGGAAGTTGTTTGATAAAGTGGGCAAAGCTTATACTTGGGCCAGAAGGCAGAATATAGGAAACTACATGAAAACATGAATAATTCAGTGAAAATGACTGTAAACAGATAAGAACTTGTTTAGAACAGCTGAAAGAGAATCTCCATGTCAGTTCTTAGTGTAGAAAAGGTAGGTAAGACAAGGGAAATACTTAATTCCAGTGAAGATCACATGAAACACTATGAATCCTATATTCTTTACTTAAAGGAGACTAGAGTGGTAAATGTGTGTTATACAAGGCAGAATACCATTGAAATAGAGAAAGAAACACGTTCGGCAGCTTTGGAAAGCCTTACACTTCACTGAAATGTAGTACTACACTCTATAACACAGTTGAGAGACAATGTTCAATAGCTGCCTCAGTACTTAACAGTGTGTAGGAAGTTGTTTGATAAAGTGGGCAAAGCTTACACTTGGGCCAGAAGGCAGAATATAGGAAACTAAATGAAAACATGATTAATTCAGTGAAAATGACTGTAAACAGATGTGAACTTCTTTAGAACAGCTGAAAGAGATTCTCCAAGTCAGTTCTTAGTGTAGAAAAGGTAGGTAAGATAAGGGAAATACTTAATTCGAGTTAAGATCACATGAAACACTGTATGAATTCTATATTCTTTACTTAAAGGAGACTACAGTGGTAAATGTGTGTTATACAAGGCAGAATACCATTGAAATAGAGAAAGAAACACGTTCGGCAGCTTTGGAAAGCCTTAGACTTCACTGAAATGTAGTACTACACTCTATAACACAGTTGAGAGACAATGTTCAATAGCTGACTCAGTACTTAACAGTGTGTAGGAAGTTGTTTGATAAAGTGGGCAAAGCTTATACTTGGGCCAGAAGGCAGAATATAGGAAACTACATGAAAACATGAATAATTCAGTAAAAATGACTGTAAACAGATGAGAACTTGTTTAGAACAGCTGAAAGAGAATCTCCAAGTCAGTTCTTAGTGTAGAAAAGATAGCTAAGATAAGGAAAATCCTTAATTCCAGTTAAGATCACATGAAACACTGTATGAATCCTATATTCTTTACTTAAAGGAGTCTAGAGTGGTAAATGTGTGTTATACAAGGCAGAATACCATTGAAATAGAGAAAGAAACACGTTCGGCAGCTTTGGAAAGCCTTACACTTCACTGAAATGTAGTACTACACTCTATAACACAGTTGAGAGACAATGTTCCCGAGCTGCCTCAGTTCATAACAGTGTGTAGGAAGTTGTTTGATAAAGTGGGCAAAGCTTATACTTGTGCCAGAAGGCAGAATATAGGAAACTACATGAAAACATGAATAATTCAGTGAAAATGACTGTAAACAGATGAGAACTTGTTTACAACAGCTGAAAGAGAATCTCCAAGTCAGTTCTTAGTGTAGAAAAGGTAGGTAAGATAAGGGAAATACTTAATTCCAGTGAAGATCACATGAAACACTATGAATCCTATATTCTTTACTTAAAGGAGACTAGAGTGGTAAATGTGTGTTATACAAGGCAGAATACCATTGAAATAGAGAAAGAAACACGTTCGGCAGCTTTGGAAAGCCTTACACTTCACTGAAATGTAGTACTACACTCTATAACACAGTTGAGAGACAATGTTCCCGAGCTGCCTCAGTTCATAACAGTGTGTAGGAAGGTGTTTGATAAAGAGGGCAAAGCTTATACTTGGGCCAGAAGGCAGAATATAGGAAACTACATGAAAACATTAATAATTCAGTGAAAATGACTGTAAACAGATGAGAACTTGTCTAGAACAGCTGAAAGAGAATCTCCAAGTCAGTTCTTATTGTAGAAAAGGTATCTAAGATAAGGGAAATCCTTAATTCCAGTTAAGATCACATGAAACACTGTATGAATCCTATATTCTTTACTTAAAGGAGACTAGAGTGGTAAATGTGTGTTATATAAGGCAGAATACCACTGAAATAGAGAAAGAAACACGTTCGGCAGCTTTGGAAAGCCTTACACTTCACTGAAATGTAGTACTACACTCTATAACACAGTTGAGAGACAATGTTCAATAGCTGACTCAGTAGTTAACAGTGTGTAGGAAGTTGTTTGATAAAGTGGGCAAAGCTTATACTTGGGCCAGAAGGCAGAATATAGGAAACTACATGAAAACATGAATAATTCAGTGAAAATGACTGTAAACGGATGAGAACTTGTCTAGAACAGCTGAAAGAGAATCTCCAAGTCAGTTCTTATTGTAGAAAAGGTAGCTAAGATAAGGGAAATCCTTAATTCCAGTTAAGATCACATGAAACACTGTATGAATCCTATATTCTTTACTTAAAGGAGACTAGAGTGGTAAATGTGTGTTATACAAGGCAGAATACCACTGAAATAGAGAAAGAAAGACGTTCGGCAGCTTTGGAAAGCCTTACACTTCACTGAAATGTAGTACTACACTCTATAACACAGTTGAGAGACAATGTTCCCAAGCTGCCTCAGTTCATAACAGTGTGTAGGAAGGTGTTTGATAAAGAGGGCAAAGCTTATACTTGGTCCAGAAGGCCGAATATAGGAAACTACATGAGAACATGAATAATTCAGTGAAAATGACTGTAAACAGATGAGAACTGGTTTAGAACAGCTGAAAGAGAATCTCCAAGTCAGTTCTTAGTGTAGAAAAGGTAGCTAAGATAAGGGAAATACTTAATTCCAGTGAAGATCACATGAAACACTATGAATCCTATATTCTTTACTTAAAGGAGACTAGAGTGGTAAATGTGTGTTATACAAGGCAGAATACCATTGAAATAGAGAAAGAAACACGTTTGGCAGCTTTGGAAAGCCTTACACTTCACTGAAATGTAGTACTACACTCTATAACACAGTTGAGAGAAAATGTTCAATAGCTGCCTCAGTACTTAACAGTGTGTAGGAAGTTGTTTGATAAAGTGGGCAAAGCTTATACTTGGGCCAGAAGGCAGAATATAGGAAACTACATGAAAACATGATTAATTCAGTGAAAATGACTGTAAACAGATGTGAACTTGTTTAGAACAGCTGAAAGAGATTCTCCAAGTCAGTTCTTAGTGTAGAAAAGGTAGCTAAGATCCGGGAAATCCTTAATTCCAGTTAAGATCACATGAAACACTGTATGAATCCTATATTCTTTACTTAAAGGAGACTAGAGTGGTAAATGTGTGTTATACAAGGCAGAATACCACTGAAATAGAGAAAGAAACACGTTCGGCAGCTTTGGAAAGCCTTACACTTCACTGAAATGTAGTACTACACTCTATAACACAGTTGAGAGACAATGTTCCCAAGCTGCCTCAGTTCATAACAGTGTGTAGGAAGGTGTTTGATAAAGAGGGCAAAGCTTATACTTGGGCCAGAAGGCAGAATATAGGAAACTACATGAAAACATGAATAATTCAGTGAAAATGACTGTAAACAGATGAGAACTGGTTTAGAACAGCTGAAAAAGAATCTCCAAGTCAGTTCTTAGTGTAGAAAAGGTAGGTAAGATAAGGGAAATACTTAATTCCAGTTAAGATCACATGAAACACTGTATGAATCCTATATTCTTTACTTAAAGGAGACTAGAGTGGTAAATGTGTGTTATACAAGGCAGAATACCATTGAAATAGAGAAAGAAACACGTTCGGCAGCTTTGGAAAGCCTTACACTTCACTGAAATGTAGTACTACACTCTATAACACAGTTGAGAGACAATGTTCCCGAGCTGCCTCAGTTCATAACAGTGTGTAGGAAGTTGTTTGATAAAGTGGGCAAAGCTTATACTTGGGCCAGAAGGCAGAATATAGGAAACTACATGAAAACATGAATAATTCAGTGAAAATGACTGTAAACAGATGAGAACTTGTTTTAGAACAGCTGAAAGAGATCCTCCAAGTCAGTTCTTAGTGTAGAAAAGGTAGCTAAATCCGGAAAATCCTTAATTCCAGTTAAGATCACATGAAACACTGTATGAGTCCTATATTCTTTACTTAAAGGAGACTAGAGTGGTAAATGTGTGTTATACAAGGCAGAATACCATTGAAATAGAGAAAGAAACACGTTTGGCAGCTTTGGAAAGCCTTACACTTCACTGAAATGTAGTACTACACTCTATAACACAGTTGAGAGACAATGTTCAGTAGCTGCCTCAGTACTTAACAGTGTGTAGGAAGTTGTTTGATAAAGTGGGCAAAGCTTATACTTGGGCCAGAAGGCAGAATATAGGAAACTACATGAAAACATGATTAATTCAGTGAAAATGACTGTAAACAGATGAGAACTTGTTTAGAACAGCTGAAAGAGAATCTCCAAGTCAGTTCTTAGTGTAGAAAAGGTAGCTAAGATAAGGAAAATCCTTAATTCCAGTTAAGATCACATGAAACACTGTATGAATCCTATATTCTTTACTTAAAGGAGACTAGAGTGGTAAATGTGTGTTATACAAGGCAGAATACCATTGAAATAGAGAAAGAAACACGTTGGGCAGCTTTGGAAAGCCTTACACTTCACTGAAATGTAGTACTACACTCTATAACACAGTTCAGAGACAATGTTCCCGAGCTGCCTCAGTTCATAACAGTGTGTAGGAAGTTGTTTGATAAAGTGGGCAAAGCTTATACTTGGGCCAGAAGGCAGAATATAGGAAACTACATGAAAACATGAATAATTCAGTGAAAATGACTGTAAACAGATGAGAACTTGTTTAGAACAGCTGAAAGAGAATCTCCAAGTCAGTTCTTAGTGTAGAAAAGGTAGGTAAGATAAGGGAAATACTTAATTCCAGTGAAGATCACATGAAACACTATGAATCCTATATTCTTTACTTAAAGGAGACTAGAGTGGTAAATGTGTGTTATACAAGGCAGAATACCATTGAAATACAGAAAGAAACACGTTCGGCAGCTTTGGAAAGGCTTACACTTCACTGAAATGTAGTACTACACTCTATAACACAGTTGAGAGAAAATGTTCAATAGCTGCCTCAGTACTTAACAGTGTGTAGGAAGTTGTTTGATAAAGTGGGCAAAGCTTATACTTGGGCCAGAAGGCAGAATATAGGAAACTACATGAAAACATGATTAATTCAGTGAAAATGACTGTAAACAGATGTGAACTTGTTTAGAACAGCTGAAAGAGATTCTCCAAGTCAGTTCTTAGTGTAGAAAAGGTAGCTAAGATCCGGGAAATCCTTAATTCCAGTTAAGATCACATGAAACACTGTATGAATCCTATATTCTTTACTTAAAGGAGACTAGAGTGGTAAATGTGTGTTATACAAGGCAGAATACCACTGAAATAGAGAAAGAAACACGTTCGGCAGCTTTGGAAAGCCTTACACTTCACTGAAATGTAGTACTACACTCTATAACACAGTTGAGAGACAATGTTCCCAAGCTGCCTCAGTTCATAACAGTGTGTAGGAAGGTGTTTGATAAAGAGGGCAAAGCTTATACTTGGGCCAGAAGGCAGAATATAGGAAACTACATGAAAACATGATTAATTCAGTGAAAATGACTGTAAACAGATGAGAACTTGTTTAGAACAGCTGAAAGAGAATCTCCAAGTCAGTTCTTAGTGTAGAAAAGGTAGCTAAGATAAGGAAAATCCTTAATTCCAGTTAAGATCACATGAAACACTGTATGAATCCTATATTCTTTACTTAAAGGAGACTAGAGTGGTAAATGTGTGTTATACAAGGCAGAATACCATTGAAATAGAGAAAGAAACACGTTGGGCAGCTTTGGAAAGCCTTACACTTCACTGAAATGTAGTACTACACTCTATAACACAGTTGAGAGACAATGTTCCCGAGCTGCCTCAGTTCATAACAGTGTGTAGGAAGTTGTTTGATAAAGTGGGCAAAGCTTATACTTGGGCCAGAAGGCAGAATATAGGAAACTACATGAAAACATGAATAATTCAGTGAAAATGACTGTAAACAGATGAGAACTTGTTTTAGAACAGCTGAAAGAGATCCTCCAAGTCAGTTCTTAGTGTAGAAAAGGTAGCTAAATCCGGAAAATCCTTAATTCCAGTTAAGATCACATGAAACACTGTATGAGTCCTATATTCTTTACTTAAAGGAGACTAGAGTGGTAAATGTGTGTTATACAAGGCAGAATACCATTGAAATAGAGAAAGAAACACGTTCAGCAGCTTTGGAAAGCCTTACACTTCACTGAAATGTAGTACTACACTCTATAACACAGTTGAGAGACAATGTTCAATAGCTGCCTCAGTACTTAACAGTGTGTAGGAAGTTGTTTGATAAAGTGGGCAAAGCTTTTACTTGGGCCAGAAGGCAGAATATAGGAAACTACATGAAAACATGATTAATTCAGTGAAAATGACTGTAAACAGATGAGCACTTGTTTAGAACAGCTGAAAGAGAATCTCCAAGTCAGTTCTTAGTGTAGAAAAGGTAGCTAAGATAAGGAAAATCCTTAATTCCAGTTAAGATCACATGAAACACTGTATGAATCCTATATTCTTTACTTAAAGGAGACTAGAGTGGTAAATGTGTGTTATACAAGGCAGAATACCATTGAAATAGAGAAAGAAACACGTTCGGAAGCTTTGGAAAGCCTTACACTTCACTGAAATGTAGTACTACACTCTATAACACAGTTGAGAGACAATGTTCCCGAGCTGCCTCAGTTCATAACAGTGTGTAGGAAGTTGTTTGATAAAGTGGGCAAAGCTTATACTTGGGCCAGAAGGCAGAATATAGGAAACTACATGAAAACATGAATAATTCAGTGAAAATGACTGTAAACAGATGAGAACTGGTTTAGAACAGCTGAAAGAGAATCTCCAAGTCAGTTCTCAGTGTAGAAAAGGTAGGTAAGATAAGGGAAATACTTAATTCCAGTTAAGATCACATGAAACACTGTATGAATCCTATATTCTTTACTTAAAGGAGACTACAGTGGTAAATGTGTGTTATACAAGGCAGAATACCATTGAAATAGAGAAAGAAACATGTTCGGCAGCTTTCGAAAGCCTTACACTTCACTGAAATATAGTACTACACTCTATAACACAGTTGAGAGACAATGTTCAATAGCTGACTCAGTACTTAACAGTGTGTAGGAAGTTGTTTGATAAAGTGGGCAAAGCTTATACTGGGGCCAGAAGGCAGAATATAGGAAACTACATGAAAACATGAATAATTCAGTAAAATGACTGTAAACAGATGAGAACTTGTTTAGAACAGCTGAAAGAGAATCTCCAAGTCAGTTCTTAGTGTAGAAAAGGTAGCTAAGATAAGGAAAATACTTAATTCCAGTTAAGATCACATGAAACACTGTATGAGTCCTATATTCTTTACTTAAAGGAGACTAGAGTGGTAAATGTGTGTTATACAAGGCAGAATACCATTGAAATAGAGAAAGAAACACGTTTGGCAGCTTTGGAAAGCCTTACACTTCTCTGAAATGTAGTACTACACTCTATAACACAGTTGAGAGACAATGTTCAATAGCTGCCTCAGTACTTAACAGTGTGTAGGAAGTTGTTTGATAAAGTGGGCAAAGCTTATACTTGGGCCAGAAGGCAGAATATAGGAAACTACATGAAAACATGAATAATTCAGTGAAAATGACTGTAAACAGATGAGAACTTGTTTTAGAACAGCTGAAAGAGATCCTCCAAGTCAGTTCTTAGTGTAGAAAAGGTAGCTAAATCCGGAAAATCCTTAATTCCAGTTAAGATCACATGAAACACTGTATGAATCCTATATTCTTTACTTAAAGGAGACTAGAGTGGTAAATGTGTATTATACAAGGCAGAATACCATTGAAATAGAGAAAGAAACACGTTCGGCAGCTTTGGAAAGCCTTACACTTCACTGAAATGTAGTACTACACTCTATAACACAGTTGAGAGACAATGTTCCCGAGCTGCCTCAGTTCATAACAGTGTGTAGGAAGTTGTTTGATAAAGTGGGCAAAGCTTATACTTGGGCCAGAAGGCAGAATATAGGAAACTACATGAAAACATGAATAATTCAGTGAAAATGACTGTAAACAGATGTGAACTTGTTTAGAACAGCTGAAAGAGAATCTCCAAGTCAGTTCTTAGTGTAGAAAAGGTAGGTAAGATAAGGGAAATACTTAATTCGAGTTAAGATCACATGAAACACTGTATGAATTCTATATTCTTTACTTAAAGGAGACTACAGTGGTAAATGTGTGTTATACAAGGCAGAATACCATTGAAATAGAGAAAGAAACACGTTCGGCAGCTTTGGAAAGCCTTACACTTCACTGAAATGTAGTACTACACTCTATAACACAGTTGAGAGACAATGTTCAATAGCTGACTCAGTACTTAACAGTTTGTAGGAAGTTGTTTGATAAAGTGGGCAAAGCTTATACTTGGGCCAGAAAGCAGAATATAGGAAACTACATGAAAACATGAATAATTCAGTAAAAATGACTGTAAACAGATGAGAACTTGTTTAGAACAGCTGAAAGAGAATCTCCAAGTCAGTTCTTAGTGTAGAAAAGGTAGCTAAGATAAGGAAAATCCTTAATTCCAGTTAAGATCACATGAAACACTGTATGAATCCTATATTCTTTACTTAAAGGAGACTAGAGTGGTAAATGTGTGTTATACAAGGCAGAATACCATTGAAATAGAGAAAGAAACACGTTCGGCAGCTTTGGAAAGCCTTACACTTCACTGAAATGTAGTACTACACTCTATAACACAGTTGAGAGACAATGTTCCCGAGCTGCCTCAGTTCATAACAGTGTGTAGGAAGTTGTTTGATAAAGTGGGCAAAGCTTATACTGGGGCCAGAAGGCAGAATATAGGAAACTACATGAAAACATGAATAATTCAGTAAAATGACTGTAAACAGATGAGAACTTGTTTAGAACAGCTGAAAGAGAATCTCCAAGTCAGTTCTTAGTGTAGAAAAGGTAGCTAAGATAAGGAAAATACTTAATTCCAGTTAAGATCACATGAAACACTGTATGAGTCCTATATTCTTTACTTAAAGGAGACTAGAGTGGTAAATGTGTGTTATACAAGGCAGAATACCATTGAAATAGAGAAAGAAACACGTTTGGCAGCTTTGGAAAGCCTTACACTTCTCTGAAATGTAGTACTACACTCTATAACACAGTTGAGAGACAATGTTCAATAGCTGCCTCAGTACTTAACAGTGTGTAGGAAGTTGTTTGATAAAGTGGGCAAAGCTTATACTTGGGCCAGAAGGCAGAATATAGGAAACTACATGAAAACATGATTAATTCAGTGAAAATGACTGTAAACAGATGAGAACTTGTTTAGAACAGCTGAAAGAGAATCTCCAAGTCAGTTCTTAGTGTAGAAAAGGTAGCTAAGATAAGGAAAATCCTTAATTCCAGTTAAGATCACATGAAACACTGTATGAATCCTATATTCTTTACTTAAAGGAGACTAGAGTGGTAAATGTGTGTTATACAAGGCAGAATACCATTGAAATAGAGAAAGAAACACGTTCGGCAGCTTTGGAAAGCCTTACACTTCACTGAAATGTAGTACTACACTCTATAACACAGTTGAGAGACAATGTTCCCGAGCTGCCTCAGTTCATAACAGTGTGTAGGAAGTTGTTTGATAAAGTGGGCAAAGCTTATACTTGGGCCAGAAGGCAGAATATAGGAAACTACATGAAAACATGAATAATTCAGTGAAAATGACTGTAAACAGATGAGAACTTGTTTTAGAACAGCTGAAAGAGATCCTCCAAGTCAGTTCTTAGTGTAGAAAAGGTAGCTAAATCCGGAAAATCCTTAATTCCAGTTAAGATCACATGAAACACTGTATGAATCCTATATTCTTTACTTAAAGGAGACTAGAGTGGTAAATGTGTATTATACAAGGCAGAATACCATTGAAATAGAGAAAGAAACACGTTCGGCAGCTTTGGAAAGCCTTACACTTCACTGAAATGTAGTACTACACTCTATAACACAGTTGAGAGACAATGTTCCCGAGCTGCCTCAGTTCATAACAGTGTGTAGGAAGTTGTTTGATAAAGTGGGCAAAGCTTATACTTGGGCCAGAAGGCAGAATATAGGAAACTACATGAAAACATGAATAATTCAGTGAAAATGACTGTAAACAGATGTGAACTTGTTTAGAACAGCTGAAAGAGAATCTCCAAGTCAGTTCTTAGTGTAGAAAAGGTAGGTAAGATAAGGGAAATACTTAATTCGAGTTAAGATCACATGAAACACTGTATGAATTCTATATTCTTTACTTAAAGGAGACTACAGTGGTAAATGTGTGTTATACAAGGCAGAATACCATTGAAATAGAGAAAGAAACACGTTCGGCAGCTTTGGAAAGCCTTACACTTCACTGAAATGTAGTACTACACTCTATAACACAGTTGAGAGACAATGTTCAATAGCTGACTCAGTACTTAACAGTTTGTAGGAAGTTGTTTGATAAAGTGGGCAAAGCTTATACTTGGGCCAGAAAGCAGAATATAGGAAACTACATGAAAACATGAATAATTCAGTAAAAATGACTGTAAACAGATGAGAACTTGTTTAGAACAGCTGAAAGAGAATCTCCAAGTCAGTTCTTAGTGTAGAAAAGGTAGCTAAGATAAGGAAAATCCTTAATTCCAGTTAAGATCACATGAAACACTGTATGAATCCTATATTCTTTACTTAAAGGAGACTAGAGTGGTAAATGTGTGTTATACAAGGCAGAATACCATTGAAATAGAGAAAGAAACACGTTCGGCAGCTTTGGAAAGCCTTACACTTCACTGAAATGTAGTACTACACTCTATAACACAGTTGAGAGACAATGTTCCCGAGCTGCCTCAGTTCATAACAGTGTGTAGGAAGTTGTTTGATAAAGTGGGCAAAGCTTATACTTGGGCCAGAAGGCAGAATATAGGAAACTACATGAAAACATGAATAATTCAGTGAAAATGACTGTAAACAGATGAGAACTTGTTTTAGAACAGCTGAAAGAGATCCTCCAAGTCAGTTCTTAGTGTAGAAAAGGTAGCTAAATCCGGAAAATCCTTAATTCCAGTTAAGATCACATGAAACACTGTATGAGTCCTATATTCTTTACTTAAAGGAGACTAGAGTGGTAAATGTGTGTTATACAAGGCAGAATACCATTGAAATAGAGAAAGAAACACGTTTGGCAGCTTTGGAAAGCCTTACACTTCTCTGAAATGTAGTACTACACTCTATAACACAGTTGAGAGACAATGTTCAATAGCTGCCTCAGTACTTAACAGTGTGTAGGAAGTTGTTTGATAAAGTGGGCAAAGCTTATACTTGGGCCAGAAGGCAGAATATAGGAAACTACATGAAAACATGATTAATTCAGTGAAAATGACTGTAAACAGATGAGAACTTGTTTAGAACAGCTGAAAGAGAATCTCCAAGTCAGTTCTTAGTGTAGAAAAGGTAGCTAAGATAAGGAAAATCCTTAATTCCAGTTAAGATCACATGAAACACTGTATGAATCCTATATTCTTTACTTAAAGGAGACTAGAGTGGTAAATGTGTGTTATACAAGGCAGAATACCATTGAAATAGAGAAAGAAACACGTTCGGCAGCTTTGGAAAGCCTTACACTTCACTGAAATGTAGTACTACACTCTATAACACAGTTGAGAGACAATGTTCCCGAGCTGCCTCAGTTCATAACAGTGTGTAGGAAGTTGTTTGATAAAGTGGGCAAAGCTTATACTTGGGCCAGAAGGCAGAATATAGGAAACTACATGAAAACATGAATAATTCAGTGAAAATGACTGTAAACAGATAAGAACTTGTTTAGAACAGCTGAAAGAGAATCTCCATGTCAGTTCTTAGTGTAGAAAAGGTAGGTAAGACAAGGGAAATACTTAATTCCAGTGAAGATCACATGAAACACTATGAATCCTATATTCTTTACTTAAAGGAGACTAGAGTGGTAAATGTGTGTTATACAAGGCAGAATACCATTGAAATAGAGAAAGAAACACGTTCGGCAGCTTTGGAAAGCCTTACACTTCACTGAAATGTAGTACTACACTCTATAACACAGTTGAGAGACAATGTTCAATAGCTGCCTCAGTACTTAACAGTGTGTAGGAAGTTGTTTGATAAAGTGGGCAAAGCTTACACTTGGGCCAGAAGGCAGAATATAGGAAACTACATGAAAACATGATTAATTCAGTGAAAATGACTGTAAACAGATGTGAACTTCTTTAGAACAGCTGAAAGAGATTCTCCAAGTCAGTTCTTAGTGTAGAAAAGGTAGGTAAGATAAGGGAAATACTTAATTCGAGTTAAGATCACATGAAACACTGTATGAATTCTATATTCTTTACTTAAAGGAGACTACAGTGGTAAATGTGTGTTATACAAGGCAGAATACCATTGAAATAGAGAAAGAAACACGTTCGGCAGCTTTGGAAAGCCTTAGACTTCACTGAAATGTAGTACTACACTCTATAACACAGTTGAGAGACAATGTTCAATAGCTGACTCAGTACTTAACAGTGTGTAGGAAGTTGTTTGATAAAGTGGGCAAAGCTTATACTTGGGCCAGAAGGCAGAATATAGGAAACTACATGAAAACATGAATAATTCAGTAAAAATGACTGTAAACAGATGAGAACTTGTTTAGAACAGCTGAAAGAGAATCTCCAAGTCAGTTCTTAGTGTAGAAAATATAGCTAAGATAAGGAAAATCCTTAATTCCAGTTAAGATCACATGAAACACTGTATGAATCCTATATTCTTTACTTAAAGGAGTCTAGAGTGGTAAATGTGTGTTATACAAGGCAGAATACCATTGAAATAGAGAAAGAAACACGTTCGGCAGCTTTGGAAAGCCTTACACTTCACTGAAATGTAGTACTACACTCTATAACACAGTTGAGAGACAATGTTCCCGAGCTGCCTCAGTTCATAACAGTGTGTAGGAAGTTGTTTGATAAAGTGGGCAAAGCTTATACTTGTGCCAGAAGGCAGAATATAGGAAACTACATGAAAACATGAATAATTCAGTGAAAATGACTGTAAACAGATGAGAACTTGTTTACAACAGCTGAAAGAGAATCTCCAAGTCAGTTCTTAGTGTAGAAAAGGTAGGTAAGATAAGGGAAATACTTAATTCCAGTGAAGATCACATGAAACACTATGAATCCTATATTCTTTACTTAAAGGAGACTAGAGTGGTAAATGTGTGTTATACAAGGCAGAATACCATTGAAATAGAGAAAGAAACACGTTCGGCAGCTTTGGAAAGCCTTACACTTCACTGAAATGTAGTACTACACTCTATAACACAGTTGAGAGACAATGTTCCCGAGCTGCCTCAGTTCATAACAGTGTGTAGGAAGGTGTTTGATAAAGAGGGCAAAGCTTATACTTGGGCCAGAAGGCAGAATATAGGAAACTACATGAAAACATTAATAATTCAGTGAAAATGACTGTAAACAGATGAGAACTTGTCTAGAACAGCTGAAAGAGAATCTCCAAGTCAGTTCTTATTGTAGAAAAGGTATCTAAGATAAGGGAAATCCTTAATTCCAGTTAAGATCACATGAAACACTGTATGAATCCTATATTCTTTACTTAAAGGAGACTAGAGTGGTAAATGTGTGTTATATAAGGCAGAATACCACTGAAATAGAGAAAGAAACACGTTCGGCAGCTTTGGAAAGCCTTACACTTCACTGAAATGTAGTACTACACTCTATAACACAGTTGAGAGACAATGTTCAATAGCTGACTCAGTACTTAACAGTGTGTAGGAAGTTGTTTGATAAAGTGGGCAAAGCTTATACTTGGGCCAGAAGGCAGAATATAGGAAACTACATGAAAACATGAATAATTCAGTGAAAATGACTGTAAACGGATGAGAACTTGTCTAGAACAGCTGAAAGAGAATCTCCAAGTCAGTTCTTATTGTAGAAAAGGTAGCTAAGATAAGGGAAATCCTTAATTCCAGTTAAGATCACATGAAACACTGTATGAATCCTATATTCTTTACTTAAAGGAGACTAGAGTGGTAAATGTGTGTTATACAAGGCAGAATACCACTGAAATAGAGAAAGAAAGACGTTCGGCAGCTTTGGAAAGCCTTACACTTCACTGAAATGTAGTACTACACTCTATAACACAGTTGAGAGACAATGTTCCCAAGCTGCCTCAGTTCATAACAGTGTGTAGGAAGGTGTTTGATAAAGAGGGCAAAGCTTATACTTGGTCCAGAAGGCCGAATATAGGAAACTACATGAGAACATGAATAATTCAGTGAAAATGACTGTAAACAGATGAGAACTGGTTTAGAACAGCTGAAAGAGAATCTCCAAGTCAGTTCTTAGTGTAGAAAAGGTAGCTAAGATAAGGGAAATACTTAATTCCAGTGAAGATCACATGAAACACTATGAATCCTATATTCTTTACTTAAAGGAGACTAGAGTGGTAAATGTGTGTTATACAAGGCAGAATACCATTGAAATAGAGAAAGAAACACGTTTGGCAGCTTTGGAAAGCCTTACACTTCACTGAAATGTAGTACTACACTCTATAACACAGTTGAGAGAAAATGTTCAATAGCTGCCTCAGTACTTAACAGTGTGTAGGAAGTTGTTTGATAAAGTGGGCAAAGCTTATACTTGGGCCAGAAGGCAGAATATAGGAAACTACATGAAAACATGATTAATTCAGTGAAAATGACTGTAAACAGATGTGAACTTGTTTAGAACAGCTGAAAGAGATTCTCCAAGTCAGTTCTTAGTGTAGAAAAGGTAGCTAAGATCCGGGAAATCCTTAATTCCAGTTAAGATCACATGAAACACTGTATGAATCCTATATTCTTTACTTAAAGGAGACTAGAGTGGTAAATGTGTGTTATACAAGGCAGAATACCACTGAAATAGAGAAAGAAACACGTTCGGCAGCTTTGGAAAGCCTTACACTTCACTGAAATGTAGTACTACACTCTATAACACAGTTGAGAGACAATGTTCCCAAGCTGCCTCAGTTCATAACAGTGTGTAGGAAGGTGTTTGATAAAGAGGGCAAAGCTTATACTTGGGCCAGAAGGCAGAATATAGGAAACTACATGAAAACATGAATAATTCAGTGAAAATGACTGTAAACAGATGAGAACTGGTTTAGAACAGCTGAAAAAGAATCTCCAAGTCAGTTCTTAGTGTAGAAAAGGTAGGTAAGATAAGGGAAATACTTAATTCCAGTTAAGATCACATGAAACACTGTATGAATCCTATATTCTTTACTTAAAGGAGACTAGAGTGGTAAATGTGTGTTATACAAGGCAGAATACCATTGAAATAGAGAAAGAAACACGTTCGGCAGCTTTGGAAAGCCTTACACTTCACTGAAATGTAGTACTACACTCTATAACACAGTTGAGAGACAATGTTCCCGAGCTGCCTCAGTTCATAACAGTGTGTAGGAAGTTGTTTGATAAAGTGGGCAAAGCTTATACTTGGGCCAGAAGGCAGAATATAGGAAACTACATGAAAACATGAATAATTCAGTGAAAATGACTGTAAACAGATGAGAACTTGTTTTAGAACAGCTGAAAGAGATCCTCCAAGTCAGTTCTTAGTGTAGAAAAGGTAGCTAAATCCGGAAAATCCTTAATTCCAGTTAAGATCACATGAAACACTGTATGAGTCCTATATTCTTTACTTAAAGGAGACTAGAGTGGTAAATGTGTGTTATACAAGGCAGAATACCATTGAAATAGAGAAAGAAACACGTTTGGCAGCTTTGGAAAGCCTTACACTTCACTGAAATGTAGTACTACACTCTATAACACAGTTGAGAGACAATGTTCAATAGCTGCCTCAGTACTTAACAGTGTGTAGGAAGTTGTTTGATAAAGTGGGCAAAGCTTATACTTGGGCCAGAAGGCAGAATATAGGAAACTACATGAAAACATGATTAATTCAGTGAAAATGACTGTAAACAGATGAGAACTTGTTTAGAACAGCTGAAAGAGAATCTCCAAGTCAGTTCTTAGTGTAGAAAAGGTAGCTAAGATAAGGAAAATCCTTAATTCCAGTTAAGATCACATGAAACACTGTATGAATCCTATATTCTTTACTTAAAGGAGACTAGAGTGGTAAATGTGTGTTATACAAGGCAGAATACCATTGAAATAGAGAAAGAAACACGTTGGGCAGCTTTGGAAAGCCTTACACTTCACTGAAATGTAGTACTACACTCTATAACACAGTTCAGAGACAATGTTCCCGAGCTGCCTCAGTTCATAACAGTGTGTAGGAAGTTGTTTGATAAAGTGGGCAAAGCTTATACTTGGGCCAGAAGGCAGAATATAGGAAACTACATGAAAACATGAATAATTCAGTGAAAATGACTGTAAACAGATGAGAACTTGTTTAGAACAGCTGAAAGAGAATCTCCAAGTCAGTTCTTAGTGTAGAAAAGGTAGGTAAGAGAAGGGAAATACTTAATTCCAGTGAAGATCACATGAAACACTATGAATCCTATATTCTTTACTTAAAGGAGACTAGAGTGGTAAATGTGTGTTATACAAGGCAGAATACCATTGAAATACAGAAAGAAACACGTTCGGCAGCTTTGGAAAGCCTTACACTTCACTGAAATGTAGTACTACACTCTATAACACAGTTGAGAGAAAATGTTCAATAGCTGCCTCAGTACTTAACAGTGTGTAGGAAGTTGTTTGATAAAGTGGGCAAAGCTTATACTTGGGCCAGAAGGCAGAATATAGGAAACTACATGAAAACATGATTAATTCAGTGAAAATGACTGTAAACAGATGTGAACTTGTTTAGAACAGCTGAAAGAGATTCTCCAAGTCAGTTCTTAGTGTAGAAAAGGTAGCTAAGATCCGGGAAATCCTTAATTCCAGTTAAGATCACATGAAACACTGTATGAATCCTATATTCTTTACTTAAAGGAGACTAGAGTGGTAAATGTGTGTTATACAAGGCAGAATACCACTGAAATAGAGAAAGAAACACGTTCGGCAGCTTTGGAAAGCCTTACACTTCACTGAAATGTAGTACTACACTCTATAACACAGTTGAGAGACAATGTTCCCAAGCTGCCTCAGTTCATAACAGTGTGTATTAAGGTGTTTGATAAAGAGGGCAAAGC
Organism: Pipistrellus hanaki; assembly: GCF_964339955.1. Lineage (NCBI taxonomy): Eukaryota > Metazoa > Chordata > Mammalia > Chiroptera > Vespertilionidae > Pipistrellus > Pipistrellus hanaki. The sequence continues at coordinate 868,054 of NW_028182298.1, read as the reverse complement.
TTATACTTGGGCCAGAAGGCAGAATATAGGAAACTACATGAAAACATGATTAATTCAGTGAAAATGACTGTAAACAGATGAGAACTTGTTTAGAACAGCTGAAAGAGAATCTCCAAGTCAGTTCTTAGTGTAGAAAAGGTAGCTAAGATAAGGAAAATCCTTAATTCCAGTTAAGATCACATGAAACACTGTATGAATCCTATATTCTTTACTTAAAGGAGACTAGAGTGGTAAATGTGTGTTATACAAGGCAGAATACCATTGAAATAGAGAAAGAAACACGTTGGGCAGCTTTGGAAAGCCTTACACTTCACTGAAATGTAGTACTACACTCTATAACACAGTTGAGAGACAATGTTCCCGAGCTGCCTCAGTTCATAACAGTGTGTAGGAAGTTGTTTGATAAAGTGGGCAAAGCTTATACTTGGGCCAGAAGGCAGAATATAGGAAACTACATGAAAACATGAATAATTCAGTTAAAATGACTGTAAACAGATGAGAACTTGTTTAGAACAGCTGAAAGAGAATCTCCAAGTCAGTTCTTAGTGTAGAAAAGGTAGGTAAGATAAGGGAAATACTTAATTCCAGTGAAGATCACATGAAACACTACGAATCCTATATTCTTTACTTAAAGGAGACTAGAGTGGTAAATGTGTGTTATACAAGGCAGAATACCATTGAAATAGAGAAAGAAACACGTTCGGCAGCTTTGGAAAGCCTTACACTTCACTGAAATGTAGTACTACACTCTATAACACAGTTGAGAGAAAATGTTCAATAGCTGCCTCAGTACTTAACAGTGTGTAGGAAGTTGTTTGATAAAGTGGGCAAAGCTTATAATTGGGCCAGAAGGCAGAATATAGGAAACTACATGAAAACATGATTAATTCAGTGAAAATGACTGTAAACAGATGTGAACTTGTTTAGAACAGCTGAAAGAGATTCTCCAAGTCAGTTCTTAGTGTAGAAAAGGTAGCTAAGATCCGGGAAATCCTTAATTCCAGTTTAGATCACATGAAACACTGTATGAATCCTATATTCTTTACTTAAAGGAGACTAGAGTGGTAAATGTGTGTTATACAAGGCAGAATACCACTGAAATAGAGAAAGAAACACGTTCGGCAGCTTTGGAAAGCCTTACACTTCACTGAAATGTAGTACTACACTCTATAACACAGTTGAGAGACAATGTTCCCAAGCTGCCTCAGTTCATAACAGTGTGTAGGAAGGTGTTTGATAAAGAGGGCAAAGCTTATACTTGGGCCAGAAGGCAGAATATAGGAAACTACATGAAAACATGAATAATTCAGTGAAAATGACTGTAAACAGATGAGAACTGGTTTAGAACAGCTGAAAGAGAATCTCCAAGTCAGTTCTTAGTGTAGAAAAGGTAGGTAAGATAAGGGAAATACTTAATTCCAGTTAAGATCACATGAAACACTGTATGAATCCTATATTCTTTACTTAAAGGAGACTAGAGTGGTAAATGTGTGTTATACAAGGCAGAATACCATTGAAATAGAGAAAGAAACACATTCGGCAGCTTTGGAAAGCCTTACACTTCACTGAAATGTAGTACTACACTCTATAACACAGTTGAGAGACAATGTTCCCGAGCTGCCTTAGTTCATAACAGTGTGTAGGAAGTTGTTTCATAAAGTGGGCAAAGCTTATACTTGGGCCAGAAGGCAGAATATAGGAAACTACATGAAAACATGAATAATTCAGTGAAAATGACTGTAAACAGATGAGAACTTGTTTTAGAACAGCTGAAAGAGATCCTCCAAGTCAGTTCTTAGTGTAGAAAAGGTAGCTAAATCCGGAAAATCCTTAATTCCAGTTAAGATCACATGAAACACTGTATGAGTCCTATATTCTTTACTTAAAGGAGACTAGAGTGGTAAATGTGTGTTATACAAGGCAGAATACCATTGAAATAGAGAAAGAAACACGTTTGGCAGCTTTGGAAAGCCTTACACTTCACTGAAATGTAGTACTACACTCTATAACACAGTTGAGAGACAATGTTCAATAGCTGCCTCAGTACTTAACAGTGTGTAGGAAGTTGTTTGATAAAGTGGGAAAAGCTTATACTTGGGCCAGAAGGCAGAATATAGGAAACTACATGAAAACATGATTAATTCAGTGAAAATGACTGTAAACAGATGAGAACTTGTTTAGAACAGCTGAAAGAGAATCTCCAAGTCAGTTCTTAGTGTAGAAAAGGTAGCTAAGATAAGGAAAATCCTTAATTCCAGTTAAGATCACATGAAACACTGTATGAATCCTATATTCTTTACTTAAAGGAGACTAGAGTGGTAAATGTGTGTTATACAAGGCAGAATACCATTGAAATAGAGAAAGAAACACGTTGGGCAGCTTTGGAAAGCCTTACACTTCACTGAAATGTAGTACTACACTCTATAACACAGTTCAGAGACAATGTTCCCGAGCTGCCTCAGTTCATAACAGTGTGTAGGAAGTTGTTTGATAAAGTGGGCAAAGCTTATACTTGGGCCAGAAGGCAGAATATAGGAAACTACATGAAAACATGAATAATTCAGTGAAAATGACTGTAAACAGATGAGAACTTGTTTAGAACAGCTGAAAGAGAATCTCCAAGTCAGTTCTTAGTGTAGAAAAGGTAGGTAAGATAAGGGAAATACTTAATTCCAGTGAAGATCACATGAAACACTATGAATCCTATATTCTTTACTTAAAGGAGACTAGAGTGGTAAATGTGTGTTATACAAGGCAGAATACCATTGAAATACAGAAAGAAACACGTTCGGCAGCTTTGGAAAGCCTTACACTTCACTGAAATGTAGTACTACACTCTATAACACAGTTGAGAGAAAATGTTCAATAGCTGCCTCAGTACTTAACAGTGTGTAGGAAGTTGTTTGATAAAGTGGGCAAAGCTTATACTTGGGCCAGAAGGCAGAATATAGGAAACTACATGAAAACATGATTAATTCAGTGAAAATGACTGTAAACAGATGTGAACTTGTTTAGAACAGCTGAAAGAGATTCTCCAAGTCAGTTCTTAGTGTAGAAAAGGTAGCTAAGATCCGGGAAATCCTTAATTCCAGTTAAGATCACATGAAACACTGTATGAATCCTATATTCTTTACTTAAAGGAGACTAGAGTGGTAAATGTGTGTTATACAAGGCAGAATACCACTGAAATAGAGAAAGAAACATGTTCGGCAGCTTTGGAAAGCCTTACACTTCACTGAAATGTAGTACTACACTCTATAACACAGTTGAGAGACAATGTTCAATAGCTGCCTCAGTACTTAACAGTGTGTAGGAAGTTTTTTGATAAAGTGGGCAAAGCTTATACTTGGGCCAGAAGGCAGAATATAGGAAACTACATGAAAACATGATTAATTCAGTGAAAATGACTGTAAACAGATGAGAACTTGTTTAGAACAGCTGAAAGAGAATCTCCAAGTCAGTTCTTAGTGTAGAAAAGGTAGCTAAGATAAGGAAAATCCTTAATTCCAGTTAAGATCACATGAAACACTGTATGAATCCTATATTCTTTACTTAAAGGAGACTAGAGTGGTAAATGTGTGTTATACAAGGCAGAATACCATTGAAATAGAGAAAGAAACACGTTGGGCAGCTTTGGAAAGCCTTACACTTCACTGAAATGTAGTACTACACTCTATAACACAGTTGAGAGACAATGTTCCCGAGCTACCTCAGTTCATAACAGTGTGTAGGAAGTTGTTTGATAAAGTGGGCAAAGCTTATACTTGGGCCAGAAGGCAGAATATAGGAAATTACATGAAAACATGAATAATTCAGTGAAAATGACTGTAAACAGATGAGAACTTGTTTAGAACAGCTGAAAGAGAATCTCCAAGTCAGTTCTTAGTGTAGAAAAGGTAGGTAAGATAAGGGAAATACTTAATTCCAGTGAAGATCACATGAAACACTATGAATCCTATATTCTTTACTTAAAGGAGACTAGAGTGGTAAATGTGTGTTATACATGGCAGAATACCATTGAAATAGAGAAAGAAACACGTTGGGCAGCTTTGGAAAGCCTTACACTTCACTGAAATGTAGTACTACACTCTATAACACAGTTGAGAGACAATGTTCCCGAGCTGCCTCAGTTCATAACAGTGTGTAGGAAGTTGTTTGATAAAGTGGGCAAAGCTTATACTTGGGCCAGAAGGCAGAATATAGGAAACTACATGAAAACATAAATAATTCAGTGAAAATGACTGTAAACAGATGAGAACTTGTTTAGAACAGCTGAAAGAGAATCTCCAAGTCAGTTCTTAGTGTAGAAAAGGTAGGTAAGATAAGGGAAATACTTAATTCCAGTGAAGATCACATGAAACACTATGAATCCTATATTCTTTACTTAAAGGAGACTAGAGTGGTAAATGTGTGTTATACAAGGCAGAATACCATTGAAATAGAGAAAGAAACACGTTCGGCAGCTTTGGAAAGCCTTACACTTCACTGAAATGTAGTACTACACTCTATAACACAGTTGAGAGAAAATGTTCAATAGCTGCCTCAGTACTTAACAGTGTGTAGGAAGTTGTTTGATAAAGTGGGCAAAGCTTATACTTGGGCCAGAAGGCAGAATATAGGAAACGACATGAAAACATGATTAATTCAGTGAAAATGACTGTAAACAGATGTGAACTTGTTTAGAACAGCTGAAAGAGATTCTCCACGTCAGTTCTTAGTGTAGAAAAGGTAGCTAAGATCCGGGAAATCCTTAATTCGAGTTAAGATAACATCAAACACTCTATGAATCCTATATTTTTTACTTAAAGGAGACTAGAGTGGTAAATGTGTGTTATACAAGGCAGAATACCACTGAAATAGAGAAAGAAACACGTTCGGCAGCTTTGGAAAGCCTTACACTTCACTGAAATGTAGTAGTACATTCTATAACACAGTTGAGAGACAATGTTCAATAGCTGCCTCAGTACTTAACAGTGTGTGGGAAGTTGTTTGATAAAGTGGGCAAAGCTGATACTTGGACCAGAAGGCAGAATATAGGAAACTACATGAAAACATGAATAATGCAGTGAAAATGACTGTAAACAGATGAGAACTTGTTTTAGAACAGCTGAAAGAGATCCTCCAAGTCAGTTCTTAGTGTAGAAAAGGTAGCTAAATCCGGAAAATCCTTAATTCCAGTTAAGATCACATGAAACACTGTATGAATCCTATATTCTTTAATTAAAGGAGACTACAGTGGTAAATGTGTGTTATACAAGGCAGAATACCATTGAAATAGAGAAAGAAACACGTTCCGCAGGTTTGGAAAGCCTTACACTTCACTGAAATGTAGTACTACACTGTATAACACAGTTGAGAGACAACGTTCCCGAGCTGCCTCAGTTCATAACAGTGTGTAGGAAGGTGTTTGATAAAGAAGGCAAAGCTTATACTTGGGCCAGAAGGCAGAATATAGGAAACTACATGAAAACATGAATAATTCATTGAAAATGACTGTAAAGAGATGAGAACTTGTCTAGAACAGCTGAAAGAGAATCTCCAAGTCAGTTCTTATTGTAGAAAAGGTAGCTAAGATAAGGGAAATCCTTAATTCCAGTTAAGATCACATGAAACACTGTATGAATCCTATATTCTTTACTTAAAGGAGACTAGAGTGGTAAATGTGTGTTATACAAGGCAGAATACCATTGAAATAGAGAAAGAAACACGTTCGGCAGCTTTGGAAAGCCTTACACTTCACTGAAATGTAGTACTACACTCTATAACACAGTTGAGAGACAATGTTCAATAGCTGCCTCAGTACTTAACAGTGTGTAGGAAGTTGTTTGATAAAGTGGGCAAAGCTTACACTTGGGCCAGAAGGCAGAATATAGGAAACTACATGAAAACATGATTAATTCAGTGAAAATGACTGTAAACAGATGTGAACTTCTTTAGAACAGCTGAAAGAGATTCTCCAAGTCAGTTCTTAGTGTAGAAAAGGTAGGTAAGATAAGGGAAATACTTAATTCGAGTTAAGATCACATGAAACACTGTATGAATTCTATATTCTTTACTTAAAGGAGACTACAGTGGTAAATGTGTGTTATACAAGGCAGAATACCATTGAAATAGAGAAAGAAACACGTTCGGCAGCTTTGGAAAGCCTTAGACTTCACTGAAATGTAGTACTACACTCTATAACACAGTTGAGAGACAATGTTCAATAGCTGACTCAGTACTTAACAGTGTGTAGGAAGTTGTTTGATAAAGTGGGCAAAGCTTATACTTGGGCCAGAAGGCAGAATATAGGAAACTACATGAAAACATGAATAATTCAGTAAAAATGACTGTAAACAGATGAGAACTTGTTTAGAACAGCTGAAAGAGAATCTCCAAGTCAGTTCTTAGTGTAGAAAAGATAGCTAAGATAAGGAAAATCCTTAATTCCAGTTAAGATCACATGAAACACTGTATGAATCCTATATTCTTTACTTAAAGGAGTCTAGAGTGGTAAATGTGTGTTATACAAGGCAGAATACCATTGAAATAGAGAAAGAAACACGTTCGGCAGCTTTGGAAAGCCTTACACTTCACTGAAATGTAGTACTACACTCTATAACACAGTTGAGAGACAATGTTCCCGAGCTGCCTCAGTTCATAACAGTGTGTAGGAAGTTGTTTGATAAAGTGGGCAAAGCTTATACTTGTGCCAGAAGGCAGAATATAGGAAACTACATGAAAACATGAATAATTCAGTGAAAATGACTGTAAACAGATGAGAACTTGTTTACAACAGCTGAAAGAGAATCTCCAAGTCAGTTCTTAGTGTAGAAAAGGTAGGTAAGATAAGGGAAATACTTAATTCCAGTGAAGATCACATGAAACACTATGAATCCTATATTCTTTACTTAAAGGAGACTAGAGTGGTAAATGTGTGTTATACAAGGCAGAATACCATTGAAATAGAGAAAGAAACACGTTCGGCAGCTTTGGAAAGCCTTACACTTCACTGAAATGTAGTACTACACTCTATAACACAGTTGAGAGACAATGTTCCCGAGCTGCCTCAGTTCATAACAGTGTGTAGGAAGGTGTTTGATAAAGAGGGCAAAGCTTATACTTGGGCCAGAAGGCAGAATATAGGAAACTACATGAAAACATTAATAATTCAGTGAAAATGACTGTAAACAGATGAGAACTTGTCTAGAACAGCTGAAAGAGAATCTCCAAGTCAGTTCTTATTGTAGAAAAGGTATCTAAGATAAGGGAAATCCTTAATTCCAGTTAAGATCACATGAAACACTGTATGAATCCTATATTCTTTACTTAAAGGAGACTAGAGTGGTAAATGTGTGTTATATAAGGCAGAATACCACTGAAATAGAGAAAGAAACACGTTCGGCAGCTTTGGAAAGCCTTACACTTCACTGAAATGTAGTACTACACTCTATAACACAGTTGAGAGACAATGTTCAATAGCTGACTCAGTACTTAACAGTGTGTAGGAAGTTGTTTGATAAAGTGGGCAAAGCTTATACTTGGGCCAGAAGGCAGAATATAGGAAACTACATGAAAACATGAATAATTCAGTGAAAATGACTGTAAACGGATGAGAACTTGTCTAGAACAGCTGAAAGAGAATCTCCAAGTCAGTTCTTATTGTAGAAAAGGTAGCTAAGATAAGGGAAATCCTTAATTCCAGTTAAGATCACATGAAACACTGTATGAATCCTATATTCTTTACTTAAAGGAGACTAGAGTGGTAAATGTGTGTTATACAAGGCAGAATACCACTGAAATAGAGAAAGAAAGACGTTCGGCAGCTTTGGAAAGCCTTACACTTCACTGAAATGTAGTACTACACTCTATAACACAGTTGAGAGACAATGTTCCCAAGCTGCCTCAGTTCATAACAGTGTGTAGGAAGGTGTTTGATAAAGAGGGCAAAGCTTATACTTGGTCCAGAAGGCCGAATATAGGAAACTACATGAGAACATGAATAATTCAGTGAAAATGACTGTAAACAGATGAGAACTGGTTTAGAACAGCTGAAAGAGAATCTCCAAGTCAGTTCTTAGTGTAGAAAAGGTAGCTAAGATAAGGGAAATACTTAATTCCAGTGAAGATCACATGAAACACTATGAATCCTATATTCTTTACTTAAAGGAGACTAGAGTGGTAAATGTGTGTTATACAAGGCAGAATACCATTGAAATAGAGAAAGAAACACGTTTGGCAGCTTTGGAAAGCCTTACACTTCACTGAAATGTAGTACTACACTCTATAACACAGTTGAGAGAAAATGTTCAATAGCTGCCTCAGTACTTAACAGTGTGTAGGAAGTTGTTTGATAAAGTGGGCAAAGCTTATACTTGGGCCAGAAGGCAGAATATAGGAAACTACATGAAAACATGATTAATTCAGTGAAAATGACTGTAAACAGATGTGAACTTGTTTAGAACAGCTGAAAGAGATTCTCCAAGTCAGTTCTTAGTGTAGAAAAGGTAGCTAAGATCCGGGAAATCCTTAATTCCAGTTAAGATCACATGAAACACTGTATGAATCCTATATTCTTTACTTAAAGGAGACTAGAGTGGTAAATGTGTGTTATACAAGGCAGAATACCACTGAAATAGAGAAAGAAACACGTTCGGCAGCTTTGGAAAGCCTTACACTTCACTGAAATGTAGTACTACACTCTATAACACAGTTGAGAGACAATGTTCCCAAGCTGCCTCAGTTCATAACAGTGTGTAGGAAGGTGTTTGATAAAGAGGGCAAAGCTTATACTTGGGCCAGAAGGCAGAATATAGGAAACTACATGAAAACATGAATAATTCAGTGAAAATGACTGTAAACAGATGAGAACTGGTTTAGAACAGCTGAAAAAGAATCTCCAAGTCAGTTCTTAGTGTAGAAAAGGTAGGTAAGATAAGGGAAATACTTAATTCCAGTTAAGATCACATGAAACACTGTATGAATCCTATATTCTTTACTTAAAGGAGACTAGAGTGGTAAATGTGTGTTATACAAGGCAGAATACCATTGAAATAGAGAAAGAAACACGTTCGGCAGCTTTGGAAAGCCTTACACTTCACTGAAATGTAGTACTACACTCTATAACACAGTTGAGAGACAATGTTCCCGAGCTGCCTCAGTTCATAACAGTGTGTAGGAAGTTGTTTGATAAAGTGGGCAAAGCTTATACTTGGGCCAGAAGGCAGAATATAGGAAACTACATGAAAACATGAATAATTCAGTGAAAATGACTGTAAACAGATGAGAACTTGTTTTAGAACAGCTGAAAGAGATCCTCCAAGTCAGTTCTTAGTGTAGAAAAGGTAGCTAAATCCGGAAAATCCTTAATTCCAGTTAAGATCACATGAAACACTGTATGAGTCCTATATTCTTTACTTAAAGGAGACTAGAGTGGTAAATGTGTGTTATACAAGGCAGAATACCATTGAAATAGAGAAAGAAACACGTTCGGCAGCTTTGGAAAGCCTTACACTTCACTGAAATGTAGTACTACACTCTATAACACAGTTGAGAGACAATGTTCAATAGCTGCCTCAGTACTTAACAGTGTGTAGGAAGTTGTTTGATAAAGTGGGCAAAGCTTATACTTGGGCCAGAAGGCAGAATATAGGAAACTACATGAAAACATGATTAATTCAGTGAAAATGACTGTAAACAGATGAGAACTTGTTTAGAACAGCTGAAAGAGAATCTCCAAGTCAGTTCTTAGTGTAGAAAAGGTAGCTAAGATAAGGAAAATCCTTAATTCCAGTTAAGATCACATGAAACACTGTATGAATCCTATATTCTTTACTTAAAGGAGACTAGAGTGGTAAATGTGTGTTATACAAGGCAGAATACCATTGAAATAGAGAAAGAAACACGTTGGGCAGCTTTGGAAAGCCTTACACTTCACTGAAATGTAGTACTACACTCTATAACACAGTTCAGAGACAATGTTCCCGAGCTGCCTCAGTTCATAACAGTGTGTAGGAAGTTGTTTGATAAAGTGGGCAAAGCTTATACTTGGGCCAGAAGGCAGAATATAGGAAACTACATGAAAACATGAATAATTCAGTGAAAATGACTGTAAACAGATGAGAACTTGTTTAGAACAGCTGAAAGAGAATCTCCAAGTCAGTTCTTAGTGTAGAAAAGGTAGGTAAGATAAGGGAAATACTTAATTCCAGTGAAGATCACATGAAACACTATGAATCCTATATTCTTTACTTAAAGGAGACTAGAGTGGTAAATGTGTGTTATACAAGGCAGAATACCATTGAAATACAGAAAGAAACACGTTCGGCAGCTTTGGAAAGCCTTACACTTCACTGAAATGTAGTACTACACTCTATAACACAGTTGAGAGAAAATGTTCAATAGCTGCCTCAGTACTTAACAGTGTGTAGGAAGTTGTTTGATAAAGTGGGCAAAGCTTATACTTGGGCCAGAAGGCAGAATATAGGAAACTACATGAAAACATGATTAATTCAGTGAAAATGACTGTAAACAGATGTGAACTTGTTTAGAACAGCTGAAAGAGATTCTCCAAGTCAGTTCTTAGTGTAGAAAAGGTAGCTAAGATCCGGGAAATCCTTAATTCCAGTTAAGATCACATGAAACACTGTATGAATCCTATATTCTTTACTTAAAGGAGACTAGAGTGGTAAATGTGTGTTATACAAGGCAGAATACCACTGAAATAGAGAAAGAAACACGTTCGGCAGCTTTGGAAAGCCTTACACTTCACTGAAATGTAGTACTACACTCTATAACACAGTTGAGAGACAATGTTCCCAAGCTGCCTCAGTTCATAACAGTGTGTAGGAAGGTGTTTGATAAAGAGGGCAAAGCTTATACTTGGGCCAGAAGGCAGAATATAGGAAACTACATGAAAACATGATTAATTCAGTGAAAATGACTGTAAACAGATGAGAACTTGTTTAGAACAGCTGAAAGAGAATCTCCAAGTCAGTTCTTAGTGTAGAAAAGGTAGCTAAGATAAGGAAAATCCTTAATTCCAGTTAAGATCACATGAAACACTGTATGAATCCTATATTCTTTACTTAAAGGAGACTAGAGTGGTAAATGTGTGTTATACAAGGCAGAATACCATTGAAATAGAGAAAGAAACACGTTGGGCAGCTTTGGAAAGCCTTACACTTCACTGAAATGTAGTACTACACTCTATAACACAGTTGAGAGACAATGTTCCCGAGCTGCCTCAGTTCATAACAGTGTGTAGGAAGTTGTTTGATAAAGTGGGCAAAGCTTATACTTGGGCCAGAAGGCAGAATATAGGAAACTACATGAAAACATGAATAATTCAGTTAAAATGACTGTAAACAGATGAGAACTTGTTTAGAACAGCTGAAAGAGAATCTCCAAGTCAGTTCTTAGTGTAGAAAAGGTAGGTAAGATAAGGGAAATACTTAATTCCAGTGAAGATCACATGAAACACTACGAATCCTATATTCTTTACTTAAAGGAGACTAGAGTGGTAAATGTGTGTTATACAAGGCAGAATACCATTGAAATAGAGAAAGAAACACGTTCGGCAGCTTTGGAAAGCCTTACACTTCACTGAAATGTAGTACTACACTCTATAACACAGTTGAGAGAAAATGTTCAATAGCTGCCTCAGTACTTAACAGTGTGTAGGAAGTTGTTTGATAAAGTGGGCAAAGCTTATAATTGGGCCAGAAGGCAGAATATAGGAAACTACATGAAAACACGATTAATTCAGTGAAAATGACTGTAAACAGATGTGAACTTGTTTAGAACAGCTGAAAGAGATTCTCCAAGTCAGTTCTTAGTGTAGAAAAGGTAGCTAAGATCCGGGAAATCCTTAATTCCAGTTTAGATCACATGAAACACTGTATGAATCCTATATTCTTTACTTAAAGGAGACTAGAGTGGTAAATGTGTGTTATACAAGGCAGAATACCACTGAAATAGAGAAAGAAACACGTTCGGCAGCTTTGGAAAGCCTTACACTTCACTGAAATGTAGTACTACACTCTATAACACAGTTGAGAGACAATGTTCCCAAGCTGCCTCAGTTCATAACAGTGTGTAGGAAGGTGTTTGATAAAGAGGGCAAAGCTTATACTTGGGCCAGAAGGCAGAATATAGGAAACTACATGAAAACATGAATAATTCAGTGAAAATGACTGTAAACAGATGAGAACTGGTTTAGAACAGCTGAAAGAGAATCTCCAAGTCAGTTCTTAGTGTAGAAAAGGTAGGTAAGATAAGGGAAATACTTAATTCCAGTTAAGATCACATGAAACACTGTATGAATCCTATATTCTTTACTTAAAGGAGACTAGAGTGGTAAATGTGTGTTATACAAGGCAGAATACCATTGAAATAGAGAAAGAAACACATTCGGCAGCTTTGGAAAGCCTTACACTTCACTGAAATGTAGTACTACACTCTATAACACAGTTGAGAGACAATGTTCCCGAGCTGCCTTAGTTCATAACAGTGTGTAGGAAGTTGTTTCATAAAGTGGGCAAAGCTTATACTTGGGCCAGAAGGCAGAATATAGGAAACTACATGAAAACATGAATAATTCAGTGAAAATGACTGTAAACAGATGAGAACTTGTTTTAGAACAGCTGAAAGAGATCCTCCAAGTCAGTTCTTAGTGTAGAAAAGGTAGCTAAATCCGGAAAATCCTTAATTCCAGTTAAGATCACATGAAACACTGTATGAGTCCTATATTCTTTACTTAAAGGAGACTAGAGTGGTAAATGTGTGTTATACAAGGCAGAATACCATTGAAATAGAGAAAGAAACACGTTTGGCAGCTTTGGAAAGCCTTACACTTCACTGAAATGTAGTACTACACTCTATAACACAGTTGAGAGACAATGTTCAATAGCTGCCTCAGTACTTAACAGTGTGTAGGAAGTTGTTTGATAAAGTGGGAAAAGCTTATACTTGGGCCAGAAGGCAGAATATAGGAAACTACATGAAAACATGATTAATTCAGTGAAAATGACTGTAAACAGATGAGAACTTGTTTAGAACAGCTGAAAGAGAATCTCCAAGTCAGTTCTTAGTGTAGAAAAGGTAGCTAAGATAAGGAAAATCCTTAATTCCAGTTAAGATCACATGAAACACTGTATGAATCCTATATTCTTTACTTAAAGGAGACTAGAGTGGTAAATGTGTGTTATACAAGGCAGAATACCATTGAAATAGAGAAAGAAACACGTTGGGCAGCTTTGGAAAGCCTTACACTTCACTGAAATGTAGTACTACACTCTATAACACAGTTCAGAGACAATGTTCCCGAGCTGCCTCAGTTCATAACAGTGTGTAGGAAGTTGTTTGATAAAGTGGGCAAAGCTTATACTTGGGCCAGAAGGCAGAATATAGGAAACTACATGAAAACATGAATAATTCAGTGAAAATGACTGTAAACTGATGAGAACTTGTTTAGAACAGCTGAAAGAGAATCTCCAAGTCAGTTCTTAGTGTAGAAAAGGTAGGTAAGATAAGGGAAATACTTAATTCCAGTGAAGATCACATGAAACACTATGAATCCTATATTCTTTACTTAAAGGAGACTAGAGTGGTAAATGTGTGTTATACAAGGCAGAATACCATTGAAATACAGAAAGAAACACGTTCGGCAGCTTTGGAAAGCCTTACACTTCACTGAAATGTAGTACTACACTCTATAACACAGTTGAGAGAAAATGTTCAATAGCTGCCTCAGTACTTAACAGTGTGTAGGAAGTTGTTTGATAAAGTGGGCAAAGCTTATACTTGGGCCAGAAGGCACAATATAGGAAACTACATGAAAACATGATTAATTCAGTGAAAATGACTGTAAACAGATGTGAACTTGTTTAGAACAGCTGAAAGAGATTCTCCAAGTCAGTTCTTAGTGTAGAAAAGGTAGCTAAGATCCGGGAAATCCTTAATTCCAGTTAAGATCACATGAAACACTGTATGAATCCTATATTCTTTACTTAAAGGAGACTAGAGTGGTAAATGTGTGTTATACAAGGCAGAATACCACTGAAATAGAGAAAGAAACATGTTCGGCAGCTTTGGAAAGCCTTACACTTCACTGAAATGTAGTACTACACTCTATAACACAGTTGAGAGACAATGTTCAATAGCTGCCTCAGTACTTAACAGTGTGTAGGAAGTTTTTTGATAAAGTGGGCAAAGCTTATACTTGGGCCAGAAGGCAGAATATAGGAAACTACATGAAAACATGATTAATTCAGTGAAAATGACTGTAAACAGATGAGAACTTGTTTAGAACAGCTGAAAGAGAATCTCCAAGTCAGTTCTTAGTGTAGAAAAGGTAGCTAAGATAAGGAAAATCCTTAATTCCAGTTAAGATCACATGAAACACTGTATGAATCCTATATTCTTTACTTAAAGGAGACTAGAGTGGTAAATGTGTGTTATACAAGGCAGAATACCATTGAAATAGAGAAAGAAACACGTTGGGCAGCTTTGGAAAGCCTTACACTTCACTGAAATGTAGTACTACACTCTATAACACAGTTGAGAGACAATGTTCCCGAGCTACCTCAGTTCATAACAGTGTGTAGGAAGTTGTTTGATAAAGTGGGCAAAGCTTATACTTGGGCCAGAAGGCAGAATATAGGAAATTACATGAAAACATGAATAATTCAGTGAAAATGACTGTAAACAGATGAGAACTTGTTTAGAACAGCTGAAAGAGAATCTCCAAGTCAGTTCTTAGTGTAGAAAAGGTAGGTAAGATAAGGGAAATACTTAATTCCAGTGAAGATCACATGAAACACTATGAATCCTATATTCTTTACTTAAAGGAGACTAGAGTGGTAAATGTGTGTTATACATGGCAGAATACCATTGAAATAGAGAAAGAAACACGTTGGGCAGCTTTGGAAAGCCTTACACTTCACTGAAATGTAGTACTACACTCTATAACACAGTTGAGAGACAATGTTCCCGAGCTGCCTCAGTTCATAACAGTGTGTAGGAAGTTGTTTGATAAAGTGGGCAAAGCTTATACTTGGGCCAGAAGGCAGAATATAGGAAACTACATGAAAACATAAATAATTCAGTGAAAATGACTGTAAACAGATGAGAACTTGTTTAGAACAGCTGAAAGAGAATCTCCAAGTCAGTTCTTAGTGTAGAAAAGGTAGGTAAGATAAGGGAAATACTTAATTCCAGTGAAGATCACATGAAACACTATGAATCCTATATTCTTTACTTAAAGGAGACTAGAGTGGTAAATGTGTGTTATACAAGGCAGAATACCATTGAAATAGAGAAAGAAACACGTTCGGCAGCTTTGGAAAGCCTTACACTTCACTGAAATGTAGTACTACACTCTATAACACAGTTGAGAGAAAATGTTCAATAGCTGCCTCAGTACTTAACAGTGTGTAGGAAGTTGTTTGATAAAGTGGGCAAAGCTTATACTTGGGCCAGAAGGCAGAATATAGGAAACGACATGAAAACATGATTAATTCAGTGAAAATGACTGTAAACAGATGTGAACTTGTTTAGAACAGCTGAAAGAGATTCTCCACGTCAGTTCTTAGTGTAGAAAAGGTAGCTAAGATCCGGGAAATCCTTAATTCGAGTTAAGATAACATCAAACACTCTATGAATCCTATATTTTTTACTTAAAGGAGACTAGAGTGGTAAATGTGTGTTATACAAGGCAGAATACCACTGAAATAGAGAAAGAAACACGTTCGGCAGCTTTGGAAAGCCTTACACTTCACTGAAATGTAGTAGTACATTCTATAACACAGTTGAGAGACAATGTTCAATAGCTGCCTCAGTACTTAACAGTGTGTGGGAAGTTGTTTGATAAAGTGGGCAAAGCTGATACTTGGACCAGAAGGCAGAATATAGGAAACTACATGAAAACATCAATAATGCAGTGAAAATGACTGTAAACAGATGAGAACTTGTTTTAGAACAGCTGAAAGAGATCCTCCAAGTCAGTTCTTAGTGTAGAAAAGGTAGCTAAATCCGGAAAATCCTTAATTCCAGTTAAGATCACATGAAACACTGTATGAATCCTATATTCTTTAATTAAAGGAGACTACAGTGGTAAATGTGTGTTATACAAGGCAGAATACCATTGAAATAGAGAAAGAAACACGTTCCGCAGGTTTGGAAAGCCTTACACTTCACTGAAATGTAGTACTACACTGTATAACACAGTTGAGAGACAACGTTCCCGAGCTGCCTCAGTTCATAACAGTGTGTAGGAAGGTGTTTGATAAAGAAGGCAAAGCTTATACTTGGGCCAGAAGGCAGAATATAGGAAACTACATGAAAACATGAATAATTCATTGAAAATGACTGTAAAGAGATGAGAACTTGTCTAGAACAGCTGAAAGAGAATCTCCAAGTCAGTTCTTATTGTAGAAAAGGTAGCTAAGATAAGGGAAATCCTTAATTCCAGTTAAGATCACATGAAACACTGTATGAATCCTATATTCTTTACTTAAAGGAGACTAGAGTGGTAAATGTGTGTTATACAAGGCAGAATACCACTGAAATAGAGAAAGAAACACGTTCGGCAGCTTTGGAAAGCCTTACACTTCACTGAAATGTAGTACTACACTTTATATAACACAGTTGAGAGACAATGTTCCCTAGCTCCCTCAGTTCATAACAGTGTGTATGAAGTTGTTTGATAAAGTGGGCAAAGCTTATACTTGGG
Source organism: Pipistrellus hanaki (assembly GCF_964339955.1). Taxonomy (NCBI): domain Eukaryota; kingdom Metazoa; phylum Chordata; class Mammalia; order Chiroptera; family Vespertilionidae; genus Pipistrellus; species Pipistrellus hanaki. Next base: position 851,343 of record NW_028182298.1, on the reverse strand, counting down.
CCAGAAGGCAGAATATAGGAAACTACATGAAAACATGATTAATTCAGTGAAAATGACTGTAAACAGATGAGAACTTGTTTAGAACAGCTGAAAGAGAATCTCCAAGTCAGTTCTTAGTGTAGAAAAGGTAGCTAAGATAAGGAAAATCCTTAATTCCAGTTAAGATCACATGAAACACTGTATGAATCCTATATTCTTTACTTAAAGGAGACTAGAGTGGTAAATGTGTGTTATACAAGGCAGAATACCATTGAAATAGAGAAAGAAACACGTTCGGCAGCTTTGGAAAGCCTTACACTTCACTGAAATGTAGTACTACACTCTATAACACAGTTGAGAGACAATGTTCCCAAGCTGCCTCAGTTCATAACAGTGTGTAGGAAGGTGTTTGATAAAGAGGGCAAAGCTTATACTTGGGCCAGAAGGCAGAATATAGGAAACTACATGAAAACATGAATAATTCAGTGAAAATGACTGTAAACAGATGAGAACTGGTTTAGAACAGCTGAAAGAGATTCTCCAAGTCAGTTCTTAGTGTAGAAAAGGTAGCTAAGATCCGGGAAATCCTTAATTGGAGTTAAGATTACATGAAACACTGTATGAATGCTATATTCTTTACTTAAAGGAGACTACAGTGGTAAATGTGTGTTATACAAGGCAGAATACCATTAAAATAGAGAAAGAAACATGTTCGGCAGCTTTGGAAAGCCTCACACTTCACTGAAATGTAGTACTACATTCTATAACACAGTTGAGAGACAATGTTCAATAGCTGCCTCAGTACTTAACAGTGTGTAGGAAGTTGTTTGATAAAGTGGGCAAAGCTGATACTTGGACCAGAAGGCAGAATATAGGAAACTACATGAAAACATGATTAATTCAGTGAAAATGACTGTAAACAGATGTGAACTTGTTTAGAACAGCTTAAAGAGATTCTCCAAGTCAGTTCTTAGTGTAGAAAAGGTAGCTAAGATCTGGGAAATCCTTAATTCGAGTTAAGATTACATGAAATACTGTATGAATCCTATATTCTTTACTTAAAGGAGACTACAGTGGTAAATGTGTGTTATACAAGGCAGAATACCATTAAAATAGAGAAAGAAACATGTTCGGCAGCTTTGGAAAGCCTTACACTTCACTGAAATGTAGTAGTACATTCTATAACACAGTTGAGAGACAATGTTCAATAGCTGCCTCAGTACTTAACAGTGTGTGGGAAGTTGTTTGATAAAGTGGGCAAAGCTGATACTTGGACCAGAAGGCAGAATATAGGAAACTACATGAAAACATGAATAATGCAGTGAAAATGACTGTAAACAGATGAGAACTTGTTTTAGAACAGCTGAAAGAGATCCTCCAAGTCAGTTCTTAGTGTAGAAAAGGTAGCTAAATCCGGAAAATCCTTAATTCCAGTTAAGATCACATGAAACACTGTATGAATCCTATATTCTTTAATTAAAGGAGACTACAGTGGTAAATGTGTGTTATACAAGGCAGAATACCATTGAAATAGAGAAAGAAACACGTTCCGCAGCTTTGGAAAGCCTTACACTTCACTGAAATGTAGTACTACACTGTATAACACAGTTGAGAGACAACGTTCCCGAGCTGCCTCAGTTCATAACAGTGTGTAGGAAGGTGTTTGATAAAGAAGGCAAAGCTTATACTTGGGCCAGAAGGTAGAATATAGGAAACTACATGAAAACATGAATAATTCATTGAAAATGACTGTAAAGAGATGAGAACTTGTCTAGAACAGCTGAAAGAGAATCTCCAAGTCAGTTCTTATTGTAGAAAAGGTAGCTAAGATAAGGGAAATCCTTAATTCCAGTTAAGATCACATGAAACACTGTATGAATCCTATATTCTTTACTTAAAGGAGACTAGAGTGGTAAATGTGTGTTATACAAGGCAGAATACCACTGAAATAGAGAAAGAAACACGTTCGGCAGCTTTGGAAAGCCTTACACTTCACTGAAATGTAGTACTACACTTTATATAACACAGTTGAGAGACAATGTTCCCTAGCTCCCTCAGTTCATAACAGTGTGTATGAAGTTGTTTGATAAAGTGGGCAAAGCTTATACTTGGGCCAGAAGGCAGAATATAGGAAACTACATGAAAACATGATTAATTCAGTGAAAATGACTGTAAACAGATGAGAACTTGTTTAGAACAGCTGAAAGAGAATCTCCAAGTCAGTTCTTATTGTAGAAAAGGTAGCTAAGATAAGGAAAATCCTTAATTTCAGTTAAGATCACATGAAACACTGTATGAATCCTATATTCTTTACTTAAAGGAGACTAGAGTGGTAAATGTGTGTTATACAAGGCAGAATACCATTGAAATAGAGAAAGAAACACGTTCGGCAGCTTTGGAAAGCCTTACACTTCACTGAAATGTAGTACTACACTCTATAACACAGTTGAGAGACAATGTTCCCGAGCTGCCTCAGTTCATAACAGTGTGTAGGAAGTTGTTTGATAAAGTGGGCAAAGCTTATACTTGGGCCAGAAGGCAGAATATAGGAAACTACATGAAAACATGAATAATTCAGTGAAAATGACTGTAAACAGATGAGAACTTGTTTAGAACAGCTGAAAGAGAATCTCCAAGTCAGTTCTTAGTGTAGAAAAGGTAGGTAAGATAAGGGAAATACTTAATTCCAGTGAAGATCACATGAAACACTATGAATCCTATATTCTTTACTTAAAGGAGACTAGAGTGGTAAATGTGTGTTATACAAGGCAGAATACCATTGAAATAGAGAAAGAAACACGTTCGGCAGCTTTGGAAAGCCTTACACTTCACTGAAATGTAGTACTACACTCTATAACACAGTTGAGAGACAATGTTCAATAGCTGCCTCAGTACTTAACAGTGTGTAGGAAGTTGTTTGATAAAGTGGGCAAAGCTTATACTTGGGCCAGAAGGCAGAATATAGGAAACTACATGAAAACATGATTAATTCAGTGAAAATGACTGTAAACAGATGAGAACTTGTTTAGAACAGCTGAAAGAGAATCTCCAAGTCAGTTCTTAGTGTAGAAATGGTAGCTAAGATAAGGAAAATCCTTAATTCCAGTTAAGATCACATGAAACACTGTATGAATCCTATATTCTTTACTTAAAGGAGACTAGAGTGGTAAATGTGTGTTATACAAGGCAGAATACCATTGAAATAGAGAAAGAAACACGTTGGGCAGCTTTGGAAAGCCTTACACTTCACTGAAATGTAGTACTACACTCTATAACACAGTTGAGAGACAATGTTCCCGAGCTGCCTCAGTTCATAACAGTGTGTAGGAAGTTGTTTGATAAAGTGGGCAAAGCTTATACTTGGGCCAGAAGGCAGAATATAGGAAATTACATGAAAACATGAATAATTCAGTGAAAATGACTGTAAACAGATGAGAACTTGTTTAGAACAGCTGAAAGAGAATCTCCAAGTCAGTTCTTAGTGTAGAAAAGGTAGGTAAGATAAGGGAAATACTTAATTCCAGTGAAGATCACATGAAACACTATGAATCCTATATTCTTTACTTAAAGGAGACTAGAGTGGTAAATGTGTGTTATACATGGCAGAATACCATTGAAATAGAGAAAGAAACACGTTGGGCAGCTTTGGAAAGCCTTACACTTCACTGAAATGTAGTACTACACTCTATAACACAGTTGAGAGACAATGTTCCCGAGCTGCCTCAGTTCATAACAGTGTGTAGGAAGTTGTTTGATAAAGTGGGCAAAGCTTATACTTGGGCCAGAAGGCAGAATATAGGAAACTACATGAAAACATGATTAATTCAGTGAAAATGACTGTAAACAGATGAGAACTTGTTTAGAACAGCTGAAAGAGAATCTCCAAGTCAGTTCTTAGTGTAGAAATGGTAGCTAAGATAAGGAAAATCCTTAATTCCAGTTAAGATCACATGAAACACTGTATGAATCCTATATTCTTTACTTAAAGGAGACTAGAGTGGTAAATGTGTGTTATACAAGGCAGAATACCATTGAAATAGAGAAAGAAACATGTTGGGCAGCTTTGGAAAGCCTTACACTTCACTGAAATGTAGTACTACACTCTATAACACAGTTGAGAGACAATGTTCCCGAGCTGCCTCAGTTCATAACAGTGTGTAGGAAGTTGTTTGATAAAGTGGGCAAAGCTTATACTTGGGCCAGAAGGCAGAATATAGGAAAGTACATGAAAACATAAATAATTCAGTGAAAATGACTGTAAACAGATGAGAACTTGTTTAGAACAGCTGAAAGAGAATCTCCAAGTCAGTTCTTAGTGTAGAAAAGGTAGGTAAGATAAGGGAAATACTTAATTCCAGTGAAGATCACATGAAACACTATGAATCCTATATTCTTTACTTAAAGGAGACTAGAGTGGTAAATGTGTGTTATACAAGGCAGAATACCACTGAAATAGAGAAAGAAACACGTTCGGCAGCTTTGGAAAGCCTTACACTTCACTGAAATGTAGTACTACACTCTATAACACAGTTGAGAGACAATGTTCCCAAGCTGCCTCAGTTCATAACAGTGTGTAGGAAGGTGTTTGATAAAGAGGGCAAAGCTTATACTTGGGCCAGAAGGCAGAATATAGGAAACTACATGAAAACATGAATAATTCAGTGAAAATGACTGTAAACAGATGAGAACTGGTTTAGAACAGCTGAAAGAGATTCTCCAAGTCAGTTCTTAGTGTAGAAAAGGTAGCTAAGATATGGGAAATCCTTAATTCGAGTTAAGATTACATGAAATACTGTATGAATCCTATATTTTTACTTAAAGGAGACTGCAGTGGTAAATGTGTGTTATACAAGGCAGAATACCATTAAAATAGAGAAAGAAACATGTTCGGCAGCTTTGGAAAGCCTTACACTTCACTGAAATGTAGTAGTACATTCTATAACACAGTTGAGAGACAATGTTCAATAGCTGCCTCAGTACTTAACAGTGTGTGGGAAGTTGTTTGATAAAGTGGGCAAAGCTGATACTTGGACCAGAAGGCAGAATATAGGAAACTACATGAAAACATGAATAATGCAGTGAAAATGACTGTAAACAGATGAGAACTTGTTTTAGAACAGCTGAAAGAGATCCTCCAAGTCAGTTCTTAGTGTAGAAAAGGTAGCTAAATCCGGAAAATCCTTAATTCCAGTTAAGATCACATGAAACACTGTATGAATCCTATATTCTTTAATTAAAGGAGACTACAGTGGTAAATGTGTGTTATACAAGGCAGAATACCATTGAAATAGAGAAAGAAACACGTTCCGCAGCTTTGGAAAGCCTTACACTTCACTGAAATGTAGTACTACACTGTATAACACAGTTGAGAGACAACGTTCCCGAGCTGCCTCAGTTCATAACAGTGTGTAGGAAGGTGTTTGATAAAGAAGGCAAAGCTTATACTTGGGCCAGAAGGCAGAATATAGGATACTACATGAAAACATGAATAATTCATTGAAAATGACTGTAAAGAGATGAGAACTTGTCTAGAACAGCTGAAAGAGAATCTCCAAGTCAGTTCTTATTGTAGAAAAGGTAGCTAAGATAAGGGAAATCCTTAATTCCAGTTAAGATCACATGAAACACTGTATGAATCCTATATTCTTTACTTAAAGGAGACTAGAGTGGTAAATGTGTGTTATACAAGGCAGAATACCACTGAAATAGACAAAGAAACACGTTCGGCAGCTTTGGAAAGCCTTACACTTCACTGAAATGTAGTACTACACTCTATAACACAGTTGAGAGACAATGTTCCCAAGATGCCTCAGTTCATAACAGTGTGTAGGAAGGTGTTTGATAAAGAGGGCAAAGCTTATACTTGGGCCAGAAGGCAGAATATAGGAAACTACATGCAAACATGAATAATTCAGTGAAAATGACTGTAAACAGATGAGAACTGGTTTAGAACAGCTGAAAGAGAATCTCCAAGTCAGTTCTTAGTGTAGAAAAGGTAGGTAAGATAAGGGAAATACTTAATTCCAGTTAAGATCACATGAAACACTGTATGAATCCTATATTCTTTACTTAAAGGAGACTAGAGTGGTAAATGTGTGTTATACAAGGCAGAATACCATTGAAATAGAGAAAGAAACACGTTCGGCAGCTTTGGAAAGCCTTACACTTCACTGAAATGTAGTACTACACTCTATAACACAGTTGAGAGACAATGTTCAATAGCTGCCTCAGTACTTAACAGTGTGTGGGAAGTTGTTTGATAAAGTGGGCAAAGCTGATACTTGGACCAGAAGGCAGAATATAGAAAACTACATGAAAACATGAATAATTCAGTGAAAATGACTGTAAACAGATGTGAACTTGTTTAGAACAGCTGAAAGAGATTCTCCAAGTCAGTTCTTAGTGTAGAAAAGGTAGCTAAGATCTGGGAAATCCTTAATTCGAGTTAAGATTAAATGAAACACTGTATGAATCCTATATTCTTTACTTAAAGGAGACTACAGTGGTAAATGTGTGTTATAAAAGGCAGAATACCATTAAAATAGAGAAAGAAACATGTTCGGCAGCTTTGGAAAGCCTTACACTTCACTGAAATGTAGTACTACATTCTATAACACAGTTGAGAGACAATGTTCAATAGCTGCCTCAGTACTTAACAGTGTGTGGGAAGTTGTTTGATAAAGTGGGCAAAGCTGATACTTGGACCAGAAGGCAGAATATAGGAAACTACATGAAAACATGAATAATTCAGTGAAAATGACTGTAAACAGATGAGAACTTGTTTTAGAACAGCTGAAAGAGATCCTCCAATTCAGTTCTTAGTGTAGAAAAGGTAGCGAAATCCGGAAAATCCTTAATTCCAGTTAAGATCACAGGAAACACTGTATGAATCCTATATTCTTTAATTAAAGGAGACTACAGTGGTAAATGTGTGTTATACAAGGCAGAATACCATTGAAATAGAGAAAGAAACATGTTCCGCAGCTTCGGAAAGCCTTACACTTCACTGAAATGTAGTACTACACTGTATAACACAGTTGAGAGACAACGTTCCCGAGCTGCCTCAGTTCATAACAGTGTGTAGGAAGGTGTTTGATAAAGAGGGCAAAGCTTATACTTGGGCCAGAAGGCAGAATATAGGAAACTACATGAAAACATGAATAATTCAGTGAAAATGACTGTAAACAGATGAGAACTGGTTTAGAACAGCTGAAAGAGAATCTCCAAGTCAGTTCTTAGTGTAGAAAAGGTAGGTAAGATAAGGGAAATACTTAATTCCAGTTAAGATCACATGAAACACTGTATCAATCCTATATTCTTTACTTAAAGGAGACTAGAGTGGTAAATGTGTGTTATACAAGGCAGAATACCATTGAAATAGAGAAAGAAACACGTTCGGCAGCTTTGGAAAGCCTTACACTTCACTGAAATGTAGTACTACACTCTATAACACAGTTGAGAGACAATGTTCAATAGCTGCCTCAGTACTTAACAGTGTGTAGGAAGTTGTTTGATAAAGTGGGCAAAGCTTATACTTGGGCCAGAAGGCAGAATATAGGAAACTACATGAAAACATGATTAATTCAGTGAAAATGACTGTAAACAGATGTGAACTTGTTTGGAACAGCTGAAAGAGATTCTCCAAATCAGTTCTTAGTGGAGAAAAGGTAGCTAAGATCCGGGAAATCCTTAATTCAAGTTAAGATTACATGAAACACTGTATGAATCCTATATTCTTTACTTAAAGGAGACTACAGTGGTAAATGTGTGTTATACAAGGCAGAATACCATTAAAATAGAGAAAGAAACATGTTCGGCAGCTTTGGAATGCCTTACACTTCACTGAAATGTAGTACTACATTCTATAACACAGTTGAGAGACAATGTTCAATAGCTGCCTCAGTACTTAACAGTGTGTAGGAAGTTGTTTGATAAAGTGGGCAAAGCTGATACTTGGACCAGAAGGCAGAATATAGGAAACTACATGAAAACATGATTAATTCAGTGAAAATGACTGTAAACAGTTGTGAACTTGTTTAGAACAGCTGAAAGAGATTTTCCAAGTCAGTTCTTAGTGTAGAAAAAGTAGCTAAGATCCGGGAAATCCTTAATTCGAGTTAAGATTACATGAAACACTGTATGAATCCTATATTCTTTACTTAAAGGAGACTAGAGTGGTAAATGTGTGTTATACAAGGCAGAATACCATTGAAATAGAGAAAGAAACACGTTCGGCAGCTTTGGAAAGCCTTACACTTCACTGAAATGTAGTACTACACTCTATAACACAGTTGAGAGACAATCTTCAATAGCTGACTCAGTACTTAACAGTGTGTAGGAAGTTGTTTGATAAAGTGGGCAAAGCTTATACTTGGACCAGGAGGCAGAATATAGGAAACTACATGAAAACATGATTAATTCAGTGAAAATGACTGTAAACAGATGTGAACTTGTTTAGAACAGCTGAAAGAGATTTTCCAAGTCAGTTCTTAGTGTAGAAAAAGTAGCTAAGATCCGGGAAATCCTTAATTCGAGTTAAGATTACATGAAACACTGTATGAATCTTATATTCTTTACTTAAAGGAGACTAGAGTGGTAAATGTGTGTTATACAAGGCAGAATACCATTGAAATAGAGAAAGAAACACGTTCGGCAGCTTTGGAAAGCCTTACACTTCACTGAAATGTAGTACTACACTCTATAACACAGTTGAGAGACAATGTTCCCGAGCTGCCTCAGTTCATAACAGTGTGTAGGAAGGTGTTTGATAAAGAAGGCAAAGCTTATACTTGGGCCAGAAGGCAGAATATAGGAAACTACATGAAAACATGAATAATTCAGTGAAAATGACTGTAAACAAATGAGAACTTGTCTAGAACAGCTGAAAGAGAATCTCCAAGTCAGTTCTTATTGTTGAAAAGGTAGCTAAGATAAGGGAAATCCTTAATTCCAGTTAAGATCACATGAAACACTGTATGAATCCTATATTCTTTACTTAAAGGAGACTAGAGTGGTAAATGTGTGTTATACAAGGCAGAATACCACTGAAATAGAGAAAGAAACACGTTCGGCAGCTTTGGAAAGCCTTACACTTCACTGAAATGTAGTACTACACTCTATAACACAGTTGAGAGACAATGTTCCCAAGCTGCCTCAGTTCATAACAGTGTGTAGGAAGGTGTTTGATAAAGAGGGCAAAGCTTATACTTGGGCCAGAAGGCAGAATATAGGAAACTACATGAAAACATGAATAATTCAGTGAAAATGACTGTAAACAGATGAGAACTGGTTTAGAACAGCTGAAAGAGATTCTCCAAGTCAGTTCTTAGTGTAGAAAAGGTAGCTAAGATCTGGGAAATCCTTAATTCGAGTTAAGATTACATGAAACACTGTATGAATCCTATATTCTTTACTTAAAGGAGACTAGAGTGGTAAATGTGTGTTATACAAGGCAGAATACCATTGAAATAGAGAAAGAAACACGTTCGGCAGCTTTGGAAAGCCTTACACTTCACTGAAATGTAGTACTACACTCTATAACACAGTTGAGAGACAATGTTCAATAGCTGACTCAGTACTTAACAGTGTGTAGGAAGTTGTTTGATAAAGTGGGCAAAGCTTATACTTGGACCAGATGGCAGAATATAGGAAACTACATGAAAACATGATTAATTCAGTGAAAATGACTGTAAACAGATGTGAACTTGTTTAGAACAGCTGAAAGAGATTTTCCAAGTCAGGTCTTAGTGTAGAAAAGGTAGCTAAGAGAAGGAAAATCCTTAATTCCAGTTAAGATCACATGAAACACTGTATGAATCCTATATTGTTTACTTAAAGGAGACTAGAGTGGTAAATGAGTGTTATACAAGGCAGAATACCACTGAAATAGAGAAAGAAACACGTTCGGCAGCTTTGGAAAGCCTTACACTTCACTGAAATGTAGCACTACACTCTATAACACAGTTGAGAGACAATGTTCCCAAGCTGCCTCAGTTCATAACAGTGTGTAGGAAGGTGTTTGATAAAGATGGCAAAGCTTATACTTGGGCCAGAAGGCAGAATATAGGAAACTACATGAAAACATGAATAATTCAGTGAAAATGACTGTAAACAGATGAGAACTGGTTTAGAACAGCTGAAAGAGAATCTCCAAGTCAGTTCTTAGTGTAGAAAAGGTAGGTAAGATAAGGGAAATACAATTCCAGTGAAGATCACATGAAACACTATGAATCCTATATTCTTTACTTAAAGGAGAATAGAGTGGTAAATGTGTGTTATACAAGGCAGAATACCATTGCAATAGAGAAAGAAACACGTTTGGCAGCTTTGGAAAGCCTTACACTTCACTGAAATGTAGTACTACACTCTATAACACAATTGAGAGACAATGTTCAATAGCTGCCTCAGTACTTAACAGTGTGTAGGAAGTTGTTTGATAAAGTGGGCAAAGCTTATACTTGGGCCAGAAGGCAGAATATAGGAAACTACATGAAAACATGAATAATTCAGTGAAAATGACTGTAAACAGATGAGAACTGGTTTAGAACAGCTGAAAGAGAATCTCCAAGTCAGTTCTTAGTGTAGAAAAGGTAGGTAAGATAAGGGAAATACTTAATTCCAGTTAAGATCACATGAAACACTGTATGAATCCTATATTCTTTACTTAAAGGAGACTAGAGTGGTAAATGTGTGTTATACAAGGCAGAATACCATTGAAATAGAGAAAGAAACACGTTCGGCAGCTTTGGAAAGCCTTACACTTCACTGAAATGTAGTACTACACTCTATAACACAGTTGAGAGACAATGTTCAATAGCTGCCTCAGTTCATAACAGTGTGTAGGAAGTTGTTTCATAAAGGGGGCAAAGCTTATACTTGGGCCAGAAGGCAGAATATAGGAAACTACATGAAAACATGAATAATTCAGTGAAAATGACTGTAAACAGATGAGAACTTGTTTTAGAACAGCTGAAAGAGATCCTCCAAGTCAGTTCTTAGTGTAGAAAAGGTAGCTAAATCCGGAAAATCATTAATTCCAGTTAAGATCACATGAAACACTGTATGAGTACTATATTCTTTACTTAAAGGAGACTAGAGTGGTAAATGTGTGTTATACAAGGCAGAATACCATTGAAATAGAGAAAGAAACACGTTTGGCAGCTTTGGAAAGCCTTACACTTCACTTAAATGTAGTACTACACTCTATAACACAGTTGAGAGACAATGTTCAAAGCTGCCTCAGTACTTAACAGTGTGTAGGAAGTTGTTTGATAAAGTGGGCAAAGCTTATACTTGGGCCAGAAGGCAGAATATAGGAAACTACATGAAAACATGATTAATTCAGTGAAAATGACTGTAAACAGATGTGAACTTGTTTAGAACAGCTGAAAGAGATTCTCCAAGTCAGTTCTTAGTGTAGAAAAGGTAGCTAAGATCCGGGAAATCCTTAATTCCAGTTAAGATTACATGAAACACTGTATGAATCCTATATTCTTTACTTAAAGGAGACTAGAGTGGTAAATGTGTGTTATACAAGGCAGAATACCATTGAAATAGAGAAAGAAACACGTTCGGCAGCTTTGGAAAGCCTTACACTTCACTGAAATGTAGTACTACACTTTATATAACACAGTTGAGAGACAATGTTCACTAGCTCGCTCAGTTCATAACAGTGTGTAGGAAGTTGTTTGATAAAGTGGGCAAAGCTTATACTTGGGCCAGAAGGCAGAATATAGGAAACTACATGAAAACATGAATAATTCAGTGAAAATGACTGTAAACAGATGAGAACTTGTTTAGAACAGCTGAAAGGGAATCTCCAAGTCAGTTCTTAGTGTAGAAAAGGTAGCTAAGAGAAGGAAAATCCTTAATTCCAGTTAAGATCACATGAAACACTGTATGAATCCTATATTGTTTACTTAAAGGAGACAAGAGTGGTAAATGAGTGTTATACAAGGCAGAATACCACTGAAATAGAGAAAGAAACACGTTCGGCAGCTTTGGAAAGCCTTACACTTCACTGAAATGTAGCACTACACTCTATAACACAGTTGAGAGACAATGTTCCCAAGCTGCCTCAGTTCATAACAGTGTGTAGGAAGGTGTTTGATAAAGAGGGCAAAGCTTATACTTGGGCCAGAAGGCAGAATATAGGAAACTACATGAAAACATGAATAATTCAGTGAAAATGACTGTAAACAGATGAGAACTGGTTTAGAACAGCTGAAAGAGAATCTCCAAGTCAGTTCTTAGTGTAGAAAAGGTAGGTAAGATAAGGGAAATACTTAATTCCAGTTAAGATCACATGAAACACTGTATGAATCCTATATTCTTTACTTAAAGGAGACTAGAGTGGTAAATGTGTGTTATACAAGGCAGAATACCATTGAAATAGAGAAAGAAACACGTTCGGCAGCTTTGGAAAGCCTTACACTTCACTGAAATGTAGTGCTACACTCTATAACACAGTTGAGAGACAATGTTCCCGAGCTGCCTCAGTTCATAACAGTGTGTAGGAAGTTGTTTGATAAAGTGGGCAAAGCTTATACTTGGGCCAGAAGGCAGAATATAGGAAACTACATGAAAACATGAATAATTCAGTGAAAATGACTGTAAACAGATGAGAACTTGTTTAGAACAGCTGAAAGAGAATCTCCAAGTCAGTTCTTAGTGTAGAAAAGGTAGGTAAGATAAGGGAAATACAATTCCAGTGAAGATCACATGAAACACTATGAATCCTATATTCTTTACTTAAGGAGAATAGAGTGGTAAATGTGTGTTATACAAGGCAGAATACCATTGAAATAGAGAAAGAAACACGTTCGGCAGCTTTGGAAAGCCTTACACTTCACTGAAATGTAGTACTACACTCTATAACACAGTTGAGAGACAATGTTCAATAGCTGCCTCAGTACTTAACAGTGTGTAGGAAGTTGTTTGATAAAGTGGGCAAAGCTTATACTTGGGCCAGAAGGCAGAATATAGGAAACTACATGAAAACATGATTAATTCAGTGAAAATGACTGTAAACAGATATGAACCTGTTTAGAACAGCTGAAAGAGATTCTCCAAATCAGTTCTTAGTGTAGAAAAGGTAGCTAAGATCCGGGAAATCCTTAATTCGAGTTAAGATTACATGAAACACTGTATGAATCCTATATTCTTTACTTAAAGGAGACTAGAGTGGTAAATGTGTGTTATACAAGGCAGAATACCATTGAAATAGAGAAAGAAACACGTTCGGCAGCTTTGGAAAGCCTTACACTTCACTGAAATGTAGTACTACACTCTATAACACAGTTGAGAGACAATCTTCAATAGCTGACTCAGTACTTAACAGTGTGTAGGAAGTTGTTTGATAAAGTGGGCAAAGCTTATACTTGGTCCAGAAGGCAGAATATAGGAAACTACATGAAAACATGATTAATTCAGTGAAAATGACTGTAAACAGATGTGAACTTGTTTAGAACAGCTGAAAGAGATTTTCCAAGTCAGTTCTTAGTGTAGAAAAAGTAGCTAAGATCCGGGAAATCCTTTATTCGAGTTAAGATTACATGAAACACTGTATGAATCTTACATTCTTTACTTAAAGGAGACTATAGTGGTAAATGTGTGTTATACAAGGCAGAATACCATTGAAATAGAGAAAGAAACACGTTCGGCAGCTTTGGAAAGCCTTACACTTCACTGAAATGTAGTACTACACTCTATAACACAGTTGAGAGACAATGTTCCCGAGCTGCCTCAGTTCATAACAGTGTGTAGGAAGGTGTTTGATAAAGAAGGCAAAGCTTATACTTGGGCCAGAAGGCAGAATATAGGAAACTACATGAAAACATGAATAATTCAGTGAAAATGACTGTAAACAGATGAGAACTTGTCTAGAACAGCTGAAAGAGAATCTCCAAGTAAGTTCTTATTGTTGAAAAGGTAGCTAAGATAAGGGAAATCCTTAATTCCAGTTAAGATCACATGAAACACTGTATGAATCCTATATTCTTTACTTAAAGGAGACTAGAGTGGTAAATGTGTGTTATACAAGGCAGAATACCACTGAAATAGAGAAAGAAACACGTTCGGCAGCTTTGGAAAGCCTTACACTTCACTGAAATGTAGTACTACACTCTATAACACAGTTGAGAGACAATGTTCCCAAGCTGCCTCAGTTCATAACAGTGTGTAGGAAGGTGTTTGATAAAGAGGGCAAAGCTTATACTTGGGCCAGAAGGCAGAATATAGGAAACTACATGAAAACATGAATAATTCAGTGAAAATGACTGTAAACAGATGAGAACTGGTTTAGAACAGCTGAAAGAGAATCTCCAAGTCAGTTCTTAGTGTAGAAAAGGTAGGTAAGATAAGGGAAATACTTAATTCCAGTTAAGATCACATGAAACACTGTATGAATCCTATATTCTTTACTTAAAGGAGACTAGAGTGGTAAATGTGTGTTATACAAGGCAGAATACCATTGAAATAGAGAAAGAAACACGTTCGGCAGCTTTGGAAAGCCTTACACTTCACTGAAATGTAGTACTACACTCTATAACACAGTTGAGAGACAATGTTCAATAGCTGCCTCAGTTCATAACAGTGTGTAGGAAGTTGTTTCATAAAGTGGGCAAAGCTTATACTTGGGCCAGAAGGCAGAATATAGGAAACTACATGAAAACATGAATAATTCAGTGAAAATGACTGTAAACAGATGAGAACTTGTTTTAGAACAGCTGAAAGAGATCCTCCAAGTCAGTTCTTAGTGTAGAAAAGGTAGCTAAATCCGGAAAATCCTTAATTCCAGTTAAGATCACATGAAACACTGTATGAGTCCTATATTCTTTACTTAAAGGAGACTAGAGTGGTAAATGTGTGTTATACAAGGCAGAATACCATTGAAATAGAGAAAGAAACACGTTCGGCAGCTTTGGAAAGCCTTACACTTCACTGAAATGTAGTACTACACTCTATAACACAGTTGAGAGACAATGTTCAATAGCTGCCTCAGTACTTAACAGTGTGTAGGAAGTTGTTTGATAAAGTGGGCATAGCTTATACTTGGGCCAGAAGGCAGAATATAGGAAACTACATGAAAACATGATTAATTCTGTGAAAATGACTGTAAACAGATGTGAACTTGTTTAGAACAGCTGAAAGAGATTCTCCAAGTCAGTTCTTAGTGTAGAAAAGGTAGCTAAGATCCGGGAAATCCTTAATTCGAGTTAAGATTACATGAAACACTGTATGAATCCTATATTCTTTACTTAAAGGAGACTAGAGTGGTAAATGTGTGTTATACAAGGCAGAATACCATTGAAATAGAGAAAGAAACACGTTCGGCAGCTTTGGAAAGCCTTACACTTCACTGAAATGTAGTACTACACTCTATAACACAGTTGAGAGACAATGTTCAATAGCTGCCTCAGTACTTAACAGTGTGTAGGAAGTTGTTTGATAAAGTGGGCATAGCTTATACTTGGGCCAGAAGGCAGAATATAGGAAACTACATGAAAACATGATTAATTCAGTGAAAATGACTGTAAACAGATGTGAACTTGTTTAGAACAGCTGAAAGAGATTCTCCAAGTCAGTTCTTAGTGTAGAAAAGGTAGCTAAGATCCGGGAAATCCTTAATTCGAGTTAAGATTACATGAAACACTGTATGAATCCTATATTCTTTACTTAAAGGAGACTAGAGTGGTAAATGTGTGTTATACAAGGCAGAATACCATTGAAATAGAGAAAGAAACACGTTCGGCAGCTTTGGAAAGCCTTACACTTCACTGAAATGTAGCACTACACTCTATAACACAGTTGAGAGACAATGTTCCCAAGCTGCCTCAGTTCATAACAGTGTGTAGGAAGGTGTTTGATAAAGAGGGCAAAGCTTATACTTGGGCCAGAAGGCAGAATATAGGAAACTACATGAAAACATGAATAATTCAGTGAAAATGACTGTAAACAGATGAGAACTGGTTTAGAACAGCTGAAAGAGAATCTCCAAGTCAGTTCTTAGTGTAGAAAAGGTAGGTAAGATAAGGGAAATACTTAATTCCAGTTAAGATCACATGAAACACTGTATGAATCCTATATTTTTTACTTAAAGGAGACTAGAGTGGTAAATGTGTGTTATACAAGGCAGAATACCATTGAAATAGAGAAAGAAACACGTTGGGCAGCTTTGGAAAGCCTTACACTTCACTGAAATGTAGTACAACACTCTATAACACAGTTGAGAGACAATGTTCCCGAGCTGCCTCAGTTCATAACAGTGTGTAGGAAGTTGTTTGATAAAGTGGGCAAAGCTTATACTTGGGCCAGAAGGCAGAATATAGGAAACTACATGAAAACATGAATAATTCAGTGAAAATGACTGTAAACAGATGAGAACTTGTTTAGAACAGCTGAAAGAGAATCTCCAAGTCAGTTCTTAGTGTAGAAAAGGTAGGTAAGATAAGGGAAATACAATTCCAGTGAAGATCACATGAAACACTATGAATCCTATATTCTTTACTTAAAGGAGAATAGAGTGGTAAATGTGTGTTATACAAGGCAGAATACCATTGAAATAGAGAAAGAAACACGTTCGGCAGCTTTGGAAAGCCTTACACTTCACTGAAATGTAGTACTACACTCTATAACACAGTTGAGAGACAATGTTCAATAGCTGCCTCAGTACTTAACAGTGTGTACGAAGTTGTTTGATAAAGTGGGCAAAGCTTATACTTGGGCCAGAAGGCAGAATATAGGAAACTACATGAAAACATGATTAATTCAGTGAAAATGACTGTAAACAGATGTGAACTTATTTAGAACAGCTGAAAGAGATTCTCCAAGTCAGTTCTTAGTGTAGAAAAGGTAGCTAAGATCCGGGAAATCCTTAATTCGAGTTAAGATTACATGAAACACTGTATGAATCCTATATTCTTTACTTAAAGGAGACTAGAGTGGTAAATGTGTGTTATACAAGGCAGAATACCATTGAAATAGAGAAAGAAACACGTTCGGCAGCTTTGGAAAGCCTTACACTTCACTGAAATGTAGTACTACACTCTATAACACAGTTGAGAGACAATGTTCAATAGCTGACTCAGTACTTAACAGTGTGTAGGAAGTTGTTTGATAAAGTGGGCAAAGCTTATACTTGGACCAGAAGGCAGAATATAGGAAACTACATGAAAACATGATTAATTCAGTGAAAATGACTGTAAACAGATGTGAACTTGTTTAGAACAGCTGAAAGAGATTTTTCAAGTCAGTTTTTAGTGTAGAAAAGGTAGCTAAGAGAAGGAAAATCCTTAATTCCAGTTAAGATCACATGAAACACTGTATGAATCCTATATTGTTTACTTAAAGAAGACTAGAGTGGTAAATGAGTGTTATACAAGGCAGAATACCACTGAAATAGAGAAAGAAACACGTTCGGCAGCTTTGGAAAGCCTTACACTTCACTGAAATGTAGCACTACACTCTATAACACAGTTGAGAGACAATGTTCCCAAGCTGCCTCAGTTCATAACAGTGTGTAGGAAGGTGTTTGATAAAGAGGGCAAAGCTTATACTTGGGCCAGAAGGCAGAATATAGGAAACTACATGAAAACATGAATAATTCAGTGAAAATGACTGTAAACAGATGAGAACTTGTTTAGAACAGCTGAAAGAGAATCTCCAAGTCAGTTTTTAGTGTAGAAAAGGTAGGTAAGATAAGGGAAATACAATTCCAGTGAAGATCACATGAAACACTATGAATCCTATATTCTTTACTTAAAGGAGAATAGAGTGGTAAATGTGTGTTATACAAGGCAGAATACCATTGAAATAGAGAAAGAAACACGTTCGGCAGCTTTGGAAAGCCTTACACTTCACTTAAATGTAGTACTACACTCTATAACACAGTTGAGAGACAATGTTCAATAGCTGCCTCAGTACTTAACAGTGTGTAGGAAGTTGTTTGATAAAGTGGGCATAGCTTATACTTGGGCCAGAAGGCAGAATATAGGAAACTACATGAAAACATGATTAATTCAGTGAAAATGACTGTAAACAGATGTGAACTTGTTTAGAACAGCTGAAAGAGATTCTCCAAGTCAGTTCTTAGTGTAGAAAAGGTAGCTAAGATCCGGGAAATCCTTAATTCGAGTTAAGATTACATGAAACACTGTATGAATCCTATATTCTTTACTTAAAGGAGACTAGAGTGGTAAATGTGTGTTATACAAGGCAGAATACCATTGAAATAGAGAAAGAAACACGTTCGGCAGCTTTGGAAAGCCTTACACTTCACTTAAATGTAGTACTACACTCTATAACACAGTTGAGAGACAATGTTCAATAGCTGCCTCAGTACTTAACAGTGTGTAGGAAGTTGTTTGATAAAGTGGGCATAGCTTATACTTGGGCAAGAAGGCAGAATATAGGAAACTACATGAAAACATGATTAATTCAGTGAAAATGACTGTAAACAGATGTGAACTTGTTTAGAACAGCTGAAAGAGATTCTCCAAGTCAGTTCTTAGTGTAGAAAAGGTAGCTAAGATCCGGGAAATCCTTAATTCGAGTTAAGATTACATGAAACACTGTATGAATCCTATATTCTTTACTTAAAGGAGACTAGAGTGGTAAATGTGTGTTATACAAGGCAGAATACCATTGAAATAGAGAAAGAAACACGTTCGGCAGCTTTGGAAAGCCTTACACTTCACTGAAATGTAGCACTACACTCTATAACACAGTTGAGAGACAATGTTCCCAAGCTGCCTCAGTTCATAACAGTGTGTAGGAAGGTGTTTGATAAAGAGGGCAAAGCTTATACTTGGGCCAGAAGGCAGAATATAGGAAACTACATGAAAACATGAATAATTCAGTGAAAATGACTGTAAACAGATGAGAACTGGTTTAGAACAGCTGAAAGAGAATCTCCAAGTCAGTTCTTAGTGTAGAAAAGGTAGGTAAGATAAGGGAAATACTTAATTCCAGTTAAGATCACATGAAACACTGTATGAATCCTATATTTTTTACTTAAAGGAGACTAGAGTGGTAAATGTGTGTTATACAAGGCAGAATACCATTGAAATAGAGAAAGAAACACGTTGGGCAGCTTTGGAAAGCCTTACACTTCACTGAAATGTAGTACAACACTCTATAACACAGTTGAGAGACAATGTTCCCGAGCTGCCTCAGTTCATAACAGTGTGTAGGAAGTTGTTTGATAAAGTGGGCAAAGCTTATACTTGGGCCAGAAGGCAGAATATAGGAAACTACATGAAAACATGAATAATTCAGTGAAAATGACTGTAAACAGATGAGAACTTGTTTAGAACAGCTGAAAGAGAATCTCCAAGTCAGTTCTTAGTGTAGAAAAGGTAGGTAAGATAAGGGAAATACAATTCCAGTGAAGATCACATGAAACACTATGAATCCTATATTCTTTACTTAAAGGAGAATAGA
Organism: Pipistrellus hanaki; assembly: GCF_964339955.1. Lineage (NCBI taxonomy): Eukaryota > Metazoa > Chordata > Mammalia > Chiroptera > Vespertilionidae > Pipistrellus > Pipistrellus hanaki. The sequence continues at coordinate 831,924 of NW_028182298.1, read as the reverse complement.
GTGGTAAATGTGTGTTATACAAGGCAGAATACCATTGAAATAGAGAAAGAAACACGTTCGGCAGCTTTGGAAAGCCTTACACTTCACTGAAATGTAGTACTACACTCTATAACACAGTTGAGAGACAATGTTCAATAGCTGCCTCAGTACTTAACAGTGTGTACGAAGTTGTTTGATAAAGTGGGCAAAGCTTATACTTGGGCCAGAAGGCAGAATATAGGAAACTACATGAAAACATGATTAATTCAGTGAAAATGACTGTAAACAGATGTGAACTTATTTAGAACAGCTGAAAGAGATTCTCCAAGTCAGTTCTTAGTGTAGAAAAGGTAGCTAAGATCCGGGAAATCCTTAATTCGAGTTAAGATTACATGAAACACTGTATGAATCCTATATTCTTTACTTAAAGGAGACTAGAGTGGTAAATGTGTGTTATACAAGGCAGAATACCATTGAAATAGAGAAAGAAACACGTTCGGCAGCTTTGGAAAGCCTTACACTTCACTGAAATGTAGTACTACACTCTATAACACAGTTGAGAGACAATGTTCAATAGCTGACTCAGTACTTAACAGTGTGTAGGAAGTTGTTTGATAAAGTGGGCAAAGCTTATACTTGGACCAGAAGGCAGAATATAGGAAACTACATGAAAACATGATTAATTCAGTGAAAATGACTGTAAACAGATGTGAACTTGTTTAGAACAGCTGAAAGAGATTTTTCAAGTCAGTTTTTAGTGTAGAAAAGGTAGCTAAGAGAAGGAAAATCCTTAATTCCAGTTAAGATCACATGAAACACTGTATGAATCCTATATTGTTTACTTAAAGAAGACTAGAGTGGTAAATGAGTGTTATACAAGGCAGAATACCACTGAAATAGAGAAAGAAACACGTTCGGCAGCTTTGGAAAGCCTTACACTTCACTGAAATGTAGCACTACACTCTATAACACAGTTGAGAGACAATGTTCCCAAGCTGCCTCAGTTCATAACAGTGTGTAGGAAGGTGTTTGATAAAGAGGGCAAAGCTTATACTTGGGCCAGAAGGCAGAATATAGGAAACTACATGAAAACATGAATAATTCAGTGAAAATGACTGTAAACAGATGAGAACTTGTTTAGAACAGCTGAAAGAGAATCTCCAAGTCAGTTTTTAGTGTAGAAAAGGTAGGTAAGATAAGGGAAATACAATTCCAGTGAAGATCACATGAAACACTATGAATCCTATATTCTTTACTTAAAGGAGAATAGAGTGGTAAATGTGTGTTATACAAGGCAGAATACCATTGAAATAGAGAAAGAAACACGTTCGGCAGCTTTGGAAAGCCTTACACTTCACTGAAATGTAGTACTACACTCTATAACACAGTTGAGAGACAATGTTCAATAGCTGCCTCAGTACTTAACAGTGTGTAGGAAGTTGTTTGATAAAGTGGGCAAAGCTTATACTTGGGCCAGAAGGCAGAATATAGGAAACTACATGAAAACATGATTAATTCAGTGAAAATGACTGTAAACAGATGTGAACTTGTTTAGAACAGCTGAAAGAGATTCTCCAATTCAGTTCTTAGTGTAGAAAAGGTAGCTAAGATCTCGGAAATCCTTAATTCGAGTTAAGATTACATGAAACACTGTATGAATCCTATATTCTTTACTTAAAGGAGACTAGAGTGGTAAATGTGTGTTATACAAGGCAGAATACCATTGAAATAGAGAAAGAAACACGTTCGGCAGCTTTGGAAAGCCTTACACTTCACTGAAATGTAGTACTACACTCTATAACACAGTTGAGAGACAATCTTCAATAGCTGACTCAGTACTTAACAGTGTGTAGGAAGTTGTTTGATAAAGTGGGCAAAGCTGATACTTGGACCAGAAGGCAGAATATAGGAAACTACATGAAAACATGATTAATTCAGTGAAAATGACTGTAAACAGATGTGAACTTGTTTAGAACAGCTGAAAGAGATTTTTCAAGTCAGTTCTTAGTGTAGAAAAAGTAGCTCAGATCCGGGAAATCCTTAATTCGAGTTAAGATTACATGAAACACTGTATGAATCTTATATTCTTTACTTAAAGGAGACTAGAGTGGTAAATGTGTGTTATACAAGGCAGAATACCATTGAAATAGAGAAAGAAACACGTTCGGCAGCTTTGGAAAGCCTTACACTTCACTGAAATGTAGTACTACACTCTATAACACAGTTGAGAGACAATGTTCCCGAGCTGCCTCAGTTCATAACAGTGTGTAGGAAGGTGTTTGATAAAGAAGGCAAAGCTTATACTTGGGCCAGAAGGCAGAATATAGGAAACTACATGAAAACATGAATAATTCAGTGAAAATGACTGTAAACAGATGAGAACTTGTCTAGACAGCTGAAAGAGAATCTCCAAGTCAGTTCTTATTGTTGAAAAGGTATCTAAGATAAGGGAAATCCTTAATTCCAGTTAAGATCACATGAAACACTGTATGAATCCTATATTCTTTACTTAAAGGAGACTAGAGTGGTAAATGTGTGTTATACAAGGCAGAATACCACTGAAATAGAGAAAGAAACACGTTCGGCAGCTTTGGAAAGCCTTACACTTCACTGAAATGTAGTACTACACTCTATAACACAGTTGAGAGACAATGTTCCCAAGCTGCCTCAGTTCATAACAGTGTGTAGGAAGGTGTTTGATAAAGACGACAAAGCTTATACTTGGGCCAGAAGGCAGAATATAGGAAACTACATGAAAACATGAATAATTCAGTGAAAATGACTGTAAACAGATGAGAACTGGTTTAGAACAGCTGAAAGAGAATCTCCAAGTCAGTTCTTAGTGTAGAAAAGGTAGGTAAGATAAGGGAAATACTTAATTCCAGTTAAGATCACATGAAACACTGTATGAATCCTATATTCTTTACTTAAAGGAGACTAGAGTGGTAAATGTGTGTTATACAAGGCAGAATACCATTGAAATAGAGAAAGAAACACGTTCGGCAGCTTTGGAAAGCCTTACACTTCACTGAAATGTAGTACTACACTCTATAACACAGTTGAGAGACAATGTTCCCGAGCTGCCTCAGTTCATAACAGTGTGTAGGAAGTTGTTTGATAAAGTGGGCAAAGCTTATACTTGGGCCAGAAGGCAGAATATAGGAAACTACATGAAAACATGATTAATTCAGTGAAAATGACTGTAAACAGATGTGAACTTGTTTAGAACAGCTGAAAGAGATTCTCCAAATCAGTTCTTAGTGTAGAAAAGGTAGCTAAGATCCGGGAAATCCTTAATTCGAGTTAAGATTACATGAAACACTGTATGAATCCTATATTCTTTACTTAAAGGAGACTACAGTGGTAAATGTGTGTTATACAAGGCAGAATACCATTAAAATAGAGAAAGAAACATGTTCGGCAGCTTTGGAAAGCCTTACACTTCACTGAAATGTAGTACTACATTCTATAACACAGTTGAGAGACAATGTTCAATAGCTGCCTCAGTACTTAACAGTGTGTAGGAAGTTGTCTGATAAAGTGGGCAAAGCTGATACTTGGACCAGAAGGCAGAATATAGGAAACTACATGAAAACATGATTAATTCAGTGAAAATGACTGTAAACAGATGTGAACTTGTTTAGAACAGCTGAAAGAGATTCTCCAAGTCAGTTCTTAGTGTAGAAAAGGTAGCTAAGATCTCGGAAATCCTTAATTCGAGTTAAGATTACATGAAAAACTGTATGAATCCTATATTCTTTACTTAAAGGAGACTAGAGTGGTAAATGTGTGTTATACAAGGTAGAATACCATTGAAATAGAGAAAGAAACACGTTCGGTAGCTTTGGAAAGCCTTACACTTCACTGAAATGTAGTACTACACTCTATAACACAGTTGAGAGACAATCTTCAATAGCTGACTCAGTACTTAACAGTGTGTAGGAAGTTGTTTGATGAAGTGGGCAAAGCTTATACTTGGACCAGAAGGCAGAATATAGGAAACTACATGAAAACATGATTAATTCAGTGAAAATGACTGTAAACAGATGTGAACTTGTTTAGAACAGCTGAAAGAGATTTTCCAAGTCAGTTCTTAGTGTCGAAAAAGTAGCTAAGATCCGGGAAATCCTTAATTCGAGTTAAGATTACATGAAACACTGTATGAATCTTATATTCTTTACTTAAAGGAGACTAGAGTGGTAAATGTGTGTTATACAAGGCAGAATACAATTGAAATAGAGAAAGAAACACGTTCGGCAGCTTTGGAAAGCCTTACACTTCACTGAAATGTAGTACTACACTCTATAACACAGTTGAGAGACAATGTTCCCGAGCTGCCTCAGTTCATAACAGTGTGTAGGAAGGTGTTTGATAAAGAAGGCAAAGCTTATACTTGGGCCAGAAGGCAGAATATAGGAAACTACATGAAAACATGAATAATTCAGTGAAAATGACTGTAAACAGATGAGAACTTGTCTAGAACAGCTGAAAGAGAATCTCCAAGTCAGTTCTTATTGTTGAAAAGGTAGCTAAGATAAGGGAAATCCTTAATTCCAGTTAAGATCACATGAAACACTGTATGAATCCTATATTCTTTACTTAAAGGAGACTAGAGTGGTAAATGTGTGTTATACAAGGCAGAATACCACTGAAATAGAGAAAGAAACACGTTCGGCAGCTTTGGAAAGCCTTACACTTCACTGAAATGTAGTACTACAGTGTATAACACAGTTGAGAGACAATGTTCCCAAGCTGCCTCAGTTCATAACAGTGTGTAGGAAGGTGTTTGATAAAGAGGGCAAAGCTTATACTTGGGCCAGAAGGCAGAATATAGGAAACTACATGAAAACATGAATAATTCAGTGAAAATGACTGTAAACAGATGAGAACTGGTTTAGAACAGCTGAAAGAGAATCTCCAAGTCAGTTCTTAGTGTAGAAAAGGTAGGTAAGATAAGGGAAATACTTAATTCCAGTTAAGATCACATGAAACACTGTATGAATCCTATATTCTTTACTTAAAGGAGACTAGAGTGGTAAATGTGTGTTATACAAGGCAGAATACCATTGAAATAGAGAAAGAAACACGTTTGGCAGCTTTGGAAAGCCTTACACTTCACTTAAATGTAGTACTACACTCTATAACACAGTTGAGAGACAATGTTCAATAGCTGCCCCAGTACTTAACAGTGTGTAGGAAGTTGTTTGATAAAGTGGGCATAGCTTATACTTGGGCCAGAAGGCAGAATATAGGAAACTACATGAAAACATGATTAATTCAGTGAAAATGACTGTAAACAGATGTGAACTTGTTTAGAACAGCTGAAAGAGATTCTCCAAGTCAGTTCTTAGTGTAGAAAAGGTAGCTAAGATCCGGGAAATCCTTAATTCGAGTTAAGATTACATGAAACACTGTATGAATCCTATATTCTTTACTTAAAGGAGACTAGAGTGGTAAATGTGTGTTATACAAGGCAGAATACCATTGAAATAGAGAAAGAAACACGTTTGGCAGCTTTGGAAAGCCTTACACTTCACTGAAATGTAGTACTACACTTTATATAACACAGTTGAGAGACAATGTTCCCTAGCTCCCTCAGTTCATAACAGTGTGTAGGAAGTTGTTTGATAAAGTGGGCAAAGGTTATACTTGGGCCAGAAGGCAGAATATAGGAAACTACATGAAAACATGATTAATTCAGTGAAAATGACTGTAAACAGATGAGAACTTGTTTAGAACAGCTGAAAGAGAATCTCCAAGTCAGTTCTTAGTGTAGAAAAGGTAGCTAAGATAAGGAAAATCCTTAATTCCAGTGAAGATCACATGAAACACTATGAATCCTATATTCTTTACTTAAAGGAGACTAGAGTGGTAAATGTGTGTTATACAAGGCAGAATACCATTGAAATAGAGAAAGAAACACGTTCCGCAGCTTTGGAAAGCCTTACACTTCACTGAAATGTAGTACTACACTCTATAACACAGTTGAGAGACAATGTTCAATAGCTGCCTCAGTACTTAACAGTGTGTAGGAAGTTGTTTGATAAAGTGGGCAAAGCTGATACTTGGACCAGAAGGCAGAATATAGGAAACTACATGAAAACATGATTAATTCAGTGAAAATGACTGTAAACAGATGTGAACTTGTTTAGAACAGCTGAAAGAGATTCTCCAAGTCAGTTCTTAGGGTAGAAAAGGTAGCTAAGATCTGGGAAATCCTTAATTCGAGTTAAGATTACATGAAACACTGTATGAATCCTATATTCTTTACTTAAAGGAGACTAGAGTGGTAAATGTGTGTTATACAAGGCAGAATACCATTGAAATAGAGAAAGAAACACGTTCGGCAGCTTTGGAAAGCCTTACACTTCACTGAAATATAGTACGACACTCTATAACACAGTTGAGAGACAATGTTCAATAGCTGACTCAGTACTTAACAGTGTGTAGGAAGTTGTTTGATAAAGTGGGCAAAGCTTATACTTGGGCCAGAAGGCAGAATATAGGAAACTACATGAAAACATGATTAATTCAGTGAAAATGACTGTAAACAGATGTGAACTTGTTTAGAACAGCTGAAAGAGATTTTCCAAGTCAGTTCTTAGTGTCGAAAAAGTAGCTAAGATCCGGGAAATCCTTAATTCGAGTTAAGATTACATGAAACACTGTATGAATCTTATATTCTTTACTTAAAGGAGACTAGAGTGGTAAATGTGTGTTATACAAGGCAGAATACAATTGAAATAGAGAAAGAAACACGTTCGGCAGCTTTGGAAAGCCTTACACTTCACTGAAATGTAGTACTACACTCTATAACACAGTTGAGAGACAATGTTCCCGAGCTGCCTCAGTTCATAACAGTGTGTAGGAAGGTGTTTGATAAAGAAGGCAAAGCTTATACTTGGGCCAGAAGGCAGAATATAGGAAACTACATGAAAACATGAATAATTCAGTGAAAATGACTGTAAACAGATGAGAACTTGTCTAGAACAGCTGAAAGAGAATCTCCAAGTCAGTTCTTATTGTTGAAAAGGTAGCTAAGATAAGGGAAATCCTTAATTCCAGTTAAGATCACATGAAACACTGTATGAATCCTATATTCTTTACTTAAAGGAGACTAGAGTGGTAAATGTGTGTTATACAAGGCAGAATACCACTGAAATAGAGAAAGAAACACGTTCGGCAGCTTTGGAAAGCCTTAAACTTCACTGAAATGTAGTACTACAGTGTATAACACAGTTGAGAGACAATGTTCCCAAGCTGCCTCAGTTCATAACAGTGTGTAGGAAGGTGTTTGATAAAGAGGGCAAAGCTTATACTTGGGCCAGAAGGCAGAATATAGGAAACTACATGAAAACATGAATAATTCAGTGAAAATGACTGTAAACAGATGAGAACTGGTTTAGAACAGCTGAAAGAGAATCTCCAAGTCAGTTCTTAGTGTAGAAAAGGTAGGTAAGATAAGGGAAATACTTAATTCCAGTTAAGATCACATGAAACACTGTATGAATCCTATATTCTTTACTTAAAGGAGACTAGAGTGGTAAATGTGTGTTATACAAGGCAGAATACCATTGAAATAGAGAAAGAAACACGTTTGGCAGCTTTGGAAAGCCTTACACTTCACTTAAATGTAGTACTACACTCTATAACACAGTTGAGAGACAATGTTCAATAGCTGCCCCAGTACTTAACAGTGTGTAGGAAGTTGTTTGATAAAGTGGGCATAGCTTATACTTGGGCCAGAAGGCAGAATATAGGAAACTACATGAAAACATGATTAATTCAGTGAAAATGACTGTAAACAGATGTGAACTTGTTTAGAACAGCTGAAAGAGATTCTCCAAGTCAGTTCTTAGTGTAGAAAAGGTAGCTAAGATCCGGGAAATCCTTAATTCGAGTTAAGATTACATGAAACACTGTATGAATCCTATATTCTTTACTTAAAGGAGACTAGAGTGGTAAATGTGTGTTATACAAGGCAGAATACCATTGAAATAGAGAAAGAAACACGTTTGGCAGCTTTGGAAAGCCTTACACTTCACTGAAATGTAGTACTACACTTTATATAACACAGTTGAGAGACAATGTTCCCTAGCTCCCTCAGTTCATAACAGTGTGTAGGAAGTTGTTTGATAAAGTGGGCAAAGGTTATACTTGGGCCAGAAGGCAGAATATAGGAAACTACATGAAAACATGATTAATTCAGTGAAAATGACTGTAAACAGATGAGAACTTGTTTAGAACAGCTGAAAGAGAATCTCCAAGTCAGTTCTTAGTGTAGAAAAGGTAGCTAAGATAAGGAAAATCCTTAATTCCAGTGAAGATCACATGAAACACTATGAATCCTATATTCTTTACTTAAAGGAGACTAGAGTGGTAAATGTGTGTTATACAAGGCAGAATACCATTGAAATAGAGAAAGAAACACGTTCCGCAGCTTTGGAAAGCCTTACACTTCACTGAAATGTAGTACTACACTCTATAACACAGTTGAGAGACAATGTTCAATAGCTGCCTCAGTACTTAACAGTGTGTAGGAAGTTGTTTGATAAAGTGGGCAAAGCTGATACTTGGACCAGAAGGCAGAATATAGGAAACTACATGAAAACATGATTAATTCAGTGAAAATGACTGTAAACAGATGTGAACTTGTTTAGAACAGCTGAAAGAGATTCTCCAAGTCAGTTCTTAGGGTAGAAAAGGTAGCTAAGATCTGGGAAATCCTTAATTCGAGTTAAGATTACATGAAACACTGTATGAATCCTATATTCTTTACTTAAAGGAGACTAGAGTGGTAAATGTGTGTTATACAAGGCAGAATACCATTGAAATAGAGAAAGAAACACGTTCGGCAGCTTTGGAAAGCCTTACACTTCACTGAAATATAGTACGACACTCTATAACACAGTTGAGAGACAATGTTCAATAGCTGACTCAGTACTTAACAGTGTGTAGGAAGTTGTTTGATAAAGTGGGCAAAGCTTATACTTGGGCCAGAAGGCAGAATATAGGAAACTACATGAAAAGATGAATAATTCAGTGAAAATGACTGTAAACAGATGAGAACTTGTTTTAGAACAGCTGAAAGAGATCCTCCAAGTCAGTTCTTAGTGTAGAAAAGGTAGCTAAATCCGGAAAATCCTTAATTCCAGTTAAGATCACATGAAACACTGTATGAATCCTATATTCTTTACTTAAAGGAGACTACAGTGGTAAATGTGTGGTATACAAGGCAGAATACCATTAAAATAGAGAAAGAAACACGTTCGGCAGCTTTGGAAAGCCTTACACTTCACTGAAATGTAGTACTACAATCTATAACACAGTTGAGAGACAATGTTCAATAGCTGCCTAAGTACTTAACAGTGTGTAAGAAGTTGTTTGATAAAGTGGGCAAAGTTTATACTTGGACCAGAAGGCAGAATATAGGAAACTACATGAAAACATGATTAATTCAGTGAAAATGACTGTAAACAGATGTGAACTTGTTTAGAACAGCTGAAAGAGATTCTCCAAGTCAGTTCTTAGTGTAGAAAAGGTAGCTAAGATCCGGGAAATCCTTAATTCGAGTTAAGATTACATGAAACACTGTATGAATCCTATATTCTTTACTTAAAGGAGACTAGAGTGGTAAATGTGTGTTATACAAGGCAGAATACAATTGAAATAGAGAAAGAAACACGTTCGGCAGCTTTGGAAAGCCTTACACTTCACTGAAATGTAGTACTACACTCTATAACACAGTTGAGAGACAATGTTCCCGAGCTGCCTCAGTTCATAACAGTGTGTAGGAAGGTGTTTGATAAAGAAGGCAAAGCTTATACTTGGGCCAGAAGGCAGAATATAGGAAACTACATGAAAACATGAATAATTCAGTGAAAATGACTGTAAACAGATGAGAACTTGTCTAGAACAGCTGAAAGAGAATCTCCAAGTCAGTTCTTATTGTTGAAAAGGTAGCTAAGATAAGGGAAATCCTTAATTCCAGTTAAGATCACATGAAACACTGTATGAATCCTATATTCTTTACTTAAAGGAGACTAGAGTGGTAAATGTGTGTTATACAAGGCAGAATACCACTGAAATAGAGAAAGAAACACGTTCGGCAGCTTTGGAAAGCCTTACACTTCACTGAAATGTAGTACTACAGTGTATAACACAGTTGAGAGACAATGTTCCCAAGCTGCCTCAGTTCATAACAGTGTGTAGGAAGGTGTTTGATAAAGAGGGCAAAGCTTATACTTGGGCCAGAAGGCAGAATATAGGAAACTACATGAAAACATGAATAATTCAGTGAAAATGACTGTAAACAGATGAGAACTGGTTTAGAACAGCTGAAAGAGAATCTCCAAGTCAGTTCTTAGTGTAGAAAAGGTAGGTAAGATAAGGGAAATACTTAATTCCAGTTAAGATCACATGAAACACTGTATGAATCCTATATTCTTTACTTAAAGGAGACTAGAGTGGTAAATGTGTGTTATACAAGGCAGAATACCATTGAAATAGAGAAAGAAACATGTTTGGCAGCTTTGGAAAGCCTTACACTTCACTTAAATGTAGTACTACACTCTATAACACAGTTGAGAGACAATGTTCAATAGCTGCCCCAGTACTTAACAGTGTGTAGGAAGTTGTTTGATAAAGTGGGCATAGCTTATACTTGGGCCAGAAGGCAGAATATAGGAAACTACATGAAAACATGATTAATTCAGTGAAAATGACTGTAAACAGATGTGAACTTGTTTAGAACAGCTGAAAGAGATTCTCCAAGTCAGTTCTTAGTGTAGAAAAGGTAGCTAAGATCCGGGAAATCCTTAATTCGAGTTAAGATTACATGAAACACTGTATGAATCCTATATTCTTTACTTAAAGGAGACTAGAGTGGTAAATGTGTGTTATACAAGGCAGAATACCATTGAAATAGAGAAAGAAACACGTTTGGCAGCTTTGGAAAGCCTTACACTTCACTGAAATGTAGTACTACACTTTATATAACACAGTTGAGAGACAATGTTCCCTAGCTCCCTCAGTTCATAACAGTGTGTAGGAAGTTGTTTGATAAAGTGGGCAAAGGTTATACTTGGGCCAGAAGGCAGAATATAGGAAACTACATGAAAACATGATTAATTCAGTGAAAATGACTGTAAACAGATGAGAACTTGTTTAGAACAGCTGAAAGAGAATCTCCAAGTCAGTTCTTAGTGTAGAAAAGGTAGCTAAGATAAGGAAAATCCTTAATTCCAGTGAAGATCACATGAAACACTATGAATCCTATATTCTTTACTTAAAGGAGACTAGAGTGGTAAATGTGTGTTATACAAGGCAGAATACCATTGAAATAGAGAAAGAAACACGTTCCGCAGCTTTGGAAAGCCTTACACTTCACTGAAATGTAGTACTACACTCTATAACACAGTTGAGAGACAATGTTCAATAGCTGCCTCAGTACTTAACAGTGTGTAGGAAGTTGTTTGATAAAGTGGGCAAAGCTGATACTTGGACCAGAAGGCAGAATATAGGAAACTACATGAAAACATGATTAATTCAGTGAAAATGACTGTAAACAGATGTGAACTTGTTTAGAACAGCTGAAAGAGATTCTCCAAGTCAGTTCTTAGGGTAGAAAAGGTAGCTAAGATCTGGGAAATCCTTAATTCGAGTTAAGATTACATGAAACACTGTATGAATCCTATATTCTTTACTTAAAGGAGACTAGAGTGGTAAATGTGTGTTATACAAGGCAGAATACCATTGAAACAGAGAAAGAAACACGTTCGGCAGCTTTGGAAAGCCTTACACTTCACTGAAATATAGTACGACACTCTATAACACAGTTGAGAGACAATGTTCAATAGCTGACTCAGTACTTAACAGTGTGTAGGAAGTTGTTTGATAAAGTGGGCAAAGCTTATACTTGGGCCAGAAGGCAGAATATAGGAAACTACATGAAAAGATGAATAATTCAGTGAAAATGACTGTAAACAGATGAGAACTTGTTTTAGAACAGCTGAAAGAGATCCTCCAAGTCAGTTCTTAGTGTAGAAAAGGTAGCTAAATCCGGAAAATCCTTAATTCCAGTTAAGATCACATGAAACACTGTATGAATCCTATATTCTTTACTTAAAGGAGACTACAGTGGTAAATGTGTGGTATACAAGGCAGAATACCATTAAAATAGAGAAAGAAACACGTTCGGCAGCTTTGGAAAGCCTTACACTTCACTGAAATGTAGTACTACAATCTATAACACAGTTGAGAGACAATGTTCAATAGCTGCCTAAGTACTTAACAGTGTGTAAGAAGTTGTTTGATAAAGTGGGCAAAGTTTATACTTGGACCAGAAGGCAGAATATAGGAAACTACATGAAAACATGATTAATTCAGTGAAAATGACTGTAAACAGATGTGAACTTGTTTAGAACAGCTGAAAGAGATTCTCCAAGTCAGTTCTTAGTGTAGAAAAGGTAGCTAAGATCCGGGAAATCCTTAATTCGAGTTAAGATTACATGAAACACTGTATGAATCCTATATTCTTTACTTAAAGGAGACTAGAGTGGTAAATGTGTGTTATACAAGGCAGAATACCATTGAAATAGAGAAAGAAACACGTTCGGCAGCTTTGGAAAGCCTTACACTTCACTGAAATGTAGTACTACACTCTATAACACAGTTGAGAGACAATGTTCCCAAGCTGCCTCAGTTCATAACAGTGTGTAGGAAGGTGTTTGATAAAGAGGGCAAAGCTTATACTTGGGCCAGAAGGCAGAATATAGGAAACTACATGAAAACATGAATAATTCAGTGAAAATGACTGTAAACAGATGTGAACTTGTTTGGAACAGCTGAAAGAGATTCTCCAAGTCAGTTCTTAGTGTAGAAAAGGTAGCTAAGATCCGGGAAATCCTTAATTCGAGTTAAGATTACATGAAACACTGTATGAATACTATATTCTTTACTTAAAGGAGACTAGAGTGGTAAATGTGTGTTATACAAGGCAGAATACCATTGAAATAGAGAAAGAAACACGTTCGGTAGCTTTGGAAAGCCTTACACTTCACTGAAATGTAGTACTACACTCTATAACAGAGTTGAGAGACAATGTTCAATAGCTGCCTCAGTACTTAACAGTGTGTAGGAAGTTGTTTGATAAAGTGGGCAAAGCTTATACTTGGGCCAGAAGGCAGAATATAGGAAACTACATGAAAACATGATTAATTCAGTGAAAATGACTGTAAACAGATGTGACCTTGTTTAGAACAGCTGAAAGAGAATCTCCAAGTCAGTTCTTAGTGTAGAAAAGGTAGCTAAGATCTGGGAAATCCTTAATTCGAGTTAAGATTACATGAAACACTGTATGAATCCTATATTCTTTACTTAAAGGAGACTAGAGTGGTAAATGTGTGTTATACAAGGCAGAATACCATTGAAATAGAGAAAGAAACACGTTCGGCAGCTTTGGAAAGCCTTACACTTCACTGAAATGTAGTACTACACTCTATAACACAGTTGAGAGACAATGTTCCCGAGCTGCCTCAGTTCATAACAGTGTGTAGGAAGGTGTTTGATAAAGAGGGCAAAGCTTATACTTGGGCCAGAAGGCAGAATATAGGAAACTACATGAAAACATGAATAATTCAGTGAAAATGACTGTAAACAGATGAGAACTTGTCTAGAACAGCTGAAAGAGAATCTCCAAGTCAGTTCTTATTGTTGAAAAGGTAGCTAAGATAAGGGAAATCCTTAATTCCAGTTAAGATCACATGAAACACTGTATGAATCCTATATTCTTTACTTAAAGGAGACTAGAGTGGTAAATGTGTGTTATACAAGGCAGAATACCACTGAAATAGAGAAAGAAACACGTTCGGCAGCTTTGGAAAGCCTTACACTTCACTGAAATGTAGTACTACAGTGTATAACACAGTTGAGAGACAATGTTCCCAAGCTGCCTCAGTTCATAACAGTGTGTAGGAAGGTGTTTGATAAAGAGGGCAAAGCTTATACTTGGGCCAGAAGGCAGAATATAGGAAACTACATGAAAACATGAATAATTCAGTGAAAATGACTGTAAACAGATGAGAACTGGTTTAGAACAGCTGAAAGAGAATCTCCAAGTCAGTTCTTAGTGTAGAAAATGTAGGTAAGATAAGGGAAATACTTAATTCCAGTTAAGATCACATGAAACACTGTATGAATCCTATATTCTTTACTTAAAGGAGACAAGAGTGGTAAATGTGTGTTATACAAGGCAGAATACCATTGAAATAGAGAAAGAAACACGTTTGGCAGCTTTGGAAAGCCTTACACTTCACTTAAATGTAGTACTACACTCTATAACACAGTTGAGAGACAATGTTCAATAGCTGCCCCAGTACTTAACAGTGTGTAGGAAGTTGTTTGATAAAGTGGGCATAGCTTATACTTGGGCCAGAAGGCAGAATATAGGAAACTACATGAAAACATGATTAATTCAGTGAAAATGACTGTAAACAGATGTGAACTTGTTTAGAACAGCTGAAAGAGATTCTCCAAGTCAGTTCTTAGTGTAGAAAAGGTAGCTAAGATCCGGGAAATCCTTAATTCGAGTTAAGATTACATGAAACACTGTATGAATCCTATATTCTTTACTTAAAGGAGACTAGAGTGGTAAATGTGTGTTATACAAGGCAGAATACCATTGAAATAGAGAAAGAAACACGTTTGGCAGCTTTGGAAAGCCTTACACTTCACTGAAATGTAGTACTACACTTTATATAACACAGTTGAGAGACAATGTTCCCTAGCTCCCTCAGTTCATAACAGTGTGTAGGAAGTTGTTTGATAAAGTGGGCAAAGGTTATACTTGGGCCAGAAGGCAGAATATAGGAAACTACATGAAAACATGATTAATTCAGTGAAAATGACTGTAAACAGATGAGAACTTGTTTAGAACAGCTGAAAGAGAATCTCCAAGTCAGTTCTTAGTGTAGAAAAGGTAGCCAAGATAAGGAAAATCCTTAATTCCAGTGAAGATCACATGAAACACTATGAATCCTATATTCTTTACTTAAAGGAGACTAGAGTGGTAAATGTGTGTTATACAAGGCAGAATAACATTGAAATAGAGAAAGAAACACGTTCCGCAGCTTTGGAAAGCCTTACACTTCACTGAAATGTAGTACTACACTCTATAACACAGTTGAGAGACAATGTTCAATAGCTGCCTCAGTACTTAACAGTGTGTAGGAAGTTGTCTGATAAAGTGGGCAAAGCTTATACTTGGGCCAGAAGGCAGAATATAGGAAACTACATGAAAACATGAATAATTCAGTGAAAATGACTGTAAACAGATGAGAACTTGTTTAGAACAGCTGAAAGAGAATCTCCAAGTCAGTTCTTAGTGTAGAAAAGGTAGCTAAGAGAAGGAAAATCCTTAATTCCAGTTAAGATCACATGAAACACTGTATGAATCCTTTATTGTTTACTTAAAGGAGACTAGAGTGGTAAATGTGTGTTATACAAGGCAGAATACCATTGAAATAGAGAAAGAAACACGTTCGGCAGCTTTGGAAAGCCTTACACTTCACTGAAATGTAGTACTACACTCTATAACACAGTTGAGAGACAATGTTCCCAAGCTGCCTCAGTTCATAACAGTGTGTAGGAAGGTGTTTGATAAAGAGGGCAAAGCTTATACTTGGGCCAGAAGGCAGAATATAGGAAACTACATGAAAACATGAATAATTCAGTGAAAATGACTGTAAACAGATGTGAACTTGTTTGGAACAGCTGAAAGAGATTCTCCAAGTCAGTTCTTAGTGTAGAAAAGGTAGCTAAGATCCGGGAAATCCTTAATTCGAGTTAAGATTACATGAAACACTGTATGAATACTATATTCTTTACTTAAAGGAGACTAGAGTGGTAAATGTGTGTTATACAAGGCAGAATACCATTGAAATAGAGAAAGAAACACGTTCGGCAGCTTTGGAAAGCCTTACACTTCACTGAAATGTAGTACTACACTCTATAACAGAGTTGAGAGACAATGTTCAATAGCTGCCTCAGTACTTAACAGTGTGTAGGAAGTTGTTTGATAAAGTGGGCAAAGCTTATACTTGGGCCAGAAGGCAGAATATAGGAAACTACATGAAAACATGATTAATTCAGTGAAAATGACTGTAAACAGATGTGACCTTGTTTAGAACAGCTGAAAGAGAATCTCCAAGTCAGTTCTTAGTGTAGAAAAGGTAGCTAAGATCTGGGAAATCCTTAATTCGAGTTAAGATTACATGAAACACTGTATGAATCCTATATTCTTTACTTAAAGGAGACTAGAGTGGTAAATGTGTGTTATACAAGGCAGAATACCATTGAAATAGAGAAAGAAACACGTTCGGCAGCTTTGGAAAGCCTTACACTTCACTGAAATGTAGTACTACACTCTATAACACAGTTGAGAGACAATGTTCCCGAGCTGCCTCAGTTCATAACAGTGTGTGGGAAGGTGTTTGATAAAGAGGGCAAAGCTTATACTTGGGCCAGAAGGCAGAATATAGGAAATTACATGAAAACATGAATAATTCAGTGAAAATGACTGTAAACAGCTGAGAACTTGTCTAGAACAGCTGAAAGAGAATCTCCAAGTCAGTTCTTATTGTAGAAAAGGAAGCTAAGATAAGGAAAATCCTTAATTCGAGTTAAGATTACATGTAACACTGTATGAATCCTATATTCTTTACTTAAAGGAGACTAGAGTGGTAAATGTGTGTTATACAAGGCAGAATACCATTGAAATAGAGAAAGAAACACGTTCGGCAGCTTTGGAAAGCCTTACAGTTCACTGAAATGTAGTACTACACTCTATAACACAGTTGAGAGACAATGTTCCCGAGCTGCCTCAGTTCATAACAGTGTGTAGGAAGGTGTTTGATAAAGAGGGCAAAGCTTATACTTGGGCCAGAAGGCAGAATATAGGAAACTACATGAAAACATGAATAATTCAGTGAAAATGACTGTAAACAGATGAGAACTTGTCTAGAACAGCTGAAAGAGAATCTCCAAGTCAGTTCTTAGTGTAGAAAAGGTAGCTAAGAGAAGGAAAATCCTTAATACCAGTTAAGATCACATGAAACACTGCATGAATCCTATATTGTTTACTTAAAGGAGACTAGAGTGGTAAATGTGTGTTATACAAGGCAGAATACCATTGAAATAGAGAAAGAAACACGTTCGGCAGCTTTGGAAAGCCTTACACTTCACTGAAATGTAGTACTACACTCTATAACACAGTTGAGAGACAATGTTCCCAAGCTGCCTCGGTTCATAACAGTGTGTAGGAAGTTGTTTCATAAAGTGGGCAAAGCTTATACTTGGACCAGAAGGCAGAATATAGGAAACTACATGAAAACATGATTAATTCAGTGAAAATGACTGTAAACAGATGTGAACTTGTTTGGAACAGCTGAAAGAGATTCTCCAAGTCAGTTCTTAGTGTAGAAAAGGTAGCTAAGATCCGGAAAATCCTTAATTCGAGTTAAGATTACATGAAACACTGTATGAATACTATATTCTTTACTTAAAGGAGACTAGAGTGGTAAATGTGTGTTATACAAGGCAGAATACCATTGAAATAGAGAAAGAAACACGTTCGGCAGCTTTGGAAAGCCTTACACTTCACTGAAATGTAGTACTACACTCTATAACAGAGTTGAGAGACAATGTTCAATAGCTGCCTCAGTACTTAACAGTGTGTAGGAAGTTGTTTGATAAAGTGGGCAAAGCTTATACTTGGGCCAGAAGGCAGAATATAGGAAACTACATGAAAACATGATTAATTCAGTGAAAATGACTGTAAACAGATGTGACCTTGTTTAGAACAGCTGAAAGAGAATCTCCAAGTCAGTTCTTAGTGTAGAAAAGGTAGCTAAGATCTGGGAAATCCTTAATTCGAGTTAAGATTACATGAAACACTGTATGAATCCTATATTCTTTACTTAAAGGAGACTAGAGTGCTAAATGTGTGTTATACAAGGCAGAATACCATTGAAATAGAGAAAGAAACACGTTCGACAGCTTTGGAAAGCCTTACACTTCACTGAAATGTAGTACTGCACTCTATAACACAGTTGAGAGACAATGTTCAATAGCTGACTCAGTACTTAACAGTGTGTAGGAAGTTGTTTGATAAAGTGGGCAAAGCTTATACTTGGACCAGAAGGCAGAATATAGGAAACTACATGAAAACATGATTAATTCAGTGAAAATGACTGTAAACAGATGTGAACTTGTTTAGAACAGCTGAAAGAGATTTTCGAAGTCAGTTCTTAGTGTAGAAAAAGTAGCTAAGATCCGGGAAATCCTTAATTCGAGTTAAGATTACATGAAACACTGTATGAATCTTATATTCTTTACTTAAAGGAGACTAGAGTGGTAAATGTGTGTTATACAAGGCAGAATACCATTGAAATAGAGAAAGAAACACGTTCGGCAGCTTTGGAAAGCCTTACACTTCACTGAAATGTAGTACTACACTCTATAACACAGTTGAGAGACAATGTTCCCGAGCTGCCTCAGTTCATAACAGTGTGTAGGAAGGTGTTTGATAAAGAGGGCAAAGCTTATACTTGGGCCAGAAGGCAGAATATAGGAAATTACATGAAAACATGAATAATTCAGTGAAAATGACTGTAAACAGCTGAGAACTTGTCTAGAACAGCTGAAAGAGAATCTCCAAGTCAGTTCTTATTGTAGAAAAGGTAGCTAAGATAAGAGAAATCCTTAATTCCAGTTAAGATCACATGTAACACTGTATGAATCCTATATTCTTTACTTAAGGGAGACTAGAGTGGTAAATGTGTGTTATACAAGGCAGAATACCATTGAAATAGAGAAAGAAACACGTTCGGCAGCTTTGGAAAGCCTTACACTTCACTGAAATGTAGTACTACACTCTATAACACAGTTGAGAGACAATGTTCCCAAGCTGCCTCAGTTCATAACAGTGTGTAGGAAGGTGTTTGATAAAGAGGGCAAAGCTTATACTTGGGCCAGAAGGCAGAATATTGGAAACTACATGAAAACATGAATAATTCAGTGAAAATGACTGTAAACAGATGAGAACTGGTTTAGAACAGCTGAAAGAGAATCTCCAAGTCAGTTCTTAGTGTAGAAAAGGTAGCTAAGATCCGGGAAATCCTTAATTCGAGTTAAGATTACATGAAACACTGTATGAATCCTATATTGTTTACTTAAAGGAGACTAGAGTGGTAAATGTGTGTTATACAAGGCAGAATACCATTGAAATAGAGAAAGAAACACGTTCGGCAGCTTTGGAAAGCCTTACACTTCACTGAAATGTAGTACTACACTCTATAACACAGTTGAGAGACAATGTTCAATAGCTGCCTCAGTACTTAACAGTGTGTAGGAAATTGTTTGATAAAGTGGGCAAAGCTTATACTTGGGCCAGAAGGCAGAATATAGGAAACTACATGAAAACATGATTAATTCAGTGAAAATGACTGTAAACAGATGTGACCTTGTTTAGAACAGCTGAAAGAGAACCTCCAAGTCAGTTCTTAGTGTAGAAAAGGTAGCTAAGATCTGGGAAATCCTTAATTCGAGTTAAGATTACATGAAACACTGTATGAATCCTATATTCTTTACTTAAAGGAGACTAGAGTGCTAAATGTGTGTTATACAAGGCAGAATACCATTGAAATAGAGAAAGAAACACGTTCGACAGCTTTGGAAAGCCTTACAATTCACTGAAATGTAGTACTGCACTCTATAACACAGTTGAGAGACAATGTTCAATAGCTGACTCAGTACTTAACAGTGTGTAGGAAGTTGTTTGATAAAGTGGGCAAAGCTTATACTTGGACCAGAAGGCAGAATATAGGAAACTACATGAAAACATGATTAATTCAGTGAAAATGACTGTAAACAGATGTGAACTTGTTTAGAACAGCTGAAAGAGATTTTCCAAGTCAGTTCTTAGTGTAGAAAAAGTAGCTAAGATCCGGGAAATCCTTAATTCGAGTTAAGATTACATGAAACACTGTATGAATCTTATATTCTTTACTTAAAGGAGACTAGAGTGGTAAATGTGTGTTATACAAGGCAGAATACCATTGAAATAGAGAAAGAAACACGTTCGGCAGCTTTGGAAAGCCTTACACTTCACTGAAATGTAGTACTACACTCTATAACACAGTTGAGAGACAATGTTCCCGAGCTGCCTCAGTTCATAACAGTGTGTAGGAAGGTGTTTGATAAAGAGGGCAAAGCTTATACTTGGGCCAGAAGGCAGAATATAGGAAATTACATGAAAACATGAATAATTCAGTGAAAATGACTGTAAACAGCTGAGAACTTGTCTAGAACAGCTGAAAGAGAATCTCCAAGTCAGTTCTTATTGTAGAAAAGGTAGCTAAGATAAGAGAAATCCTTAATTCCAGTTAAGATCACATGTAACACTGTATGAATCCTATATTCTTTACTTAAGGGAGACTAGAGTGGTAAATGTGTGTTATACAAGGCAGAATACCATTGAAATAGAGAAAGAAACACGTTCGGCAGCTTTGGAAAGCCTTACACTTCACTGAAATGTAGTACTACACTCTATAACACAGTTGAGAGACAATGTTCCCAAGCTGCCTCAGTTCATAACAGTGTGTAGGAAGGTGTTTGATAAAGAGGGCAAAGCTTATACTTGGGCCAGAAGGCAGAATATTGGAAACTACATGAAAACATGAATAATTCAGTGAAAATGACTGTAAACAGATGAGAACTGGTTTAGAACAGCTGAAAGAGAATCTCCAAGTCAGTTCTTAGTGTAGAAAAGGTAGCTAAGATCCGGGAAATCCTTAATTCGAGTTAAGATTACATGAAACACTGTATGAATCCTATATTGTTTACTTAAAGGAGACTAGAGTGGTAAATGTGTGTTATACAAGGCAGAATACCATTGAAATAGAGAAAGAAACACGTTCGGCAGCTTTGGAAAGCCTTACACTTCACTGAAATGTAGTACTACACTCTATAACACAGTTGAGAGACAATGTTCAATAGCTGCCTCAGTACTTAACAGTGTGTAGGAAATTGTTTGATAAAGTGGGCAAAGCTTATACTTGGGCCAGAAGGCAGAATATAGGAAACTACATGAAAACATGATTAATTCAGTGAAAATGACTGTAAACAGATGTGACCTTGTTTAGAACAGCTGAAAGAGAACCTCCAAGTCAGTTCTTAGTGTAGAAAAGGTAGCTAAGATCTGGGAAATCCTTAATTCGAGTTAAGATTACATGAAACACTGTATGAATCCTATATTCTTTACTTAAAGGAGACTAGAGTGCTAAATGTGTGTTATACAAGGCAGAATACCATTGAAATAGAGAAAGAAACACGTTCGACAGCTTTGGAAAGCCTTACAATTCACTGAAATGTAGTACTGCACTCTATAACACAGTTGAGAGACAATGTTCAATAGCTGACTCAGTACTTAACAGTGTGTAGGAAGTTGTTTGATAAAGTGGGCAAAGCTTATACTTGGACCAGAAGGCAGAATATAGGAAACTACATGAAAACATGATTAATTCAGTGAAAATGACTGTAAACAGATGTGAACTTGTTTAGAACAGCTGAAAGAGATTTTCCAAGTCAGTTCTTAGTGTAGAAAAAGTAGCTAAGATCCGGGAAATCCTTAATTCGAGTTAAGATTACATGAAACACTGTATGAATCTTATATTCTTTACTTAAAGGAGACTAGAGTGGTAAATGTGTGTTATACAAGGCAGAATACCATTGAAATAGAGAAAGAAACACGTTCGGCAGCTTTGGAAAGCCTTACACTTCACTGAAATGTAGTACTACACTCTATAACACAGTTGAGAGACAATGTTCCCGAGCTGCCTCAGTTCATAACAGTGTGTAGGAAGGTGTTTGATAAAGAGGGCAAAGCTTATACTTGGGCCAGAAGGCAGAATATAGGAAATTACATGAAAACATGAATAATTCAGTGAAAATGACTGTAAACAGCTGAGAACTTGTCTAGAACAGCTGAAAGAGAATCTCCAAGTCAGTTCTTATTGTAGAAAAGGTAGCTAAGATAAGAGAAATCCTTAATTCCAGTTAAGATCACATGTAACACTGTATGAATCCTATATTCTTTACTTAAGGGAGACTAGAGTGGTAAATGTGTGTTATACAAGGCAGAATACCATTGAAATAGAGAAAGAAACACGTTCGGCAGCTTTGGAAAGCCTTACACTTCACTGAAATGTAGTACTACACTCTATAACACAGTTGAGAGACAATGTTCCCAAGCTGCCACAGTTCATAACAGTGTGTAGGAAGGTGTTTGATAAAGAGGGCAAAGCTTATACTTGGGCCAGAAGGCAGAATATTGGAAACTACATGAAAACATGAATAATTCAGTGAAAATGACTGTAAACAGATGAGAACTGGTTTAGAACAGCTGAAAGAGAATCTCCAAGTCAGTTCTTAGTGTAGAAAAGGTAGCTAAGATCCGGGAAATCCTTAATTCGAGTTAAGATTACATGAAACACTGTATGAATCCTATATTGTTTACTTAAAGGAGACTAGAGTGGTAAATGTGTGTTATACAAGGCAGAATACCATTGAAATAGAGAAAGAAACACGTTCGGCAGCTTTGGAAAGCCTTACACTTCACTGAAATGTAGTACTACACTCTATAACACAGTTGAGAGACAATGTTCAATAGCTGCCTCAGTACTTAACAGTGTGTAGGAAATTGTTTGATAAAGTGGGCAAAGCTTATACTTGGGCCAGAAGGCAGAATATAGGAAACTACATGAAAACATGATTAATTCAGTGAAAATGAGTGTAAACAGATGTGAACTTGTTTAGAACAGCTGAAAGAGATTCTCCAAGTCAGTTCTTAGTGTAGAAAAGGTAGCTAAGATCCGGGAAATCCTTAATTCGAGTTAAGATTACATGAAACACTGTATGAATCCTATATTGTTTACTTAAAGGAGACTAGAGTGGTAAATGTGTGTTATACAAGGCAGAATACCATTGAAATAGAGAAAGAAACACGTTCGGCAGCTTTGGAAAGCCTTACACTTCACTGAAATGTAGTACTACACTCTATAACACAGTTGAGAGACAATGTTCAATAGCTGCCTCAGTACTTAACAGTGTGTAGGAAATTGTTTGATAAAGTGGGCAAAGCTTATACTTGGGCCAGAAGGCAGAATATAGGAAACTACATGAAAACATGATTAATTCAGTGAAAATGACTGTAAACAGATGTGAACTTGTTTAGAACAGCTGAAAGAGATTCTCCAAGTCAGTTCTTAGTGTAGAAAAGGTAGCTAAGATCCGGGAAATCCTTAATTCGAGTTAAGATTACATGAAACACTGTATGAATCCTATATTCTTTACTTAAAGGAGACTAGAGTGGTAAATGTGTGTTATACAAGGCAGAATACCATTGAAATAGAGAAAGAAACACGTTCGGCAGCTTTGGAAAGCCTTACACTTCACTGAAATGTAGTACTACACTCTATAACACAGTTGAGAGACAATGTTCAATAGCTGCCTCAGTACTTAACAGTGTGTAGGAAGTTGTCTGATAAAGTGGGCAAAGCTTATACTTGGACCAGAAGGCAGAATATAGGAAACTACATGAAAACATGATTAATTCAGTGAAAATGACTGTAAACAGATGTGAACTTGTTTAGAACAGCTGAAAGAGATTTTCCAAGTCAGTTCTTAGTGTAGAAAAAGTAGCTAAGATCCGGGAAATCCTTAATTCGAGTTAAGATTACATGAAACACTGTATGAATCCTATATTCTTTACTTAAAGGAGACTAGAGTGGTAAATGTGTGTTATACAAGGCAGAATACCATTGAAATAGAGAAAGAAACACGTTCGGCAGCTTTGGAAAGCCTTACACTTCACTGAAATGTAGTACTACACTCTATAACACAGTTGAGAGACAATGTTCCCGAGCTGCCTCAGTTCATAACAGTGTGTAGGAAGGTGTTTGAGAAAGAGGGCAAAGCTTATACTTGGGCCAGAAGGCAGAATATAGGAAATTACATGAAAACATGAATAATTCAGTGAAAATGACTGTAAACAGCTGAGAACTTGTCTAGAACAGCTGAAAGAGAATCTCCAAGTCAGTTCTTATTGTAGAAAAGGTAGCTAAGATAAGGGAAATCCTTAATTCGAGTTAAGATTACATGTAACACTGTATGAATCCTATATTTTTTCTTAAAGGAGACTAGAGTGGTAAATGTGTGTTATACAAGGCAGAATACCATTGAAATAGAGAAAGAAACACGTTCGGCAGCTTTGGAAAGCCTTACACTTCACTGAAATGTAGTACTACACTCTATAACACAGTTGAGAGACAATGTTCCCGAGCTGCCTCAGTTCATAACAGTGTGTAGGAAGGTGTTTGATAAAGAGGGCAAAGCTTATACTTCGGCCAGAAGGCAGAATATAGGAAACTACATGAAAACATGATTAATTCAGTGAAAATGACTGTAAACAGATGTGACCTTGTTTAGAACAGCTGAAAGAGAACCTCCAAGTCAGTTCTTAGTGTAGAAAAGGTAGCTAAGATCTGGGAAATCCTTAATTCGAGTTAAGATTACATGAAACACTGTATGAATCCTATATTCTTTACTTAAAGGAGACTAGAGTGCTAAATGTGTGTTATACAAGGCAGAATACCATTGAAATAGAGAAAGAAACACGTTCGACAGCTTTGGAAAGCCTTACAATTCACTGAAATCTAGTACTGCACTCTATAACACAGTTGAGAGACAATGTTCAATAGCTGACTCAGTACTTAACAGTGTGTAGGAAGTTGTTTGATAAAGTGGGCAAAGCTTATACTTGGACCAGAAGGCAGAATATAGGAAACTACATGAAAACATGATTAATTCAGTGAAAATGACTGTAAACAGATGTGAACTTGTTTAGAACAGCTGAAAGAGATTTTCCAAGTCAGTTCTTAGTGTAGAAAAAGTAGCTAAGATCCGGGAAATCCTTAATTCGAGTTAAGATTACATGAAACACTGTATGAATCTTATATTCTTTACTTAAAGGAGACTAGAGTGGTAAATGTGTGTTATACAAGGCAGAATACCATTGAAATAGAGAAAGAAACACGTTCGGCAGCTTTGGAAAGCCTTACACTTCACTGAAATGTAGTACTACACTCTATAACACAGTTGAGAGACAATGTTCCGGAGCTGCCTCAGTTCATAACAGTGTGTAGGAAGGTGTTTGATAAAGAGGGCAAAGCTTATACTTGGGCCAGAAGGCAGAATATAGGAAATTACATGAAAACATGAATAATTCAGTGAAAATGACTGTAAACAGCTGAGAACTTGTCTAGAACAGCTGAAAGAGAATCTCCAAGTCAGTTCTTATTGTAGAAAAGGTAGCTAAGATAAGAGAAATCCTTAATTCCAGTTAAGATCACATGTAACACTGTATGAATCCTATATTCTTTACTTAAGGGAGACTAGAGTGGTAAATGTGTGTTATACAAGGCAGAATACCATTGAAATAGAGAAAGAAACATGTTCGGCAGCTTTGGAAAGCCTTACACTTCACTGAAATGTAGTACTACACTCTATAACACAGTTGAGAGACAATGTTCCCAAGCTGCCTCAGTTCATAACAGTGTGTAGGAAGGTGTTTGATAAAGAGGGCAAAGCTTATACTTGGGCCAGAAGGCAGAATATTGGAAACTACATGAAAACATGAATAATTCAGTGAAAATGACTGTAAACAGATGAGAACTGGCTTAGAACAGCTGAAAGAGAATCTCCAAGTCAGTTCTTAGTGTAGAAAAGGTAGCTAAGATCCGGGAAATCCTTAATTCGAGTTAAGATTACATGAAACACTGTATGAATCCTATATTCTTTACTTAAAGGAGACTAGAGTGGTAAATGTGTGTTATACAAGGCAGAATACCATTGAAATAGAGAAAGAAACACGTTCGGCAGCTTTGGAAAGCCTTACACTTCACTGAAATGTAGTACTACACTCTATAACACAGTTGAGAGACAATGTTCCCGAGCTGCCTCAGTTCATAACAGTGTGTAGGAAGGTGTTTGATAAAGAGGGCAAAGCTTATACTTGGGCCAGAAGGCAGAATATAGGAAATTTCATGAAAACATGAATAATTCAGTGAAAATAACTGTAAACAGCTGAGAACTTGTCTAGAACAGCTGAAAGAGAATCTCCAAGTCAGTTCTTATTGTAGAAAAGGTAGCTAAGATAAGGGAAATCCTTAATTCGAGTTAAGATTACATGTAACACTGTATGAATCCTATATTCTTTACTTAAAGGAGACTAGAGTGGTAAATGTGTGTTATACAAGGCAGAATACCATTGAAATAGAGAAAGAAACACGTTCGGCAGCTTTGGAAAGCCTTACACTTCACTGAAATGTAGTACTACACTCTATAACACAGTTGAGAGACAATGTTCCCGAGCTGCCTCAGTTCATAACAGTGTGTAGGAAGGTGTTTGATAAAGAGGGCAAAGCTTATACTTGGGCCAGAAGGCAGAATATAGGAAACTACATGAAAACAT
The DNA here is from genome assembly GCF_964339955.1 of Pipistrellus hanaki. Taxonomy (NCBI): domain Eukaryota; kingdom Metazoa; phylum Chordata; class Mammalia; order Chiroptera; family Vespertilionidae; genus Pipistrellus; species Pipistrellus hanaki. The sequence goes on along the minus strand of NW_028182298.1, from coordinate 805,358 downwards.
GAATAATTCAGTGAAAATGACTGTAAACAGATGAGAACTTGTCTAGAACAGCTGAAAGAGAATCTCCAAGTCAGTTCTTAGTGTAGAAAAGGTAGCTAAGAGAAGGAAAATCCTTAATTCCAGTTAAGATCACATGAAACACTGCATGAATCCTATATTGTTTACTTAAAGGAGACTAGAGTGTTAAATGTGTGTTATACAAGGCAGAATACCATTGAAATAGAGAAAGAAACACGTTCGGCAGCTTTGGAAAGCCTTACACTTCACTGAAATGTAGTACTACACTCTATAACACAGTTGAGAGACAATGTTCCCAAGCTGCCTCAGTTCATAACAGTGTGTAGGAAGTTGTTTCATAAAGTGGGCAAAGCTTATACTTGGACCAGAAGGCAGAATATAGGAAACTACATGAAAACATGATTAATTCAGTGAAAATGACTGTAAACAGATGTGAACTTGTTTGGAACAGCTGAAAGAGATTCTCCAAGTCAGTTCTTAGTGTAGAAAAGGTAGCTAAGATCCGGGAAATCCTTAATTCGAGTTAAGATTACATGAAACACTGTATGAATACTATATTCTTTACTTAAAGGAGACTAGAGTGGTAAATGTGTGTTATACAAGGCAGAATACCATTGAAATAGAGAAAGAAACACGTTCGGCAGCTTTGGAAAGCCTTACACTTCACTGAAATGTAGTACTGCACTCTATAACACAGTTGAGAGACAATGTTCAATAGCTGACTCAGTACTTAACAGTGTGTAGGAAGTTGTTTGATAAAGTGGGCAAAGCTTATACTTGGACCAGAAGGCAGAATATAGGAAACTACATGAAAACATGATTAATTCAGTGAAAATGACTGTAAACAGATGTGAACTTGTTTAGAACAGCTGAAAGAGATTTTCCAAGTCAGTTCTTAGTGTAGAAAAAGTAGCTAAGATCCGGGAAATCCTTAATTCGAGTTAAGATTACATGAAACACTGTATGAATCCTATATTCTTTACTTAAAGGAGACTAGAGTGGTAAATGTGTGTTATACAAGGCAGAATACCATTGAAATAGAGAAAGAAACACGTTCGGCAGCTTTGGAAAGCCTTACACTTCACTGAAATGTAGTACTACACTCTATAACACAGTTGAGAGACAATGTTCCGGAGCTGCCTCAGTTCATAACAGTGTGTAGGAAGGTGTTTGATAAAGAGGGCAAAGCTTATACTTGGGCCAGAAGGCAGAATATAGGAAATTACATGAAAACATGAATAATTCAGTGAAAATGACTGTAAACAGCTGAGAACTTGTCTAGAACAGCTGAAAGAGAATCTCCAAGTCAGTTCTTATTGTAGAAAAGGTAGCTAAGATAAGAGAAATCCTTAATTCCAGTTAAGATCATATGTAACACTGTATGAATCCTATATTCTTTACTTAAGGGAGACTAGAGTGGTAAATGTGTGTTATACAAGGCAGAATACCATTGAAATAGAGAAAGAAACATGTTCGGCAGCTTTGGAAAGCCTTACACTTCACTGAAATGTAGTACTACACTCTATAACACAGTTGAGAGACAATGTTCCCAAGCTGCCTCAGTTCATAACAGTGTGTAGGAAGGTGTTTGATAAAGAGGGCAAAGCTTATACTTGGGCCAGAAGGCAGAATATTGGAAACTACATGAAAACATGAATAATTCAGTGAAAATGACTGTAAACAGATGAGAACTGGCTTAGAACAGCTGAAAGAGAATCTCCAAGTCAGTTCTTAGTGTAGAAAAGGTAGCTAAGATCCGGGAAATCCTTAATTCGAGTGAAGATTACATGAAACACTGTATGAATCCTATATTGTTTACTTAAAGGAGACTAGAGTGGTAAATGTGTGTTATACAAGGCAGAATACCATTGAAATAGAGAAAGAAACACGTTCGGCAGCTTTGGAAAGCCTTACACTTCACTGAAATGTAGTACTACACTCTATAACACAGTTGAGAGACAATGTTCAATAGCTGCCTCAGTACTTAACAGTGTGTAGGAAATTGTTTGATAAAGTGGGCAAAGCTTATACTTGGGCCAGAAGGCAGAATATAGGAAACTACATGAAAACATGATTAATTCAGTGAAAATGACTGTAAACAGATGTGAACTTGTTTAGAACAGCTGAAAGAGATTCTCCAAGTCAGTTCTTAGTGTAGAAAAGGTAGCTAAGATCCGGGAAATCATTAATTCGAGTTAAGATTACATGAAACACTGTATGAATCCTATATTCTTTACTTAAAGGAGACTAGAGTGGTAAATGTGTGTTATACAAGGCAGAATACCATTGAAATAGAGAAAGAAACACGTTCGGCAGCTTTGGAAAGCCTTACACTTCACTGAAATGTAGTACTACACTCTATAACGCAGTTGAGAGACAATGTTCAATAGCTGCCTCAGTACTTAACAGTGTGTAGGAAGTTGTCTGATAAAGTGGGCAAAGCTTATACTTGGACCAGAAGGCAGAATATAGGAAACTACATGAAAACATGATTAATTCAGTGAAAATGACTGTAAACAGATGTGAACTTGTTTAGAACAGCTGAAAGAGATTTTCCAAGTCAGTTCTTAGTGTAGAAAAAGTAGCTAAGATCCGGGAAATCCTTAATTCGAGTTAAGATTACATGAAACACTGTATGAATCCTATATTCTTTACTTAAAGGAGACTAGAGTGGTAAATGTGTGTTATACAAGGCAGAATACCATTGAAATAGAGAAAGAAACACATTCGGCAGCTTTGGAAAGCCTTACACTTCACTGAAATGTAGTACTACACTCTATAACACAGTTGAGAGACAATGTTCCCGAGCTGCCTCAGTTCATAACAGTGTGTAGGAAGGTGTTTGATAAAGAGGGCAAAGCTTATACTTGGGCCAGAAGGCAGAATATAGGAAATTTCATGAAAACATGAATAATTCAGTGAAAATAACTGTAAACAGCTGAGAACTTGTCTAGAACAGCTGAAAGAGAATCTCCAAGTCAGTTCTTAGTGTAGAAAAGGTAGCTAAGAGAAGGAAAATCCTTAATTCCAGTTAAGATCACATGTAACACTGTATGAATCCTATATTCTTTACTTAAGGGAGACTAGAGTGGTAAATGTGTGTTATACAAGGCAGAATACCATTGAAATAGAGAAAGAAACACGTTCGGCAGCTTTGGAAAGCCTTACACTTCACTGAAATGTAGTACTACACTCTATAACACAGTTGAGAGACAATGTTCCCAAGCTGCCTCAGTTCATAACAGTGTGTAGGAAGGTGTTTGATAAAGAGGGCAAAGCTTATACTTGGGCCAGAAGGCAGAATATTGGAAACTACATGAAAACATGAATAATTCAGTGAAAATGACTGTAAACAGATGAGAACTGGTTTAGAACAGCTGAAAGAGAATCTCCAAGTCAGTTCTTAGTGTAGAAAAGGTAGCTAAGATCCGGGAAATCCTTAATTCGAGTTAAGATTACATGAAACACTGTATGAATCCTATATTGTTTACTTAAAGGAGACTAGAGTGGTAAATGTGTGTTATACAAGGCAGAATACCATTGAAATAGAGAAAGAAACACGTTCGGCAGCTTTGGAAAGCCTTACACTTCACTGAAATGTAGTACTACACTCTATAACACAGTTGAGAGACAATGTTCAATAGCTGCCTCAGTACTTAACAGTGTGTAGGAAATTGTTTGATAAAGTGGGCAAAGCTTATACTTGGGCCAGAAGGCAGAATATAGGAAACTACATGAAAACATGATTAATTCAGTGAAAATGACTGTAAACAGATGTGAACTTGTTTAGAACAGGTGAAAGAGATTCTACAAGTCAGTTCTTAGTGTAGAAAAGGTAGCTAAGATCCGGGAAATCCTTAATTCGAGTTAAGATTACATGAAACACTGTATGAATCCTATATTCTTTACTTAAAGGAGACTACAGTGGTAAATGTGTGTTACACACGGCAGAATACCATTAAAATAGAGAAAGAAACATGTTCGGCAGCTTTGGAAAGCCTTACACTGCACTGAAATGTAGTACTACACTCTATAACACAGTTGAGAGACAATGTTCAATAGCTGCCTCAGTACTTAACAGTGTGTAGGAAGTTGTTTGATAAAGTGGGCAAAGCTGATACTTGGACCAGAAGGCAGAATATAGGAAACTACATGAAAACATGATTAATTCAGTGAAAATGACTGTAAACAGATGTGAACTTGTTTAGAACAGCTGAAAGAGATTCTCCAAGTCAGTTCTTAGTGTAGAAAAGGTAGCTAAGATCCGGGAAATCCTTAATTCGAGTTAAGATTACATGAAACACTGTATGAATCCTATATTGTTTACTTAAAGGAGACTAGAGTGGTAAATGTGTGTTATACAAGGCAGAATACCATTGAAATAGAGAAAGAAACACGTTCGGCAGCTTTGGAAAGCCTTACACTTCACTGAAATGTAGTACTACACTCTATAACACAGTTGAGAGACAATGTTCCCAAGCTGCCTCAGTTCATAACAGTGTGTAGGAAGGTGTTTGATAAAGAGGGCAAAGCTTATACTTGGGCCAGAAGGCAGAATATTGGAAACTACATGAAAACATGAATAATTCAGTGAAAATGACTGTAAACAGATGAGAACTTGTTTAGAACAGCTGAAAGAGAATCTCCAAGTCAGTTCTTAGTGTAGAAAAGGTAGCTAAGATCCGGGAAATCCTTAATTCGAGTTAAGATTACATGAAACACTGTATGAATCCTATATTGTTTACTTAAAGGAGACTAGAGTGGTAAATGTGTGTTATACAAGGCAGAATACCATTGAAATAGAGAAAGAAACACGTTCCGCAGCTTTGGAAAGCCTTACACTTCACTGAAATGTAGTACTACACTCTATAACACAGTTGAGAGACAATGTTCAATAGCTGCCTCAGTACTTAACAGTGTGTAGGAAATTGTTTGATAAAGTGGGCAAAGCTTATACTTGGGCCAGAAGGCAGAATATAGGAAACTACATGAAAACATGATTAATTCAGTGAAAATGACTGTAAACAGATGTGAACTTGTTTAGAACAGCTGAAAGAGATTCTACAAGTCAGTTCTTAGTGTAGAAAAGGTAGCTAAGATCCGGGAAATCCTTAATTCGAGTTAAGATTACATGAAACACTGTATGAATCCTATATTCTTTACTTAAAGGAGACTACAGTGGTAAATGTGTGTTACACACGGCAGAATACCATTAAAATAGAGAAAGAAACATGTTCGGCAGCTTTGGAAAGCCTTACACTGCACTGAAATGTAGTACTACACTCTATAACACAGTTGAGAGACAATGTTCAATAGCTGCCTCAGTACTTAACAGTGTGTAGGAAGTTGTTTGATAAAGTGGGCAAAGCTGATACTTGGACCAGAAGGCAGAATATAGGAAACTACATGAAAACATGATTAATTCAGTGAAAATGACTGTAAACAGATGTGAACTTGTTTAGAACAGCTGAAAGAGATTCTCCAAGTCAGTTCTTAGTGTAGAAAAGGTAGCTAAGATAAGGGAAATCCTTAATTCGAGTTAAGATTACATGAAACACTGTATGAATCCTATATTCTTTACTTAAAGGAGACTAGAGTGGTAAATGTGTGTTATACAAGGCAGAATACCATTGAAATAGAGAAAGAAACCCGTTCGGCAGCTTTGGAAAGCCTTACACTTCACTGAAATGTAGTACTACACTCTATAACACAGTTGAGAGACAATGTTCAATATCTGACTCAGTACTTAACAGTGTGTAGGAAGTTGTTTGATAAAGTGGGCAAAGCTTATACTTGGACCAGAAGGCAGAATATAGGAAACTACATGAAAACATGATTAATTCAGTGAAAATGACTGTAAACAGATGTGAACTTGTTTAGAACAGCTGAAAGAGATTTTCCAAGTCAGTTCTTAGTGTAGAAAAAGTAGCTAAGATCCGGGAAATCCTTAATTCGAGTTAAGATTACATGAAACACTGTATGAATCCTATATTCTTTACTTAAAGGAGACTAGAGTGGTAAATGTGTGTTATACAAGGCAGAATACCATTGAAATAGAGAAAGAAACACATTCGGCAGCTTTGGAAAGCCTTACACTTCACTGAAATGTAGTACTACACTCTATAACACAGTTGAGAGACAATGTTCCCGAGCTGCCTCAGTTCATAACAGTGTGTAGGAAGGTGTTTGATAAAGAGGGCAAAGCTTATACTTGGGCCAGAAGGCAGAATATAGGAAATTTCATGAAAACATGAATAATTCAGTGAAAATAACTGTAAACAGCTGAGAACTTGTCTAGAACAGCTGAAAGAGAATCTCCAAGTCAGTTCTTAGTGTAGAAAAGGTAGCTAAGAGAAGGAAAATCCTTAATTCCAGTTAAGATCACATGTAACACTGTATGAATCCTATATTCTTTACTTAAGGGAGACTAGAGTGGTAAATGTGTGTTATACAAGGCAGAATACCATTGAAATAGAGAAAGAAACACGTTCGGCAGCTTTGGAAAGCCTTACACTTCACTGAAATGTAGTACTACACTCTATAACACAGTTGAGAGACAATGTTCCCAAGCTGCCTCAGTTCATAACAGTGTGTAGGAAGGTGTTTGATAAAGAGGGCAAAGCTTATACTTGGGCCAGAAGGCAGAATATTGGAAACTACATGAAAACATGAATAATTCAGTGAAAATGACTGTAAACAGATGAGAACTGGTTTAGAACAGCTGAAAGAGAATCTCCAAGTCAGTTCTTAGTGTAGAAAAGGTAGCTAAGATCCGGGAAATCCTTAATTCGAGTTAAGATTACATGAAACACTGTATGAATCCTATATTGTTTACTTAAAGGAGACTAGAGTGGTAAATGTGTGTTATACAAGGCAGAATACCATTGAAATAGAGAAAGAAACACGTTCGGCAGCTTTGGAAAGCCTTACACTTCACTGAAATGTAGTACTACACTCTATAACACAGTTGAGAGACAATGTTCAATAGCTGCCTCAGTACTTAACAGTGTGTAGGAAATTGTTTGATAAAGTGGGCAAAGCTTATACTTGGGCCAGAAGGCAGAATATAGGAAACTACATGAAAACATGATTAATTCAGTGAAAATGACTGTAAACAGATGTGAACTTGTTTAGAACAGCTGAAAGAGATTCTACAAGTCAGTTCTTAGTGTAGAAAAGGTAGCTAAGATCCGGGAAATCCTTAATTCGAGTTAAGATTACATGAAACACTGTATGAATCCTATATTCTTTACTTAAAGGAGACTACAGTGGTAAATGTGTGTTACACACGGCAGAATACCATTAAAATAGAGAAAGAAACATGTTCGGCAGCTTTGGAAAGCCTTACACTGCACTGAAATGTAGTACTACACTCTATAACACAGTTGAGAGACAATGTTCAATAGCTGCCTCAGTACTTAACAGTGTGTAGGAAGTTGTTTGATAAAGTGGGCAAAGCTGATACTTGGACCAGAAGGCAGAATATAGGAAACTACATGAAAACATGATTAATTCAGTGAAAATGACTGTAAACAGATGTGAACTTGTTTAGAACAGCTGAAAGAGATTCTCCAAGTCAGTTCTTAGTGTAGAAAAGGTAGCTAAGATCCGGGAAATCCTTAATTCGAGTTAAGATTACATGAAACACTGTATGAATCCTATATTGTTTACTTAAAGGAGACTAGAGTGGTAAATGTGTGTTATACAAGGCAGAATACCATTGAAATAGAGAAAGAAACACGTTCGGCAGCTTTGGAAAGCCTTACACTTCACTGAAATGTAGTACTACACTCTATAACACAGTTGAGAGACAATGTTCCCAAGCTGCCTCAGTTCATAACAGTGTGTAGGAAGGTGTTTGATAAAGAGGGCAAAGCTTATACTTGGGCCAGAAGGCAGAATATTGGAAACTACATGAAAACATGAATAATTCAGTGAAAATGACTGTAAACAGATGAGAACTGGTTTAGAACAGCTGAAAGAGAATCTCCAAGTCAGTTCTTAGTGTAGAAAAGGTAGCTAAGATCCGGGAAATCCTTAATTCGAGTTAAGATTACATGAAACACTGTATGAATCCTATATTGTTTACTTAAAGGAGACTAGAGTGGTAAATGTGTGTTATACAAGGCAGAATACCATTGAAATAGAGAAAGAAACACGTTCCGCAGCTTTGGAAAGCCTTACACTTCACTGAAATGTAGTACTACACTCTATAACACAGTTGAGAGACAATGTTCAATAGCTGCCTCAGTACTTAACAGTGTGTAGGAAATTGTTTGATAAAGTGGGCAAAGCTTATACTTGGGCCAGAAGGCAGAATATAGGAAACTACATGAAAACATGATTAATTCAGTGAAAATGACTGTAAACAGATGTGAACTTGTTTAGAACAGCTGAAAGAGATTCTACAAGTCAGTTCTTAGTGTAGAAAAGGTAGCTAAGATCCGGGAAATCCTTAATTCGAGTTAAGATTACATGAAACACTGTATGAATCCTATATTCTTTACTTAAAGGAGACTACAGTGGTAAATGTGTGTTACACACGGCAGAATACCATTAAAATAGAGAAAGAAACATGTTCGGCAGCTTTGGAAAGCCTTACACTGCACTGAAATGTAGTACTACACTCTATAACACAGTTGAGAGACAATGTTCAATAGCTGCCTCAGTACTTAACAGTGTGTAGGAAGTTGTTTGATAAAGTGGGCAAAGCTGATACTTGGACCAGAAGGCAGAATATAGGAAACTACATGAAAACATGATTAATTCAGTGAAAATGACTGTAAACAGATGTGAACTTGTTTAGAACAGCTGAACGAGATTCTCCAAGTCAGTTCTTAGTGTAGAAAAGGTAGCTAAGATAAGGGAAATCCTTAATTCGAGTTAAGATTACATGAAACACTGTATGAATCCTATATTCTTTACTTAAAGGAGACTAGAGTGGTAAATGTGTGTTATACAAGGCAGAATACCATTGAAATAGAGAAAGAAACCCGTTCGGCAGCTTTGGAAAGCCTTACACTTCACTGAAATGTAGTACTACACTCTATAACACAGTTGAGAGACAATGTTCAATATCTGACTCAGTACTTAACAGTGTGTAGGAAGTTGTTTGATAAAGTGGGCAAAGCTTATACTTGGACCAGAAGGCAGAATATAGGAAACTACATGAAAACATGATTAATTCAGTGAAAATGACTGTAAACAGATGTGAACTTGTTTAGAACAGCTGAAAGAGATTCTCCAAGTTAGTTCTTAGTGTAGAAAAGGTAGCTAAGATCCGGGAAATCCTTAATTCGAGTTAAGATTACATGAAACACTGTATGAATCCTATATTCTTTACTTAAAGGAGACTAGAGTGGTAAATGTGTGTTATACAAGGCAGAATACCATTGAAATAGAGAAAGAAATACGTTCGGCAGCTTTGGAAAGCCTTACACTTCACTGAAATGTGGTACTACACTCTATAACACAGTTGAGAGACAATGTTCCCTAGCTGCCTCAGTTCATAACAGTGTGTAGGAAGGTGTTTGATAAAGAGGGCAAAGCTTATACTTGGGCCAGAAGGCAGAATATAGGAAACTACATGAAAACATGAATAATTCAGTGAAAATGACTGTAAACAGATGAGAACTTGTCTAGAACACCTGAAAGAGAATCTCCAAGTCAGTTCTTAGTGTAAAAAAGGTAGCTAAGAGAAGGAAAATCCTTAATTCCAGTTAAGATCACATGAAACACTGCATGAATCCTATATTGTTTACTTAAAGGAGACTAGAGTGGTAAATGTGTGTTATACAAGGCAGAATACCATTGAAATAGAGAAAGAAACACGTTCGGCAGCTTTGGAAAGCCTTACACTTCACTGAAATGTAGTACTACACTCTATAACACAGTTGAAAGACAATGTTCCCAAGCTGCCTCAGTTCATAACAGTGTGTAGGAAGGTGTTTGATAAAGAGGGCAAAGCTTATACTTGGGCCAGAAGGCAGAATATAGGAAACTACATGAAAACATGAATAATTCAGTGAAAATGACTGTAAACAGATGAGAACTGGTTTAGAACAGCGGAAAGAGAATCTCTAAGTCAGTTCTTAGTGTAGAAAAGGTAGGTAAGATAAGGGAAATACTTAATTCCAGTTAAGATCACATGAAACACTGTATGAATCCTATATTCTTTACTTAAAGAAGACTACAGTGGTAAATGTGTGTTATACAAGGCAGAATACCATTGAAATAGAGAAAGAAACACGTTCGGCAGCTTTGGAAAGCCTTACACTTCACTGAAATGTAGTACTACACTCTATAACACAGTTGAGAGACAATGTTCCCGAGCTGCCTCAGTTCATAACAGTGTGTAGGAAGTTGTTTGATAAAGTGGGCAAAGCTTATACTTGGACCAGAAGGCAGAATATAGGAAACTACATGAAAACATGATTAATTCAGTGAAAATGACTGTAAACAGATGTGACCTTGTTTAGAACAGCTGAAAGAGATTCTCCAAGTCAGTTCTTAGTGTAGAAAAGGTAGCTAAGCTCTGGGAAATCCTTAATTCGAGTTAAGATTACATGAAACACTGTATGAATCCTATATTCTTTACTTAAAGGAGACTAGAGTGGTAAATGTGTGTTATACAAGGCAGAATACCATTGAAATAGAGAAAGAAACACGTTCGGCAGCTTTGGAAAGCCTTACACTTCACTGAAATGTAGTACTACACTCTATAACACAGTTGAGAGACAATGTTCCCAAGCTGCCTCAGTTCATAACAGTGTGTAGGAAGGTGTTTGATAAAGAGGGCAAAGCTTATACTTGGGCCAGAAGGCAGAATATAGGAAACTACATGAAAACATGAATAATTCAGTGAAAATGACTGTAAACAGATGAGAACTCGTTTAGAACAGCGGAAAGAGAATCTCTAAGTCAGTTCTTAGTGTAGAAAAGGTAGGTAAGATAAGGGAAATACTTAATTCCAGTTATGATCACCTGAAACACTGTATGAATCCTATATTCTTTACTTAAAGGAGACTAGAGTGGTAAATGTGTGTTATACAAGGCAGAATACCATTGAAATAGAGAAAGAAACACGTTCGGCAGCTTTGGAAAGCCTTACACTTCACTGAAATGTAGTACTACACTCTATAACACAGTTGAGAGACAATGTTCCCGAGCTGCCTCAGTTCATAACAGTGTGTAGGAAGTTGTTTGATAAAGTGGGCAAAGCTTATACTTGGGCCAGAAGGCAGAATATAGGAAACTACATGAAAACATGAATAATTCAGTGAAAATGACTGTAAACAGTTGAGAACTTTTTTAGAACAGCTGAAAGAGATCCTCCAAGTCAGTTCTTAGTGTAGGAAAGGTAGCTAAATCCGGAAAATCCTTAATTCCAGTTAAGATCACATGAAACACTGTATGAATCCTATATTCTTTACTTAAAGGAGACTACAGTGGTAAATGTGTGTTATACAAGGCAGAATACCATTGAAATAGAGAAAGAAACACGTTCGGCAGCTTTGGAAAGCCTTACACTTCACTGAAATGTAGTACTACACTCTATAACACAGTTGAGAGACAATGTTCCCAAGCTGCCTCAGTTCATAACAGTGTGTAGGAAGGTGTTTGATAAAGAGGGCAAAGCTTATACTTGGGCCAGAAGGCAGAATATAGGAAACTACATGAAAACATGATTAATTCAGTGAAAATGACTGTAAACAGATGTGAACTTGTTTAGAACAGCTGAAAGAGATTCTCCAAGTCAGTTCTTAGTGTAGAAAAGGTAGCTAAGATCCGGGAAATCCTTAATTCGAGTTAAGATTACATGAAACACTGTATGAATCCTATATTCTTTACTTAAAGGAGACTAGAGTGGTAAATGTGTGTTATACAAGGCAGAATACCATTGAAATAGAGAAAGAAATACGTTCGGCAGCTTTGGAAAGCCTTACACTTCACTGAAATGTAGTACTACACTCTATAACACAGTTGAGAGACAATGTTCCCGAGCTGCCTCAGTTCATAACAGTGTGTAGGAAGGTGTTTGATAAAGAGGGCAAAGCTTATACTTGGGCCAGAAGGCAGAATATAGGAAACTACATGAAAACATGAATAATTCAGTGAAAATGACTGTAAACAGATGAGAACTTGTCTAGAACACCTGAAAGAGAATCTCCAAGTCAGTTCTTAGTGTAAAAAAGGTAGCTAAGAGAAGGAAAATCCTTAATTCCAGTTAAGATCACATGAAACACTGCATGAATCCTATATTGTTTACTTAAAGGAGACTAGAGTGGTAAATGTGTGTTATACAAGGCAGAATACCATTGAAATAGAGAAAGAAACACGTTCGGCAGCTTTGGAAAGCCTTACACTTCACTGAAATGTAGTACTACACTCTATAACACAGTTGAGAGACAATGTTCCCGAGCTGCCTCAGTTCATAACAGTGTGTAGGAAGTTGTTTGATAAAGTGGGCAAAGCTTATACTTGGACCAGAAGGCAGAATATAGGAAACTACATGAAAACATGATTAATTCAGTGAAAATGACTGTAAACAGATGTGACCTTGTTTAGAACAGCTGAAAGAGATTCTCCAAGTCAGTTCTTAGTGTAGAAAAGGTAGCTAAGCTCTGGGAAATCCTTAATTCGAGTTAAGATTACATGAAACACTGTATGAATCCTATATTCTTTACTTAAAGGAGACTAGAGTGGTAAATGTGTGTTATACAAGGCAGAATACCATTGAAATAGAGAAAGAAACACGTTCGGCAGCTTTGGAAAGCCTTACACTTCACTGAAATGTAGTACTACACTCTATAACACAGTTGAGAGACGATGTTCCCAAGCTGCCTCAGTTCATAACAGTGTGTAGGAAGGTGTTTGATAAAGAGGGCAAAGCTTATACTTGGGCCAGAAGGCAGAATATAGGAAACTACATGAAAACATGAATAATTCAGTGAAAATGACTGTAAACAGATGAGAACTCGTTTAGAACAGCGGAAAGAGAATCTCTAAGTCAGTTCTTAGTGTAGAAAAGGTAGGTAAGATAAGGGAAATACTTAATTCCAGTTATGATCACCTGAAACACTGTATGAATCCTATATTCTTTACTTAAAGGAGACTAGAGTGGTAAATGTGTGTTATACAAGGCAGAATACCATTGAAATAGAGAAAGAAACACGTTCGGCAGCTTTGGAAAGCCTTACACTTCACTGAAATGTAGTAGTACACTCTATAACACAGTTGAGAGACAATGTTCCCGAGCTGCCTCAGTTCATAACAGTGTGTAGGAAGTTGTTTGATAAAGTGGGCAAAGCTTATACTTGGGCCAGAAGGCAGAATATAGGAAACTACATGAAAACATGAATAATTCAGTGAAAATGACTGTAAACAGTTGAGAACTTTTTTAGAACAGCTGAAAGAGATCCTCCAAGTCAGTTCTTAGTGTAGGAAAGGTAGCTAAATCCGGAAAATCCTTAATTCCAGTTAAGATCACATGAAACACTGTATGAATCCTATATTCTTTACTTAAAGAGACTACAGTGGTAAATGTGTGTTATACAAGGCAGAATACCATTGAAATAGAGAAAGAAACACGTTCGGCAGCTTTGGAAAGCCTTACACTTCACTGAAATGTAGTACTACACTCTATAACAGAGTTGAGAGACAATGTTCAATAGCTGCCTCAGTACTTAACAGTGTGTAGGAAGTTGTTTGATAAAGTGGGCAAAGCTTATACTTGGGCCAGAAGGCAGAATATAGGAAACTACATGAAAACATGATTAATTCAGTGAAAATGACTGTAAACAGATGTGAACTTGTTTAGAACAGCTGAAAGAGATTCTCCAAGTCAGTGCTTAGTGTAGAAAAGGTAGCTAAGATCTTGGAAATCCTTAATTCGTGTTAAGATTACATGAAACACTGTATGAATCCTATATTGTTTACTTAAAGGAGACTAGAGTGGTAAATGTGTGTTATACAAGGCAGAATACCATTGAAATAGAGAAAGAAACACGTTCGGCAGCTTTGGAAAGCCTTACACTTCACAGAAATGTAGTACTACACTCTATAACACAGTTGAGAGACAATGTTCAATAGCTGCCTCAGTACTTAACAGTGTGTAGGAAATTGTTTGATAAAGTGGGCAAAGCTTATACTTGGGCCAGAAGGCAGAATATAGGAAACTACATGAAAACATGATTAATTCAGAGAAAATGACTGTAAACAGATGTGAACTTGTTTAGAACAGCTGAAAGAGATTCTCCAAGTCAGTTCTTAGTGTAGAAAAGGTAGCTAAGATCCGGGAAATCCTTAATTCGAGTTAAGATTACATGAAACACTGTATGAATCCTATATTCTTTACTTAAAGGAGACTACAGTGGTAAATGTGTGTTATACACAGCAGAATACCATTAAAATAGAGAAAGAAACATGTTCGGCAGCTTTGGAAAGCCTTACACTTCACTGAAATGTAGTACTACACTCTATAACACAGTTGAGAGACAATGTTCAATAGCTGCCTCAGTACTTAACAGTGTGTAGGAAGTTGTTTGATAAAGTGTGCAAAGCTGATACTTGGACCAGAAGGCAGAATATAGGAAACTACATGAAAACATGATTAATTCAGTGAAAATGACTGTAAACAGATGAGAACTTGTTTAGAACAGCTGAAAGAGATTCTCCAAGTCAGTTCTTAGTGTAGAAAAGGTAGCTAAGCTCTGGGAAATCCTTAATTCGAGTTAAGATTACATGAAACACTGTATGAATCCTATATTCTTTACTTAAAGGAGACTAGAGTGGTAAATGTGTGTTATACAAGGCAGAATACCATTGAAAAAGAGAAAGAAACACGTTCGGCAGCTTTGGAAAGCCTTACACTTCACTGAAATGTAGTACTACACTCTATAACACAGTTGAGAGAAAATGTTCCCAAGCTGCCTCAGTTCATAACAGTGTGTAGGAAGGTGTTTGATAAAGAGGGCAAAGCTTATACTTGGGCCAGAAGGCAGAATATAGGAAACTACATGAAAACATGAATAATTCAGTGAAAATGACTATAAACAGATGAGAACTGGTTTAGAACAGCTGAAAGAGAATCTCCAAGTCAGTTCTTAGTGTAGAAAAGGTAGCTAATATCCGGGAAATCCTTAATTCGAGTTAAGATTACATGAAACACTGTATGAATCCTATATTCTTTACTTAAAGGAGACTAGAGTGGTAAATGTGTGTTATACAAGGAAGAATACCATTGAAATAGAGAAAGAAACACGTTCGGCAGCTTTGGAAAGCCTTACACTTCACTGAAATGTAGTACTACACTCTATAACACAGTTGAGAGACAATGTTCCCGAGCTGCCTCAGTTCATAACAGTGTGTAGGAAGGTGTTTGATAAAGAGGGCAAAGCTTATACTTGGGCCAGAAGGCAGAATATAGGAAATTACATGAAAACATGAATAATTCAGTGAAAATGACTGTAAAGAGATGAGAACTTGTCTAGAACAGCTGAAAGAGAATCTCCAAGTCAGTTCTTATTGTAGAAAAGGTAGCTAAGATAAGGGAAATCCTTAATTCCAGTTAAGATCACATGAAACACTGTATGAATCCTATATTCTTTACTTAAAGGAGACTAGAGTGGTAAATGTGTGTTATACAAGGCAGAATACCATTGAAATAGAGAAAGAAACACGTTCGGCAGCTTTGGAAAGCCTTACACTTCACTGAAATGTAGTACTACACTCTATAACACAGTTGAGAGAAAATGTTCCCAAGCTGCCTCAGTTCATAACAGTGTGTAGGAAGGTGTTTGATAAAGAGGGCAAAGCTTATAATTGGGCCAGAAGGCAGAATATAGGAAACTACATGAAAACATGAATAATTCAGTGAAAATGACTATAAACAGATGAGAACTGGTTTAGAACAGCTGAAAGAGAATCTCCAAGTCAGTTCTTAGTGTAGAAAAGGTAGCTAAGATCCGGGAAATCCTTAATTCGAGTTAAGATTACATGAAACACTGTATGAATCCTATATTCTTTACTTAAAGGAGACTAGAGTGGTAAATGTGTGTTATACAAGGCAGAATACCATTGAAATAGAGAAAGAAACACGTTCGGCAGCTTTGGAAAGCCTTACACTTCACTGAAATATAGTACTACACTCTATAACTCAGTTGAGAGACAATATTCCCAAGCTGCCTCAGTTCATAACAGTGTGTAGGAAGGTGTTTGATAAAGAGGGCAAAGCTTATACTTGGGCCAGAAGGCAGAATATAGGAAACTACATGAAAACATGAATAATTCAGTGAAAATGACTGTAAACAGATGACAACTGGTTTAGAACAGCTGAAAGAGAATCTCCAAGTCAGTTCTTAGTGTAGAAAAGGTAGCTAAGATCCGGGAAATCCTTAATTCGAGTTAAGATTACATGAAACACTGTATGAATCCTATATTGTTTACTTAAAGGAGACTAGAGTGGTAAATGTGTGTTAAACAAGGCAGAATACCATTGAAATAGAGAAAGAAACACGTTCGGCAGCTTTGGAAAGCCTTACACTTCACTGAAATGTAGTACTACACTCTATAACACAGTTGAGAGACAATGTTCAATAGCTGCCTCAGTACTTAACAGTGTGTAGGAAATTGTTTGATAAAGTGGACAAAGCTTATACTTGGGCCAGAAGGCAGAATATAGGAAACTACATGAAAACCTGATTAATTCAGTGAAAATGACTGTAAACAGATGTGAACTTGTTTAGAACAGCTGAAAGAGATTCTCCAAGTCAGTTCTTAGTGTAGAAAAGGTAGCTAAGATCCGGGAAATCCTTAATTCGAGTTAAGATTACATGAAACACTGTATGAATCCTATATTGTTTACTTAAAGGAGACTAGAGTGGTAAATGTGTGTTATACAAGGCAGAATACCATTGAAATAGAGAAAGAAACACGTTCGGCAGCTTTGGAAAGCCTTACACTTCACTGAAATGTAGTACTACACTCTATAACACAGTTGAGAGACAATGTTCAATAGCTGCCTCAGTTCATAACAGTGTGTAGGAAGGTGTTTGATAAAGAGGGCAAAGCTTATAATTGGGCCAGAAGGCAGAATATAGGAAACTACATGAAAACATGAATAATTCAGTGAAAATGACTATAAACAGATGAGAACTGGTTTAGAACAGCTGAAAGAGAATCTCCAAGTCAGTTCTTAGTGTAGAAAAGGTAGCTAAGATCCGGGAAATCCTTAATTCGAGTTAAGATTACATGAAACACTGTATGAATCCTATATTGTTTACTTAAAGGAGACTAGAGTGGTAAATGTGTGTTATACAAGGCAGAATACCATTGAAATAGAGAAAGAAACACGTTCGGCAGCTTTGGAAAGCCTTACACTTCACTGAAATGTAGTACTACACTCTATAACTCAGTTGAGAGACAATATTCCCAAGCTGCCTCAGTTCATAAGAGTGTGTAGGAAGGTGTTTGATAAAGAGGGAAAAGCTTATACTTGGGCCAGAAGGCAGAATATAGGAAACTACATGAAAACATGAATAATTCAGTGAAAATGACTGTAAACAGATGAGAACTGGTTTAGAACAGCTGAAAGAGAATCTCCAAGTCAGTTCTTAGTGTAGAAAAGGTAGCTAAGATCCGGGAAATCCTTAATTCGAGTTAAGATTACATGAAACACTGTATGAATCCTATATTGTTTACTTAAAGGAGACTAGAGTGGTAAATGTGTGTTATACAAGGCAGAATACCATTGAAATAGAGAAAGAAACACGTTCGGCAGCTTTGGAAAGCCTTACACTTCACTGAAATGTAGTACTACACTCTATTACACAGTTGAGAGACAATGTTCAATAGCTGCCTCAGTACTTAACAGTTTGTAGGAAATTGTTTGATAAAGTGGGCAAAGCTTATACTTGGGCCAGAAGGCAGAATATAGGAAACTACATGAAAACATGATTAATTCAGTGAAAATGACTGTAAACAGATGTGAACTTGTTTAGAACAGCTGAAAGAGATTCTCCAAGTCAGTTCTTAGTGTAGAAAAGGTAGCTAAGATCCGGGAAATCCTTAATTCGACTTAAGATTACATGAAACACTGTATGAATCCTATATTCTTTACTTAAAGGAGACTAGAGTGGTAAATGTGTGTTATACAAGGCAGAATACCATTGAAATAGAGAAAGAAACACGTTCGGCAACTTTGGAAAGCCTTACACTTCACTGAAATGTAGTACTACACTCTATAACACAGTTGAGAGACAATGTTCCCGAGCTGCCTCAGTTCATAACAGTGTGTAGGAAGTTGTTTGATAAAGTGGGCAAAGCTTATACTTGTGCCAGAAGGCAGAATATAGGAAACTACATGAAAACATGAATAATTCAGTGAAAATGACTGTAAACAGATGAGAACTTTTTTAGAACAGCTGAAAGAGATCCTCCAAGTCAGTTCTTAGTGTAGGAAAGGTAGCTAAATCCGGAAAATCCTTAATTCCAGTTAAGATCACATGAAACACTGTATAAATCCTATATTCTTTACTTAAAGGAGACTACAGTGGTAAATGTGTGTTATACAAGGCAGAATACCATTAAAATAGAGAAAGAAACACGTTCGGCAGCTTTGGAAAGCCTTACACTTCACTGAAATGTAGTACTACACTCTATAACACAGTTGAGAGACAATGTTCCCGAGCTGCCTCAGTTCATAACAGTGTGTAGGAAGTTGTTTGATAAAGTGGGCAAAGCTTATACTTGGACCAGAAGGCAGAATATAGGAAACTACATGAAAACATGATTAATTCAGTGAAAATGACTGTAAACAGATGTGAACTTGTTTGGAACAGCTGAAAGAGATTCTCCAAATCAGTTCTTAGTGGAGAAAAGGTAGCTAAGATCCGGGAAATCCTTAATTCGAGTTAAGATTACATGAAACACTGTATGAATAATATATTCTTTACTTAAAGGAGACTAGAATGGTAAATGTGTGTTATACAAGGCAGAATACCATTGAAATAGAGAAAGAAACACGTTCGGCAGCTTTGGAAAGCCTTACACTTCACTGAAATGTAGTACTACACTCTATAACACAGTTGAGAGACAATGTTCAATAGCTGACTCAGTACTTAACAGTGTGTAGGAAGTTGTTTGATAAAGTGGGCAAAGCTTATACTTGGACCAGAAGGCAGAATATAGGAAACTAAATGAAAACATGATTAATTCAGTGAAAATGACTGTAAACAGATGTGAACTTGTTTAGAACAGCTGAAAGAGATTTTCCAAGTCAGTTCTTAGTGTAGAAAAAGTAGCTAAGATCCGGGAAATCCTTAATTCGAGTTAATATTACATGAAACACTGTATGAATCCTATATTCTTTACTTAAAGGAGACTAGAGTGGTAAATGTGTGTTATACAAGGCAGAATACCATTGAAATAGAGAAAGAAACACGTTCGGCAGCTTTGGAAAGCCTTACACTTCACTGAAATGTAGTACTACACTCTATAACACAGTTGAGAGACAATGTTCCCGAGCTGCCTCAGTTCATAACAGTGTGTAGGAAGGTGTTTGATAAAGAGGGCAAAGCTTATACTTGGGCCAGAAGGCAGAATATAGGAAATTACATGAAAACATGAATAATTCAGTGAAAATGACTGTAAACAGATGAGAACTTGTCTAGAACAGCTGAAAGAGAATCTCCAAGTCAGTTCTTATTGTAGAAAAGGTAGCTAAGATCCTGGAAATCCTTAATTCCAGTTAAGATCACATGAAACACTGTATGAATCCTATATTCTTTACTTAAGGGAGACTAGAGTGGTAAATGTGTGTTATACAAGGCAGAATACCATTGAAATAGAGAAAGAAACACGTTCGGCAGCTTTGGAAAGCCTTACACTTCACTGAAATGTAGTACTACACTCTATAACACAGTTGAGAGACAATGTTCCCGAGCTGCCTCAGTTCATAACAGTGTGTAGGAAGGTGTTTGATAAAGAGGGCAAAGCTTATACTTGGGCCAGAAGGCAGAATATAGGAAATTACATGAAAACATGAATAATTCAGTGAAAATGACTGTAAACAGATGAGAACTTGTCTAGAACAGCTGAAAGAGAATCTCCAAGTCAGTTCTTATTGTAGAAAAGGTAGCTAAGATAAGGGAAATCCTTAATTCCAGTTAAGATCACATGAAACACTGTATGAATCCTACATTGTTTACTTAAAGGAGACTAGAGTGGTAAATGTGTGTTATACAAGGCAGAATACCATTGAAATAGAGAAAGAAACACGTTCGGCAGCTTTGGAAAGCCTTACACTTCACTGAAATGTAGTACTACACTCTATAACACAGTTGAGAGACAATGTTCCCAAGCTGCCTCAGTTCATAACAGTGTGTAGGAAGGTGTTTGATAAAGAGGGCAAAGCTTATACTTGGGCCAGAAGGCAGAATATAGGAAACTACATGAAAAGATGAATAATTCAGTGAAAATGACTGTAAACAGATGAGAACTGGTTTAGAACAGCTGAAAGAGAATCTCCAAGTCAGTTCTTAGTGTAGAAAAGGTAGGTAAGATAAGGGAAATACTTAATTCCAGTTAAGATCACATGAAACACTGTATGAATCCTATATTCTTTACTTAAAGGAGACTACAGTGGTAAATGTGTGTTATACAAGGCAGAATACCATTGAAATAGAGAAAGAAACACGTTCGGCAGCTTTGGAAAGCCTTACACTTCACTGAAATGTAGTACTACACTCTATAACACAGTTGAGAGACAATGTTCCCGAGCTGCCTCAGTTCATAACAGTGTGTAGGAAGTTGATTGATAAAGTGGGCAAAGCTTATACTTGGACCAGAAGGCAGAATATAGGAAACTACATGAAAACATGATTAATTCAGTGAAAATGACTGTAAACAGATGTGAACTTGTTTGGAACAGCTGAAAGAGAATCTCCAAGTCAGTTCTTAGTGTAGAAAAGGTAGGTAAGATAAGGGAAATACTTAATTCCAGTTAAGATCACATGAAACACTGTATGAATCATATATTCTTTACTTAAAGGAGACTACAGTGGTAAATGTGTGTTATACAAGGCAGAATACCATTGAAATAGAGAAAGAAACACGTTCGGCAGCTTTGGAAAGCCTTACACTTCACTGAAATGTAGTACTACACTCTATAACACAGTTGAGAGACAATGTTCCCGAGCTGCCTCAGTTCATAACAGTGTGTAGGAAGTTGATTGATAAAGTGGGCAAAGCTTATACTTGGACCAGAAGGCAGAATATAGGAAACTACATGAAAACATGATTAATTCAGTGAAAATGACTGTAAACAGATGTGAACTTGTTTGGAACAGCTGAAAGAGATTCTCCAAGTCAGTTCTTAGTGGAGAAAAGGTAGCTAAGATCCTGGAAATCCTTAATTCGAGTTAAGATTACATGAAACATTGTATGAATACTATATTCTTTACTTAAAGGAGACTAGAGTGGTAAATGTGTGTTATACAAGGCAGAATACCATTGAAATAGAGAAAGAAACACGTTCGGCAGCTTGGGAAAGCCTTACACTTCACTGAAATGTAGTACTACACTCTATAACACAGTTGAGAGACAATGTTCCCAAGCTGCCTCAGTTCATAACAGTGTGTAGGAAGGTGTTTGATAAAGAGGGCAAAGCTTATACTTGGGAAAGAAGGCAGAATATAGGAAACTACATGAAAACATGAATAATTCAGTGAAAATGACTGTAAACAGATGAGAACTGGTTTAGAACAGCTGAAAGAGAATCTCCAAGTCAGTTCTTAGTGTAGAAAAGGTAGCTAAGATCCGGGAAATCCTTAATTCGAGTTAAGATTACATGAAACATTGTATGAATACTATATTCTTTACTTAAAGGAGACTAGAGTGGTAAATGTGTGTTATACAAGGCAGAATACCATTGAAATAGAGAAAGAAACACGTTCGGCAGCTTTGGAAAGCCTTACACTTCACTGAAATGTAGTACTACACTCTATAACACAGTTGAGAGACAATGTTCAATAGCTGCCTCAGTACTTAACAGTGTGTAGGAAATTGTTTGATAAAGTGGGCAAAGCTTATACTTGGGCCAGAAGGCAGAATATAGGAAACTACATGAAAACATGATTAATTCAGTGAAAATGACTGTAAACAGATGTGAACTTGTTTGGAACAGCTGAAAGAGATTCTCCAAGTCAGTTCTTAGTGGAGAAAAGGTAGCTAAGATCCGGGAAATCCTTAATTCGAGTTAAGATTTCATGAAACACTGTATGAATACTATATTCTTTACTTAAAGGAGACTAGAGTGGTAAATGTGTGTTATACAAGGCAGAATACCATTGAAATAGAGAAAGAAACACGTTCGGCAGCTTTGGAAAGCCTTACACTTCACTGAAATGTAGTACTACACTCTATAACACAGTTGAGAGACAATGTTCAATAGCTGCCTCAGTACTTAACAGTGTGTAGGAAGTTTTTTGATAAAGTGGGCAAAGCTTATACTTGGGCCAGAAGGCAGAATATAGGAAACTACATGAAAATATGATTAATTCAGTGAAAATGACTGTAAACTGATGTGACCTTGTTTAGAACAGCTGAAAGAGATTCTCCAAGTCAGTTCTTAGTGTAGAAAAGGTAGCTAAGATCTGGGAAATCCTTAATTCGAGTTAAGATTACATGAAACACTGTATGAATCCTATATTCTTTACTTAAAGGAGACTAGAGTGGTAAATGTGTGTTATACAAGGCAGAATACCATTGAAATAGAGAAAGAAACACGTTCGGCAGCTTTGGAAAGCCTTACACTTCACTGAAATGTAGTACTACACTCTATAACACAGTTGAGAGACAATGTTCAATAGCTGACTCAGTACTTAACAGTGTGTAGGAAGTTGTTTGATAAAGTGGGCAAAGCTTATACTTGGACCAGAAGGCAGAATATAGGAAACTACATGAAAAGATGAATAATTCAGTGAAAATGACTGTAAACAGATGAGAACTTGTCTAGAACAGCTTAAAGAGAATCTCCAAGTCAGTTCTCAGTGTAGAAAAGGTAGCTAAGAGAAGGAAAATCCTTAATTCCAGTTAAGATCACATGAAACACTGTATGAATCCTATATTGTTTACTTAAAGGAGACTAGAGTGGTAAATGTGTGTTATACAAGGCAGAATACCATTGAAATAGAGAAAGAAACACGTTCGGCAGCTTTGGAAAGCCTTACACTTCACTGAAATGTAGTACTACACTCTATAACACAGTTGAGAGACAATGTTCCCAAGCTGCCTCAGTACATAACAGTGTGTAGGAAGGTGTTTGATAAAGAGGGCAAAGCTTATACTTGGGCCAGAAGGCAGAATATAGGAAACTACATGAAAAGATGAATAATTCAGTGAAAATGACTGTAAACAGATGAGAACTTATCTAGAACAGCTTAAAGAGAATCTCCAAGTCAGTTCTCAGTGTAGAAAAGGTAGCTAAGAGAAGGAAAATCCTTAATTCCAGTTAAGATCACATGAAACACTGTATGAATCCTATATTGTTTACTTAAAGGAGACTAGAGTGGTAAATGTGTGTTATACAAGGCAGAATACCATTGAAATAGAGAAAGAAACACGTTCGGCAGCTTTGGAAAGCCTTACACTTCACTGAAATGTAGTACTACACTCTATAACACAGTTGAGAGACAATGTTCCCAAGCTGCCTAGTACATAACAGTGTGTAGGAAGGTGTTTGATAAAGAGGGCAAAGCTTATACTTGGGCCAGAAGGCAGAATATAGGAAACTACATGAAAAGATGAATAATTCAGTGAAAATGACTGTAAACAGATGAGAACTGGTTTAGAACAGCTGAAAGAGAATCTCCAAGTCAGTTCTTAGTGTAGAAAAGGTAGGTAAGATAAGGGAAATACTTAATTCCAGTTAAGATCACATGAAACACTGTATGAATCATATATTCTTTACTTAAAGGAGACTACAGTGGTAAATGTGTGTTATACACGGCAGAATACCATTAAAATAGAGAAAGAAACATGTTCGGCAGCTTTGGAAAGCCTTACACTTCACTGAAATGTAGTACTACACTCTATAACACAGTTGAGAGACAATGTTCCCAAGCTGCCTCAGTACATAACAGTGTGTAGGAAGGTGTTTGATAAAGAGGGCAAAGCTTATACTTGGGCCAGAAGGCAGAATATAGGAAACTACATGAAAAGATGAATAATTCAGTGAAAATGACTGTAAACAGATGAGAACTTATCTAGAACAGCTTAAAGAGAATCTCCAAGTCAGTTCTCAGTGTAGAAAAGGTAGCTAAGAGAAGGAAAATCCTTAATTCCAGTTAAGATCACATGAAACACTGTATGAATCCTATATTGTTTACTTAAAGGAGACTAGAGTGGTAAATGTGTGTTATACAAGGCAGAATACCATTGAAATAGAGAAAGAAACACGTTCGGCAGCTTTGGAAAGCCTTACACTTCACTGAAATGTAGTACTACACTCTATAACACAGTTGAGAGACAATGTTCCCAAGCTGCCTAGTACATAACAGTGTGTAGGAAGGTGTTTGATAAAGAGGGCAAAGCTTATACTTGGGCCAGAAGGCAGAATATAGGAAACTACATGAAAAGATGAATAATTCAGTGAAAATGACTGTAAACAGATGAGAACTGGTTTAGAACAGCTGAAAGAGAATCTCCAAGTCAGTTCTTAGTGTAGAAAAGGTAGGTAAGATAAGGGAAATACTTAATTCCAGTTAAGATCACATGAAACACTGTATGAATCATATATTCTTTACTTAAAGGAGACTACAGTGGTAAATGTGTGTTATACACGGCAGAATACCATTAAAATAGAGAAAGAAACATGTTCGGCAGCTTTGGAAAGCCTTACACTTCACTGAAATGTAGTACTACACTCTATAACACAGTTGAGAGACAATGTTCAATAGCTGCCTCAGTACTTAACAGTGTGTAGGAAGTTGTTTGATAAAGTGGGCAAAGCTGATACTTGGACCAGAAGGCAGAATATAGGAAACTACATGAAAACATGATTAATTCAGTGAAAATGACTGTAAACAGATGTGAACTTGTTTAGAACAGCTGAAAGAGATTCTCCAAGTCAGTTCTTAGTGTAGAAAAGGTAGGTAAGATAAGGGAAATACTAATTCCAGTTAAGATCACATGAAACACTGTATGAATCCTATATTCTTTACTTAAAGGAGACTACAGTGGTAAATGTGTGTTATACAAGGCAGAATACCATTGAAATAGAGCAAGAAACACGTTCGGCAGCTTTGGAAAGCCTTGCACTTCACTGAAATGTAGTACTACACTCTATAACACAGTTGAGAGACAATGTTCAATAGCTGACTCAGTACTTAACAGTGTGTAGGAAGTTGTTTGATAAATTGTGCAAAGCTTATACTTGGGCCAGAAGGCAGAATATAGGAAATTACATGAAAACCTGAATAATTCAGTGAAAATGACTGTAAACAGATGAGAACTTGTCTAGAATAACTGAAAGAGAATCTCCAAGTCAGTTCTTATTGTAGAAAAGGTAGCTAAGATAAGGGAAATCCTTAATTCCAGTTAAGATCACTTGAAACACTGTATGAATCCTATATTCTTTACTTAAGGGAGACTAGAGTGGTAAATGTGTGTTATACAAGGCAGAATACCATTGAAATAGAGAAAGAAACACGTTCGGCAGCTTTGGAAAGCCTTACACTTCACTGAAATGTAGTACTACACTCTATAACACAGTTGAGAGAAAATGTTCCCAAGCTGCCTCAGTTCATAACAGTGTGTAGGAAGGTGTTTGATAAAGAGGGCAAAGCTTATAATTGGGCCAGAAGGCAGAATATAGGAAACTATATGAAAACATGAATAATTCAGTTAAAATGACTATAAACAGATGAGAACTGGTTTAGAACAGCTGAAAGAGAATCTCCAAGTCAGTTCTTAGTGTAGAAAAGGTAGCTAAGATCCGGGAAATCCTTAATTCGAGTTAAGATTACATGAAACACTGTATGAATCCTATATTGTTTACTTAAAGGAGACTAGAGTGGTAAATGTGTGTTATACAAGGCAGAATACCATTGAAATAGAGAAAGAAACACGTTCGGCAGCTTTGGAAAGCCTTACACTTCACTGAAATGTAGTACTACACTCTATAACTCAGTTGAGAGACAATATTCCCAAGCTGCCTCAGTTCATAAGAGTGTGTAGGAAGGTGTTTGATAAAGAGGGCAAAGCTTATACTTGGGCCAGAAGGCAGAATATAGGAAACTACATGAAAACATGAATAATTCAGTGAAAATGACTGTAAACAGATGAGAACTGGTTTAGAACAGCTGAAAGAGAATCTCCAAGTCAGTTCTTAGTGTAGAAAAGGTAGCTAAGATCCGGGAAATCCTTAATTCGAGTTAAGATTACATGAAACACTGTATGAATCCTATATTGTTTACTTAAAGGAGACTAGAGTGGTAAATGTGTGTTATACAAGGCAGAATACCATTGAAATAGAGAAAGAAACACGTTCGGCAGCTTTGGAAAGCCTTACACTTCACTGAAATGTCGTACTACACTCTATTACACAGTTGAGAGACAATGTTCAATAGCTGCCTCAGTACTTAACAGTTTGTAGGAAATTGTTTGATAAAGTGGGCAAACCTTATACTTGGGCCAGAAGGCAGAATATAGGAAACTACATGAAAACATGATTAATTCAGTGAAAATGACTGTAAACAGATGTGAACTTGTTTAGAACAGCTGAAAGAGATTCTCCAAGTCAGTTCTTAGTGTAGAAAAGGTAGCTAAGATCCGGGAAATCCTTAATTCGACTTAAGATTACATGAAACACTGTATGAATCCTATATTCTTTACTTAAAGGAGACTAGAGTGGTAAATGTGTGTTATACAAGGCAGAATACCATTGAAATAGAGAAAGAAACACGTTCGGCAACTTTGGAAAGCCTTACACTTCACTGAAATGTAGTAGTACACTCTATAACACAGTTGAGAGACAATGTTCCCGAGCTGCCTCAGTTCATAACAGTGTGTAGGAAGTTGTTTGATAAAGTGGGCAAAGCTTATACTTGGACCAGAAGGCAGAATATAGGAAACTACATGAAAACATGATTAATTCAGTGAAAATGACTGTAAACAGATGTGAACTTGTCTGGAACAGCTGAAAGAGATTCTCCAAATCAGTTCTTAGTGGAGAAAAGGTAGCTAAGATCCGGGAAATCCTTAATTCGAGTTAAGATTACATGAAACACTGTATGAATAATATATTCTTTACTTAAAGGAGACTAGAGTGGTAAATGTGTGTTATACAAGGCAGAATACCATTGAAATAGAGAAAGAAACACGTTCGCCAGCTTTGGAAAGCCTTACACTTCACTGAAATGTAGTACTACACTCTATAACACAGTTGAGAGACAATGTTCAATAGCTGACTCAGTACTTAACAGTGTGTAGGAAGTTGTTTGATAAAGTGGGCAAAGCTTATACTTGGACCAGAAGGCAGAATATAGGAAACTAAATGAAAACATGATTAATTCAGTGAAAATGACTGTAAACAGATGTGAACTTGTTTAGAACAGCTGAAAGAGATTTTCCAAGTCAGTTCTTAGTGTAGAAAAAGTAGCTAAGATCCGGGAAATCCTTAATTCGAGTTAATATTACATGAAACACTGTATGAATCCTATATTCTTTACTTAAAGGAGACTAGAGTGGTAAATGTGTGTTATACAAGGCAGAATACCATTGAAATAGAGAAAGAAACACGTTCGGCAGCTTTGGAAAGCCTTACACTTCACTGAAATGTAGTACTACACTCTATAACACAGTTGAGAGACAATGTTCCCGAGCTGCCTCAGTTCATAACAGTGTGTAGGAAGGTGTTTGATAAAGAGGGCAAAGCTTATACTTGGGCCAGAAGGCAGAATATAGGAAATTACATGAAAACATGAATAATTCAGTGAAAATGACTGTAAACAGATGAGAACTTGTCTAGAACAGCTGAAAGAGAATCTCCAAGTCAGTTCTTATTGTAGAAAAGGTAGCTAAGATAAGGGAAATCCTTAATTCCAGTTAAGATCACATGAAACACTGTATGAATCCTATATTCTTTACTTAAGGGAGACTAGAGTGGTAAATGTGTGTTATACAAGGCAGAATACCATTGAAATAGAGAAAGAAACACGTTCGGCAGCTTTGGAAAGCCTTACACTTCACTGAAATGTAGTACTACACTCTATAACACAGTTGAGAGACAATGTTCCCAAGCTGCCTCAGTTCATAACAGTGTGTAGGAAGGTGTTTGATAAAGAGGGCAAAGCTTATACTTGGGCCAGAAGGCAGAATATAGGAAATTACATGAAAACATGAATAATTCAGTGAAAATGACTGTAAACAGATGAGAACTTGTCTAGAACAGCTGAAAGAGAATCTCCAAGTCAGTTCTTATTGTAGAAAAGGTAGCTAAGATAAGGGAAATCCTTAATTCCAGTTAAGATCACATGAAACACTGTATGAATCCTACATTGTTTACTTAAAGGAGACTAGAGTGGTAAATGTGTGTTATACAAGGCAGAATACCATTGAAATAGAGAAAGAAACACGTTCGGCAGCTTTGGAAAGCCTTACACTTCACTGAAATGTAGTACTACACTCTATAACACAGTTGAGAGACAATGTTCCCAAGCTGCCACAGTTCATAACAGTGTGTAGGAAGGTGTTTGATAAAGAGGGCAAAGCTTATACTTGGGCCAGAAGGCAGAATATAGGAAACTACATGAAAAGATGAATAATTCAGTGAAAATGACTGTAAACAGATGAGAACTGGTTTAGAACAGCTGAAAGAGAATCTCCAAGTCAGTTCTTAGTGTAGAAAAGGTAGGTAAGATAAGGGAAATACTTAATTCCAGTTAAGATCACATGAAACACTGTATGAATCCTATATTCTTTACTTAAAGGAGACTACAGTGGTAAATGTGTGTTATACAAGGCAGAATACCATTGAAATAGAGAAAGAAACACGTTCGGCAGCTTTGGAAAGCCTTACACTTCACTGAAATGTAGTACTACACTCTATAACACAGTTGAGAGACAATGTTCCCGAGCTGCCTCAGTTCATAACAGTGTGTAGGAAGTTGATTGATAAAGTGGGCAAAGCTTATACTTGGACCAGAAGGCAGAATATAGGAAACTACATGAAAACATGATTAATTCAGTGAAAATGACTGTAAACAGATGTGAACTTGTTTGGAACAGCTGAAAGAGAATCTCCAAGTCAGTTCTTAGTGTAGAAAAGGTAGGTAAGATAAGGGAAATACTTAATTCCAGTTAAGATCACATGAAACACTGTATGAATCATATATTCTTTACTTAAAGGAGACTACAGTGGTAAATGTGTGTTATACAAGGCAGAATACCATTGAAATAGAGAAAGAAACACGTTCGGCAGCTTTGGAAAGCCTTACACTTCACTGAAATGTAGTACTACACTCTATAACACAGTTGAGAGACAATGTTCCCGAGCTGCCTCAGTTCATAACAGTGTGTAGGAAGTTGATTGATAAAGTGGGCAAAGCTTATACTTGGACCAGAAGGCAGAATATAGGAAACTACATGAAAACATGATTAATTCAGTGAAAATGACTGTAAACAGATGTGAACTTGTTTGGAACAGCTGAAAGAGATTCTCCAAGTCAGTTCTTAGTGGAGAAAAGGTAGCTAAGATCCTGGAAATCCTTAATTCGAGTTAAGATTACATGAAACATTGTATGAATACTATATTCTTTACTTAAAGGAGACTAGAGTGGTAAATGTGTGTTATACAAGGCAGAATACCATTGAAATAGAGAAAGAAACACGTTCGGCAGCTTGGGAAAGCCTTACACTTCACTGAAATGTAGTACTACACTCTATAACACAGTTGAGAGACAATGTTCCCGAGCTGCCTCAGTTCATAACAGTGTGTAGGAAGTTGTTTGATAAAGTGGGCAAAGCTTATACTTGGACCAGAAGGCAGAATATAGGAAACTACATGAAAACATGATTAATTCAGTGAAAATGACTGTAAACAGATGTGAACTTGTTTGGAACAGCTGAAAGAGATTCTCCAAATCAGTTCTTAGTGGAGAAAAGGTAGCTAAGATCCGGGAAATCCTTAATTCGAGTTAAGATTACATGAAACACTGTATGAATAATATATTCTTTACTTAAAGGAGACTAGAGTGGTAAATGTGTGTTATACAAGGCAGAATACCATTGAAATAGAGAAAGAAACACGTTCGGCAGCTTTGGAAAGCCTTACACTTCACTGAAATGTAGTACTACACTCTATAACACAGTTGAGAGACAATGTTCAATAGCTGACTCAGTACTTAACAGTGTGTAGGAAGTTGTTTGATAAAGTGGGCAAAGCTTATACTTGGACCAGAAGGCAGAATATAGGAAACTAAATGAAAACATGATTAATTCAGTGAAAATGACTGTAAACAGATGTGAACTTGTTTAGAACAGCTGAAAGAGATTTTCCAAGTCAGTTCTTAGTGTAGAAAAAGTAGCTAAGATCCGGGAAATCCTTAATTCGAGTTAATATTACATGAAACACTGTATGAATCCTATATTCTTTACTTAAAGGAGACTAGAGTGGTAAATGTGTGTTATACAAGGCAGAATACCATTGAAATAGAGAAAGAAACACGTTCGGCAGCTTTGGAAAGCCTTACACTTCACTGAAATGTAGTACTACACTCTATAACACAGTTGAGAGACAATGTTCCCGAGCTGCCTCAGTTCATAACAGTGTGTAGGAAGGTGTTTGATAAAGAGGGCAAAGCTTATACTTGGGCCAGAAGGCAGAATATAGGAAATTACATGAAAACATGAATAATTCAGTGAAAATGACTGTAAACAGATGAGAACTTGTCTAGAACAGCTGAAAGAGAATCTCCAAGTCAGTTCTTATTGTAGAAAAGGTAGCTAAGATAAGGGAAATCCTTAATTCCAGTTAAGATCACATGAAACACTGTATGAATCCTACATTGTTTACTTAAAGGAGACTAGAGTGGTAAATGTGTGTTATACAAGGCAGAATACCATTGAAATAGAGAAAGAAACACGTTCGGCAGCTTTGGAAAGCCTTACACTTCACTGAAATGTAGTACTACACTCTATAACACAGTTGAGAGACAATGTTCCCAAGCTGCCACAGTTCATAACAGTGTGTAGGAAGGTGTTTGATAAAGAGGGCAAAGCTTATACTTGGGCCAGAAGGCAGAATATAGGAAACTACATGAAAAGATGAATAATTCAGTGAAAATGACTGTAAACAGATGAGAACTGGTTTAGAACAGCTGAAAGAGAATCTCCAAGTCAGTTCTTAGTGTAGAAAAGGTAGGTAAGATAAGGGAAATACTTAATTCCAGTTAAGATCACATGAAACACTGTATGAATCCTATATTCTTTACTTAAAGGAGACTACAGTGGTAAATGTGTGTTATACAAGGCAGAATACCATTGAAATAGAGAAAGAAACACGTTCGGCAGCTTTGGAAAGCCTTACACTTCACTGAAATGTAGTACTACACTCTATAACACAGTTGAGAGACAATGTTCCCGAGCTGCCTCAGTTCCTAACAGTGTGTAGGAAGTTGATTGATAAAGTGGGCAAAGCTTATACTTGGACCAGAAGGCAGAATATAGGAAACTACATGAAAACATGATTAATTCAGTGAAAATGACTGTAAACAGATGTGAACTTGTTTGGAACAGCTGAAAGAGAATCTCCAAGTCAGTTCTTAGTGTAGAAAAGGTAGGTAAGATAAGGGAAATACTTAATTCCAGTTAAGATCACATGAAACACTGTATGAATCATATATTCTTTACTTAAAGGAGACTACAGTGGTAAATGTGTGTTATACAAGGCAGAATACCATTGAAATAGAGAAAGAAACACGTTCGGCAGCTTTGGAAAGCCTTACACTTCACTGAAATGTAGTACTACACTCTATAACACAGTTGAGAGACAATGTTCCCGAGCTGCCTCAGTTCATAACAGTGTGTAGGAAGTTGATTGATAAAGTGGGCAAAGCTTATACTTGGACCAGAAGGCAGAATATAGGAAACTACATGAAAAGATGATTAATTCAGTGAAAATGACTGTAAACAGATGTGAACTTGTTTGGAACAGCTGAAAGAGATTCTCCAAGTCAGTTCTTAGTGGAGAAAAGGTAGCTAAGATCCTGGAAATCCTTAATTCGAGTTAAGATTACATGAAACATTGTATGAATACTATATTCTTTACTTAAAGGAGACTAGAGTGGTAAATGTGTGTTATACAAGGCAGAATACCATTGAAATAGAGAAAGAAACACGTTCGGCAGCTTGGGAAAGCCTTACACTTCACTGAAATGTAGTACTACACTCTATAACACAGTTGAGAGACAATGTTCCCAAGCTGCCTCAGTTCATAACAGTGTGTAGGAAGGTGTTTGATAAAGAGGGCAAAGCTTATACTTGGGCCAGAAGGCAGAATATAGGAAACTACATGAAAACATGAATAATTCAGTGAAAATGACTGTAAACAGATGAGAACTGGTTTAGAACAGCTGAAAGAGAATCTCCAAGTCAGTTCTTAGTGTAGAAAAGGTAGCTAAGATCCGGGAAATCCTTAATTCGAGTTAAGATTACATGAAACATTGTATGAATACTATATTCTTTACTTAAAGGAGACTAGAGTGGTAAATGTGTGTTATACAAGGCAGAATACCATTGAAATAGAGAAAGAAACACGTTCGGCAGCTTTGGAAAGCCTTACACTTCACTGAAATGTAGTACTACACTCTATAACACAGTTGAGAGACAATGTTCAATAGCTGCCTCAGTACTTAACAGTGTGTAGGAAATTGTTTGATAAAGTGGGCAAAGCTTATACTTGGACCAGAAGGCAGAATATAGGAAACTACATGAAAACATGATTAATTCAGTGAAAATGACTGTAAACAGATGTGAACTTGTTTAGAACAGCTGAAAGAGATTCTCCAAGTCAGTTCTTAGTGTAGAAAAGGTAGCTAAGATCCGGGAAATCCTTAATTCGACTTAAGATTACATGAAACACTGTATGAATCCTATATTCTTTACTTAAAGGAGACTAGAGTGGTAAATGTGTGTTATACAAGGCAGAATACCATTGAAATAGAGAAAGAAACACGTTCGGCAACTTTGGAAAGCCTTACACTTCACTGAAATGTAGTAGTACACTCTATAACACAGTTGAGAGACAATGTTCCCGAGCTGCCTCAGTTCATAACAGTGTGTAGGAAGTTGTTTGATAAAGTGGGCAAAGCTTAAACTTGTGCCAGAAGGCAGAATATAGGAAACTACATGAAAACATGAATAATTCAGTGAAAATGACTGTAAACAGATGAGAACTTTTTTAGAACAGCTGAAAGAGATCCTCCAAGTCAGTTCTTAGTGTAGGAAAGGTAGCTAAATCCGGAAAATCCTTAATTCCAGTTAAGATCACATGAAACACTGTATAAATCCTATATTCTTTACTTAAAGGAGACTACAGTGGTAAATGTGTGTTATACAAGGCAGAATACCATTAAAATAGAGAAAGAAACACGTTCGGCAGCTTTGGAAAGCCTTACACTTCACTGAAATGTAGTACTACACTCTATAACACAGTTGAGAGACAATGTTCCCGAGCTGCCTCAGTTCATAACAGTGTGTAGGAAGTTGTTGGATAAAGTGGGCAAAGCTTATACTTGGACCAGAAGGCAGAATATAGGAAACTACATGAAAACATGATTAATTCAGTGAAAATGACTGTAAACAGATGTGAACTTGTTTGGAACAGCTGAAAGAGATTCTCCAAATCAGTTCTTAGTGGAGAAAAGGTAGCTAAAATCCGGGAAATCCTTAATTCGAGTTAAGATTACATGAAACACTGTATGAATAATATATTCTTTACTTAAAGGAGACTAGAGTGGTAAATGTGTGTTATACAAGGCAGAATACCATTGAAATAGAGAAAGAAACACGTTCGGCAGCTTTGGAAAGCCTTACACTTCACTGAAATGTAGTACTACACTCTATAACACAGTTGAGAGACAATGTTCAATAGCTGACTCAGTACTTAACAGTGTGTAGGAAGTTGTTTGATAAAGTGGGCAAAGCTTATACTTGGACCAGAAGGCAGAATATAGGAAACTAAATGAAAACATGATTAATTCAGTGAAAATGACTGTAAACAGATGTGAACTTGTTTAGAACAGCTGAAAGAGATTTTCCAAGTCAGTTCTTAGTGTAGAAAAAGTAGCTAAGATCCGGGAAATCCTTAATTCGAGTTAATATTACATGAAACACTGTATGAATCCTATATTCTTTACTTAAAGGAGACTAGAGTGGTAAATGTGTGTTATACAAGGCAGAATACCATTGAAATAGAGAAAGAAACACGTTCGGCAGCTTTGGAAAGCCTTACACTTCACTGAAATGTAGTACTACACTCTATAACACAGTTGAGAGACAATGTTCCCGAGCTGCCTCAGTTCATAACAGTGTGTAGGAAGGTGTTTGATAAAGAGGGCAAAGCTTATACTTGGGCCAGAAGGCAGAATATAGGAAATTACATGAAAACATGAATAATTCAGTGAAAATGACTGTAAACAGATGAGAACTTGTCTAGAACAGCTGAAAGAGAATCTCCAAGTCAGTTCTTATTGTAGAAAAGGTAGCTAAGATAAGGGAAATCCTTAATTCCAGTTAAGATCACATGAAACACTGTATGAATCCTATATTCTTTACTTAAGGGAGACTAGAGTGGTAAATGTGTGTTATACAAGGCAGAATACCATTGAAATAGAGAAAGAAACACGTTCGGCAGCTTTGGAAAGCCTTACACTTCACTGAAATGTAGTACTACACTCTATAACACAGTTGAGAGACAATGTTCCCGAGCTGCCGCAGTTCATAACAGTGTGTAGGAAGGTGTTTGATAAAGAGGGCAAAGCTTATACTTGGGCCAGAAGGCAGAATATAGGAAATTACATGAAAACATGAATAATTCAGTGAAAATGACTGTAAACAGATGAGAACTTGTCTAGAACAGCTGAAAGAGAATCTCCAAGTCAGTTCTTATTGTAGAAAAGGTAGCTAAGATAAGGGAAATCCTTAATTCCAGTTAAGATCACATGAAACACTGTATGAATCCTACATTGTTTACTTAAAGGAGACTAGACTGGTAAATGTGTGTTATACAAGGCAGAATACCATTGAAATAGAGAAAGAAACACGTTCGGCAGCTTTGGAAAGCCTTACACTTCACTGAAATGTAGTACTACACTCTATAACACAGTTGAGAGACAATGTTCCCAAGCTGCCTCAGTTCATAACAGTGTGTAGGAAGGTGTTTGATAAAGAGGGCAAAGCTTATACTTGGGCCAGAAGGCAGAATATAGGAAACTACATGAAAAGATGAATAATTCAGTGAAAATGACTGTAAACAGATGAGAACTGGTTTAGAACAGCTGAAAGAGAATCTCCAAGTCAGTTCTTAGTGTAGAAAAGGTAGGTAAGATAAGGGAAATACTTAATTCCAGTTAAGATCACATGAAACACTGTATGAATCCTATATTCTTTACTTAAAGGAGACTACAGTGGTAAATGTGTGTTATACAAGGCAGAATACCATTGAAATAGAGAAAGAAACACGTTCGGCAGCTTTGGAAAGCCTTACACTTCACTGAAATGTAGTACTACACTCTATAACACAGTTGAGAGACAATGTTCCCGAGCTGCCTCAGTTCCTAACAGTGTGTAGGAAGTTGATTGATAAAGTGGGCAAAGCTTATACTTGGACCAGAAGGCAGAATATAGGAAACTACATGAAAACATGATTAATTCAGTGAAAATGACTGTAAACAGATGTGAACTTGTTTGGAACAGCTGAAAGAGAATCTCCAAGTCAGTTCTTAGTGTAGAAAAGGTAGGTAAGATAAGGGAAATACTTAATTCCAGTTAAGATCACATGAAACACTGTATGAATCATATATTCTTTACTTAAAGGAGACTACAGTGGTAAATGTGTGTTATACAAGGCAGAATACCATTGAAATAGAGAAAGAAACACGTTCGGCAGCTTTGGAAAGCCTTACACTTCACTGAAATGTAGTACTACACTCTATAACACAGTTGAGAGACAATGTTCCCGAGCTGCCTCAGTTCATAACAGTGTGTAGGAAGTTGATTGATAAAGTGGGCAAAGCTTATACTTGGACCAGAAGGCAGAATATAGGAAACTACATGAAAACATGATTAATTCAGTGAAAATGACTGTAAACAGATGTGAACTTGTTTGGAACAGCTGAAAGAGATTCTCCAAGTCAGTTCTTAGTGGAGAAAAGGTAGCTAAGATCCTGGAAATCCTTAATTCGAGTTAAGATTACATGAAACATTGTATGAATACTATATTCTTTACTTAAAGGAGACTAGAGTGGTAAATGTGTGTTATACAAGGCAGAATACCATTGAAATAGAGAAAGAAACACGTTCGGCAGCTTGGGAAAGCCTTACACTTCACTGAAATGTAGTACTACACTCTATAACACAGTTGAGAGACAATGTTCCCAAGCTGCCTCAGTTCATAACAGTGTGTAGGAAGGTGTTTGATAAAGAGGGCAAAGCTTATACTTGGGCCAGAAGGCAGAATATAGGAAACTACATGAAAACATGAATAATTCAGTGAAAATGACTGTAAACAGATGAGAACTGGTTTAGAACAGCTGAAAGAGAATCTCCAAGTCAGTTCTTAGTGTAGAAAAGGTAGCTAAGATCCGGGAAATCCTTAATTCGAGTTAAGATTACATGAAACATTGTATGAATACTATATTCTTTACTTAAAGGAGACTAGAGTGGTAAATGTGTGTTATACAAGGCAGAATACCATTGAAATAGAGAAAGAAACACGTTCGGCAGCTTTGGAAAGCCTTACACTTCACTGAAATGTAGTACTACACTCTATAACACAGTTGAGAGACAATGTTCAATAGCTGCCTCAGTACTTAACAGTGTGTAGGAAATTGTTTGATAAAGTGGGCAAAGCTTATACTTGGGCCAGAAGGCAGAATATAGGAAACTACATGAAAACATGATTAATTCAGTGAAAATGACTGTAAACAGATGTGAACTTGTTTAGAACAGCTGAAAGAGATTCTCCAAGTCAGTTCTTAGTGTAGAAAAGGTAGCTAAGATCCGGGAAATCCTTAATTCGAGTTAAGATTACATGAAACACTGTATGAATCCTATATTCTTTACTTAAAGGAGACTAGAGTGGTAAATGTGTGTTATACACGGCAGAATACCATTAAAATAGAGAAAGAAACACGTTCGGCAGCTTTGGAAAGCCTTACACTTCACTGAAATGTAGTACTACACTCTATAACACAGTTGAGAGACAATGTTCAATATCTGACTCAGTACTTAAGAGTGTGTAGGAAGTTGTTTGATAAAGTGGGCAAAGCTTATACTTGGACCAGAAGGCAGAATATAGGAAACTACATGAAAACATGATTCATTCAGTGAAAATGACTGTAAACAGATGTGAACTTGTTTGGAACAGCTGAAAGAGATTCTCCAAGTCAGTTCTTAGTGGAGAAAAGGTAGCTAAGATCCGGGAAATCCTTAATTCGAGTTAAGATTTCATGAAACACTGTATGAATACTATATTCTTTACTTAAAGGAGACTAGAGTGGTAAATGTGTGTTATACAAGGCAGAATACCATTGAAATAGAGAAAGAAACACGTTCGGCAGCTTTGGAAAGCCTTACACTTCACTGAAATGTAGTACTACACTCTATAACACAGTTGAGAGACAATGTTCAATAGCTGCCTCAGTACTTAACAGTGTGTAGGAAGTTTTTTGATAAAGTGGGCAAAGCTTATACTTGGGCCAGAAGGCAGAATATAGGAAACTACATGAAAACATGATTAATTCAGTGAAAATGACTGTAAACAGATGTGACCTTGTTTAGAACAGTTGAAAGAGATTCTCCAAGTCAGTTCTTAGTGTAGAAAAGGTAGCTAAGATCTGGGAAATCCTTAATTCGAGTTAAGATTACATGAAACACTGTATGAATCCTATATTCTTTACTTAAAGGAGACTAGAGTGGTAAATGTGTGTTATACAAGGCAGAATACCATTGAAATAGAGAAAGAAACACGTTCGGCAGCTTTGGAAAGCCTTACACTTCACTGAAATGTAGTACTACACTCTATAACACAGTTGAGAGACAATGTTCAATAGCTGACTCAGTACTTAACAGTGTGTAGGAAGTTGTTGGATAAAGTGGGCAAAGCTTATACTTGGACCAGAAGGCAGAATATAGGAAACTACATGAAAAGATGAATAATTCAGTGAAAATGACTGTAAACAGATGAGAACTTGTCTAGAACAGCTTAAAGAGAATCTCCAAGTCAGTTCTCAGTGTAGAAAAGGTAGCTAAGAGAAGGAAAATCCTTAATTCCAGTTAAGATCACATGAAACACTGTATGAATCCTATATTGTTTACTTAAAGGAGACTAGAGTGGTAAATGTGTGTTATACAAGGCAGAATACCATTGAAATAGAGAAAGAAACACGTTCGGCAGCTTTGGAAAGCCTTACACTTCACTGAAATGTAGTACTACACCCTATAACACAGTTGAGAGACAATGTTCCCAAGCTGCCTCAGTACATAACAGTGTGTAGGAAGGTGTTTGATAAAGAGGGCAAAGCTTATACTTGGGCCAGAAGGCAGAATATAGGAAACTACATGAAAAGATGAATAATTCAGTGAAAATGACTGTAAACAGATGAGAACTTATCTAGAACAGCTTAAAGAGAATCTCCATGTCAGTTCTCAGTGTAGAAAAGGTAGCTAAGAGAAGGAAAATCCTTAATTCCAGTTAAGATCACATGAAACACTGTATGAATCCTATATTGTTTACTTAAAGGAGACTAGAGTGGTAAATGTGTGTTATACAAGGCAGAATACCATTGAAATAGAGAAAGAAACACGTTCGGCAGCTTTGGAAAGCCTTACACTTCACTGAAATGTAGTACTACACTCTATAACACAGTTGAGAGACAATGTTCCCAAGCTGCCTCAGTACATAACAGTGTGTAGGAAGGTGTTTGATAAAGAGGGCAAAGCTTATACTTGGGCCAGAAGGCAGAATATAGGAAACTACATGAAAAGATGAATAATTCAGTGAAAATGACTGTAAACAGATGAGAACTTGTCTAGAACAGCTTAAAGAGAATCTCCAAGTCAGTTCTCAGTGTAGAAAAGGTAGCTAAGAGAAGGAAAATCCTTAATTCCAGTTAAGATCACATGAAACACTGTATGAATCATATATTCTTTACTTAAAGGAGACTACAGTGGTAAATGTGTGTTATACAAGGCAGAATACCATTGAAATAGAGAAAGAAACACGTTCGGCAGCTTTGGAAAGCCTTACACTTCACTGAAATGTAGTACTACACTCTATAACACAGTTGAGAGACAATGTTCAATAGCTGCCTCAGTACTTAACAGTGTGTAGGAAATTGTTTGATAAAGTGGGCAAAGCTTATACTTGGGCCAGAAGGCAGAATATAGGAAACTACATGAAAACATGATTAATTCAGTGAAAATGACTCTAAACAGATGTGAACTTGTTTAGAACAGCTGAAAAAGATTCTCCAAGTCAGTTCTTAGTGTAGAAAAGGTAGCTAAGATCCGGGAAATCCTTAATTCGAGTTAAGATTACATGAAACACTGTATGAATCCTATATTCTTTACTTAAAGGAGACTACAGTGGTAAATGTGTGTTATACACGGCAGAATACCATTAAAATAGAGAAAGAAACATGTTCGGCAGCTTTGGAAAGCCTTACACTTCACTGAAATGTAGTACTACACTCTATAACACAGTTGAGAGACAATGTTCAATAGCTGCCTCAGTACTTAACAGTGTGTAGGAAGTTGTTTGATAAAGTGGGCAAAGCTGATACTTGGACCAGAAGGCAGAATATAGGAAACTACATGAAAACATGATTAATTCAGTGAAAATGACTGTAAACAGATGTGAACTTGTTTAGAACAGCTGAAAGAGATTCTCCAAGTCAGTTCTTAGTGTAGAAAAGGTAGGTAAGATAAGGGAAATACTAATTCCAGTTAAGATCACATGAAACACTGTATGAATCCTATATTCTTTACTTAAAGGAGACTACAGTGGTAAATGTGTGTTATACAAGGCAGAATACCATTGAAATAGAGCAAGAAACACGTTCGGCAGCTTTGGAAAGCCTTGCACTTCACTGAAATGTAGTACTACACTCTATAACACAGTTGAGAGACAATGTTCAATAGCTGACTCAGTACTTAACAGTGTGTAGGAAGTTGTTTGATAAAGTGGGCAAAGCTTATACTTGGGCCAGAAGGCAGAATATAGGAAATTACATGAAAACCTGAATAATTCAGTGAAAATGACTGTAAACAGATGAGAACTTGTCTAGAATAGCTGAAAGAGAATCTCCAAGTCAGTTCTTATTGTGGAAAAGGTAGCTAAGATAAGGGAAATCCTTAATTCCAGTTAAGATCACTTGAAACACTGTATGAATCCTATATTCTTTACTTAAGGGAGACTAGAGTGGTAAATGTGTGTTATACAAGGCAGAATACCATTGAAATAGAGAAAGAAACACGTTCGGCAGCTTTGGAAAGCCTTACACTTCACTGAAATGTAGTACTACACTCTATAACACAGTTTAGAGACAATGTTCCCAAGCTGCCTCAGTTCATAACAGTGTGTAGGAAGGTGTTTGATAAACAGGGCAAAGCTTATACTTGGGCCAGAAGGCAGAATATAGGAAACTACATGAAAAGATGAATAATTCAGTGAAAATGACTGTAAACAGATGAGAACTTGTCTAGAACAGCTGAAAGAGAATCTCCAAGTCAGTTCTCAGTGTAGAAAAGGTAGCTAAGAGAAGGAAAATCCTTAATTCCAGTTAAGATCACATGAAACACTGTATGAATCCTATATTGTTTACTTAAAGGAGACTAGAGTGGTAAATGTGTGTTATACAAGGCAGAATACCATTGAAATAGAGAAAGAAACACGTTCGGCAGCTTTGGAAAGCCTTACACTTCACTGAAATGTAGTACTACACTCTATAACACAGTTGAGAGACAATGTTCCCAAGCTGCCTCAGTACATAACAGTGTGTAGGAAGGTGTTTGATAAAGAGGGCAAAGCTTATACTTGGGCCAGAAGGCAGAATATAGGAAACTACATGAAAACATGAATAATTCAGTGAAAATGATTGTAAACAGATGAGAACTGGTTTAGAACAGCTGAAAGAGAATCTCCAAGTCAGTTCTTAGTGTAGAAAAGGTAGGTAAGATAAGGGAAATACTTAATTCCAGTTAAGATCACATGAAACACTGTATGAATCATATATTCTTTACTTAAAAGAGACTACAGTGGTAAATGTGTGTTATACAAGGCAGAATACCATTGAAATAGAGAAAGAAACACGTTCGGCAGCTTTGGAAAGCCTTACACTTCACTGAAATGTTGTACTACACTCTATAACACAGTTGAGAGACAATGTTCAATAGCTGCCTCAGTACTTAACAGTGTGTAGGAAATTGTTTGATAAAGTGGGCAAAGCTTATACTTGGGCCAGAAGGCAGAATATAGGAAACTACATGAAAACATGATTAATTCAGTGAAAATGACTGTAAACAGATGTGAACTTGTTTAGAACAGCTGAAAGAGATTCTCCAAGTCAGTTCTTAGTGTAGAAAAGGTAGCTAAGATCCGGGAAATCCTTAATTCGAGTTAAGATTACATGAAACACTGTATGAATCCTATATTCTTTACTAAAAGGAGACTACAGTGGTAAATGTGTGTTATACACGGCAGAATACCATTAAAATAGAGAAAGAAACATGTTCGGCAGCTTTGGAAAGCCTTACACTTCACTGAAATGTAGTACTACACTCTATAACACAGTTGAGAGACAATGTTCAATAGCTGCCTCAGTACTTAACAGTGTGTAGGAAGTTGTTTGATAAAGTGGGCAAAGCTGATACTTGGACCAGAAGGCAGAATATAGGAAACTACATGAAAACATGATTAATTCAGTGAAAATGACTGTAAACAGATGTGAACTTGTTTAGAACAGCTGAAAGAGATTCTCCAAGTCAGTTCTTAGTGTAGAAAAAGTAGCTAAGATCTGGGAAATCCTTAATTCGAGTTAAGATTACATGAAACACTGTATGAATCCTATATTCTTTACTTAAAGGAGACTAGAGTGGTAAATGTGTGTTATACAAGGCAGAATACCATTGAAATAGAGCAAGAAACACGTTCGGCAGCTTTGGAAAGCCTTGCACTTCACTGAAATGTAGTACTACACTCTATAACACAGTTGAGAGACAATGTTCAATAGCTGACTCAGTACTTAACAGTGTGTAGGAAGTTGTTTGATAAAGTGGGCAAAGCTTATACTTGGGCCAGAAGGCAGAATATAGGAAACTACATGAAAACATGAATAATTCAGTG
This sequence comes from Pipistrellus hanaki, assembly GCF_964339955.1. NCBI lineage: Eukaryota > Metazoa > Chordata > Mammalia > Chiroptera > Vespertilionidae > Pipistrellus > Pipistrellus hanaki. The sequence continues at coordinate 762,718 of NW_028182298.1, read as the reverse complement.
AAAAATGACTGTAAACAGATGAGAACTTGTTTTAGAACAGCTGAAAGAGATTCTCCAAGTCAGTTCTTAGTGTAGAAAAGGTAGCAAAGATCTGGGAAATCCTTAATTCGAGTTAAGATTACATGAAACACTGTATGAATCCTATATTCTTTACTTAAAGGAGACTAGAGTGGTAAATGTGTGTTATACAAGGCAGAATACCATTGAAATAGAGAAAGAAACACGTTCGGCAGCTTTGGAAAGCCTTACACTTCACTGAAATGTAGTACTACACTCTATAACACAGTTGAGAGACAATGTTCAATAGCTGACTCAGTACTTAACAGTGTGTAGGAAGTTGTTTGATAAAGTGGGCAAAGCTTATACTTGGACCAGAAGGCAGAATATAGGAAACTAAATGAAAACATGATTAATTCAGTGAAAATGACTGTAAACAGATGTGAACTTGTTTAGAACAGCTGAAAGAGATTTTCCAAGTCAGTTCTTAGTGTAGAAAAAGTAGCTAAGATCCGGGAAATCCTTAATTCGAGTTAAGATTACATGAAACACTGTATGAATCCTATATTCTTTACTTAAAGGAGACTACAGTGGTAAATGTGTGTTATACAAGGCAGAATACCATTGAAATAGAGAAAGAAACACGTTCGGCAGCTTTGGAAAGCCTTACACTTCACTGAAATGTAGTACTACACTCTATAACACAGTTGAGAGACAATGTTCCCGAGCTGCCTCAGTTCATAACAGTGTGTAGGAAGGTGTTTGATAAAGAGGGCAAAGCTTATACTTGGGCCAGAAGGCAGAATATAGGAAATTACATGAAAACATGAATAATTCAGTGAAAATGACTGTAAACAGATGAGAACTTGTCTAGAACAGCTGAAAGAGAATCTCCAAGTCAGTTCTTATTGTAGAAAAGGTAGCTAAGATAAGGGAAATCCTTAATTCCAGTTAAGATCACATGAAACACTGTATGAATCCTATATTCTTTACTTAAGGGAGACTAGAGTGGTAAATGTGTGTTATACAAGGCAGAATACCATTGAAATAGAGAAAGAAACACGTTCGGCAGCTTTGGAAAGCCTTACACTTCACTGAAATGTAGTACTACACTCTATAACACAGTTGAGAGACAATGTTCCCAAGCTGCCTCAGTTCATAACAGTGTGTAGGAAGGTGTTTGATAAAGAGGGCAAAGCTTATACTTGGGCCAGAAGGCAGAATATAGGAAACTACATGAAAAGATGAATAATTCAGTGAAAATGACTGTAAACAGATGAGAACTTGTCTAGAACAGCTGAAAGAGAATCTCCAAGTCAGTTCTCAGTGTAGAAAAGGTAGCTAAGAGAAGGAAAATCCTTAATTCCAGTGAAGATCACATGAAACACTGTATGAATCCTATATTGTTTACTTAAAGGAGACTAGAGTGGTAAATGTGTGTTATACAAGGCAGAATACCATTGAAATAGAGAAAGAAACACGTTCGGCAGCTTTGGAAAGCCTTACACTTCACTGAAATGTAGTACTACACTCTATAACACAGTTGAGAGACAATGTTCCCAAGCTGCCTCAGTACATAACAGTGTGTAGGAAGGTGTTTGATAAAGAGGGCAAAGCTTATACTTGGGCCAGAAGGCAGAATATAGGAAACTACATGAAAAGATGAATAATTCAGTGAAAATGACTGTAAACAGATGAGAACTGGTTTAGAACAGCTGAAAGAGAATCTCCAAGTCAGTTCTTAGTGTAGAAAAGGTAGGTAAGATAAGGGAAATACTTAATTCCAGTTAAGATCACATGAAACACTGTATGAATCATATATTCTTTACTTAAAAGAGACTACAGTGGTAAATGTGTGTTATACAAGGCAGAATACCATTGAAATAGAGAAAGAAACACGTTCGGCAGCTTTGGAAAGCCTTACACTTCACTGAAATGTAGTACTACACTCTATAACACAGTTGAGAGACAATGTTCAATAGCTGCCTCAGTACTTAACAGTGTGTAGGAAATTGTTTGATAAAGTGGGCAAAGCTTATACTTGGGCCAGAAGGCAGAATATAGGAAACTACATGAAAACATGATTAATTCAGTGAAAATGACTGTAAACAGATGTGAACTTGTTTAGAACAGCTGAAAGAGATTCTCCAAGTCAGTTCTTAGTGTAGAAAAGGTAGCTAAGATCCGGGAAATCCTTAATTCGAGTTAAGATTACATGAAACACTGTATGAATCCTATATTCTTTACTAAAAGGAGACTACAGTGGTAAATGTGTGTTATACACGGCAGAATACCATTAAAATAGAGAAAGAAACATGTTCGGCAGCTTTGGAAAGCCTTACACTTCACTGAAATGTAGTACTACACTCTATAACACAGTTGAGAGACAATGTTCAATAGCTGCCTCAGTACTTAACAGTGTGTAGGAAGTTGTTTGATAAAGTGGGCAAAGCTGATACTTGGACCAGAAGGCAGAATATAGGAAACTACATGAAAACATGATTAATTCAGTGAAAATGACTGTAAACAGATGTGAACTTGTTTAGAACAGCTGAAAGAGATTCTCCAAGTCAGTTCTTAGTGTAGAAAAAGTAGCTAAGATCTGGGAAATCCTTAATTCGAGTTAAGATTACATGAAACACTGTATGAATCCTATATTCTTTACTTAAAGGAGACTAGAGTGGTAAATGTGTGTTATACAAGGCAGAATACCATTGAAATAGAGCAAGAAACACGTTCGGCAGCTTTGGAAAGCCTTGCACTTCACTGAAATGTAGTACTACACTCTATAACACAGTTGAGAGACAATGTTCAATAGCTGACTCAGTACTTAACAGTGTGTAGGAAGTTGTTTGATAAAGTGGGCAAAGCTTATACTTGGGCCAGAAGGCAGAATATAGGAAACTACATGAAAACATGAATAATTCAGTGAAAAATGACTGTAAACAGATGAGAACTTGTTTTAGAACAGCTGAAAGAGATTCTCCAAGTCAGTTCTTAGTGTAGAAAAGGTAGCAAAGATCTGGGAAATCCTTAATTCGAGTTAAGATTACATGAAACACTGTATGAATCCTATATTCTTTACTTAAAGGAGACTAGAGTGGTAAATGTGTGTTATACAAGGCAGAATACCATTGAAATAGAGAAAGAAACACGTTCGGCAGCTTTGGAAAGCCTTACACTTCACTGAAATGTAGTACTACACTCTATAACACAGTTGAGAGACAATGTTCAATAGCTGACTCAGTACTTAACAGTGTGTAGGAAGTTGTTTGATAAAGTGGGCAAAGCTTATACTTGGACCAGAAGGCAGAATATAGGAAACTAAATGAAAACATGATTAATTCAGTGAAAATGACTGTAAACAGATGTGAACTTGTTTAGAACAGCTGAAAGAGATTTTCCAAGTCAGTTCTTAGTGTAGAAAAAGTAGCTAAGATCCGGGAAATCCTTAATTCGAGTTAAGATTACATGAAACACTGTATGAATCCTATATTCTTTACTTAAAGGAGACTACAGTGGTAAATGTGTGTTATACAAGGCAGAATACCATTGAAATAGAGAAAGAAACACGTTCGGCAGCTTTGGAAAGCCTTACACTTCACTGAAATGTAGTACTACACTCTATAACACAGTTGAGAGACAATGTTCCCGAGCTGCCTCAGTTCATAACAGTGTGTAGGAAGGTGTTTGATAAAGAGGGCAAAGCTTATACTTGGGCCAGAAGGCAGAATATAGGAAATTACATGAAAACATGAATAATTCAGTGAAAATGACTGTAAACAGATGAGAACTTGTCTAGAACAGCTGAAAGAGAATCTCCAAGTCAGTTCTTATTGTAGAAAAGGTAGCTAAGATAAGGGAAATCCTTAATTCCAGTTAAGATCACATGAAACACTGTATGAATCCTATATTCTTTACTTAAGGGAGACTAGAGTGGTAAATGTGTGTTATACAAGGCAGAATACCATTGAAATAGAGAAAGAAACACGTTCGGCAGCTTTGGAAAGCCTTACACTTCACTGAAATGTAGTACTACACTCTATAACACAGTTGAGAGACAATGTTCCCAAGCTGCCTCAGTTCATAACAGTGTGTAGGAAGGTGTTTGATAAAGAGGGCAAAGCTTATACTTGGGCCAGAAGGCAGAATATAGGAAACTACATGAAAAGATGAATAATTCAGTGAAAATGACTGTAAACAGATGAGAACTTGTCTAGAACAGCTGAAAGAGAATCTCCAAGTCAGTTCTCAGTGTAGAAAAGGTAGCTAAGAGAAGGAAAATCCTTAATTCCAGTGAAGATCACATGAAACACTGTATGAATCCTATATTGTTTACTTAAAGGAGACTAGAGTGGTAAATGTGTGTTATACAAGGCAGAATACCATTGAAATAGAGAAAGAAACACGTTCGGCAGCTTTGGAAAGCCTTACACTTCACTGAAATGTAGTACTACACTCTATAACACAGTTGAGAGACAATGTTCCCAAGCTGCCTCAGTACATAACAGTGTGTAGGAAGGTGTTTGATAAAGAGGGCAAAGCTTATACTTGGGCCAGAAGGCAGAATATAGGAAACTACATGAAAAGATGAATAATTCAGTGAAAATGACTGTAAACAGATGAGAACTGGTTTAGAACAGCTGAAAGAGAATCTCCAAGTCAGTTCTTAGTGTAGAAAAGGTAGGTAAGATAAGGGAAATACTTAATTCCAGTTAAGATCACATGAAACACTGTATGAATCATATATTCTTTACTTAAAGGAGACTACAGTGGTAAATGTGTGTTATACAAGGCAGAATACCATTGAAATAGAGAAAGAAACACGTTCGGCAGCTTTGGAAAGCCTTACACTTCACTGAAATGTAGTACTACACTCTATAACACAGTTGAGAGACAATGTTCAATAGCTGCCTCAGTACTTAACAGTGTGTAGGAATTGTTTGATAAAGTGGGCAAAGCTGATACTTGGACCAGAAGGCAGAATATAGGAAACTACATGAAAACATGATTAATTCAGTGAAAATGACTGTAAACAGATGTGAACTTGTTTAGAACAGCTGAAAGAGATTCTCCAAGTCAGTTCTTAGTGTAGAAAAGGTAGCTAAGCTCTGGGAAATCCTTAATTCGAGTTAAGATTACATGAAACACTGTATGAATCCTATATTCTTTACTTAAAGGAGACTAGAGTGGTAAATGTGTGTTATACAAGGCAGAATACCATTGAAATAGAGAAAGAAACACGTTCGGCAGCTTTGGAAAGCCTTACACTTCACTGAAATGTAGTACTACACTCTATAACACAGTTGAGAGACAATGTTCAATATCTGACTCAGTACTTAACAGTGTGTAGGAAGTTGTTTGATAAAGTGGGCAAAGCTTATACTTGGACCAGAAGGCAGAATATAGGAAACTACATGAAAACATGATTAATTCAGTGAAAATGACTGTAAACAGATGTGAACTTGTTTAGAACAGCTGAAAGAGATTCTCCAAGTCAGTTCTTAGTGTAGAAAAGGTAGGTAAGATAAGGGAAATACTAATTCCAGTTAAGATCACATGAAACACTGTATGAATCCTATATTCTTTACTTAAAGGAGACTACAGTGGTAAATGTGTGTTATACAAGGCAGAATACCATTGAAATAGAGCAAGAAACACGTTCGGCAGCTTTGGAAAGTCTTGCACTTCACTGAAATGTAGTACTACACTCTATAACACAGTTGAGAGACAATGTTCAATAGCTGACTCAGTACTTAACCGTGTGTAGGAAGTTCTTTGATAAAGTGGGCAAAGCTTATACTTGGGCCAGAAGGCAGAATATAGGAAACTACATGAAAACATGAATAATTCAGTGAAAATGACTGTAAACAGATGTGAACTTGTTTAGAACAGCTGAAAGAGATTTTCCAAGTCAGTTCTTAGTGTAGAAAAGGTAGCTAAGATCCGGGAAATCCTTAATTCGAGTTAAGATCACATGAAACACTGTATGAATCCTATATTCTTTACTTAAAGGAGACTAGAGTGGTAAATGTGTGTTATACAAGGCAGAATAGCATTGAAATAGAGAAAGAAATACGTTCGGCAGCTTTGGAAAGCCTTACACTTCACTGAAATGTAGTACTACACTCTATAACACAGTTGAGAGACAATGTTCCCGAGCTGCCTCAGTTCATAACAGTGTGTAGGAAGGTGTTTGATAAAGAGGGCAAAGCTTATACTTGGACCAGAAGGCAGAATATAGGAAACTACATGAAAACATGATTAATTCAGTGAAAATGACTGTAAACAGATGAGAACTTGTTTAGAACCGCTGAAAGAGAATCTCCAAGTCATTTCTTAGTGTAGAAAAGGTAGCTAAGATAAGGAAAATCCTTAATTCCAGTTAAGATCACATGAAACACTGTATGAATCCTATATTCTTTACTTAAAGGAGACTAGAGTGGTAAATGTGTGTTATACAAGGCAGAATACCATTGAAATAGAGAAAGAAACACGTTCGGCAGCTTTGGAAAGCCTTACACTTCACTGAAATGTAGTACTACACTCTATAACACATTTGAGAGACAATGTTCAATAGCTGCCTCAGTACTTAACAGTGTGTAGGAAGATGTTTGATAAAGTGGGCAAAGCTTATACTTGGACCAGAAGGCCGAATATAGGAAACTACATGAAAACATGATTAATTCAGTGAAAATGACTGTAAACAGATGTGAACTTGTTTAGAACAGCTGAAAGAGATTCTCCAAGTCAGTTCTTAGTGTAGAAAAGGTAGCTAAGATCTGGGAAATCCTTAATTCGAGTTAAGATTACATGAAACACTGTATGAATCCTATATTCTTTACTTAAAGGAGACTAGAGTGGTAAATGTGTGTTATACAAGGCAGAATACCATTGAAATAGAGAAAGAAACACGTTCGGCAGCTTTGGAAAGCCTTACACTTCACTGAAATGTAGTACTACACTCTATAACACAGTTGAGAGACAATGTTCCCAAGCTGCCTCAGTTCATAACAGTGTGTAGGAAGTTGTTTGATAAAGTGGGCAAAGCTTATACTTGGGCCAGAAGGCAGAATATAGGAAACTACATGAAAACATGAATAATTCAGTGAAAATGACTGTAAACAGATGAGAACTTGTTTTAGAACAGCTGAAAGAGATCCTCCAAGTCAGTTCTTAGTGTAGAAAAGGTAGCTAAATCCGGAAAATCCTTAATTCCAGTTAAGATCACATGAAACACTGTATGAATCCTATATTCTTTAATTAAAGGAGACTACAGTGGTAAATGTGTGTTATACAAGGCAGAATACCATTAAAATAGAGAAAGAAACACGTTCGGCAGCTTTGGAAAGCCTTACACTTCACTGAAATGTAGTACTACACTCTATAACACAGTTGAGAGACAATGTTCAATAGCTGCCTCAGTACTTAGCAGTGTGTAGGAAGTTGTTTGATAAAGTGGGCAAAGCTTATACTTGGACCAGAAGGCACAATATAGGAAACTACATGAAAACATGATTAATTCAGTGAAAATGACTGTAAACAGATGTGAACTTGTTTAGAACAGCTGAAAGAGATTCTCCAAGTCAGTTCTTAGTGTAGAAAAGGTAGCTAAGATCCGGGAAATCCTTAATTCGAGTTAAGATTACATGAAACATTGTATGAATCCTATATTCTTTACTTAAAGGAGACTAGAGTAGTAAATGTGTGTTATACAAGACAGAATACCATTGAAATAGAGAAAGAAACACGTTCGGCAGCTTTGGAAAGCCTTACACTTCACTGAAATGTAGTACTACACTCTATAACACAGTTGAGAGACAATGTTCCCGAGCTGCATCAGTTCATAACAGTATGTAGGAAGGTGTTTGATAAAGAGGGCAAAGCTTATACTTGGGCCAGAAGGCAGAATATAGGAAATTACATGAAAACATGAATAATTCAGTGAAAATGACTGTAAACAGATGAGAACTTGTCTAGAACAGCTGAAAGAGAATCTCCAAGTCAGTTCTTATTGTAGAAAAGGTAGCTAAGATAAGGGAAATCCTTAATTCCAGTTAAGATCACATGAAACAATGTATGAATCCTATATTCTTTACTTAAAGGAGACTAGAGTGGTAAATGTGTGTTATACAAGGCAGAATACCATTGAAATAGAGAAAGAAACACGTTCGGCAGCTTTGGAAAGCCTTACACTTCACTGAAATGTAGTACTACACTCTATAACACAGTTGAGAGACAATGTTAACGAGCTGCCTCAGTTCATAACAGTGTGTAGGAAGGTGTTTGATAAAGAGGGCAAAGCTTATACTTGGGCCAGAAGGCAGAATATAGGAAACTACATGAAAACATGAATAATTCAGTGAAAATGACTGTAAACAGATGAGAACTTGTCTAGAACAGCTGAAAGAGAATCTCCAAGTCAGTTCTTATTGTAGAAAAGGTAGCTAAGATAAGGGAAATCCTTAATTCAAGTTAAGATCACATGAAACACTGTATGAATCCTATATTCTTTACTCAAAGGAGACTAGAGTGGTAAATGTGTGTTATACAAGGCAGAATACCACTGAAATAGAGAAAGAAACACGTTCGGCAGCTTTGGAAAGCCTTACACTTCACTGAAATGTAGTACTACACTTTATATAACACAGTTGAGAGACAATGTTCCCTAGCTCCCTCAGTTCATAACAGTGTGTAGGAAGTTGTTTGATAAAGTGGGGAAAGCTTATACTAGGGCCAGAAGGCAGAATATAGGAAACTACATGAAAACATGATTAATTCAGTGAAAATGACTGTAAACAGATGAGAACTTGTTTAGAACAGCTGAAAGAGAATCTCCAAGTCAGTTCTTAGTGTAGAAAAGGTAGCTAAGATAAGGAAAATCCTTAATTCCAGTTAAGATCACATGAAACACTGTATGAATCCTATATTCTTTAATTAAAGGAGACTACAGTGGTAAATGTGTGTTATACAAGGCAGAATACCATTAAAATAGAGAAAGAAACACGTTCGGCAGCTTTGGAAAGCCTTACACTTCACTGAAATGTAGTACTACACTCTATAACACAGTTGAGAGACAATGTTCAATAGCTGCCTCAGTACTTAACAGTGTGTAGGAAGTTGTTTGATAAAGTGGGCAAAGCTGATACTTGGACCAGAAGGCAGAATATAGGAAACTACATGAAAACATGATTAATTCAGTGAAAATGACTGTAAACAGATGAGAACTTGTTTAGAACAGCTGAAAGAGAATCTCCAAGTCAGTTCTTAGTGTAGAGAAGGTAGCTAAGATAAGGAAAATCCTTAATTCCAGTTAAGATCACATGAAACACTGTATGAATCCTATATTCTTTACTTAAAGGAGACTAGAGTGGTAAATGTGTGTTATACAAGGCAGAATACCATTGAAATAGAGAAAGAAACACGTTCGCCAGCTTTGGAAAGCCTTACACTTCACTGAAATGTAGTACTACACTGTATAACACAGTTGAGAGACAATGTTCAATAGCTGCCTCAGTACTTAACAGTGTGTAGGAAGATGTTTGATAAAGTGGGCAAAGCTTATACTTGGACCAGAAGGCAGAATATAGGAAACTACATGAAAACATGATTAATTCAGTGAAAATGACTGTAAACAGATGAGAACTTGTCTAGAACAGCTGAAAGAGAATCTCCAAGTCAGTTCTCAGTGTAGAAAAGGTAGCTAAGAGAAGGAAAATCCTTAATTCCAGTTAAGATCACATGAAACACTGTATGAATCCTATATTGTTTACTTAAAGGAGACTAGAGTGGTAAATGTGTGTTATACAAGGCAGAATACCATTGAAATAGAGAAAGAAACACGTTCGGCAGCTTTGGAAAGCCTTACACTTCACTGAAATGTAGTACTACACTCTATAACACAGTTGAGAGACAATGTTCCCAAGCTGCCTCAGTACATAACAGTGTGTAGGAAGGTGTTTGATAAAGAGGGCAAAGCTTATACTTGGGCCAGAAGGCAGAATATAGGAAACTACATGAAAACATGAATAATTCAGTGAAAATGATTGTAAACAGATGAGAACTGGTTTAGAACAGCTGAAAGAGAATCTCCAAGTCAGTTCTTAGTGTAGAAAAGGTAGGTAAGATAAGGGAAATACTTAATTCCAGTTAAGATCACATGAAACACTGTATGAATCATATATTCTTTACTTAAAAGAGACTACAGTGGTAAATGTGTGTTATACACGGCAGAATACCATTAAAATAGAGAAAGAAACATGTTCGGCAGCTTTGGAAAGCCTTACACTTCACTGAAATGTAGTACTACACTCTATAACACAGTTGAGAGACAATGTTCAATAGCTGCCTCAGTACTTAACAGTGTGTAGGAAGTTGTTTGATAAAGTGGGCAAAGCTGATACTTGGACCAGAAGGCAGAATATAGGAAACTACATGAAAACATGATTAATTCAGTGAAAATGACTGTAAACAGATGTGAACTTGTTTAGAACAGCTGAAAGAGATTCTCCAAGTCAGTTCTTAGTGTAGAAAAAGTAGCTAAGATCTGGGAAATCCTTAATTCGAGTTAAGATTACATGAAACACTGTATGAATCCTATATTCTTTACTTAAAGGAGACTAGAGTGGTAAATGTGTGTTATACAAGGCAGAATACCATTGAAATAGAGCAAGAAACACGTTCGGCAGCTTTGGAAAGCCTTGCACTTCACTGAAATGTAGTACTACACTCTATAACACAGTTGAGAGACAATGTTCAATAGCTGACTCAGTACTTAACAGTGTGTAGGAAGTTGTTTGATAAAGTGGGCAAAGCTTATACTTGGGCCAGAAGGCAGAATATAGGAAACTACATGAAAACATGAATAATTCAGTGAAAAATGACTGTAAACAGATGAGAACTTGTTTTAGAACAGCTGAAAGAGATTCTCCAAGTCAGTTCTTAGTGTAGAAAAGGTAGCAAAGATCTGGGAAATCCTTAATTCGAGTTAAGATTACATGAAACACTGTATGAATCCTATATTCTTTACTTAAAGGAGACTAGAGTGGTAAATGTGTGTTATACAAGGCAGAATACCATTGAAATAGAGAAAGAAACACGTTCGGCACCTTTGGAAAGCCTTACACTTCACTGAAATGTAGTACTACACTCTATAACACAGTTGAGAGACAATGTTCAATAGCTGACTCAGTACTTAACAGTGTGTAGGAAGTTGTTTGATAAAGTGGGCAAAGCTTATACTTGGACCAGAAGGCAGAATATAGGAAACTAAATGAAAACATGATTAATTCAGTGAAAATGACTGTAAACAGATGTGAACTTGTTTAGGACAGCTGAAAGAGATTTTCCAAGTCAGTTCTTAGTGTAGAAAAAGTAGCTAAGATCCGGGAAATCCTTAATTCGAGTTAAGATTACATGAAACACTGTATGAATCCTATATTCTTTACTTAAAGGAGACTACAGTGGTAAATGTGTGTTATACAAGGCAGAATACCATTGAAATAGAGAAAGAAACACGTTCGGCAGCTTTGGAAAGCCTTACACTTCACTGAAATGTAGTACTACACTCTATAACACAGTTGAGAGACAATGTTCCCGAGCTGCCTCAGTTCATAACAGTGTGTAGGAAGGTGTTTGATAAAGAGGGCAAAGCTTATACTTGGGCCAGAAGGCAGAATATAGGAAATTACATGAAAACATGAATAATTCAGTGAAAATGACTGTAAACAGATGAGAACTTGTCTAGAACAGCTGAAAGAGAATCTCCAAGTCAGTTCTTATTGTAGAAAAGGTAGCTAAGATAAGGGAAATCCTTAATTCCAGTTAAGATCACATGAAACACTGTATGAATCCTATATTCTTTACTTAAGGGAGACTAGAGTGGTAAATGTGTGTTATACAAGGCAGAATACCATTGAAATAGAGAAAGAAACACGTTCGGCAGCTTTGGAAAGCCTTACACTTCACTGAAATGTAGTACTACACTCTATAACACAGTTGAGAGACAATGTTCCCAAGCTGCCTCAGTTCATAACAGTGTGTAGGAAGGTGTTTGATAAAGAGGGCAAAGCTTATACTTGGGCCAGAAGGCAGAATATAGGAAACTACATGAAAAGATGAATAATTCAGTGAAAATGACTGTAAACAGATGAGAACTTGTCTAGAACAGCTGAAAGAGAATCTCCAAGTCAGTTCTCAGTGTAGAAAAGGTAGCTAAGAGAAGGAAAATCCTTAATTCCAGTGAAGATCACATGAAACACTGTATGAATCCTATATTGTTTACTTAAAGGAGACTAGAGTGGTAAATGTGTGTTATACAAGGCAGAATACCATTGAAATAGAGAAAGAAACACGTTCGGCAGCTTTGGAAAGCCTTACACTTCACTGAAATGTAGTACTACACTCTATAACACAGTTGAGAGACAATGTTCAATATCTGACTCAGTACTTAACAGTGTGTAGGAAGTTGTTTGATAAAGTGGGCAAAGCTTATACTTGGACCAGAAGGCAGAATATAGGAAACTACATGAAAACATGATTAATTCAGTGAAAATGACTGTAAACAGATGTGAACTTGTTTAGAACAGCTGAAAGAGATTCTCCAAGTCAGTTCTTAGTGTAGAAAAGGTAGGTAAGATAAGGGAAATACTAATTCCAGTTAAGATCACATGAAACACTGTATGAATCCTATATTCTTTACTTAAAGGAGACTACAGTGGTAAATGTGTGTTATACAAGGCAGAATACCATTGAAATAGAGCAAGAAACACGTTCGGCAGCTTTGGAAAGTCTTGCACTTCACTGAAATGTAGTACTACACTCTATAACACAGTTGAGAGACAATGTTCAATAGCTGACTCAGTACTTAACCGTGTGTAGGAAGTTCTTTGATAAAGTGGGCAAAGCTTATACTTGGGCCAGAAGGCAGAATATAGGAAACTACATGAAAACATGAATAATTCAGTGAAAATGACTGTAAACAGATGTGAACTTGTTTAGAACAGCTGAAAGAGATTTTCCAAGTCAGTTCTTAGTGTAGAAAAGGTAGCTAAGATCCGGGAAATCCTTAATTCGAGTTAAGATCACATGAAACACTGTATGAATCCTATATTCTTTACTTAAAGGAGACTAGAGTGGTAAATGTGTGTTATACAAGGCAGAATAGCATTGAAATAGAGAAAGAAATACGTTCGGCAGCTTTGGAAAGCCTTACACTTCACTGAAATGTAGTACTACACTCTATAACACAGTTGAGAGACAATGTTCCCGAGCTGCCTCAGTTCATAACAGTGTGTAGGAAGGTGTTTGATAAAGAGGGCAAAGCTTATACTTGGACCAGAAGGCAGAATATAGGAAACTACATGAAAACATGATTAATTCAGTGAAAATGACTGTAAACAGATGAGAACTTGTTTAGAACCGCTGAAAGAGAATCTCCAAGTCATTTCTTAGTGTAGAAAAGGTAGCTAAGATAAGGAAAATCCTTAATTCCAGTTAAGATCACATGAAACACTGTATGAATCCTATATTCTTTACTTAAAGGAGACTAGAGTGGTAAATGTGTGTTATACAAGGCAGAATACCATTGAAATAGAGAAAGAAACACGTTCGGCAGCTTTGGAAAGCCTTACACTTCACTGAAATGTAGTACTACACTCTATAACACATTTGAGAGACAATGTTCAATAGCTGCCTCAGTACTTAACAGTGTGTAGGAAGATGTTTGATAAAGTGGGCAAAGCTTATACTTGGACCAGAAGGCCGAATATAGGAAACTACATGAAAACATGATTAATTCAGTGAAAATGACTGTAAACAGATGTGAACTTGTTTAGAACAGCTGAAAGAGATTCTCCAAGTCAGTTCTTAGTGTAGAAAAGGTAGCTAAGATCTGGGAAATCCTTAATTCGAGTTAAGATTACATGAAACACTGTATGAATCCTATATTCTTTACTTAAAGGAGACTAGAGTGGTAAATGTGTGTTATACAAGGCAGAATACCATTGAAATAGAGAAAGAAACACGTTCGGCAGCTTTGGAAAGCCTTACACTTCACTGAAATGTAGTACTACACTCTATAACACAGTTGAGAGACAATGTTCCCAAGCTGCCTCAGTTCATAACAGTGTGTAGGAAGTTGTTTGATAAAGTGGGCAAAGCTTATACTTGGGCCAGAAGGCAGAATATAGGAAACTACATGAAAACATGAATAATTCAGTGAAAATGACTGTAAACAGATGAGAACTTGTTTTAGAACAGCTGAAAGAGATCCTCCAAGTCAGTTCTTAGTGTAGAAAAGGTAGCTAAATCCGGAAAATCCTTAATTCCAGTTAAGATCACATGAAACACTGTATGAATCCTATATTCTTTAATTAAAGGAGACTACAGTGGTAAATGTGTGTTATACAAGGCAGAATACCATTAAAATAGAGAAAGAAACACGTTCGGCAGCTTTGGAAAGCCTTACACTTCACTGAAATGTAGTACTACACTCTATAACACAGTTGAGAGACAATGTTCAATAGCTGCCTCAGTACTTAGCAGTGTGTAGGAAGTTGTTTGATAAAGTGGGCAAAGCTTATACTTGGACCAGAAGGCACAATATAGGAAACTACATGAAAACATGATTAATTCAGTGAAAATGACTGTAAACAGATGTGAACTTGTTTAGAACAGCTGAAAGAGATTCTCCAAGTCAGTTCTTAGTGTAGAAAAGGTAGCTAAGATCCGGGAAATCCTTAATTCGAGTTAAGATTACATGAAACATTGTATGAATCCTATATTCTTTACTTAAAGGAGACTAGAGTAGTAAATGTGTGTTATACAAGACAGAATACCATTGAAATAGAGAAAGAAACACGTTCGGCAGCTTTGGAAAGCCTTACACTTCACTGAAATGTAGTACTACACTCTATAACACAGTTGAGAGACAATGTTCCCGAGCTGCATCAGTTCATAACAGTATGTAGGAAGGTGTTTGATAAAGAGGGCAAAGCTTATACTTGGGCCAGAAGGCAGAATATAGGAAATTACATGAAAACATGAATAATTCAGTGAAAATGACTGTAAACAGATGAGAACTTGTCTAGAACAGCTGAAAGAGAATCTCCAAGTCAGTTCTTATTGTAGAAAAGGTAGCTAAGATAAGGGAAATCCTTAATTCCAGTTAAGATCACATGAAACAATGTATGAATCCTATATTCTTTACTTAAAGGAGACTAGAGTGGTAAATGTGTGTTATACAAGGCAGAATACCATTGAAATAGAGCAAGAAACACGTTCGGCAGCTTTGGAAAGTCTTGCACTTCACTGAAATGTAGTACTACACTCTATAACACAGTTGAGAGACAATGTTCAATAGCTGACTCAGTACTTAACCGTGTGTAGGAAGTTCTTTGATAAAGTGGGCAAAGCTTATACTTGGGCCAGAAGGCAGAATATAGGAAACTACATGAAAACATGAATAATTCAGTGAAAATGACTGTAAACAGATGTGAACTTGTTTAGAACAGCTGAAAGAGATTTTCCAAGTCAGTTCTTAGTGTAGAAAAGGTAGCTAAGATCCGGGAAATCCTTAATTCGAGTTAAGATCACATGAAACACTGTATGAATCCTATATTCTTTACTTAAAGGAGACTAGAGTGGTAAATGTGTGTTATACAAGGCAGAATAGCATTGAAATAGAGAAAGAAATACGTTCGGCAGCTTTGGAAAGCCTTACACTTCACTGAAATGTAGTACTACACTCTATAACACAGTTGAGAGACAATGTTCCCGAGCTGCCTCAGTTCATAACAGTGTGTAGGAAGGTGTTTGATAAAGAGGGCAAAGCTTATACTTGGACCAGAAGGCAGAATATAGGAAACTACATGAAAACATGATTAATTCAGTGAAAATGACTGTAAACAGATGAGAACTTGTTTAGAACCGCTGAAAGAGAATCTCCAAGTCATTTCTTAGTGTAGAAAAGGTAGCTAAGATAAGGAAAATCCTTAATTCCAGTTAAGATCACATGAAACACTGTATGAATCCTATATTCTTTACTTAAAGGAGACTAGAGTGGTAAATGTGTGTTATACAAGGCAGAATACCATTGAAATAGAGAAAGAAACACGTTCGGCAGCTTTGGAAAGCCTTACACTTCACTGAAATGTAGTACTACACTCTATAACACATTTGAGAGACAATGTTCAATAGCTGCCTCAGTACTTAACAGTGTGTAGGAAGATGTTTGATAAAGTGGGCAAAGCTTATACTTGGACCAGAAGGCCGAATATAGGAAACTACATGAAAACATGATTAATTCAGTGAAAATGACTGTAAACAGATGTGAACTTGTTTAGAACAGCTGAAAGAGATTCTCCAAGTCAGTTCTTAGTGTAGAAAAGGTAGCTAAGATCTGGGAAATCCTTAATTCGAGTTAAGATTACATGAAACACTGTATGAATCCTATATTCTTTACTTAAAGGAGACTAGAGTGGTAAATGTGTGTTATACAAGGCAGAATACCATTGAAATAGAGAAAGAAACACGTTCGGCAGCTTTGGAAAGCCTTACACTTCACTGAAATGTAGTACTACACTCTATAACACAGTTGAGAGACAATGTTCCCAAGCTGCCTCAGTTCATAACAGTGTGTAGGAAGTTGTTTGATAAAGTGGGCAAAGCTTATACTTGGGCCAGAAGGCAGAATATAGGAAACTACATGAAAACATGAATAATTCAGTGAAAATGACTGTAAACAGATGAGAACTTGTTTTAGAACAGCTGAAAGAGATCCTCCAAGTCAGTTCTTAGTGTAGAAAAGGTAGCTAAATCCGGAAAATCCTTAATTCCAGTTAAGATCACATGAAACACTGTATGAATCCTATATTCTTTAATTAAAGGAGACTACAGTGGTAAATGTGTGTTATACAAGGCAGAATACCATTAAAATAGAGAAAGAAACACGTTCGGCAGCTTTGGAAAGCCTTACACTTCACTGAAATGTAGTACTACACTCTATAACACAGTTGAGAGACAATGTTCAATAGCTGCCTCAGTACTTAGCAGTGTGTAGGAAGTTGTTTGATAAAGTGGGCAAAGCTTATACTTGGACCAGAAGGCACAATATAGGAAACTACATGAAAACATGATTAATTCAGTGAAAATGACTGTAAACAGATGTGAACTTGTTTAGAACAGCTGAAAGAGATTCTCCAAGTCAGTTCTTAGTGTAGAAAAGGTAGCTAAGATCCGGGAAATCCTTAATTCGAGTTAAGATTACATGAAACATTGTATGAATCCTATATTCTTTACTTAAAGGAGACTAGAGTAGTAAATGTGTGTTATACAAGACAGAATACCATTGAAATAGAGAAAGAAACACGTTCGGCAGCTTTGGAAAGCCTTACACTTCACTGAAATGTAGTACTACACTCTATAACACAGTTGAGAGACAATGTTCCCGAGCTGCATCAGTTCATAACAGTATGTAGGAAGGTGTTTGATAAAGAGGGCAAAGCTTATACTTGGGCCAGAAGGCAGAATATAGGAAATTACATGAAAACATGAATAATTCAGTGAAAATGACTGTAAACAGATGAGAACTTGTCTAGAACAGCTGAAAGAGAATCTCCAAGTCAGTTCTTATTGTAGAAAAGGTAGCTAAGATAAGGGAAATCCTTAATTCCAGTTAAGATCACATGAAACAATGTATGAATCCTATATTCTTTACTTAAAGGAGACTAGAGTGGTAAATGTGTGTTATACAAGGCAGAATACCATTGAAATAGAGAAAGAAACACGTTCGGCAGCTTTGGAAAGCCTTACACTTCACTGAAATGTAGTACTACACTCTATAACACAGTTGAGAGACAATGTTAACGAGCTGCCTCAGTTCATAACAGTGTGTAGGAAGGTGTTTGATAAAGAGGGCAAAGCTTATACTTGGGCCAGAAGGCAGAATATAGGAAACTACATGAAAACATGAATAATTCAGTGAAAATGACTGTAAACAGATGAGAACTTGTCTAGAACAGCTGAAAGAGAATCTCCAAGTCAGTTCTTATTGTAGAAAAGGTAGCTAAGATAAGGGAAATCCTTAATTCAAGTTAAGATCACATGAAACACTGTATGAATCCTATATTCTTTACTCAAAGGAGACTAGAGTGGTAAATGTGTGTTATACAAGGCAGAATACCACTGAAATAGAGAAAGAAACACGTTCGGCAGCTTTGGAAAGCCTTACACTTCACTGAAATGTAGTACTACACTTTATATAACACAGTTGAGAGACAATGTTCCCTAGCTCCCTCAGTTCATAACAGTGTGTAGGAAGTTGTTTGATAAAGTGGGGAAAGCTTATACTAGGGCCAGAAGGCAGAATATAGGAAACTACATGAAAACATGATTAATTCAGTGAAAATGACTGTAAACAGATGAGAACTTGTTTAGAACAGCTGAAAGAGAATCTCCAAGTCAGTTCTTAGTGTAGAAGAGGTAGCTAAGATAAGGAAAATCCTTAATTCCAGTTAAGATCACATGAAACACTGTATGAATCCTATATTCTTTAATTAAAGGAGACTACAGTGGTAAATGTGTGTTATACAAGGCAGAATACCATTAAAATAGAGAAAGAAACACGTTCGGCATCTTTGGAAAGCCTTACACTTCACTGAAATGTAGTACTACACTCTATAACACAGTTGAGAGACAATGTTCAATAGCTCCCTCAGTACTTAACAGTGTGTAGGAAGTTGTTTGATAAAGTGGGCAAAGCTGATACTTGGACCAGAAGGCAGAATATAGGAAACTACATGAAAACATGATTAATTCAGTGAAAATGACTGTAAACAGATGAGAACTTGTTTAGAACAGCTGAAAGAGAATCTCCAAGTCAGTTCTTAGTGTA
The DNA here is from genome assembly GCF_964339955.1 of Pipistrellus hanaki. NCBI lineage: Eukaryota > Metazoa > Chordata > Mammalia > Chiroptera > Vespertilionidae > Pipistrellus > Pipistrellus hanaki. The sequence goes on along the minus strand of NW_028182298.1, from coordinate 743,829 downwards.
GAGAAGGTAGCTAAGATAAGGAAAATCCTTAATTCCAGTTAAGATCACATGAAACACTGTATGAATCCTATATTCTTTACTTAAAGGAGACTAGAGTGGTAAATGTGTGTTATACAAGGCAGAATACCATTGAAATAGAGAAAGAAACACGTTCGCCAGCTTTGGAAAGCCTTACACTTCACTGAAATGTAGTACTACACTGTATAACACAGTTGAGAGACAATGTTCAATAGCTGCCTCAGTACTTAACAGTGTGTAGGAAGATGTTTGATAAAGTGGGCAAAGCTTATACTTGGACCAGAAGGCAGAATATAGGAAACTACATGAAAACATGATTAATTCAGTGAAAATGACTGTAAACAGATGTGAACTTGTTTAGAACAGCTGAAAGAGATTCTCCAAGTCAGTTCTTAGTGTAGAAAAGGTAGCTAAGATCTGGGAAATCCTTAATTCGAGTTAAGATTACATGAAACACTGTATGAATCCTATATTCTTTACTTAAAGGAGACTAGAGTGGTAAATGTGTGTTATACAAGGCAGAATACCATTGAAATAGAGAAAGAAACACGTTCGGCAGCTTTGGAAAGGCTTACACTTCACTGAAATGTAGTACTACACTCTATAACACAGTTGAGAGACAATGTTCAATAGCTGACTCAGTACTTAACAGTGTGTAGCAAGTTGTTTGATAAAGTGGGCAAAGCTTATACTTGGGCCAGAAGGCAGAATATAGGAAACTACATGAAAACATGAATAATTCAGTGAAAATGACTGTAAACAGATGAGAACTTGTTTTAGAACAGCTGAAAGAGATCCTCCAAGTCAGTTCTTAGTGTAGAAAAGGTAGCTAAATCCGGAAAATCCTTAATTCCAGTTAAGATCACATGAAACACTGTATGAATCCTATATTCTTTAATTAAAGGAGACTACAGTGGTAAATGTGTGTTATACAAGGCAGAATACCATTAAAATAGAGAAAGAAACACGTTCGGCAGCTTTGGAAAGCCTTACACTTCACTGAAATGTAGTACTACACTCTATAACACAGTTGAGAGACAATGTTCAATAGCTGCCTCAGTACTTAGCAGTGTGTAGGAAGTTGTTTGATAAAGTGGGCAAAGCTTATACTTGGACCAGAAGGCACAATATAGGAAACTACATGAAAACATGATTAATTCAGTGAAAATGACTGTAAACAGATGTGAACTTGTTTAGAACAGCTGAAAGAGATTCTCCAAGTCAGTTCTTAGTGTAGAAAAGGTAGCTAAGATCCGGGAAATCCTTAATTCGAGTTAAGATTACATGAAACATTGTATGAATCCTATATTCTTTACTTAAAGGAGACTAGAGTAGTAAATGTGTGTTATACAAGACAGAATACCATTGAAATAGAGAAAGAAACACGTTCGGCAGCTTTGGAAAGCCTTACACTTCACTGAAATGTAGTACTACACTCTATAACACAGTTGAGAGACAATGTTCCCGAGCTGCATCAGTTCATAACAGTGTGTAGGAAGGTGTTTGATAAAGAGGGCAAAGCTTATACTTGGGCCAGAAGGCAGAATATAGGAAATTACATGAAAACATGAATAATTCAGTGAAAATGACTGTAAACAGATGAGAACTTGTCTAGAACAGCTGAAAGAGAATCTCCAAGTCAGTTCTTATTGTAGAAAAGGTAGCTAAGATAAGGGAAATCCTTAATTCCAGTTAAGATCACATGAAACAATGTATGAATCCTATATTCTTTACTTAAAGGAGACTAGAGTGGTAAATGTGTGTTATACAAGGCAGAATACCATTGAAATAGAGAAAGAAACACGTTCGGCAGCTTTGGAAAGCCTTACACTTCACTGAAATGTAGTACTACACTCTATAACACAGTTGAGAGACAATGTTAACGAGCTGCCTCAGTTCATAACAGTGTGTAGGAAGGTGTTTGATAAAGAGGGCAAAGCTTATACTTGGGCCAGAAGGCAGAATATAGGAAACTACATGAAAACATGAATAATTCAGTGAAAATGACTGTAAACAGATGAGAACTTGTCTAGAACAGCTGAAAGAGAATCTCCAAGTCAGTTCTTATTGTAGAAAAGGTAGCTAAGATAAGGGAAATCCTTAATTCAAGTTAAGATCACATGAAACACTGTATGAATCCTATATTCTTTACTCAAAGGAGACTAGAGTGGTAAATGTGTGTTATACAAGGCAGAATACCACTGAAATAGAGAAAGAAACACGTTCGGCAGCTTTGGAAAGCCTTACACTTCACTGAAATGTAGTACTACACTTTATATAACACAGTTGAGAGACAATGTTCCCTAGCTCCCTCAGTTCATAACAGTGTGTAGGAAGTTGTTTGATAAAGTGGGGAAAGCTTATACTAGGGCCAGAAGGCAGAATATAGGAAACTACATGAAAACATGATTAATTCAGTGAAAATGACTGTAAACAGATGAGAACTTGTTTAGAACAGCTGAAAGAGAATCTCCAAGTCAGTTCTTAGTGTAGAAAAGGTAGCTAAGATAAGGAAAATCCTTAATTCCAGTTAAGATCACATGAAACACTGTATGAATCCTATATTCTTTAATTAAAGGAGACTACAGTGGTAAATGTGTGTTATACAAGGCAGAATACCATTAAAATAGAGAAAGAAACAGGTTCGGCAGCTTTGGAAAGCCTTACACTTCACTGAAATGTAGTACTACACTCTATAACACAGTTGAGAGACAATGTTCAATAGCTCCCTCAGTACTTAACAGTGTGTAGGAAGTTGTTTGATAAAGTGGGCAAAGCTGATACTTGGACCAGAAGGCAGAATATAGGAAACTACATGAAAACATGATTAATTCAGTGAAAATGACTGTAAACAGATGAGAACTTGTTTAGAACAGCTGAAAGAGAATCTCCAAGTCATTTCTTAGTGTAGAAAAGGTAGCTAAGATAAGGAAAATCCTTAATTCCAGTTAAGATCACATGAAACACTGTATGAATCCTATATTCTTTACTTAAAGGAGACTAGAGTGGTAAATGTGTGTTATACAAGGCAGAATACCATTGAAATAGAGAAAGAAACACGTTCGGCAGCTTTGGAAAGCCTTACACTTCACTGAAATGTAGTACTACACTCTATAACACAGTTGAGAGAAAATGTTCCCAAGCTGCCTCAGTTCATAACAGTGTGTAAGAAGGTGTTTGATAAAGAGGGCAAAGCTTATACTTGGGCCAGAAGGCAGAATATAGGAAACTACATGAAAACATGAATAATTCAGTGAAAATGACTATAAACAGATGAGAACTGGTTTAGAACAGCTGAAAGAGAATCTCCAAGTCAGTTCTTAGTGTAGAAAAGGTAGCTAAGATCCGGGAAATTCTTAATTCGAGTTAAGATTACATGAAACACTGTATGAATCCTATATTCTTTACTTAAAGGAGACTAGAGTGGTAAATGTGTGTTATACAAGGCAGAATACCATTGAAATAGAGAAAGAAACACGTTCGGCAGCTTTGGAAAGCCTTACACTTCACTGAAATGTAGTACTACACTCTATAACACAGTTGAGAGACAATGTTCAATAGCTGCCTCAGTACTTAACAGTGTGTAGGAAGTTGTTCGATAAAGTGGGCAAAGCTTATACTTGGGCCAGAAGGCAGAATATAGGAAACTACATGAAAACATGAATAATTCAGTGAAAATGACTGTAAACAGATGAGAACTTGTTTTAGAACAGCTGAAAGAGATCCTCCAAGTCAGTTCTTAGTGTAGAAAAGGTAGCTAAATCCGAAAAATCCTTAATTCCAGTTAAGATCACATGAAACACTGTATGAATCCTATATTCTTTACTTAAAGGAGACTAGAGTGGTAAATGTGTGTTATACAAGGCAGAATACCATTGAAATAGAGAAAGAAACACATTCGGCAGCTTTGGAAAGCCTTACACTTCACTGAAATGTAGTACTACACTCTATAACACAGTTGTTCAATAGCTGCCTCAGTACTTAACAGTGTGTAGGAAGTTGTTCGATAAAGTGGGCAAAGCTTATACTTGGGCCAGAAGGCAGAATATAGGAAACTACATGAAAACATGATTAATTCAGTGAAAATGACTGTAAACAGATAAGAACTTGTTTAGAACAGCTGAAAGAGAATCTCCAAGTCAGTTCTTAGTGTAGAAAAGGTAGCTAAGATAAGGAAAATCCTTAATTCCAGTTAAGATAACATGAAACACTGTATGAATCCTATATTCTTTACTTAAAGGAGACTAGAGTGGTAAATGTGTGTTATACAAGGCAGAATACCATTGAAATAGAGAAAGAAACACGTTCGGCAGCTTTGGAAAGCCTTACACTTCACTGAAATTTAGTACTACACTCTATAACACAGTTGAGAGAAAATGTTCCCAAGCTGCCTCAGTTCATAACAGTGTGTAAGAAGGTGTTTGATAAAGAGGGCAAAGCTTATACTTGGGCCAGAAGGCAGAATATAGGAAACTACATGAAAACATGAATAATTCAGTGAAAATGACTATAAACAGATGAGAACTGGTTTAGAACAGCTGAAAGAGAATCTCCAAGTCAGTTCTTAGTGTAGAAAAGGTAGGTAAGATAAGGGAAATACTTAATTCCAGTTAAGATCACATGAAACACTGTATGAATCCTATATTCTTTACTTAAAGGAGACTAGAGTGGTAAATGTGTGTTATACAAGGCAGAATACCATTGAAATAGAGAAAGAAACACGTTCGGCAGCTTTGGAAAGCCTTACACTTCACTGAAATGTAGTACTACACTCTATAACACAGTTGAGAGACAATGTTCAATAGCTGCCTCAGTACTTAACAGTGTGTAGGAAGTTGTTTGATAAAGTGGGCAAAGCTTATACTTGGGCCAGAAGGCAGAATATAGGAAACTACATGAAAAAGTGAATAATTCAGTGAAAATGACTGTAAACAGATGAGAACTTGTTTTAGAAAGCTGAAAGAGATCCTCCAAGTCAGTTCTTAGTGTAGAAAAGGTAGCTAAATCCGAAAAATCCTTAATTCCAGTTAAGATCACATGAAACACTGTATGAATCCTATATTCTTTAATTAAAGGAGACTACAGTGGTAAATGTGTGTTATACAAGGCAGAATACCATTAAAATAGAGAAAGAAACACGTTCGGCAGCTTTGGAAAGCCTTACACTTCACTGAAATGTAGTACTACACTCTATAACACAGTTGAGAGACAATGTTCAATAGCTGCCTCAGTACTTAACAGTGTGTAGGAAGTTGTTTGATAAAGTGGGCAAAGCTTATACTTGGACCAGAAGGCAGAATATAGGAAACTACATGAAAACATGATTAATTCAGTGAAAATGACTGTAAACAGATGTGAACTTGTTTAGAACAGCTGAAAGAGATTCTCCAAGTCAGTTCTTAGCGTAGAAAAGGTAGCTAAGATCCGGGAAATCCTTAATTCGAGTTAAGATTACATGAAACACTGTATGAATCCTATATTCTTTACTTAAAGGTGACTAGAGTGGTAAATGTGTGTTATACAAGGCAGAATACCATTGAAATAGAGAAAGAAACACGTTCGGCAGCTTTGGAAAGCCTTACACTTCACTGAAATGTAGTACTACACTTTATATAACACAGTTGAGAGACAATGTTCAATAGCTGCCTCAGTACTTAACAGTGTGTAGGAAGTTTTTTGATAAAGTGGGCAAAGCTGATACTTGGACCAGAAGGCAGAATATAGGAAACTACATGAAAACATGATTAATTCAGTGAAAATGACTGTAAACAGATGAGAACTTGTCTAGAACAGCTGAAAGAGAATCTCCAAGTCAGTTCTTATTGTAGAAAAGGTAGCTAAGATAAGGGAAATCCTTAATTCCAGTTAAGATCATATGAAACAATGTATGAATCCTATATTCTTTACTTAAAGGAGAATAGAGTGGTAAATGTGTGTTATACAAGGCAGAATACCATTGAAATAGAGAAAGAAACACGTTCGGCAGCTTTGGAAAGCCTTACACTTCACTGAAATGTAGTACTACACTCTATAACACAGTTGAGAGACAATGTTAACGAGCTGCCTCAGTTCATAACAGTGTGTAGGAAGGTGTTTGATAAAGAGGGCAAAGCTTATACTTGGGCCAGAAGGCAGAATATAGGAAACTACATGAAAACATGAATAATTCAGTGAAAATGACTGTAAACAGATGAGAACTTGTCTAGAACAGCTGAAAGAGAATCTCCAAGTCAGTTCTTATTGTAGAAAAGGTAGCTAAGATAAGGGAAATCCTTAATTCAAGTTAAGATCACATGAAACACTGTATGAATCCTATATTCTTTACTCAAAGGAGACTAGAGTGGTAAATGTGTGTTATACAAGGCAGAATACCACTGAAATAGAGAAAGAAACACGTTCGGCAGCTTTGGAAAGCCTTACACTTCACTGAAATGTAGTACTACACTTTATATAACACAGTTGAGAGACAATGTTCCCTAGCTGCCTCAGTTCATAACAGTGTGTAGGAAGGTGTTTGATAAAGAGGGCAAAGCTTATACTTGGGCCAGAAGGCAGAATATAGGAAACTACATGAAAACATGAATAATTCAGTGAAAATGACTGTAAACAGATGAGAACTGGTTTAGAACAGCTGAAAGAGAATCTCCAAGTCAGTTCTTAGTGTAGAAAAGGTAGGTAAGATAAGGGAAATACTTAATTCCAGTTAAGATCACATGAAACACTATGAATCCTATATTCTTTACTTAAAGGAGACTAGAGTGGTAAATGTGTGTTATACAAGGCAGAATACCATTGAAATAGAGAAAGAAACACATTCGGCAGCTTGTGGAAAGCCTTACACTTCACTGAAATGTAGTACTACACTCTATAACACAGTTGAGAGACAATGTTCAATAGCTGCCTCAGTACTTAACAGTGTGTAGGAAGTTGTTCGATAAAGTGGGCAAAGCTTATACTTGGGCCAGAAGGCAGAATATAGGAAACTACATGAAAACATGAATAATTCAGTGAAAATGACTGTAAACAGATGAGAACTTGTTTTAGAACAGCTGAAAGAGATCCTCCAAGTCAGTTCTTAGTGTAGAAAAGGTAGCTAAATCCGAAAAATCCTTAATTCCAGTTAAGATCACATGAAACACTGTATGAATCCTATATTCTTTAATTAAAGGAGACTACAGTGGTAAATGTGTGTTATACAAGGCAGAATACCATTAAAATAGAGAAAGAAACACGTTCGGCAGCTTTGGAAAGCCTTACACTTCACTGAAATGTAGTACTACACTCTATGACACAGTTGAGAGACAATGTTCAATAGCTGCCTCAGTACTTAACAGTGTGTAGGAAGTTGTTTGATAAAGTGGGCAAAGCTTATACTTGGACCAGAAGGCAGAATATAGGAAACTACATGAAAACATGATTAATTCAGTGAAAATGACTGTAAACAGATGTGAACTTGTTTAGAACAGCTGAAAGAGATTCTCCAAGTCAGTTCTTCGCGTAGAAAAGGTAGCTAAGATCCGGGAAATCCTTAATTCGAGTTAAGATTACATGAAACACTGTATGAATCCTATATTCTTTACTTAAAGGAGACTAGAGTGGTAAATGTGTGTTATACAAGGCAGAATACCATTGAAATAGAGAAAGAAACACGTTCGGCAGCTTTGGAAAGCCTTACACTTCACTGAAATGTAGTACTACACTTTAAATAACACAATTGAGAGACAATGTTCCCTAGCTCCCTCAGTTCATAACAGTGTGTAGGAAGTTGTTTGATAAAGTGGGGAAAGCTTATACTTGGGCCAGAAGGCAGAATATAGGAAACTACATGAAAACATGATTAATTCAGTGAAAATGACTGTAAACAGATGAGAACTTGTTTAGAACAGCTGAAAGAGAATCTCCAAGTCAGTTCTTAGTGTAGAAAAGGTAGGTAAGATAAGGGAAATACTTAATTCCAGTGAAGATCACATGAAACACTATAAATCCTATATTCTTTACTTAAAGGAGACTAGAGTGGTAAATGTGTGTTATACAAGGCAGAATACCATTGAAATAGAGAAAGAAACACGTTCGGCAGCTTTGGAAAGCCTTACACTTCACTGAAATGTAGTACTACACTTTATATAACACAGTTGAGAGACAATGTTCCCTAGCTCCCTCAGTTCATAACAGTGTGTAGGAAGTTGTTTGATAAAGTGGGCAAAGCTTATACTTGGGCCAGAAGGCAGAATATAGGAAACTACATGAAAACATGATTAATTCAGTGAAAATGACTGTAAACAGATAAGAACTTGTTTAGAACAGCTGAAAGAGAATCTCCAAGTCATTTCTTAGTGTAGAAAAGGTAGCTAAGATAAGGAAAATCCTTAATTCCAGTTAAGATCACATGAAACACTGTATGAATCCTATATTCTTTACTTAAAGGAGACAAGAGTGGTAAATGTGTGTTATACAAGGCAGAATACCATTGAAATAGAGAAAGAAACACGTTCGGCAGCTTTGGAAAGCCTTACACTTCACTGAAATGTAGTACTACACTCTATAACACAGTTGAGAGAAAATGTTCCCAAGCTGCCTCAGTTCATAACAGTGTGTAAGAAGGTGTTTGATAAAGAGGGCAAAGCTTATACTTGGGCCAGAAGGCAGAATATAGGAAACTACATGAAAACATGAATAATTCAGTGAAAATGACTATAAACAGATGAGAACTGGTTTAGAACAGCTGAAAGAGAATCTCCAAGTCAGTTCTTAGTGTAGAAAAGGTAGCTAAGATCCGGGAAATTCTTAATTCGAGTTAAGATTACATGAAACACTGTATGAATCCTATATTCTTTACTTAAAGGAGACTAGAGTGGTAAATGTGTGTTATACAAGGCAGAATACCATTGAAATAGAGAAAGAAACACGTTCGCCCGCTTTGGAAAGCCTTACACTTCACTGAAATGTAGTACTACACTCTATAACACAGTTGAGAGACAATGTTCAATAGCTGCCTCAGTACTTAACAGTGTGTAGGAAGTTGTTCGATAAAGTGGGCAAAGCTTATACTTGGGCCAGAAGGCAGAATATAGGAAACTACATGAAAACATGAATAATTCAGTGAAAATGACTGTAAACAGATGAGAACTTGTTTTAGAACAGCTGAAAGAGATCCTCCAAGTCAGTTCTTAGTGTAGAAAAGGTAGCTAAATCCGAAAAATCCTTAATTCCAGTTAAGATCACATGAAACACTGTATGAATCCTATATTCTTTACTTAAAGGAGACTAGAGTGGTAAATGTGTGTTATACAAGGCAGAATACCATTGAAATAGAGAAAGAAACACATTCGGCAGCTTTGGAAAGCCTTACACTTCACTGAAATGTAGTACTACACTCTATAACACAGTTGAGAGACAATGTTCAATAGCTGCCTCAGTACTTAACAGTGTGTAGGAAGTTGTTCGATAAAGTGGGCAAAGCTTATACTTGGGCCAGAAGGCAGAATATAGGAAACTACATGAAAACATGATTAATTCAGTGAAAATGACTGTAAACAGATAAGAACTTGTTTAGAACAGCTGAAAGAGAATCTCCAAGTCAGTTCTTAGTGTAGAAAAGGTAGCTAAGATAAGGAAAATCCTTAATTCCAGTTAAGATCACATGAAACACTGTATGAATCCTATATTCTTTACTTAAAGGAGACTAGAGTGGTAAATGTGTGTTATACAAGGCAGAATACCATTGAAATAGAGAAAGAAACACGTTCGGCAGCTTTGGAAAGCCTTACACTTCACTGAAATTTAGTACTACACTCTATAACACAGTTGAGAGAAAATGTTCCCAAGCTGCCTCAGTTCATAACAGTGTGTAAGAAGGTGTTTGATAAAGAGGGCAAAGCTTATACTTGGGCCAGAAGGCAGAATATAGGAAACTACATGAAAACATGAATAATTCAGTGAAAATGACTATAAACAGATGAGAACTGGTTTAGAACAGCTGAAAGAGAATCTCCAAGTCAGTTCTTAGTGTAGAAAAGGTAGGTAAGATAAGGGAAATACTTAATTCCAGTTAAGATCACATGAAACACTGTATGAATCCTATATTCTTTACTTAAAGGAGACTAGAGTGGTAAATGTGTGTTATACAAGGCAGAATACCATTGAAATAGAGAAAGAAACACGTTCGGCAGCTTTGGAAAGCCTTACACTTCACTGAAATGTAGTACTACACTCTATAACACAGTTGAGAGACAATGTTCAATAGCTGCCTCAGTACTTAACAGTGTGTAGGAAGTTGTTTGATAAAGTGGGCAAAGCTTATACTTGGGCCAGAAGGCAGAATATAGGAAACTACATGAAAAAGTGAATAATTCAGTGAAAATGACTGTAAACAGATGAGAACTTGTTTTAGAAAGCTGAAAGAGATCCTCCAAGTCAGTTCTTAGTGTAGAAAAGGTAGCTAAATCCGAAAAATCCTTAATTCCAGTTAAGATCACATGAAACACTGTATGAATCCTATATTCTTTAATTAAAGGAGACTACAGTGGTAAATGTGTGTTATACAAGGCAGAATACCATTAAAATAGAGAAAGAAACACGTTCGGCAGCTTTGGAAAGCCTTACACTTCACTGAAATGTAGTACTACACTCTATAACACAGTTGAGAGACAATGTTCAATAGCTGCCTCAGTACTTAACAGTGTGTAGGAAGTTGTTTGATAAAGTGGGCAAAGCTTATACTTGGACCAGAAGGCAGAATATAGGAAACTACATGAAAACATGATTAATTCAGTGAAAATGACTGTAAACAGATGTGAACTTGTTTAGAACAGCTGAAAGAGATTCTCCAAGTCAGTTCTTAGCGTAGAAAAGGTAGCTAAGATCCGGGAAATCCTTAATTCGAGTTAAGATTACATGAAACACTGTATGAATCCTATATTCTTTACTTAAAGGTGACTAGAGTGGTAAATGTGTGTTATACAAGGCAGAATACCATTGAAATAGAGAAAGAAACACGTTCGGCAGCTTTGGAAAGCCTTACACTTCACTGAAATGTAGTACTACACTTTATATAACACAGTTGAGAGACAATGTTCAATAGCTGCCTCAGTACTTAACAGTGTGTAGGAAGTTTTTTGATAAAGTGGGCAAAGCTGATACTTGGACCAGAAGGCAGAATATAGGAAACTACATGAAAACATGATTAATTCAGTGAAAATGACTGTAAACAGATGAGAACTTGTCTAGAACAGCTGAAAGAGAATCTCCAAGTCAGTTCTTATTGTAGAAAAGGTAGCTAAGATAAGGGAAATCCTTAATTCCAGTTAAGATCATATGAAACAATGTATGAATCCTATATTCTTTACTTAAAGGAGAATAGAGTGGTAAATGTGTGTTATACAAGGCAGAATACCATTGAAATAGAGAAAGAAACACGTTCGGCAGCTTTGGAAAGCCTTACACTTCACTGAAATGTAGTACTACACTCTATAACACAGTTGAGAGACAATGTTAACGAGCTGCCTCAGTTCATAACAGTGTGTAGGAAGGTGTTTGATAAAGAGGGCAAAGCTTATACTTGGGCCAGAAGGCAGAATATAGGAAACTACATGAAAACATGAATAATTCAGTGAAAATGACTGTAAACAGATGAGAACTTGTCTAGAACAGCTGAAAGAGAATCTCCAAGTCAGTTCTTATTGTAGAAAAGGTAGCTAAGATAAGGGAAATCCTTAATTCAAGTTAAGATCACATGAAACACTGTATGAATCCTATATTCTTTACTCAAAGGAGACTAGAGTGGTAAATGTGTGTTATACAAGGCAGAATACCACTGAAATAGAGAAAGAAACACGTTCGGCAGCTTTGGAAAGCCTTACACTTCACTGAAAGGTAGTACTACACTTTATATAACACAGTTGAGAGACAATGTTCCCTAGCTCCCTCAGTTCATAACAGTGTGTAGGAAGTTGTTTGATAAAGTGGGGAAAGCTTATACTAGGGCCAGAAGGCAGACTATAGGAAACTACATGAAAACATGATTAATTCAGTGAAAATGACTGTAAACAGATGAGAACTTGTTTAGAACAGCTGAAAGAGAATCTCCAAGTCAGTTCTTAGTGTAGAAAAGGTAGCTAAGATAAGGAAAATCCTTAATTCCAGTTAAGATCACATGAAACACTGTATGAATCCTATATTCTTTAATTAAAGGAGACTACAGTGGTAAATGTGTGTTATACAAGGCAGAATACCATTAAAATAGAGAAAGAAACACGTTCGGCAGCTTTGGAAAGCCTTACACTTCACTGAAATGTAGTACTACACTCTATAACACAGTTGAGAGACAATGTTCAATAGCTCCCTCAGTACTTAACAGTGTGTAGGAAGTTGTTTGATAAAGTGGGCAAAGCTGATACTTGGACCAGAAGGCAGAATATAGGAAACTACATGAAAACATGATTAATTCAGTGAAAATGACTGTAAACAGATGAGAACTTGTTTAGAACAGCTGAAAGAGAATCTCCAAGTCAGTTCTTAGTGTAGAAAAGGTAGCTAAGATAAGGAAAATCCTTAATTCCAGTTAAGATCACATGAAACACTGTATGAATCTTATATTCTTTACTTAAAGGAGACTAGAGTGGTAAATGTGTGTTATACAAGGCAGAATACCATTGAAATAGAGAAAGAAACACGTTCGCCAGCTTTGGAAAGCCTTACACTTCACTGAAATGTAGTACTACACTGTATAACACAGTTGAGAGACAATGTTCAATAGCTGCCTCAGTACTTAACAGTGTGTAGGAAGATGTTTGATAAAGTGGGCAAAGCTTATACTTGGACCAGAAGGCAGAATATAGGAAACTACATGAAAACATGATTAATTCAGTGAAAATGACTGTAAACAGATGTGAACTTGTTTAGAACAGCTGAAAGAGATTCTCCAAGTCAGTTCTTAGTGTAGAAAAGGTAGCTAAGATCTGGGAAATCCTTAATTCGAGTTAAGATTACATGAAACACTGTATGAATCCTATATTCTTTACTTAAAGGAGACTAGAGTGGTAAATGTGTGTTATACAAGGCAGAATACCATTGAAATAGAGAAAGAAACACGTTCGGCAGCTTTGGAAAGCCTTACACTTCACTGAAATGTAGTACTACACTCTATAACACAGTTGAGAGACAATGTTCAATAGCTGACTCAGTACTTAACAGTGTGTAGCAAGTTGTTTGATAAAGTGGGCAAAGCTTATACTTGGGCCAGAAGGCAGAATATAGGAAACTACATAAAAACATGAATAATTCAGTGAAAATGACTGTAAACAGATGAGAACTTGTTTTAGAACAGCTGAAAGAGATCCTCCAAGTCAGTTCTTAGTGTAGAAAAGGTAGCTAAATCCAGAAAATCCTTAATTCGAGTTAAGATTACATGAAACACTGTATGAATCCTATATTCTTTAATTAAAGGAGACTACAGTGGTAAATGTGTGTTATACAAGGCAGAATACCATTAAAATAGAGAAAGAAACACGTTCGGCAGCTTTGGAAAGCCTTACACTTCACTGAAATGTAGTACTACACTCTATAACACAGTTGAGAGACAATGTTCAATAGCTGCCTCAGTACTTAACAGTGTGTAGGAAGTTGTTTGATAAAGTGGGCAAAGCTTATACTTGGACCAGAAGGCAGAATATAGGAAACTACATGAAAACATGATTAATTCAGTGAAAATGACTGTAAACAGATGTGAACTTGTTTAGAACAGCTGAAAGAGATTCTCCAAGTCAGTTCTTAGCGTAGAAAAGGTAGCTAAGATCCGGGAAATCCTTAATTCGAGTTAAGATTACATGAAACACTGTATGAATCCTATATTCTTTACTTAAAGGTGACTAGAGTGGTAAATGTGTGTTATACAAGGCAGAATACCATTGAAATAGAGAAAGAAACACGTTCGGCAGCTTTGGAAAGCCTTACACTTCACTGAAATGTAGTACTACACTTTATATAACACAGTTGAGAGACAATGTTCAATAGCTGCCTCAGTACTTAACAGTGTGTAGGAAGTTTTTTGATAAAGTGGGCAAAGCTGATACTTGGACCAGAAGGCAGAATATAGGAAACTACATGAAAACATGATTAATTCAGTGAAAATGACTGTAAACAGATGAGAACTTGTCTAGAACAGCTGAAAGAGAATCTCCAAGTCAGTTCTTATTGTAGAAAAGGTAGCTAAGATAAGGGAAATCCTTAATTCCAGTTAAGATCATATGAAACAATGTATGAATCCTATATTCTTTACTTAAAGGAGAATAGAGTGGTAAATGTGTGTTATACAAGGCAGAATACCATTGAAATAGAGAAAGAAACACGTTCGGCAGCTTTGGAAAGCCTTACACTTCACTGAAATGTAGTACTACACTCTATAACACAGTTGAGAGACAATGTTAACGAGCTGCCTCAGTTCATAACAGTGTGTAGGAAGGTGTTTGATAAAGAGGGCAAAGCTTATACTTGGGCCAGAAGGCAGAATATAGGAAACTACATGAAAACATGAATAATTCAGTGAAAATGACTGTAAACAGATGAGAACTTGTCTAGAACAGCTGAAAGAGAATCTCCAAGTCAGTTCTTATTGTAGAAAAGGTAGCTAAGATAAGGGAAATCCTTAATTCAAGTTAAGATCACATGAAACACTGTATGAATCCTATATTCTTTACTCAAAGGAGACTAGAGTGGTAAATGTGTGTTATACAAGGCAGAATACCACTGAAATAGAGAAAGAAACACGTTCGGCAGCTTTGGAAAGCCTTACACTTCACTGAAAGGTAGTACTACACTTTATATAACACAGTTGAGAGACAATGTTCCCTAGCTCCCTCAGTTCATAACAGTGTGTAGGAAGTTGTTTGATAAAGTGGGGAAAGCTTATACTAGGGCCAGAAGGCAGACTATAGGAAACTACATGAAAACATGATTAATTCAGTGAAAATGACTGTAAACAGATGAGAACTTGTTTAGAACAGCTGAAAGAGAATCTCCAAGTCAGTTCTTAGTGTAGAAAAGGTAGCTAAGATAAGGAAAATCCTTAATTCCAGTTAAGATCACATGAAACACTGTATGAATCCTATATTCTTTAATTAAAGGAGACTGCAGTGGTAAATGTGTGTTATACAAGGCAGAATACCATTAAAATAGAGAAAGAAACACGTTCGGCAGCTTTGGAAAGCCTTACACTTCACTGAAATGTAGTACTACACTCTATAACACAGTTGAGAGACAATGTTCAATAGCTCCCTCAGTACTTAACAGTGTGTAGGAAGTTGTTTGATAAAGTGGGCAAAGCTGATACTTGGACCAGAAGGCAGAATATAGGAAACTACATGAAAACATGATTAATTCAGTGAAAATGACTGTAAACAGATGAGAACTTGTTTAGAACAGCTGAAAGAGAATCTCCAAGTCAGTTCTTAGTGTAGAAAAGGTAGCTAAGATAAGGAAAATCCTTAATTCCAGTTAAGATCACATGAAACACTGTATGAATCTTATATTCTTTACTTAAAGGAGACTAGAGTGGTAAATGTGTGTTATACAAGGCAGAATACCATTGAAATAGAGAAAGAAACACGTTCGCCAGCTTTGGAAAGCCTTACACTTCACTGAAATGTAGTACTACACTGTATAACACAGTTGAGAGACAATGTTCAATAGCTGCCTCAGTACTTAACAGTGTGTAGGAAGATGTTTGATAAAGTGGGCAAAGCTTATACTTGGACCAGAAGGCAGAATATAGGAAACTACATGAAAACATGATTAATTCAGTGAAAATGACTGTAAACAGATGTGAACTTGTTTAGAACAGCTGAAAGAGATTCTCCAAGTCAGTTCTTAGTGTAGAAAAGGTAGCTAAGATCTGGGAAATCCTTAATTCGAGTTAAGATTACATGAAACACTGTATGAATCCTATATTCTTTACTTAAAGGAGACTAGAGTGGTAAATGTGTGTTATACAAGGCAGAATACCATTGAAATAGAGAAAGAAACACGTTCGGCAGCTTTGGAAAGCCTTACACTTCACTGAAATGTAGTACTACACTCTATAACACAGTTGAGAGACAATGTTCAATAGCTGACTCAGTACTTAACAGTGTGTAGCAAGTTGTTTGATAAAGTGGGCAAAGCTTATACTTGGGCCAGAAGGCAGAATATAGGAAACTACATAAAAACATGAATAATTCAGTGAAAATGACTGTAAACAGATGAGAACTTGTTTTAGAACAGCTGAAAGAGATCCTCCAAGTCAGTTCTTAGTGTAGAAAAGGTAGCTAAATCCAGAAAATCCTTAATTCCAGTTAAGATCACATGAAACACTGTATGAATCCTATATTCTTTAATTAAAGGAGACTACAGTGGTAAATGTGTGTTATACAAGGCAGAATACCATTAAAATAGAGAAAGAAACACATTCGGCAGCTTTGGAAAGCCTTACACTTCACTGAAATGTAGTACTACACTCTATAACACAGTTGAGAGACAATGTTCAATAGCTGCCTCAGTACTTAGCAGTGTGTAGGAAGTTGTTTGATAAAGTGGGCAAAGCTTATACTTGGACCAGAAGGCAGAATATAGGAAACTACATGAAAACATGATTAATTCAGTGAAAATGACTGTAAACAGATGTGAAGTTGTTTAGAACAGCTGAAAGAGATTCTCCAAGTCAGTTCTTAGTGTAGAAAAGGTAGCTAAGATCCGGGAAATCCTTAATTCGAGTTAAGATTACATGAAACACTGTATGAATCCTATATTCTTTACTTAAAGGAGACTAGAGTGGTAAATGTGTGTTATACAAGGCAGAATACCATTGAAATAGAGAAAGAAACACGTTCGGCAGCTTTGGAAAGCCTTACACTTCACTGAAATGTAGTACTACACTCTATAACACAGTTGAGAGACAATGTTCAATAGCTGCCTCAGTACTTAACAGTGTGTAGGAAGTTGTTCGATAAAGTGGGCAAAGCTTATACTTGGGCCAGAAGGCAGAATATAGGAAACTACATGAAAACATGAATAATTCAGTGAAAATGACTGTAAACAGATGAGAACTTGTTTTAGAACAGCTGAAAGAGATCCTCCAAGTCAGTTCTTAGTGTAGAAAAGGTAGCTAAATCCGAAAAATCCTTAATTCCAGTTAAGATCACATGAAACACTGTATGAATCCTATATTCTTTACTTAAAGGAGACTAGAGTGGTAAATGTGTGTTATACAAGGCAGAATACCATTGAAATAGAGAAAGAAACACATTCGGCAGCTTTGGAAAGCCTTACACTTCACTGAAATGTAGTACTACACTCTATAACACAGTTGAGAGACAATGTTCAATAGCTGCCTCAGTACTTAACAGTGTGTAGGAAGTTGTTCGATAAAGTGGGCAAAGCTTATACTTGGGCCAGAAGGCAGAATATAGGAAACTACATGAAAACATGATTAATTCAGTGAAAATGACTGTAAACAGATAAGAACTTGTTTAGAACAGCTGAAAGAGAATCTCCAAGTCAGTTCTTAGTGTAGAAAAGGTAGCTAAGATAAGGAAAATCCTTAATTCCAGTTAAGATCACATGAAACACTGTATGAATCCTATATTCTTTACTTAAAGGAGACTAGAGTGGTAAATGTGTGTTATACAAGGCAGAATACCATTGAAATAGAGAAAGAAACACGTTCGGCAGCTTTGGAAAGCCTTACACTTCACTGAAATTTAGTACTACACTCTATAACACAGTTGAGAGAAAATGTTCCCAAGCTGCCTCAGTTCATAACAGTGTGTAAGAAGGTGTTTGATAAAGAGGGCAAAGCTTATACTTGGGCCAGAAGGCAGAATATAGGAAACTACATGAAAACATGAATAATTCAGTGAAAATGACTATAAACAGATGAGAACTGGTTTAGAACAGCTGAAAGAGAATCTCCAAGTCAGTTCTTAGTGTAGAAAAGGTAGGTAAGATAAGGGAAATACTTAATTCCAGTTAAGATCACATGAAACACTGTATGAATCCTATATTCTTTACTTAAAGGAGACTAGAGTGGTAAATGTGTGTTATACAAGGCAGAATACCATTGAAATAGAGAAAGAAACACGTTCGGCAGCTTTGGAAAGCCTTACACTTCACTGAAATGTAGTACTACACTCTATAACACAGTTGAGAGACAATGTTCAATAGCTGCCTCAGTACTTAACAGTGTGTAGGAAGTTGTTTGATAAAGTGGGCAAAGCTTATACTTGGGCCAGAAGGCAGAATATAGGAAACTACATGAAAAAGTGAATAATTCAGTGAAAATGACTGTAAACAGATGAGAACTTGTTTTAGAAAGCTGAAAGAGATCCTCCAAGTCAGTTCTTAGTGTAGAAAAGGTAGCTAAATCCGAAAAATCCTTAATTCCAGTTAAGATCACATGAAACACTGTATGAATCCTATATTCTTTAATTAAAGGAGACTACAGTGGTAAATGTGTGTTATACAAGGCAGAATACCATTAAAATAGAGAAAGAAACACGTTCGGCAGCTTTGGAAAGCCTTACACTTCACTGAAATGTAGTACTACACTCTATAACACAGTTGAGAGACAATGTTCAATAGCTGCCTCAGTACTTAACAGTGTGTAGGAAGTTGTTTGATAAAGTGGGCAAAGCTTATACTTGGACCAGAAGGCAGAATATAGGAAACTACATGAAAACATGATTAATTCAGTGAAAATGACTGTAAACAGATGTGAACTTGTTTAGAACAGCTGAAAGAGATTCTCCAAGTCAGTTCTTAGCGTAGAAAAGGTAGCTAAGATCCGGGAAATCCTTAATTCGAGTTAAGATTACATGAAACACTGTATGAATCCTATATTCTTTACTTAAAGGTGACTAGAGTGGTAAATGTGTGTTATACAAGGCAGAATACCATTGAAATAGAGAAAGAAACACGTTCGGCAGCTTTGGAAAGCCTTACACTTCACTGAAATGTAGTACTACACTTTATATAACACAGTTGAGAGACAATGTTCAATAGCTGCCTCAGTACTTAACAGTGTGTAGGAAGTTTTTTGATAAAGTGGGCAAAGCTGATACTTGGACCAGAAGGCAGAATATAGGAAA
This sequence comes from Pipistrellus hanaki, assembly GCF_964339955.1. Taxonomy (NCBI): domain Eukaryota; kingdom Metazoa; phylum Chordata; class Mammalia; order Chiroptera; family Vespertilionidae; genus Pipistrellus; species Pipistrellus hanaki. The sequence goes on along the minus strand of NW_028182298.1, from coordinate 724,696 downwards.
CTACATGAAAACATGATTAATTCAGTGAAAATGACTGTAAACAGATGAGAACTTGTCTAGAACAGCTGAAAGAGAATCTCCAAGTCAGTTCTTATTGTAGAAAAGGTAGCTAAGATAAGGGAAATCCTTAATTCCAGTTAAGATCATATGAAACAATGTATGAATCCTATATTCTTTACTTAAAGGAGAATAGAGTGGTAAATGTGTGTTATACAAGGCAGAATACCATTGAAATAGAGAAAGAAACACGTTCGGCAGCTTTGGAAAGCCTTACACTTCACTGAAATGTAGTACTACACTCTATAACACAGTTGAGAGACAATGTTAACGAGCTGCCTCAGTTCATAACAGTGTGTAGGAAGGTGTTTGATAAAGAGGGCAAAGCTTATACTTGGGCCAGAAGGCAGAATATAGGAAACTACATGAAAACATGAATAATTCAGTGAAAATGACTGTAAACAGATGAGAACTTGTCTAGAACAGCTGAAAGAGAATCTCCAAGTCAGTTCTTATTGTAGAAAAGGTAGCTAAGATAAGGGAAATCCTTAATTCAAGTTAAGATCACATGAAACACTGTATGAATCCTATATTCTTTACTCAAAGGAGACTAGAGTGGTAAATGTGTGTTATACAAGGCAGAATACCACTGAAATAGAGAAAGAAACACGTTCGGCAGCTTTGGAAAGCCTTACACTTCACTGAAAGGTAGTACTACACTTTATATAACACAGTTGAGAGACAATGTTCCCTAGCTCCCTCAGTTCATAACAGTGTGTAGGAAGTTGTTTGATAAAGTGGGGAAAGCTTATACTAGGGCCAGAAGGCAGACTATAGGAAACTACATGAAAACATGATTAATTCAGTGAAAATGACTGTAAACAGATGAGAACTTGTTTAGAACAGCTGAAAGAGAATCTCCAAGTCAGTTCTTAGTGTAGAAAAGGTAGCTAAGATAAGGAAAATCCTTAATTCCAGTTAAGATCACATGAAACACTGTATGAATCCTATATTCTTTAATTAAAGGAGACTACAGTGGTAAATGTGTGTTATACAAGGCAGAATACCATTAAAATAGAGAAAGAAACACGTTCGGCAGCTTTGGAAAGCCTTACACTTCACTGAAATGTAGTACTACACTCTATAACACAGTTGAGAGACAATGTTCAATAGCTCCCTCAGTACTTAACAGTGTGTAGGAAGTTGTTTGATAAAGTGGGCAAAGCTGATACTTGGACCAGAAGGCAGAATATAGGAAACTACATGAAAACATGATTAATTCAGTGAAAATGACTGTAAACAGATGAGAACTTGTTTAGAACAGCTGAAAGAGAATCTCCAAGTCAGTTCTTAGTGTAGAAAAGGTAGCTAAGATAAGGAAAATCCTTAATTCCAGTTAAGATCACATGAAACACTGTATGAATCTTATATTCTTTACTTAAAGGAGACTAGAGTGGTAAATGTGTGTTATACAAGGCAGAATACCATTGAAATAGAGAAAGAAACACGTTCGCCAGCTTTGGAAAGCCTTACACTTCACTGAAATGTAGTACTACACTGTATAACACAGTTGAGAGACAATGTTCAATAGCTGCCTCAGTACTTAACAGTGTGTAGGAAGATGTTTGATAAAGTGGGCAAAGCTTATACTTGGACCAGAAGGCAGAATATAGGAAACTACATGAAAACATGATTAATTCAGTGAAAATGACTGTAAACAGATGTGAACTTGTTTAGAACAGCTGAAAGAGATTCTCCAAGTCAGTTCTTAGTGTAGAAAAGGTAGCTAAGATCTGGGAAATCCTTAATTCGAGTTAAGATTACATGAAACACTGTATGAATCCTATATTCTTTACTTAAAGGAGACTAGAGTGGTAAATGTGTGTTATACAAGGCAGAATACCATTGAAATAGAGAAAGAAACACGTTCGGCAGCTTTGGAAAGCCTTACACTTCACTGAAATGTAGTACTACACTCTATAACACAGTTGAGAGACAATGTTCAATAGCTGACTCAGTACTTAACAGTGTGTAGCAAGTTGTTTGATAAAGTGGGCAAAGCTTATACTTGGGCCAGAAGGCAGAATATAGGAAACTACATAAAAACATGAATAATTCAGGGAAAATGACTGTAAACAGATGAGAACTTGTTTTAGAACAGCTGAAAGAGATCCTCCAAGTCAGTTCTTAGTGTAGAAAAGGTAGCTAAATCCAGAAAATCCTTAATTCCAGTTAAGATCACATGAAACACTGTATGAATCCTATATTCTTTAATTAAAGGAGACTACAGTGGTAAATGTGTGTTATACAAGGCAGAATACCATTAAAATAGAGAAAGAAACACATTCGGCAGCTTTGGAAAGCCTTACACTTCACTGAAATGTAGTACTACACTCTATAACACAGTTGAGGGACAATGTTCAATAGCTGCCTCAGTACTTAGCAGTGTGTAGGAAGTTGTTTGATAAAGTGGGCAAAGCTTATACTTGGACCAGAAGGCAGAATATAGGAAACTACATGAAAACATGATTAATTCAGTGAAAATGACTGTAAACAGATGTGAAGTTGTTTAGAACAGCTGAAAGAGATTCTCCAAGTCAGTTCTTAGTGTAGAAAAGGTAGCTAAGATCCGGGAAATCCTTAATTCGAGTTAAGATTACATGAAACACTGTATGAATCCTATATTCTTTACTTAAAGGAGACTAGAGTGGTAAATGTGTGTTATACAAGGCAGAATACCATTGAAATAGAGAAAGAAACACGTTCGGCAGCTTTGGAAAGCCTTACACTTCACTGAAATGTAGTACTACACTCTATAACACAGTTGAGAGACAATGTTCAATAGCTGCCTCAGTACTTAACAGTGTGTAGGAAGTTGTTTGATAAAGTGGGCAAAGCTTATAGTTGGGCCAGAAGGCAGAATACAGGAAACTACATGAAAACATGATTAATTCAGTGAAAATGACTGTAAACAGATGTGAACTTGTTTAGAACAGCTGAAAGACATTCTCCAAGTCAGTTCTTAGTGTAGAAAAGGTAGCTAAGATCCGGGAAATCCTTAATTCGAGTTAAGATTACATGAAACACTGTATGAATCCTATATTCTTTACTTAAAGGAGACTACAGTGGTAAATGTGTGTTATACAAGGCAGAATACCATTAAAATAGAGAAAGAAACATGTTCGGCAGCTTTGGAAAGCCTTACACTTCACTGAAATGTAGTACTACATTCTATAACACAGTTGAGAGACAATGATCAATAGCTGCCTCAGTACTTAACAGTGTGTAGGAAGTTGTTTGATAAAGTGGGCAAAGCTGATACTTGGACCAGAACGCAGAATATAGGAAACTACATGAAAACATGATTAATTCAGTGAAAATGACTGTAAACAGATGTGAACTTGTTTAGAACAGCTGAAAGAGATTCTCCAAGTCATTTCTTAGTGTAGAAAAGGTAGCTAAGATCCGGGAAATCCTTAATTCGATTTACGATTACATGAAACACTGTAAGAATCCTATATTCTTTACTTAAAGGAGACTACAGTGGTAAATGTGTGTTATACAAGGCAGAATACCATTAAAATAGAGAAAGAAACACGTTCGGCAGCTTTGGAAAGCCTTACACTCCACTGAAATGTAGTACTACACTCTATAACACAGTTGAGAGACAATGTTCAATAGCTGCCTCAGTACTTAGCAGTGTGTAGGAAGTTGTTTGATAAAGTGGGCAAAGCTTATACTTGGACCAGAAGGCAGAATATAGGAAACTACATGAAAACATGATTAATTCAGTGAAAATGACTGTAAACAGATGTGAACTTGTTTAGAACAGCTGAAAGAGATTCTCCAAGTCAGTTCTTAGTGTAGAAAAGGTAGCTAAGATAAGGAAAATCCTTAATTCCAGTTAAGATCACATGAAACACTGTATGAATCCTATATTCTTTACTTAAAGGAGACTAGAGTGGTAAATGTGTGTTATACAAGGCAGAATACCATTGAAATAGAGAAAGAAACACGTTCAGCAGCTTTGGAAAGCCTTACACTTCACTGAAATGTAGTACTACACTTTATATAACACAGTTGAGAGACAATGTTCCCTAGCTCCCTCAGTTCATAACAGTGTGTAGGAAGTTGTTTGATAAAGTGGGCAAAGCTTATACTTGGGCCAGAAGGCAGAATATAGGAAAGTACATGAAAACATGATTAATTCAGTGAAAATGACTGTAAACAGATGAGAACTTGTTTAGAACAGCTGAAAGAGAATCTCCAAGGCAGTTCTTAGTGTAGAAAAGGTAGGTAAGATAAGGGAAATACTTAATTCCAGTGAAGATCACATGAAACACTATAAATCCTATATTCTTTACTTAAAGGAGACTAGAGTGGTAAATGTGTGTTATACAAGGCAGAATACCATTGAAATAGAGAAAGAAACACGTTCGGCAGCTTTGGAAAGCCTTACACTTCACTGAAATGTAGTACTACACTTTATATAACACAGTTGAGAGACAATGTTCCCTAGCTCCCTCAGTTCATAACAGTGTGTAGGAAGTTGTTTGATAAAGTGGGCAAAGCTTATACTTGGGCCAGAAGGCAGAATATAGGAAACTACATGAAAACATGATTAATTCAGTGAAAATGACTGTAAACAGATAAGAACTTGTTTAGAACAGCTGAAAGAGAATCTCCAAGTCAGTTCTTAGTGTAGAAAAGGTAGCTAAGATAAGGAAAATCCTTAATTCCAGTTAAGATCACATGAAACACTGTATGAATCCTATATTCTTTACTTAAAGGAGACTAGAGTGGTAAATGTGTGTTATACAAGGCAGAATACCATTGAAATAGAGAAAGAAACACGTTCGGCAGCTTTGGAAAGCCTTACACTTCACTGAAATGTAGTACTACACTCTATAACACAGTTGAGAGAAAATGTTCCCAAGCTGCCTCAGTTCATAACAGTGTGTAAGAAGGTGTTTGATAAAGAGGGCAAAGCTTATACTTGGGCCAGAAGGCAGAATATAGGAAACTACATGAAAACATGAATAATTCAGTGAAAATGACTATAAACAGATGAGAACTGGTTTAGAACAGCTGAAAGAGAATCTCCAAGTCAGTTCTTAGTGTAGAAAAGGTAGCTAAGATCCGGGAAATTCTTAATTCGAGTTAAGATTACATGAAACACTGTATGAATCCTATATTCTTTACTTAAAGGAGACTAGAGTGGTAAATGTGTGTTATACAAGGCAGAATACCATTGAAATAGAGAAAGAAACACGTTCGCCAGCTTTGGAAAGCCTTACACTTCACTGAAATGTAGTACTACACTCTATAACACAGTTGAGAGACAATGTTCCCAAGCTGCCTCAGTTCATAACAGTGTGTAGGAAGGTGTTTGATAAAGAGGGCAAAGCTTATACTTGGGCCAGAAGGCAGAATATAGGAAACTACATGAAAACATGAATAATTCAGTGAAAATGACTGTAAACAGATGAGAACTGGTTTAGAACAGCTGAAAGAGAATCTCCAAGTCAGTTCTTAGTGTAGAAAAGGTAGGTAAGATAAGGGAAATACTTAATTCCAGTTAAGATCACATGAAACACTATGAATCCTATATTCTTTACTTAAAGGAGACTAGAGTGGTAAATGTGTGTTATACAAGGCAGAATACCATTGAAATAGAGAAAGAAACACATTCGGCAGCTTTGGAAAGCCTTACACTTCACTGAAATGTAGTACTACACTCTATAACACAGTTGAGAGACAATGTTCAATAGCTGCCTCAGTACTTAACAGTGTGTAGGAAGTTGTTCGATAAAGTGGGCAAAGCTTATACTTGGGCCAGAAGGCAGAATATAGGAAACTACATGAAAACATGAATAATTCAGTGAAAATGACTGTAAACAGATGAGAACTTGTTTTAGAACAGCTGAAAGAGATCCTCCAAGTCAGTTCTTAGTGTAGAAAAGGTAGCTAAGATAAGGAAAATCCTTAATTCCAGTTAAGATCACATGAAACACTGTATGAATCCTATATTCTTTAATTAAAGGAGACTACAGTGGTAAATGTGTGTTATACAAGGCAGAATACCATTGAAATAGAGAAAGAAACACGTTCGGCAGCTTTGGAAAGCCTTACACTTCACTGAAATGTAGTACTACACTCTATGACACAGTTGAGAGAAAATGTTCCCAAGCTGCCTCAGTTCATAACAGTGTGTAAGAAGGTGTTTGATAAAGAGGGCAAAGCTTATACTTGGGCCAGAAGGCAGAATATAGGAAACTACATGAAAACATGAATAATTCAGTGAAAATGACTATAAACAGATGAGAACTGGTTTAGAACAGCTGAAAGAGAATCTCCAAGTCAGTTCTTAGTGTAGAAAAGGTAGCTAAGATCGGGAAATTCTTAATTCGAGTTAAGATTACATGAAACACTGTATGAATCCTATATTCTTTACTTAAAGGAGACTAGAGTGGTAAATGTGTGTTATACAAGGCAGAATACCATTGAAATAGAGAAAGAAACACGTTCGCCAGCTTTGGAAAGCTTTACACTTCACTGAAATGTAGTACTACACTCTATAACACAGTTGAGAGACAATGTTCCCAAGCTGCCTCAGTTCATAACAGTGTGTAGGAAGGTGTTTGATAAAGAGGGCAAAGCTTATACTTGGGCCAGAAGGCAGAATATAGGAAACTACATGAAAACATGAATAATTCAGTGAAAATGACTGTAAACAGATGAGAACTGGTTTAGAACAGCTGAAAGAGAATCTCCAAGTCAGTTCTTAGTGTAGAAAAGGTAGGTAAGATAAGGGAAATACTTAATTCCAGTTAAGATCACATGAAACACTATGAATCCTATATTCTTTACTTAAAGGAGACTAGAGTGGTAAATGTGTGTTATACAAGGCAGAATACCATTGAAATAGAGAAAGAAACACGTTCGGCAGCTTTGGAAAGCCTTACACTTCACTGAAATGTAGTACTACACTCTATAACACAGTTGAGAGACAATGTTCAATAGCTGCCTCAGTACTTAACAGTGTGTAGGAAGTTGTTTGATAAAGTGGGCAAAGCTTATACTTGGGCCAGAAGGCAGAATATAGGAAACTACATGAAAAAGTGAATAATTCAGTGAAAATGACTGTAAACAGATGAGAACTTGTTTTAGAAAGCTGAAAGAGATCCTCCAAGTCAGTTCTTAGTGTAGAAAAGGTAGCTAAATCCGAAAAATCCTTAATTCCAGTTAAGATCACATGAAACACTGTATGAATCCTATATTCTTTAATTAAAGGAGACTACAGTGGTAAATGTGTGTTATACAAGGCAGAATACCATTAAAATAGAGAAAGAAACACGTTCGGCAGCTTTGGAAAGCCTTACACTTCACTGAAATGTAGTACTACACTCTATAACACAGTTGAGAGACAATGTTCAATAGCTGCCTCAGTACTTAACAGTGTGTAGGAAGTTGTTTGATAAAGTGGGCAAAGCTTATACTTGGGCCAGAAGGCAGAATATAGGAAACTACATGAAAACATGATTAATTCAGTGAAAATGACTGTAAACAGATAAGAACTTGTTTAGAACAGCTGAAAGAGAATCTCCAAGTCAGTTCTTAGTGTAGAAAAGGTAGCTAAGATAAGGAAAATCCTTAATTCCAGTTAAGATCACATGAAACACTGTATGAATCCTATATTCTTTACTTAAAGGAGACTAGAGTGGTAAATGTGTGTTATACAAGGCAGAATACCATTGAAATAGAGAAAGAAACACGTTCGGCAGCTTTGGAAAGCCTTACACTTCACTGAAATGTAGTACTACACTCTATAACACAGTTGAGAGAAAATGTTCCCAAGCTGCCTCAGTTCATAACAGTGTGTAAGAAGGTGTTTGATAAAGAGGGCAAAGCTTATACTTGGGCCAGAAGGCAGAATATAGGAAACTACATGAAAACATGAATAATTCAGTGAAAATGACTATAAACAGATGAGAACTGGTTTAGAACAGCTGAAAGAGAATCTCCAAGTCAGTTCTTAGTGTAGAAAAGGTAGCTAAGATCCGGGAAATTCTTAATTCGAGTTAAGATTACATGAAACACTGTATGAATCCTATATTCTTTACTTAAAGGAGACTAGAGTGGTAAATGTGTGTTATACAAGGCAGAATACCATTGAAATAGAGAAAGAAACACGTTCGCCAGCTTTGGAAAGCCTTACACTTCACTGAAATGTAGTACTACACTCTATAACACAGTTGAGAGACAATGTTCCCAAGCTGCCTCAGTTCATAACAGTGTGTAGGAAGGTGTTTGATAAAGAGGGCAAAGCTTATACTTGGGCCAGAAGGCAGAATATAGGAAACTACATGAAAACATGAATAATTCAGTGAAAATGACTGTAAACAGATGAGAACTGGTTTAGAACAGCTGAAAGAGAATCTCCAAGTCAGTTCTTAGTGTAGAAAAGGTAGGTAAGATAAGGGAAATACTTAATTCCAGTTAAGATCACATGAAACACTATGAATCCTATATTCTTTACTTAAAGGAGACTAGAGTGGTAAATGTGTGTTATACAAGGCAGAATACCATTGAAATAGAGAAAGAAACACATTCGGCAGCTTTGGAAAGCCTTACACTTCACTGAAATGTAGTACTACACTCTATAACACAGTTGAGAGACAATGTTCAATAGCTGCCTCAGTACTTAACAGTGTGTAGGAAGTTGTTCGATAAAGTGGGCAAAGCTTATACTTGGGCCAGAAGGCAGAATATAGGAAACTACATGAAAACATGAATAATTCAGTGAAAATGACTGTAAACAGATGAGAACTTGTTTTAGAACAGCTGAAAGAGATCCTCCAAGTCAGTTCTTAGTGTAGAAAAGGTAGCTAAGATAAGGAAAATCCTTAATTCCAGTTAAGATCACATGAAACACTGTATGAATCCTATATTCTTTAATTAAAGGAGACTACAGTGGTAAATGTGTGTTATACAAGGCAGAATACCATTGAAATAGAGAAAGAAACCCGTTCGGCAGCTTTGGAAAGCCTTACACTTCACTGAAATGTAGTAATACACTCTATGACACAGTTGAGAGAAAATGTTCCCAAGCTGCCTCAGTTCATAACAGTGTGTAAGAAGGTGTTTGATAAAGAGGGCAAAGCTTATACTTGGGCCAGAAGGCAGAATATAGGAAACTACATGAAAACATGAATAATTCAGTGAAAATGACTATAAACAGATGAGAACTGGTTTAGAACAGCTGAAAGAGAATCTCCAAGTCAGTTCTTAGTGTAGAAAAGGTAGCTAAGATCGGGAAATTCTTAATTCGAGTTAAGATTACATGAAACACTGTATGAATCCTATATTCTTTACTTAAAGGAGACTAGAGTGGTAAATGTGTGTTATACAAGGCAGAATACCATTGAAATAGAGAAAGAAACACGTTCGCCAGCTTTGGAAAGCCTTACACTTCACTGAAATGTAGTACTACACTATATAACACAGTTGAGAGACAATGTTCCCAAGCTGCCTCAGTTCATAACAGTGTGTAGGAAGGTGTTTGATAAAGAGGGCAAAGCTTATACTTGGGCCAGAAGGCAGAATATAGGAAACTACATGAAAACATGAATAATTCAGTGAAAATGACTGTAAACAGATGAGAACTGGTTTAGAACAGCTGAAAGAGAATCTCCAAGTCAGTTCTTAGTGTAGAAAAGGTAGGTAAGATAAGGGAAATACTTAATTCCAGTTAAGATCACATGAAACACTATGAATCCTATATTCTTTACTTAAAGGAGACTAGAGTGGTAAATGTGAGTTATACAAGGCAGAATACCATTGAAATAGAGAAAGAAACACGTTCGGCAGCTTTGGAAAGCCTTACACTTCACTGAAATGTAGTACTACACTCTATAACACAGTTGAGAGACAATGTTCAATAGCTGCCTCAGTACTTAACAGTGTGTAGGAAGTTGTTTGATAAAGTGGGCAAAGCTTATACTTGGGCCAGAAGGCAGAATATAGGAAACTACATGAAAAAGTGAATAATTCAGTGAAAATGACTGTAAACAGATGAGAACTTGTTTTAGAAAGCTGAAAGAGATCCTCCAAGTCAGTTCTTAGTGTAGAAAAGGTAGCTAAATCCGAAAAATCCTTAATTCCAGTTAAGATCACATGAAACACTGTATGAATCCTATATTCTTTAATTAAAGGAGACTACAGTGGTAAATGTGTGTTATACAAGGCAGAATACCATTAAAATAGAGAAAGAAACACGTTCGGCAGCTTTGGAAAGCCTTACACTTCACTGAAATGTAGTACTACACTCTATAACACAGTTGAGAGACAATGTTCAATAGCTGCCTCAGTACTTAACAGTGTGTAGGAAGTTGTTTGATAAAGTGGGCAAAGCTTATACTTGGGCCAGAAGGCAGAATATAGGAAACTACATGAAAACATGATTAATTCAGTGAAAATGACTGTAAACAGATAAGAACTTGTTTAGAACAGCTGAAAGAGAATCTCCAAGTCAGTTCTTAGTGTAGAAAAGGTAGCTAAGATAAGGAAAATCCTTAATTCCAGTTAAGATCACATGAAACACTGTATGAATCCTATATTCTTTACTTAAAGGAGACTAGAGTGGTAAATGTGTGTTATACAAGGCAGAATACCATTGAAATAGAGAAAGAAACACGTTCGGCAGCTTTGGAAAGCCTTACACTTCACTGAAATGTAGTACTACACTCTATAACACAGTTGAGAGAAAATGTTCCCAAGCTGCCTCAGTTCATAACAGTGTGTAAGAAGGTGTTTGATAAAGAGGGCAAAGCTTATACTTGGGCCAGAAGGCAGAATATAAGAAACTACATGAAAACATGAATAATTCAGTGAAAATGACTATAAACAGATGAGAACTGGTTTAGAACAGCTGAAAGAGAATCTCCAAGTCAGTTCTTAGTGTAGAAAAGGTAGCTAAGATCCGGGAAATTCTTAATTCGAGTTAAGATTACATGAAACACTGTATGAATCCTATATTCTTTACTTAAAGGAGACTAGAGTGGTAAATGTGTGTTATACAAGGCAGAATACCATTGAAATAGAGAAAGAAACACGTTCGCCAGCTTTGGAAAGCCTTACACTTCACTGAAATGTAGTACTACACTCTATAACACAGTTGAGAGACAATGTTCCCAAGCTGCCTCAGTTCATAACAGTGTGTAGGAAGGTGTTTGATAAAGAGGGCAAAGCTTATACTTGGGCCAGAAGGCAGAATATAGGAAACTACATGAAAACATGAATAATTCAGTGAAAATGACTGTAAACAGATGAGAACTGGTTTAGAACAGCTGAAAGAGAATCTCCAAGTCAGTTCTTAGTGTAGAAAAGGTAGGTAAGATAAGGGAAATACTTAATTCCAGTTAAGATCACATGAAACACTATGAATCCTATATTCTTTACTTAAAGGAGACTAGAGTGGTAAATGTGTGTTATACAAGGCAGAATACCATTGAAATAGAGAAAGAAACACATTCGGCAGCTTTGGAAAGCCTTACACTTCACTGAAATGTAGTACTACACTCTATAACACAGTTGAGAGACAATGTTCAATAGCTGCCTCAGTACTTAACAGTGTGTAGGAAGTTGTTCGATAAAGTGGGCAAAGCTTATACTTGGGCCAGAAGGCAGAATATAGGAAACTACATGAAAACATGAATAATTCAGTGAAAATGACTGTAAACAGATGAGAACTTGTTTTAGAACAGCTGAAAGAGATCCTCCAAGTCAGTTCTTAGTGTAGAAAAGGTAGCTAAATCCGAAAAATCCTTAATTCCAGTTAAGATCACATGAAACACTGTATGAATCCTATATTCTTTAATTAAAGGAGACTACAGTGGTAAATGTGTGTTATACAAGGCAGAATACCATTGAAATAGAGAAAGAAACACGTTCGGCAGCTTTGGAAAGCCTTACACTTCACTGAAATGTTGTACTACACTCTATGACACAGTTGAGAGAAAATGTTCCCAAGCTGCCTCAGTTCATAACAGTGTGTAAGAAGGTGTTTGATAAAGAGGGCAAAGCTTATACTTGGGCCAGAAGGCAGAATATAGGAAACTACATGAAAACATGAATAATTCAGTGAAAATGACTATAAACAGATGAGAACTGGTTTAGAACAGCTGAAAGAGAATCTCCAAGTCAGTTCTTAGTGTAGAAAAGGTAGCTAAGATCGGGAAATTCTTAATTCGAGTTAAGATTACATGAAACACTGTATGAATCCTATATTCTTTACTTAAAGGAGACTAGAGTGGTAAATGTGTGTTATACAAGGCAGAATACCATTGAAATAGAGAAAGAAACACGTTCGCCAGCTTTGGAAAGCCTTACACTTCACTGAAATGTAGTACTACACTCTATAACACAGTTGAGAGACAATGTTCCCAAGCTGCCTCAGTTCATAACAGTGTGTAGGAAGGTGTTTGATAAAGAGGGCAAAGCTTATACTTGGGCCAGAAGGCAGAATATAGGAAACTACATGAAAACATGAATAATTCAGTGAAAATGACTGTAAACAGATGAGAACTGGTTTAGAACAGCTGAAAGAGAATCTCCAAGTCAGTTCTTAGTGTAGAAAAGGTAGGTAAGATAAGGGAAATACTTAATTCCAGTTAAGATCACATGAAACACTATGAATCCTATATTCTTTACTTAAAGGAGACTAGAGTGGTAAATGTGTGTTATACAAGGCAGAATACCATTGAAATAGAGAAAGAAACACGTTCGGCAGCTTTGGAAAGCCTTACACTTCACTGAAATGTAGTACTACACTCTATAACACAGTTGAGAGACAATGTTCCCGAGCTGCCTCAGTTCATAACAGTGTGTTGGAAGTTGTTTGATAAAGTTGGCAAAGCTTATACTTGGACCAGAAGGCAGAATATAGGAAACTACATGAAAACATGATTAATTAAGTGAAAATGACTGTAAACAGATGAGAACTTGTTTAGAACAGCTGAAAGAGAATCTCCAAGTCAGTTCTTAGTGTAGAAAAGGCAGCTAAGATAAGGAAAATCCTTAATTCCAGTTAAGATCACATGAAACACTGTATCAATCCTATATTCTTTACTTAAAGGAGACTAGAGTGGTAAATGTGTGTTATACAAGGCAGAATACCATTGAAATAGAGAAGGAAACATGTTCGGCAGCTTTGGAAAGCCTTACACTTCACTGAAATGTAGTACTACACTCTATAACACAGTTGAGAGACAATGTTCCCTAGCTCCCTCAGTTCATAACAGTGTGTTGGAAGTTGTTTGATAAAGTTGGCAAAGCTTATACTTGGACCAGAAGGCAGAATATAGGAAACTACATGAAAACATGATTAATTAAGTGAAAATGACTGTAAACAGATGAGAACTTGTTTAGAACAGCTGAAAGAGAATCTCCAAGTCAGTTCTTATTTTAGAAAAGGTAGCTAAGATAAGGGAAATCCTTAATTCCAGTTAAGATCACATGAAACACTGTATGAATCCTATATTCTTTTCTTAAAAGAGACTAGAGTGGCAAATGTGTGTTATACAAGGCAGAATACCATTGCAATAGAGAAAGAAACACGTTCGGCAGCTTTGGAAATCCTTACACTTCACTGAAATGTAGTACTACATTTTATATAACACAGTTGAGAGACAATGTTCCCTAGCTCCCTCAGTTCATAACAGTGTGTAGGAAGTTGTTTGATAAAGTGGGCAAAGCTTATACTTGGGCCAGAAGGCAGAATATAGGAAACTACATGAAAACATGGATAATTCAGTGAAAATGACTGTAAACAGATGAGAAAATGTTTAGAACAGCTGAAAGAGAATCTCCAAGTCAGTTCTTAGTGTACAAAAGGTAGCTAAGATAAGGAAAATCCTTAATTCCAGTTAAGATCACATGAAACACTATATGAATCCTATATTCTTTACTTAAAGGAGACTAGAGTGGTAAATGTGTGTTATACAAGACAGAATACCATTGAAATAGAGAAAGAAACACGTTCGGCAGCTTTGGAAAGCCTTACACTTCACTGAAATGTAGTACTACACTCTATAACACAGTTGAGAGACAATGTTCCCGAGCTGCCTCAGTTCATAACAGTTTGTTGGAAGTTGTTTGATAAAGTTGGCAAAGCTTATACTTGGACCAGAAGGAAGAATATAGGAAACTACATGAAAACATGATTAATTTAGTGAAAATGACTGTAAACAGATGAGAACTTGTTTAGAACAGCTGAAAGAGAATCTCCAAGTCAGTTCTTATTGTAGAAAAGGTAGCTAAGATAAGGGAAATCCTTAATTCCAGTTAAGATCACATGAAACACTGTATGAATCCTATATTCTTTACTTAAAGGAGACTAGAGTGGTAAATGTGTGTTATACAAGGCAGAATACCATTGAAATAGAGAAAGAAACACGTTCGGCAGCTTTGGAAAGCCTTACACTTCACTGAAATGTAGTACTACACTTTATATAACACAGTTGAGAGACAATGTTCCCAAGCTGCCTCAGTTCATAACAGTGTGTAGGAAGGTGTTTGATAAAGAGGGCAAAGCTTATACTTGGAACAGAAGGCAGAATATAGGAAACTACATGAAAACATGATTAATCCAGTGAAAATGACTGTAAACAGATGAGAACTTGTTTAGAACAGCTGAAAGAGAATCTCCAAGTCAGTTCTTATTGTAGAAAAGGTAGCTAAGATAAGGAAAATCCTTAATTCCAGTTAAGATCACATGAAACACTGTATGAATCCTATATTCTTTTCTTAAAAGAGACTAGAGTGGCAAATGTGTGTTATACAAGGCAGAATACCATTGCAATAGAGAAAGAAACACGTTCGGCAGCTTTGGAAATCCTTACACTTCACTGAAATGTAGTACTACACTTTATATAACACAGTTGAGAGACAATGTTCCCTAGCTCCCTCAGTTCATAACAGTGTGTAGGAAGTTGTTTGATAAAGTGGACAAAGCTTTTACTTGGGCCAGATGGCAGAACATAGGAAACTACATGAAAACATGAATAATTCAGTGAAAATGACTGTAAACAGATGAGAACTTGTTTAGAACAGCTGAAAGAGAATCTCCAAGTCAGTTCTTATTGTAGAAAAGGTAGCTAAGATAAGGGAAATCCTTAATTCCAGTTAAGATCACATGAAACACTGTATGAATCCTATATTCTTTACTTAAAGGAGACTAGAGTGGTAAATGTGTGTTATACAAGGCAGAATACCATTGAAATAGAGAAAGAAACACGTTCGGCAGCTTTGGAAAGCCTTACACTTCACTGAAATGTAGTACTACACTTTATATAACACAGTTGAGAGACAATGTTCCCAAGCTGCCTCAGTTCATAACAGTGTGTAGGAAGGTGTTTGATAAAGAGGGCAAAGCTTATACTTGGAACAGAAGGCAGAATATAGGAAACTACATGAAAACATGATTAATTCAGTGAAAATGACTGTAAACAGATGAGAACTTGTTTAGAACAGCTGAAAGAGAATCTCCAAGTCAGTTCTTAGTGTAGAAAAGGTAGCTAAGATAAGGAAAATCCTTAATTCCAGTTAAGATCACATGAAACACTGTATGAATCCTATATTCTTTACTTAAAGGAGACTAGAGTGGTAAATATGTGTTATACAAGGCAGAATACCATTGAAATAGAGAAGGAAACACGTTCGGCAGCTTTGGAAAGCCTTACACTTCACTGAAATGTAGTACTACACTCTATAACACAGTTGAGAGACAATGTTCCCGAGCTGCCTCAGTTCATAACAGTGTGTTGGAAGTTGTTTGATAAAGTTGGCAAAGCTTATACTTCGACCAGAAGGCAGAATATAGGAAACTACATGAAAACATGATTAATTAAGTGAAAATGACTGTAAACAGATGAGAACTTGTTTAGAACAGCTGAAAGAGAATCTCCAAGTCAGTTCTTAGTGTAGAAAAGGCAGCTGAGATAAGGAAAATCCTTAATTCCAGTTAAGATCACATGAAACACTGTATCAATCCTATATTCTTTACTTAAAGGAGACTAGAGTGGTAAATGTGTGTTATACAAGGCAGAATACCATTGAAATAGAGAAGGAAACATGTTCGGCAGCTTTGGAAAGCCTTACACTTCACTGAAATGTAGTACTACACTCTATAACACAGTTGAGAGACAATGTTCCCTAGCTCCCTCAGTTCATAACAGTGTGTTGGAAGTTGTTTGATAAAGTTGGCAAAGCTTATACTTGGACCAGAAGGCAGAATATAGGAAACTACATGAAAACATGATTAATTAAGTGAAAATGACTGTAAACAGATGAGAACTTGTTTAGAACAGCTGAAAGAGAATCTCCAAGTCAGTTCTTATTGTAGAAAAGGTAGCTAAGATAATGGAAATCCTTAATTCCAGTTAAGATCACATGAAACACTGTATGAATCCTATATTCTTTTCTTAAAAGAGACTAGAGTGGCAAATGTGTGTTATACAAGGCAGAATACCATTGCAATAGAGAAAGAAACACGTTCGGCAGCTTTGGAAATCCTTACACTTCACTGAAATGTAGTACTACACTTTATATAACACAGTTGAGAGACAATGTTCCCTAGCTCCCTCAGTTCATAACAGTGTGTAGGAAGTTGTTTGATAAAGTGGGCAAAGCTTATACTTGGGCCAGAAGGCAGAATATAGGAAACTACATGAAAACATGGATAATTCAGTGAAAATGACTGTAAACAGATGAGAACATGTTTAGAACAGCTGAAAGAGAATCTCCAAGTCAGTTCTTAGTGTAGAAAAGGTAGCTAAGATAAGGAAAATCCTTAATTCCAGTTAAGATCACATTAAACACTGTATCAATCCTATATTCTTTACTTAAAGGAGACTAGAGTGGTAAATGTGTGTTATACAAGACAGAATACCATTGAAATAGAGAAAGAAACACGTTCGGCAGCTTTGGAAAGCCTTACAGTTCACTGAAATGTAGTACTACACTCTATAACACAGTTGAGAGACAATGTTCACGAGCTGCCTCAGTTCATAACAGTGTGTTGGAAGTTGTTTGATAAAGTTGGCAAAGCTTATACTTGGACCAGAAGGCAGAATATAGGAAACTACATGAAAACATGATTAATTAAGTGAAAATGACTGTAAACAGATGAGAACTTGTTTAGAACAGCTGAAAGAGAATCTCCAAGTCAGTTCTTATTGTAGAAAAGGTAGCTAAGATAAGGGAAATCCTTAATTCCAGTTAAGATCACATGAAACACTGTATGAATCCTATATTCTTTACTTAAAGGAGACTAGAGTGGTAAATGTGTGTTATACAAGGCAGAATAC
Organism: Pipistrellus hanaki; assembly: GCF_964339955.1. NCBI lineage: Eukaryota > Metazoa > Chordata > Mammalia > Chiroptera > Vespertilionidae > Pipistrellus > Pipistrellus hanaki. The sequence continues at coordinate 707,333 of NW_028182298.1, read as the reverse complement.
CATTGAAATAGAGAAAGAAACACGTTCGGCAGCTTTGGAAAGCCTTACACTTCACTGAAATGTAGTACTACACTTTATATCACACAGTTGAGAGACAATGTTCCCAAGCTGCCTCAGTTCATAACAGTGTGTAGGAAGGTGTTTGATAAAGAGGGCAAAGCTTATACTTGGAACAGAAGGCAGAATATAGGAAACTACATGAAAACATGATTAATTAAGTGAAAATGACTGTAAACAGATGAGAACTTGTTTAGAACAGCTGAAAGAGAATCTCCAAGTCAGTTCTTAGTGTAGAAAAGGTAGCTAAGATAAGGAAAATCCTTAATTCCAGTTAAGATCACATTAAACACTGTATCAATCCTATATTCTTTACTTAAAGGAGACTAGAGTGGTAAATATGTGTTATACAAGGCAGAATACCATTGAAATAGAGAAGGAAACACGTTCGGCAGCTTTGGAAAGCCTTACACTTCACTGAAATGTAGTACTACACTCTATAACACAGTTGAGAGACAATGTTCCCGAGCTGCCTCAGTTCATAACAGTGTGTTGGAAGTTGTTTGATAAAGTTGGCAAAGCTTATACTTCGACCAGAAGGCAGAATATAGGAAACTACATGAAAACATGATTAATTAAGTGAAAATGACTGTAAACAGATGAGAACTTGTTTAGAACAGCTGAAAGAGAATCTCCAAGTCAGTTCTTAGTGTAGAAAAGGCAGCTGAGATAAGGAAAATCCTTAATTCCAGTTAAGATCACATGAAACACTGTATCAATCCTATATTCTTTACTTAAAGGAGACTAGAGTGGTAAATGTGTGTTATACAAGGCAGAATACCATTGAAATAGAGAAGGAAACATGTTCGGCAGCTTTGGAAAGCCTTACACTTCACTGAAATGTAGTACTACACTCTATAACACAGTTGAGAGACAATGTTCCCTAGCTCCCTCAGTTCATAACAGTGTGTTGGAAGTTGTTTGATAAAGTTGGCAAAGCTTATACTTGGACCAGAAGGCAGAATATAGGAAACTACATGAAAACATGATTAATTAAGTGAAAATGACTGTAAACAGATGAGAACTTGTTTAGAACAGCTGAAAGAGAATCTCCAAGTCAGTTCTTATTGTAGAAAAGGTAGCTAAGATAATGGAAATCCTTAATTCCAGTTAAGATCACATGAAACACTGTATGAATCCTATATTCTTTTCTTAAAAGAGACTAGAGTGGCAAATGTGTGTTATACAAGGCAGAATACCATTGCAATAGAGAAAGAAACACGTTCGGCAGCTTTGGAAATCCTTACACTTCACTGAAATGTAGTACTACACTTTATATAACACAGTTGAGAGACAATGTTCCCTAGCTCCCTCAGTTCATAACAGTGTGTAGGAAGTTGTTTGATAAAGTGGGCAAAGCTTATACTTGGGCCAGAAGGCAGAATATAGGAAACTACATGAAAACATGGATAATTCAGTGAAAATGACTGTAAACAGATGAGAACATGTTTAGAACAGCTGAAAGAGAATCTCCAAGTCAGTTCTTAGTGTAGAAAAGGTAGCTAAGATAAGGAAAGTCCTTAATTCCAGTTAAGATCACATGAAACACTGTATGAATCCTATATTCTTTACTTAAAGGAGACTAGAGTGGTAAATGTGTGTTATACAAGACAGAATACCATTGAAATAGAGAAAGAAACACGTTCGGCAGCTTTGGAAAGCCTTACAGTTCACTGAAATGTAGTACTACACTCTATAACACAGTTGAGAGACAATGTTCACGAGCTGCCTCAGTTCATAACAGTGTGTTGGAAGTTGTTTGATAAAGTTGGCAAAGCTTATACTTGGACCAGAAGGCAGAATATAGGAAACTACATGAAAACATGATTAATTAAGTGAAAATGACTGTAAACAGATGAGAACTTGTTTAGAACAGCTGAAAGAGAATCTCCAAGTCAGTTCTTATTGTAGAAAAGGTAGCTAAGATAAGGGAAATCCTTAATTCCAGTTAAGATCACATGAAACACTGTATGAATCCTATATTCTTTACTTAAAGGAGACTAGAGTGGTAAATGTGTGTTATACAAGGCAGAATACCATTGAAATAGAGAAAGAAACACGTTCGGCAGCTTTGGAAAGCCTTACACTTCACTGAAATGTAGTACTACACTTTATATCACACAGTTGAGAGACAATGTTCCCAAGCTGCCTCAGTTCATAACAGTGTGTAGGAAGGTGTTTGATAAAGAGGGCAAAGCTTATACTTGGAACAGAAGGCAGAATATAGGAAACTACATGAAAACATGATTAATTAAGTGAAAATGACTGTAAACAGATGAGAACTTGTTTAGAACAGCTGAAAGAGAATCTCCAAGTCAGTTCTTAGTGTAGAAAAGGCAGCTAAGATAAGGAAAATCCTTAATTCCAGTTAAGATCACATTAAACACTGTATCAATCCTATATTCTTTACTTAAAGGAGACTAGAGTGGTAAATGTGTGTTATACAAGGCAGAATACCATTGAAATAGAGAAGGAAACATGTTCGGCAGCTTTGGAAAGCCTTACACTTCACTGAAATGTAGTACTACACTCTATAACACAGTTGAGAGACAATGTTCCCTAGCTCCCTCAGTTCATAACAGTGTGTTGGAAGTTGTTTGATAAAGTTGGCAAAGCTTATACTTGGACCAGAAGGCAGAATATAGGAAACTACATGAAAACATGATTAATTAAGTGAAAATGACTGTAAACAGATGAGAACTTCTTTAGAACAGCTGAAAGAGAATCTCCAAGTCAGTTCTTATTGTAGAAAAGGTAGCTAAGATAAGGGAAATCCTTAATTCCAGTTAAGATCACATGAAACACTGTATGAATCCTATATTCTTTTCTTAAAAGAGACTAGAGTGGCAAATGTGTGTTATACAAGGCAGAATACCATTGCAATAGAGAAAGAAACACGTTCGGCAGCTTTGGAAATCCTTACACTTCACTGAAATGTAGTACTACACTTTATATAACACAGTTGAGAGACAATGTTCCCTAGCTCCCTCAGTTCATAACAGTGTGTAGGAAGTTGTTTGATAAAGTGGGCAAAGCTTATACTTGGGCCAGAAGGCAGAATATAAGAAACTACATGAAAACATGGATAATTCAGTGAAAATGACTGTAAACAGATGAGAACATGTTTAGAACAGCTGAAAGAGAATCTCCAAGTCAGTTCTTAGTGTACAAAAGGTAGCTAAGATAAGGAAAATCCTTAATTCCAGTTAAGATCACATGAAACACTATATGAATCCTATATTCTTTACTTAAAGGAGACTAGAGTGGTAAATGTGTGTTATACAAGACAGAATACCATTGAAATAGAGAAAGAAACACGTTCGGCAGCTTTGGAAAGCCTTACACTTCACTGAAATGTAGTACTACACTCTATAACACAGTTGAGAGACAATGTTCCCGAGCTGCCTCAGTTCATAACAGTTTGTTGGAAGTTGTTTGATAAAGTTGGCAAAGCTTATACTTGGACCAGAAGGCAGAATATAGGAAACTACATGAAAACATGATTAATTAAGTGAAAATGACTGTAAACAGATGAGAACTTGTTTAGAACAGCTGAAAGAGAATCTCCAAGTCAGTTCTTATTGTAGAAAAGGTAGCTAAGATAAGGGAAATCCTTAATTCCAGTTAAGATCACATGAAACACTGTATGAATCCTATATTCTTTACTTAAAGGAGACTAGAGTGGTAAATGTGTGTTATACAAGGCAGAATACCATTGAAATAGAGAAAGAAACACGTTCGGCAGCTTTGGAAAGCCTTACACTTCACTGAAATGTAGTACTACACTTTATATAACACAGTTGAGAGACAATGTTCCCGAGCTGCCTCAGTTCATAACAGTGTGTAGGAAGGTGTTTGATAAAGAGGGCAAAGCTTATACTTGGAACAGAAGGCAGAATATAGGAAACTACATGAAAACATGATTAATTCAGTGAAAATGACTGTAAACAGATGAGTACTTGTTTAGAACAGCTGAAAGAGAATCTCCAAGTCAGTTCTTAGTGTAGAAAAGGTAGCTAAGATAAGGAAAATCCTTAATTCCAGTTAAGATCACATGAAACACTGTATGAATCCTATATTCTTTACTTAAAGGAGACTAGAGTGGTAAATATGTGTTATACAAGGCAGAATACCATTGAAATAGAGAAGGAAACACGTTCGGCAGCTTTGGAAAGCCTTACACTTCACTGAAATGTAGTACTACACTCTATAACACAGTTGAGAGACAATGTTCCCGAGCTGCCTCAGTTCATAACAGTGTGTTGGAAGTTGTTTGATAAAGTTGGCAAAGCTTATACTTGGACCAGAAGGCAGAATATAGGAAACTACATGAAAACATGATTAATTAAGTGAAAATGACTGTAAACAGATGAGAACTTGTTTAGAACAGCTGAAAGAGAATCTCCAAGTCAGTTCTTAGTGTAGAAAAGGCAGCTAAGATAAGGAAAATCCTTAATTCCAGTTAAGATCACATGAAACACTGTATCAATCCTATATTCTTTACTTAAAGGAGACAAGAGTGGTAAATGTGTGTTATACAAGGCAGAATACCATTGAAATAGAGAAGGAAACATGTTCGGCAGCTTTGGAAAGCCTTACACTTCACTGAAATGTAGTACTACACTCTATAACACAGTTGAGAGACAATGTTCCCTAGCTCCCTCAGTTCATAACAGTGTGTAGGAAGTTGTTTGATAAAGTGGGCAAAGCTTATACTTGGGCCAGAAGGCAGAATATAGGAAACTACATGAAAACATGGATAATTCAGTGAAAATGACTGTAAATAGATGAGAACTTGTTTAGAACAGCTGAAAGAGAATCTCCAAGTCAGTTCTTAGTGTAGAAAAGGCAGCTAAGATAAGGAAAATCCTTAATTCCAGTTAAGATCACATGAAACACTGTATGAATCCTATATTCTTTACTTAAAGGAGACTAGAGTGGTAAATGTGTGTTATACAAGGCAGAATACCATTGAAATAGAGAAAGAAACACGTTCGGCAGCTTTGGAAAGCCTTACACTTCACTGGAATGTAGTACTACACTCTATAACACAGTTGAGAGACAATGTTCCCGAGCTGCCTCAGTTCATAACAGTGTGTTGGAAGTTGTTTGATAAAGTTGGCAAAGCTTATACTTGGACCAGAAGGCAGAATATAGGAAACTACATGAAAACATGATTAATTAAGTGAAAATGACTGTAAACAGATGAGAACTTGTTTAGAACAGCTGAAAGAGAATCTCCAAGTCAGTTCTTATTGTAGAAAAGGTAGCTAAGATAAGGGAAATCCTTAATTCCAGTTAAGATCACATGAAACACTGTATGAATCCTATATTCTTTACTTAAAGGAGACTAGAGTGGTAAATGTGTGTTATACAAGGCAGAATACCATTGAAATAGAGAAAGAAACACGTTCGGCAACTTTGGAAAGCCTTACACTTCACTGAAATGTAGTACTACACTTTATATAACACAGTTGAGAGACAATGTTCCCTAGCTGCCTCAGTTCATAACAGTGTGTAGGAAGGTGTTTGATAAAGAGGGCAAAGCTTATACTTGGAACAGAAGGCAGAATATAGGAAACTACATGAAAACATGATTAATTCAGTGAAAATGACTGTAAACAGATGAGAACTTGTTTAGAACAGCTGAAAGAGAATCTCCAAGTCAGTTCTTAGTGTAGAAAAGGCAGCTAAGATAAGGAAAATCCTTAATTCCAGTTAAGATCACATGAAACACTGTATGAATCCTATATTCTTTACTTAAAGGAGACTAGAGTGGTAAATGTGTGTTATACAAGGCAGAATACCATTGAAATAGAGAAAGAAACACGTTCGGTAGCTTTGGAAAGCCTTACACTTCACTGAAATGTAGTACTACAGTCTACAACACAGTTGAGAGACAATGTTCCCGAGCTGCCTCAGTTCATAACAGTGTGTAGGAAGGTGTTTGATAAAGAGGGCAAAGCTTATACTTGGACCAGAAGGCATAATATAGGAAACTACATGAAAACATGATTAACTCAGTGAAAATGACTGTAATCAGATGAGAACTTGTTTAGAACAGCTGAAAGAGAATCTCCAAGTCAGTTCTTATTGTAGAAAAGGTAGCTAAGATAAGGGAAATCCTTAATTCCAGTTAAGATCACATGAAACACTGTATGAATCCTATATTCTTTACTTAAAGGAGACTAGAGTGGTAAACCTGTGTTATACAAGGCAGAATACCATTGAAATAGAGAAAGAAACACGTTCGGCAACTTTGGAAAGCCTTACACTTCACTGAAATGTAGTACTACACTTTATATAACACAGTTGAGAGACAATGTTCCCTAGCTGCCTCAGTTCATAACAGTGTGTAGGAAGGTGTTTGATAAAGAGGGCAAAGCTTATACTTGGAACAGAAGGCAGAATATAGGAAACTACATGAAAACATGATTAATTCAGTGAAAATGACTGTAAACAGATGAGAACTTGTTTAGAACAGCTGAAAGAGAATCTCCAAGTCAGTTCTTAGTGTAGAAAAGGTAGCTAAGATAAGAAAAATCCTTAATTCCAGTTAAGATCACATGAAACACTGTATGAATCCTATATTCTTTACTTAAAGGAGACTAGAGTGGTAAATATGTGTTATACAAGGCAGAATACCATTGAAATAGAGAAGGAAACACGTTCGGCAGCTTTGGAAAGCCTTACACTTCACTGAAATGTAGTACTACACTCTATAACACAGTTGAGAGACAATGTTCCCTAGCTCCCTCAGTTCATAACAGTGTGTAGGAAGGTGTTTGATAAAGACGGCAAAGCTTATACTTGGGCCAGAAGGCAGAATATAGGAAACTACATGAAAACATGATTAATTCAGTGAAAATGACTGTAAACAGATGAGAACTTGTTTAGAACAGCTGAAAGAGAATCTCCAAGTCAGTTCTTAGTGTAGAAAAGGTAGCTAAGATAAGGAAAATCCTTAATTCCAGTTAAGATCACATGAAACACTGTATGAATCCTATATTCTTTACTTAAAGGAGACTAGAGTGGTAAATGTGTGTTATACAAGGCAGAATACCATTGAAATAGAGAAGGAATCATGTTCGGCAGCTTTGGAAAGCCTTACTCTTCACTGAAATGTAGTACTACACTTTATATAACACAGTTGAGAGACAATGTTCCCTAGCTCCCTCAGTTCATAACAGTGTGTAGGAAGTTGTTTGATAAAGTGGGCAAAGCTTATACTTGGGCCAGAAGGCAGAATATAGGAAACTACCTGAAAACATGGATAATTCAGTGAAAATGACTGTAAACAGATGAGAACATGTTTAGAACAGCTGAAAGAGAATCTCCAAGTCAGTTCTTAGTGTAGAAAAGGCAGCTAAGATAAGGAAAATCCTTAATTCCAGTTAAGATCACATGAAACACTGTATGAATCCTATATTGTTTACTTAAAGGAGACTAGAGTGGTAAATGTGTGTTATACAAGGCAGAATACCATTGAAATAGAGAAAGAAACACGTTCGGTAGCTTTGGAAAGCCTTACACTTCACTGAAATGTAGTACTACAGTCTACAACACAGTTGAGAGACAATGTTCCCGAGCTGCCTCAGTTCATAACAGTGTGTAGGAAGGTGTTTGATAAAGAGGGCAAAGCTTATACTTGGACCAGAAGGCATAATATAGGAAACTACATGAAAACATGATTAACTCAGTGAAAATGACTGTAATCAGATGAGAACTTGTTTAGAACAGCTGAAAGAGAATCTCCAAGTCAGTTCTTATTGTAGAAAAGGTAGCTAAGATAAGGGAAATCCTTAATTCCAGTTAAGATCACATGAAACACTGTATGAATCCTATATTCTTTACTTAAAGGAGACTAGAGTGGTAAACCTGTGTTATACAAGGCAGAATACCATTGAAATAGAGAAAGAAACACGTTCGGCAGCTTTGGAAAGCCTTACACTTCACTGAAATGTAGTACTACCCTTTATATAACACAGTTGAGAGACAATGTTCCCTAGCTCCCTCAGTTCATAACAGTGTGTTGGAAGTTGTTTGATAAAGTTGGCAAAGCTTATACTTGGACCAGAAGGCAGAATATAGGAAACTACATGAAAACATGATTAAGTGAAAATTACTGTAAACAGATGAGAACTTGTTTAGAACAGCTGAAAGAGAATCTCCAAGTCAGTTCTTATTGTAGAAAAGGTAGCTAAGATAAGGGAAATCCTTAATTCCAGTTAAGATCACATGAAACACTGTATGAATCCTATATTCTTTTCTTAAAAGAGACTAGAGTGGCAAATGTGTGTTATACAAGGCAGAATACCATTGCAATAGAGAAAGAAACACGTTCGGCAGCTTTGGAAATCCTTACACTTCACTGAAATGTAGTACTACACTTTATATAACACAGTTGAGAGACAATGTTCCCTAGCTCCCTCAGTTCATAACAGTGTGTAGGAAGTTGTTTGATAAAGTGGGCAAAGCTTATACTTGGGCCAGAAGGCAGAATATAGGAAACTACATGAAAACATGGATAATTCAGTGAAAATGACTGTAAACAGATGAGAACATGTTTAGAACAGCTGAAAGAGAATCTCCAAGTCAGTTCTTAGTGTAGAAAAGGTAGCTAAGATAAGGAAAATCCTTAATTCCAGTTAAGATCACATGAAACACTGTATGAATCCTATATTCTTTACTTAAAGGAGACTAGAGTGGTAAATGTGTGTTATACAAGACAGAATACCATTGAAATAGAGAAAGAAACACGTTCGGCAGCTTTGGAAAGCCTTACACTTCACTGAAATGTAGTACTACGCTTTATATAACACAGTTGAGAGACAATGTTCCCTAGCTCCCTCAGTTCATAACAGTGTGTAGGAAGTTGTTTGATAAAGTGGACAAAGCTTATACTTGGGCCAGAAGGCAGAATATAGGAAACTACATGAAAACATGATTAATTCAGTGAAAATGACTGTAAACAGTTGAGAACTTGTTTAGAACAGCTGAAAGAGAATCTCCAAGTCAGTTCTTATTGTAGAAAAGGTAGCTAAGATAAGGGAAATCCTTAATTCCAGTTAAGATCACATGAAACACTGTATGAATCCTATATTCTTTTCTTAAAAGAGACTAGAGTGGCAAATGTGTGTTATACAAGGCAGAATACCATTGCAATAGAGAAAGAAACACGTTCGGCAGCTTTGGAAAGCCTTACACTTCACTGAAATGTAGTACTAAACTCTATAACACAGTTGAGAGACAATGTACCCGAGCTGCCTCAGTTCATAACAGTGTGTTGGAAGTTGTTTGATAAAGTTGGCAAAGCTTATACTTGGACCAGAAGGCAGAATATAGGAAACTACATGAAAACATGATAAATTAAGTGAAAATGACTGTAAACAGATGAGAACTTGTTTAGAACAGCTGAAAGAGAATCTCCAAGTCAGTTCTTATTGTAGAAAAGGTAGCTAAGATAAGGGAAATCCTTAATTCCAGTTAAGATCACATGAAACACTGTATGAATCCTATATTCTTTTCTTAAAAGAGACTAGAGTGGCAAATGTGTGTTATACAAGGCAGAATACCATTGCAATAGAGAAAGAAACACGTTCGGCAGCTTTGGAAATCCTTACACTTCACTGAAATGTAGTACTACACTTTATATAACACAGTTGAGAGACAATGTTCCCTAGCTCCCTCAGTTCATAACAGTGTGTAGGAAGTTGTTTGATAAAGTGGACAAAGCTTATACTTGGGCCAGAAGGCAGAACATAGGAAACTACATGAAAACATGAATAATTCAGTGAAAATGACTGTAAACAGATGAGAACTTGTTTAGAACAGCTGAAAGAGAATCTCCAAGTCAGTTCTTAGTGTAGAAAAGGTAGCTAAGATAAGGAAAATCCTTAATTCCAGTTAAGATCACATGAAACACTGTATGAATCCTATATTCTTTACTTAAAGGAGACTAGAGTGGTAAATATGTGTTATACAAGGCAGAATACCATTGAAATAGAGAAGGAAACATGTTCGGCAGCTTTGTAAAGCCTTACACTTCACTGAAATGTAGTACTACACTCTATAACACAGTTGAGAGACAATGTACCCGAGCTGCCTCAGTTCATAACAGTGTGTTGGAAGTTGTTTGATAAAGTTGGCAAAGCTTATACTTGGACCATAAGGCAGAATATAGGAAACTACATGAAAACATGATTAATTCAGTGAAAATGACTGTAAACAGATGAGAACTTGTTTAGAACAGCTGAAAGAGAATCTCCAAGTCAGTTCTTATTGTAGAAAAGGTAGCTAAGATAAGGAAAATCCTTAATTCCAGTTAAGATCACATGAAACACTGTATGAATCCTATATTGTTTACTTAAAGGAGACTAGAGTGGTAAATGTGTGTTATACAAGGCAGAATACCATTGAAATAGAGAAAGAGACACGTTAGGCAGCTTTGGAAAGCCTTACACTTCACTGAAATGTAGTACTAAACTCTATAACACAGTTGAGAGACAATGTACCCGAGCTGCCTCAGTTCATAACAGTGTGTAGGAAGGTGTTTGATAAAGAGGGCAAAGCTTATACTTGGGCCAGAAGGCAGAATATAGGAAACTACATGAAAACATGAATAATTCAGTGAAAATGACTGTAAACAGATGAGAACTTGTTTAGAACAGCTGAAAGAGAATCTCCAAGTCAGTTCTTAGTGTAGAAAAGGTAGCTAAGATAAGGGAAATCCTTAATTCCAGTTAAGATCACATGAAACACTGTATGAATCCTATATTCTTTACTTAAAGGAGACTAGAGTGGTAAATGTGTGTTATACAAGGCAGAATACCATTGAAATAGAGAAGGAAACATGTTCGGCAGCTTTGGAAAGCCTTACACTTCACTGAAATGTAGTACTACACTTTATATAACACAGTTGAGAGACAATGTTCCCTAGCTCCCTCAGTTCATAACAGTGTGTAGGAAGTTGTTTGATAAAGTGGGCAAAGCTTATACTTGGGCCAGAAGGCAGAATATAGGAAACTACATGAAAACATGGATAATTCAGTGAAAATGACTGTAAACAGATGAGAGCATGTTTAGAACAGCTGAAAGAGAATCTCCAAGACAGTTCTTAGTGTAGAAAAGGTAGCTAAGATAAGGAAAATCCTTAATTCCAGTTAAGATCACATGAAACACTGTATGAATCCTATATTCTTTTCTTAAAAGAGACTAGAGTGGCAAATGTGTGTTATACAAGGCAGAATACCATTGCAATAGAGAAAGAAACACGTTCGGCAGCTTTGGAAAGCCTTACACTTCACTGAAATGTAGTACTACCCTTTATATAACACAGTTGAGAGACAATGTTCCCTAGCTCCCTCAGTTCATAACAGTGTGTAAGAAGTTGTTTGATAAAGTGGGCAAAGCTTATACTTGGGCCAGAAGGCAGAATATAGGAAACTACATGAAAACATGGATAATTCAGTGAAAATGACTGTAAACAGATGAGAACTTGTTTAGAACAGCTGAAAGAGAATCTCCAAGTCAGTTCTTAGTGTAGAAAAGGTAGCTAAGATAAGGGAAATCCTTAATTCCAGTTAAGATCACATGAAACACTGTATGAATCCTATATTCTTTACTTAAAGGAGACTAGAGTGGTAAATGTGTGTTATACAAGGCAGAATACCATTGAAATAGAGAAAGAAACACGTTCGGCAGCTTTGGAAAGCCTTACACTTCACTGAAATGTAGTACTACACTCTATAACACAGTCGAGAGACAATGTTCCCGAGCTGCCTCAGTTCATAACAGTGTGTTGGAAGTTGTTTGATAAAGTTGGCAAAGCTTATACTTGGACCAGAAGGCAGAATATAGGAAACTACATGAAAACATGATTAATTAAGTGAAAATGACTGTAAACAGATGAGAACTTGTTTAGAACAGCTGAAAGAGAATCTCCAAGTCAGTTCTTATTGTAGAAAAGGTAGCTAAGATAAGGGAAATCCTTAATTCCAGTTAAGATCACATGAAACACTGTATGAATCCTATATTCTTTACTTAAAGAAGACTAGAGTGGTAAATGTGTGTTATACAAGGCAGAATACCATTGAAATAGAGAAGGAAACACGTTCGGCAGCTTTGGAAAGCCTTACACTTCACTGAAATGTAGTACTACACTCAATAACACAGTTGAGAGACAATGTTCCCTAGCTCCCTCAGTTCATAACAGTGTGTAGGAAGTTGTTTGATAAAGTGGGCAAAGCTTATACTTGGGCCAGAAGGCAGAATATAGGAAACTACATGAAAACATGAATAATTCAGTGAAAATGACTGTAAACAGATGAGAACTTGTTTAGAACAGCTGAAAGAGATTCTCCAAGTCAGTTCTTATTGTGGAAAAGGTAGCTAAGATCCGGGATATCCTTAATTCCAGTTAAGATCACATGAAACAGTGTATGAATCCTATATTCTTCACTTAAAGGAGACTAGAGTGGTAAATGTGTGTTATACAAGGCAGAATACCATTGAAATAGAGAAAGAAACACGTTCGGCAGCTTTGGAAAGCCTTACACTTCACTGAAATGTACTACTACACTCCATATAACACAGTTGAGAGACAATGTTCGCTAGCTCCCTCAGTTCATAGCAGTGTGTAGGAAGTTGTTTGATAAAGTGGGCAAAGCTTATACTTGGGCCAGAAGGCAGAATATAGGAAACTACATGAAAACATGAATAATTCAGTGAAAATAACTGTAAACAGATGAGAACTTGTTTAGAACAGCTGAAAGAGAATGTCCAAGTCAGTTCTTAGTGTAGAAAAGGTAGCTAAGATAAGGAAAATCCTTAATTCCAGTTAAGATCACATGAAACACTGTATGAATCCTATATTCTTTACTTAAAGAAGACTAGAGTGGTAAATGTGTGTTATACAAGGCAGAATACCATTGAAATAGAGAAGGAAACACGTTGGGCAGCTTTGGAAAGCCTTACACTTCACTGAAATGTAGTACTACACTCAAAAACACAGTTGAGAGACAATGTTCCCGAGCTGCCTCAGTTCATAACAGTGTGTAGGAAGGTGTTTGATAAAGAGGGCAAAGCTTATACTTGGGCCAGAAGGCAGAATATAGGAAACTACATGAAAACATGAATAATTCAGTGAAAATGACTGTAAACAGATGAGAACTTGTTTAGAACAGCTGAAAGAGAATCTCCAAGTCAGTTCTTATTGTAGAAAAGGTAGCTAAGATAAGGGAAATCCTTAATTCCAGTTAAGATCACATGAAACACTGTATGAATCCTATATTCTTTACTTAAAGGAGACTAGAGTGGTAAATGTGTGTTATACAAGGCAGAATACCATTGAAATAGAGAAAGAAACACGTTCGGCAGCTTTGGAAAGCCTTACACTTCACTGAAATGTAGTACTACGCTTTATATAACACAGTTGAGAGACAATGTTCCCTAGCTCCCTCAGTTCATAACAGTGTGTAGGAAGTTGTTTGATAAAGTGGACAAAGCTTATACTTGGGCCAGAAGGCAGAATATAGGAAACTACATGAAAACATGGATAATTCAGTGAAAATGACTGTAAACAGATGAGAACTTGTTTAGAACAGCTGAAAGAGAATCTCCAAGTCAGTTCTTAGTGTAGAAAAGGTAGCTAAAATAAGGAAAATCCTTAATTCCAGTTAAGATCACATGAAACACTGTATGAATCCTATATTCTTTACTTAAAGGAGACTAGAGTGGTAAATATGTGTTATACAAGGCAGAATACCATTGAAATAGAGAAGGAAACACGTTCGGCAGCTTTGGAAAGCCTTACACTTCACTGAAATGTAGTACTACAGTCTATAACACAGTTGAGAGACAATGTTCCCGAGCTGCCTCAGTTCATAACAGTGTGTAGGAAGGTGTTTGATAAAGAGGGCAAAGCTTATACTTGGACCAGAAGGCAGAATATAGGAAACTACATGAAAACATGATTAATTCAGTGAAAATGACTGTAAACAGTTGAGAACTTGTTTAGAACAGCTGAAAGAGAATCTCCAAGTCAGTTCTTATTGTAGAAAAGGTAGCTAAGATAAGGGAAATCCTTAATTCCAGTTAAGATCACATGAAACACTGTATGAATCCTATATTCTTTTCTTAAAAGAGACTAGAGTGGCAAATGTGTGTTATACAAGGCAGAATACCATTGCAATAGAGAAAGAAACACGTTCGGCAGCTTTGGAAAGCCTTACACTTCACTGAAATGTAGTACTAAACTCTATAACACAGTTGAGAGACAATGTACCCGAGCTGCCTCAGTTCATAACAGTGTGTTGGAAGTTGTTTGATAAAGTTGGCAAAGCTTATACTTGGACCAGAAGGCAGAATATAGGAAACTACATGAAAACATGATTAATTAAGTGAAAATGACTGTAAACAGATGAGAACTTGTTTAGAACAGCTGAAAGAGAATCTCCAAGTCAGTTCTTATTGTAGAAAAGGTAGCTAAGATAAGGGAAATCCTTAATTCCAGTTAAGATCACATGAAACACTGTATGAATCCTATATTCTTTTCTTAAAAGAGACTAGAGTGGCAAATGTGTGTTATACAAGGCAGAATACCATTGCAATAGAGAAAGAAACACGTTCGGCAGCTTTGGAAATCCTTACACTTCACTGAAATGTAGTACTACACTCTATAACACAGTTGAGAGACAATGTACCCGAGCTGCCTCAGTTCATAACAGTGTGTTGGAAGTTGTTTGATAAAGTTGGCAAAGCTTATACTTGGACCAGAAGGCAGAATATAGGAAACTACATGAAAACATGATTAATTAAGTGAAAATGACTGTAAACAGATGAGAACTTGTTTAGAACAGCTGAAAGAGAATCTCCAAGTCAGTTCTTATTGTAGAAAAGGTAGCTAAGATAAGGGAAATCCTTAATTCCAGTTAAGATCACATGAAACACTGTATGAATCCTATATTCTTTACTTAAAGGAGACTAGAGTGGTAAATGTGTGTTATACAAGGCAGAATACCATTGAAATAGAGAAAGAAACACGATCGGCAGCTTTGGAAAGCCTGACACTTCACTGAAATGTAGTACTACAGTCTATAACACAGTTGAGAGACAATGTTCCCGAGCTGCCTCAGTTCATAACACTGTGTAGGAAGGTGTTTGATAAAGAGGGCAAAGCTTATACTTGGACCAGAAGGCAGAATATAGGAAACTACATGAAAATATGATTAATTCAGTGAAAATGACTGTAAACAGATGAGAACTTGTTTAGAACAGCTGAAAGAGAATCTCCAAGTCAGTTCTTATTGTAGAAAAGGTAGCTAAGATAAGGGAAATCCTTAATTCCAGTTAAGATCACATGAAACACTGTATGAATCCTATATTCTTTTCTTAAAAGAGACTAGAGTGGTAAATGTGTGTTATACAAGGCAGAATACCATTGAAATAGAGAAAGAAACACGTTCGGCAGCTTTGGAAAGCCTTACACTTCACTGAAATGTAGTACTACACTTTATATAACACAGTTGAGAGACAATGTTCCCTAGCTCCCTCAGTTCATAAGAGTGTGTAGGAAGTTGTTTGATAAAGTGGGCAAAGCTTATACTTGGGCCAGAAGGCAGAATATAGGAAACTACATGAAAACATGGATAATTCAGTGAAAATGACTGTAAACAGATGAGAACATGTTTAGAACAGCTGAAAGAGAATCTCCAAGTCAGTTCTTAGTGTAGAAAAGGTAGCTAAGATAAGGAAAATCCTTAATTCCAGTTAAGATCACATGAAACACTGTATGAATCCTATATTCTTTACTTAAAGGAGACTAGAGTGGTAAATGTTTGTTATACAAGGCAGAGTACCATTGAAATAGAGAAAGAAACACGTTCGGCAGCTTTGGAAAGCCTTACATGTCACAGTACTACACTCTATAACACAGTTGAGAGACAATGTTCCCGAGCTGCCTCAGTTCATAACAGTGTGTTGGAAGTTGTTTGATAAAGTTGGCAAAGCTTATACTTGGAATAGAAGGCAGAATATAGGAAACTACATGAAAACATGATTAATTAAGTGAAAATGACTGTAAACAGATGAGAACTTGTTTAGAACAGCTGAAAGAGAATCTCCAAGTCAGTTCTTAGTGTAGAAAAGGTAGCTAAGATAAGGGAAATCCTTAATTCCAGTTAAGATCACATGAAACACTGTATGAATCCTATATTCTTTACTTAAAGGAGACTAGAGTGGTAAATGTGTGTTATACAAGGCAGAATACCATTGAAATAGAGAAAGAAACACGTTCGGCAGCTTTGGAAAGCCTTACACTTCACTGAAATGTAGTACTACACTCTATAACACAGTCGAGAGACAATGTTCCCGAGCTGCCTCAGTTCATAACAGTGTGTTGGAAGTTGTTTGATAAAGTTGGCAAAGCTTATACTTGGACCAGAAGGCAGAATATAGGAAACTACATGAAAACATGATTAATTAAGTGAAAATGACTGTAAACAGATGAGAACTTGTTTAGAACAGCTGAAAGAGAATCTCCAAGTCAGTTCTTATTGTAGAAAAGGTAGCTAAGATAAGGGAAATCCTTAATTCCAGTTAAGATCACATGAAACACTGTATGAATCCTATATTCTTTACTTAAAGAAGACTAGAGTGGTAAATGTGTGTTATACAAGGCAGAATACCATTGAAATAGAGAAGGAAACACGTTCGGCAGCTTTGGAAAGCCTTACACTTCACTGAAATGTAGTACTACACTCAATAACACAGTTGAGAGACAATGTTCCCTAGCTCCCTCAGTTCATAACAGTGTGTAGGAAGTTGTTTGATAAAGTGGGCAAAGCTTATACTTGGGCCAGAAGGCAGAATATAGGAAACTACATGAAAACATGAATAATTCAGTGAAAATGACTGTAAACAGATGAGAACTTGTTTAGAACAGCTGAAAGAGATTCTCCAAGTCAGTTCTTATTGTGGAAAAGGTAGCTAAGATCCGGGATATCCTTAATTCCAGTTAAGATCACATGAAACAGTGTATGAATCCTATATTCTTCACTTAAAGGAGACTAGAGTGGTAAATGTGTGTTATACAAGGCAGAATACCATTGAAATAGAGAAAGAAACACGTTCGGCAGCTTTGGAAAGCCTTACACTTCACTGAAATGTACTACTACACTCCATATAACACAGTTGAGAGACAATGTTCGCTAGCTCCCTCAGTTCATAGCAGTGTGTAGGAAGTTGTTTGATAAAGTGGGCAAAGCTTATACTTGGGCCAGAAGGCAGAATATAGGAAACTACATGAAAACATGAATAATTCAGTGAAAATAACTGTAAACAGATGAGAACTTGTTTAGAACAGCTGAAAGAGAATGTCCAAGTCAGTTCTTAGTGTAGAAAAGGTAGCTAAGATAAGGAAAATCCTTAATTCCAGTTAAGATCACATGAAACACTGTATGAATCCTATATTCTTTACTTAAAGAAGACTAGAGTGGTAAATGTGTGTTATACAAGGCAGAATACCATTGAAATAGAGAAGGAAACACGTTGGGCAGCTTTGGAAAGCCTTACACTTCACTGAAATGTAGTACTACACTCAAAAACACAGTTGAGAGACAATGTTCCCGAGCTGCCTCAGTTCATAACAGTGTGTAGGAAGGTGTTTGATAAAGAGGGCAAAGCTTATACTTGGGCCAGAAGGCAGAATATAGGAAACTACATGAAAACATGAATAATTCAGTGAAAATGACTGTAAACAGATGAGAACTTGTTTAGAACATCTGAAAGAGATTCTCCAAGTCTGTTCTTAGTGTAGAAAAGGTAGCTAAGATCCGGGAAATCCTTAATTCGAGTTAAGATTACATGAAACAGTGTATGAATCCTATATTCTTCACTTAAAGGAGACTAGAGTGGTAAATGTGTGTTATACAAGGCAGAATACCATTGAAATAGAGAAAGAAACATGTTCGGCAGCTTTGGAAAGCCTTACACTTCACTGAAATGTAGTACTACACTCTATATAACACAGTTGAGAGACAATGTTCGCTAGCTCCCTCAGTTCATAATAGTGTGTAGGAAGTTGTTTGATCAAGTGGGCAAAGCTTATACTTGGGCCAGAAGGCAGAATATAGGAAACTACATGAAAACATGAATAATTCAGTGAAGATGACTGTAAACAGATGAGAACTTGTTTAGAACAGCTGAAAGAGAATCTCCAAGTCAGTTCTTAGTTTAGAAAAGGTAGGTAAGATAAGGAAAATCCTTAATTCCAGTTAAGATCACATGAAACACTGTATGAATCCTATATTCTTTACTTAAAGGAGACTAGAGTGGTAAATGTGTGTTATACAAGGCAGAACACCATTGAAATAGAGAAAGAAACACGTTCGGCAGCTTTGGAAAGCCTTACACTTCACTGAAATGTAGTACTACAGTCTATAACACAGTTGAGAGACAATGTTCCCTAGCTGCCTCAGTTCATAACAGTGTGTAGGAAGGTGTTTGATAAAGAGGGCAAAGCTTATACTTGGACCAGAAGGCAGAATATAGGAAACTACATGAAAACATGATTAATTCAGTGAAAATGACTGTAAACAGTTGAGAACTTGTTTAGAACAGCTGAAAGAGAATCTCCAAGTCAGTTCTTATTGTAGAAAAGGTAGCTAAGATAAGGGAAATCCTTAATTCCAGTTAAGATCACATGAAACACTGTATGAATCCTATATTCTTTTCTTAAAAGAGACTAGAGTGGCAAATGTGTGTTATACAAGGCAGAATACCATTGCAATAGAGAAAGAAACACGTTCGGCAGCTTTGGAAAGCCTTACACTTCACTGAAATGTAGTACTAAACTCTATAACACAGTTGAGAGACAATGTACCCGAGCTGCCTCAGTTCATAACAGTGTGTTGGAAGTTGTTTGATAAAGTTGGCAAAGCTTATACTTGGACCAGAAGGCAGAATATAGGAAACTACATGAAAACATGATTAATTAAGTGAAAATGACTGTAAACAGATGAGAACTTGTTTAGAACAGCTGAAAGAGAATCTCCAAGTCAGTTCTTATTGTAGAAAAGGTAGCTAAGATAAGGGAAATCCTTAATTCCAGTTAAGATCACATGAAACACTGTATGAATCCTATATTCTTTTCTTAAAAGAGACTAGAGTGGCAAATGTGTGTTATACAAGGCAGAATACCATTGCAATAGAGAAAGAAACACGTTCGGCAGCTTTGGAAATCCTTACACTTCACCGAAATGTAGTACTACACTTTATATAACACAGTTGAGAGACAATGTTCCCTAGCTCCCTCAGTTCATAACAGTGTGTAGGAAGTTGTTTGATAAAGTGGACAAAGCTTATACTTGGGCCAGAAGGCAGAACATAGGAAACTACATGAAAACATGAATAATTCAGTGAAAATGACTGTAATCAGATGAGAACTTGTTTAGAACAGCTGAAAGAGAATCTCCAAGTCAGTTCTTAGTGTAGAAAAGGTAGCTAAGATAAGGAAAATCCTTAATTCCAGTTAAGATCACATGAAACACTGTATGAATCCTATATTCTTTACTTAAAGGAGACTAGAGTGGTAAATATGTGTTATACAAGGCAGAATACCATTGAAATAGAGAAGGAAACATGTTCGGCAGCTTTGGAAAGCCTTACACTTCACTGAAATGTAGTACTACACTCTATAACACAGTTGAGAGACAATGTACCCGAGCTGCCTCAGTTCATAACAGTGTGTTGGAAGTTGTTTGATAAAGTTGGCAAAGCTTATACTTGGACCAGAAGGCAGAATATAGGAAACTACATGAAAACATGATTAATTCAGTGAAAATGACTGTAAACAGATGAGAACTTGTTTAGAACAGCTGAAAGAGAATCTCCAAGTCAGTTCTTATTATAGAAAAGGTAGCTAAGATAAGGGAAATCCTTAATTCCAGTTAAGATCACATGAAACACTGTATGAATCCTATATTCTTTACTTAAAGGAGACTAGAGTGGTAAATGTGTGTTATACAAGGCAGAATACCATTGAAATAGAGAAAGAAACACGTTCGGCAGCTTTGGAAAGCCTTACACTTCACTGAAATGTAGTACTACACTCTATAACACAGTCGAGAGACAATGTTCCCGAGCTGCCTCAGTTCATAACAGTGTGTTGGAAGTTGTTTGATAAAGTTGGCAAAGCTTATACTTGGACCAGAAGGCAGAATATAGGAAACTACATGAAAACATGATTAATTAAGTGAAAATGACTGTAAACAGATGAGAACTTGTTTAGAACAGCTGAAAGAGAATCTCCAAGTCAGTTCTTATTGTAGAAAAGGTAGCTAAGATAAGGGAAATCCTTAATTCCAGTTAAGATCACATGAAACACTGTATGAATCCTATATTCTTTACTTAAAGAAGACTAGAGTGGTAAATGTGTGTTATACAAGGCAGAATACCATTGAAATAGAGAAGGAAACACGTTCGGCAGTTTTGGAAAGCCTTACACTTCACTGAAATGTAGTACTACACTCAATAACACAGTTGAGAGACAATGTTCCCTAGCTCCCTCAGTTCATAACAGTGTGTAGGAAGTTGTTTGATAAAGTGGGCAAAGCTTATACTTGGGCCAGAAGGCAGAATATAGGAAACTACATGAAAACATGAATAATTCAGTGAAAATGACTGTAAACAGATGAGAACTTGTTTAGAACAGCTGAAAGAGATTCTCCAAGTCAGTTCTTATTGTAGAAAAGGTAGCTAAGATCCGGGATATCCTTAATTCCAGTTAAGATCACATGAAACAGTGTATGAATCCTATATTCTTCACTTAAAGGAGACTAGAGTGGTAAATGTGTGTTATACAAGGCAGAATACCATTGAAATAGAGAAAGAAACACGTTCGGCAGCTTTGGAAAGCCTTACACTTCACTGAAATGTACTACTACACTCCATATAACACAGTTGAGAGACAATGTTCGCTAGCTCCCTCAGTTCATAGCAGTGTGTAGGAAGTTGTTTGATAAAGTGGGCAAAGCTTATACTTGGGCCAGAAGGCAGAATATAGGAAACTACATGAAAACATGAATAATTCAGTGAAAATAACTGTAAACAGATGAGAACTTGTTTAGAACAGCTGAAAGAGAATGTCCAAGTCAGTTCTTAGTGTAGAAAAGGTAGCTAAGATAAGGAAAATCCTTAATTCCAGTTAAGATCACATGAAACACTGTATGAATCCTATATTCTTTACTTAAAGAAGACTAGAGTGGTAAATGTGTGTTATACAAGGCAGAATACCATTGAAATAGAGAAGGAAACACGTTCGGCAGCTTTGGAAAGCCTTACACTTCACTGAAATGTAGTACTACACTCAATAACACAGTTGAGAGACAATGTTCCCGAGCTGCCTCAGTTCATAACAGTGTGTAGGAAGGTGTTTGATAAAGAGGGCAAAGCTTATACTTGGGCCAGAAGGCAGAATATAGGAAACTACATGAAAACATGAATAATTCAGTGAAAATGACTGTAAACAGATGAGAACTTGTTTAGAACAGCTGAAAGAGAATCTCCAAGTCAGTTCTTATTGTAGAAAAGGTAGCTAAGATAAGGGAAATCCTTAATTCCAGTTAAGATCACATGAAACACTGTATGAATCCTATATTCTTTACTTAAAGGAGACTAGAGTGGTAAATGTGTGTTATACAAGGCAGAATACCATTGAAATAGAGAAAGAAACACGTTCGGCAGCTTTGGAAAGCCTTACACTTCACTGAAATGTAGTACTACACTCTATAACACAGTCGAGAGACAATGTTCCCGAGCTGCCTCAGTTCATAACAGTGTGTTGGAAGTTGTTTGATAAAGTTGGCAAAGCTTATACTTGGACCAGAAGGCAGAATATAGGAAACTACATGAAAACATGATTAATTAAGTGAAAATGACTGTAAACAGATGAGAACTTGTTTAGAACAGCTGAAAGAGAATCTCCAAGTCAGTTCTTATTGTAGAAAAGGTAGCTAAGATAAGGGAAATCCTTAATTCCAGTTAAGATCACATGAAACACTGTATGAATCCTATATTCTTTTCTTAAAAGAGACTAGAGTGGCAAATGTGTGTTATACAAGGCAGAATACCATTGCAATAGAGAAAGAAACACGTTCGGCAGCTTTGGAAATCCTTACACTTCACCGAAATGTAGTACTACACTTTATATAACACAGTTGAGAGACAATGTTCCCTAGCTCCCTCAGTTCATAACAGTGTGTAGGAAGTTGTTTGATAAAGTGGACAAAGCTTATACTTGGGCCAGAAGGCAGAACATAGGAAACTACATGAAAACATGAATAATTCAGTGAAAATGACTGTAATCAGATGAGAACTTGTTTAGAACAGCTGAAAGAGAATCTCCAAGTCAGTTCTTAGTGTAGAAAAGGTAGCTAAGATAAGGAAAATCCTTAATTCCAGTTAAGATCACATGAAACACTGTATGAATCCTATATTCTTTACTTAAAGGAGACTAGAGTGGTAAATATGTGTTATACAAGGCAGAATACCATTGAAATAGAGAAGGAAACATGTTCGGCAGCTTTGGAAAGCCTTACACTTCACTGAAATGTAGTACTACACTCTATAACACAGTTGAGAGACAATGTACCCGAGCTGCCTCAGTTCATAACAGTGTGTTGGAAGTTGTTTGATAAAGTTGGCAAAGCTTATACTTGGACCAGAAGGCAGAATATAGGAAACTACATGAAAACATGATTAATTCAGTGAAAATGACTGTAAACAGATGAGAACTTGTTTAGAACAGCTGAAAGAGAATCTCCAAGTCAGTTCTTATTATAGAAAAGGTAGCTAAGATAAGGGAAATCCTTAATTCCAGTTAAGATCACATGAAACACTGTATGAATCCTATATTCTTTACTTAAAGGAGACTAGAGTGGTAAATGTGTGTTATACAAGGCAGAATACCATTGAAATAGAGAAAGAAACACGTTCGGCAGCTTTGGAAAGCCTTACACTTCACTGAAATGTAGTACTACACTCTATAACACAGTCGAGAGACAATGTTCCCGAGCTGCCTCAGTTCATAACAGTGTGTTGGAAGTTGTTTGATAAAGTTGGCAAAGCTTATACTTGGACCAGAAGGCAGAATATAGGAAACTACATGAAAACATGATTAATTAAGTGAAAATGACTGTAAACAGATGAGAACTTGTTTAGAACAGCTGAAAGAGAATCTCCAAGTCAGTTCTTATTGTAGAAAAGGTAGCTAAGATAAGGGAAATCCTTAATTCCAGTTAAGATCACATGAAACACTGTATGAATCCTATATTCTTTACTTAAAGAAGACTAGAGTGGTAAATGTGTGTTATACAAGGCAGAATACCATTGAAATAGAGAAGGAAACACGTTCGGCAGTTTTGGAAAGCCTTACACTTCACTGAAATGTAGTACTACACTCAATAACACAGTTGAGAGACAATGTTCCCTAGCTCCCTCAGTTCATAACAGTGTGTAGGAAGTTGTTTGATAAAGTGGGCAAAGCTTATACTTGGGCCAGAAGGCAGAATATAGGAAACTACATGAAAACATGAATAATTCAGTGAAAATGACTGTAAACAGATGAGAACTTGTTTAGAACAGCTGAAAGAGATTCTCCAAGTCAGTTCTTATTGTAGAAAAGGTAGCTAAGATCCGGGATATCCTTAATTCCAGTTAAGATCACATGAAACAGTGTATGAATCCTATATTCTTCACTTAAAGGAGACTAGAGTGGTAAATGTGTGTTATACAAGGCAGAATACCATTGAAATAGAGAAAGAAACACGTTCGGCAGCTTTGGAAAGCCTTACACTTCACTGAAATGTACTACTACACTCCATATAACACAGTTGAGAGACAATGTTCGCTAGCTCCCTCAGTTCATAGCAGTGTGTAGGAAGTTGTTTGATAAAGTGGGCAAAGCTTATACTTGGGCCAGAAGGCAGAATATAGGAAACTACATGAAAACATGAATAATTCAGTGAAAATAACTGTAAACAGATGAGAACTTGTTTAGAACAGCTGAAAGAGAATGTCCAAGTCAGTTCTTAGTGTAGAAAAGGTAGCTAAGATAAGGAAAATCCTTAATTCCAGTTAAGATCACATGAAACACTGTATGAATCCTATATTCTTTACTTAAAGAAGACTAGAGTGGTAAATGTGTGTTATACAAGGCAGAATACCATTGAAATAGAGAAGGAAACACGTTCGGCAGCTTTGGAAAGCCTTACACTTCACTGAAATGTAGTACTACACTCAATAACACAGTTGAGAGACAATGTTCCCGAGCTGCCTCAGTTCATAACAGTGTGTAGGAAGGTGTTTGATAAAGAGGGCAAAGCTTATACTTGGGCCAGAAGGCAGAATATAGGAAACTACATGAAAACATGAATAATTCAGTGAAAATGACTGTAAACAGATGAGAACTTGTTTAGAACAGCTGAAAGAGAATCTCCAAGTCAGTTCTTATTGTAGAAAAGGTAGCTAAGATAAGGGAAATCCTTAATTCCAGTTAAGATCACATGAAACACTGTATGAATCCTATATTCTTTACTTAAAGGAGACTAGAGTGGTAAATGTGTGTTATACAAGGCAGAATACCATTGAAATAGAGAAAGAAACACGTTCGGCAGCTTTGGAAAGCCTTACACTTCACTGAAATGTAGTACTACACTCTATAACACAGTCGAGAGACAATGTTCCCGAGCTGCCTCAGTTCATAACAGTGTGTTGGAAGTTGTTTGATAAAGTTGGCAAAGCTTATACTTGGACCAGAAGGCAGAATATAGGAAACTACATGAAAACATGATTAATTAAGTGAAAATGACTGTAAACAGATGAGAACTTGTTTAGAACAGCTGAAAGAGAATCTCCAAGTCAGTTCTTATTGTAGAAAAGGTAGCTAAGATAAGGGAAATCCTTAATTCCAGTTAAGATCACATGAAACACTGTATGAATCCTATATTCTTTACTTAAAGAAGACTAGAGTGGTAAATGTGTGTTATACAAGGCAGAATACCATTGAAATAGAGAAGGAAACACGTTCGGCAGCTTTGGAAAGCCTTACACTTCACTGAAATGTAGTACTACACTCAATAACACAGTTGAGAGACAATGTTCCCTAGCTCCCTCAGTTCATAACAGTGTGTAGGAAGTTGTTTGATAAAGTGGGCAAAGCTTATACTTGGGCCAGAAGGCAGAATATAGGAAACTACATGAAAACATGAATAATTCAGTGAAAATGACTGTAAACAGATGAGAACTTGTTTAGAACAGCTGAAAGAGATTCTCCAAGTCAGTTCTTATTGTGGAAAAGGTAGCTAAGATCCGGGATATCCTTAATTCCAGTTAAGATCACATGAAACAGTGTATGAATCCTATATTCTTCACTTAAAGGAGACTAGAGTGGTAAATGTGTGTTATACAAGGCAGAATACCATTGAAATAGAGAAAGAAACACGTTCGGCAGCTTTGGAAAGCCTTACACTTCACTGAAATGTACTACTACACTCCATATAACACAGTTGAGAGACAATGTTCGCTAGCTCCCTCAGTTCATAGCAGTGTGTAGGAAGTTGTTTGATAAAGTGGGCAAAGCTTATACTTGGGCCAGAAGGCAGAATATAGGAAACTACATGAAAACATGAATAATTCAGTGAAAATAACTGTAAACATATGAGAACTTGTTTAGAACAGCTGAAAGAGAATGTCCAAGTCAGTTCTTAGTGTAGAAAAGGTAGCTAAGATAAGGAAAATCCTTAATTCCAGTTAAGATCACATGAAACACTGTATGAATCCTATATTCTTTACTTAAAGAAGACTAGAGTGGTAAATGTGTGTTATACAAGGCAGAATACCATTGAAATAGAGAAGGAAACACGTTGGGCAGCTTTGGAAAGCCTTACACTTCACTGAAATGTAGTACTACACTCAAAAACACAGTTGAGAGACAATGTTCCCGAGCTGCCTCAGTTCATAACAGTGTGTAGGAAGGTGTTTGATAAAGAGGGCAAAGCTTATACTTGGGCCAGAAGGCAGAATATAGGAAACTACATGAAAACATGAATAATTCAGTGAAAATGACTGTAAACAGATGAGAACTTGTTTAGAACAGCTGAAAGAGAATCTCCAAGTCAGTTCTTATTGTAGAAAAGGTAGCTAAGATAAGGGAAATCCTTAATTCCAGTTAAGATCACATGAAACACTGTATGAATCCTATATTCTTTACTTAAAGGAGACTAGAGTGGTAAATGTGTGTTATACAAGGCAGAATACCATTGAAATAGAGAAAGAAACACGTTCGGCAGCTTTGGAAAGCCTTACACTTCACTGAAATGTAGTACTACACTTTATATAACACAGTTGAGAGACAATGTTCCCTAGCTCCCTCAGTTCATAACAGTGTGTAGGAAGTTGTTTGATAAAGTGGGCAAAGCTTATACTTGGGCCAGAAGGCAGAATATAGGAAACTACATGAAAACATGATTAATTAAGTGAAAATGACTGTAAACAGATGAGAACTTGTTTAGAACATCTGAAAGAGATTCTCCAAGTCTGTTCTTAGTGTAGAAAAGGTAGCTAAGATCCGGGAAATCCTTAATTCGAGTTAAGATTACATGAAACAGTGTATGAATCCTATATTCTTCACTTAAAGGAGACTAGAGTGGTAAATGTGTGTTATACAAGGCAGAATACCATTGAAATAGAGAAAGAAACATGTTCGGCAGCTTTGGAAAGCCTTACACTTCACTGAAATGTAGTACTACACTCTATATAACACAGTTGAGAGACAATGTTCGCTAGCTCCCTCAGTTCATAATAGTGTGTAGGAAGTTGTTTGATCAAGTGGGCAAAGCTTATACTTGGGCCAGAAGGCAGAATATAGGAAACTACATGAAAACATGAATAATTCAGTGAAGATGACTGTAAACAGATGAGAACTTGTTTAGAACAGCTGAAAGAGAATCTCCAAGTCAGTTCTTAGTTTAGAAAAGGTAGGTAAGATAAGGAAAATCCTTAATTCCAGTTAAGATCACATGAAACACTGTATGAATCCTATATTCTTTACTTAAAGGAGACTAGAGTGGTAAATGTGTGTTATACAAGGCAGAACACCATTGAAATAGAGAAAGAAACACGTTCGGCAGCTTTGGAAAGCCTTACACTTCACTGAAATGTAGTACTACAGTCTATAACACAGTTGAGAGACAATGTTCCCTAGCTGCCTCAGTTCATAACAGTGTGTAGGAAGGTGTTTGATAAAGAGGGCAAAGCTTATACTTGGACCAGAAGGCAGAATATAGGAAACTACATGAAAACATGATTAATTCAGTGAAAATGACTGTAAACAGTTGAGAACTTGTTTAGAACAGCTGAAAGAGAATCTCCAAGTCAGTTCTTATTGTAGAAAAGGTAGCTAAGATAAGGGAAATCCTTAATTCCAGTTAAGATCACATGAAACACTGTATGAATCCTATATTCTTTTCTTAAAAGAGACTAGAGTGGCAAATGTGTGTTATACAAGGCAGAATACCATTGCAATAGAGAAAGAAACACGTTCGGCAGCTTTGGAAAGCCTTACACTTCACTGAAATGTAGTACTAAACTCTATAACACAGTTGAGAGACAATGTACCCGAGCTGCCTCAGTTCATAACAGTGTGTTGGAAGTTGTTTGATAAAGTTGGCAAAGCTTATACTTGGACCAGAAGGCAGAATATAGGAAACTACATGAAAACATGATTAATTAAGTGAAAATGACTGTAAACAGATGAGAACTTGTTTAGAACAGCTGAAAGAGAATCTCCAAGTCAGTTCTTATTGTAGAAAAGGTAGCTAAGATAAGGGAAATCCTTAATTCCAGTTAAGATCACATGAAACACTGTATGAATCCTATATTCTTTTCTTAAAAGAGACTAGAGTGGCAAATGTGTGTTATACAAGGCAGAATACCATTGCAATAGAGAAAGAAACACGTTCGGCAGCTTTGGAAATCCTTACACTTCACCGAAATGTAGTACTACACTTTATATAACACAGTTGAGAGACAATGTTCCCTAGCTCCCTCAGTTCATAACAGTGTGTAGGAAGTTGTTTGATAAAGTGGACAAAGCTTATACTTGGGCCAGAAGGCAGAACATAGGAAACTACATGAAAACATGAATAATTCAGTGAAAATGACTGTAATCAGATGAGAACTTGTTTAGAACAGCTGACAGAGAATCTCCAAGTCAGTTCTTAGTGTAGAAAAGGTAGCTACGATAAGGAAAATCCTTAATTCCAGTTAAGATCACATGAAACACTGTATGAATCCTATATTCTTTACTTAAAGGAGACTAGAGTGGTAAATATGTGTTATACAAGGCAGAATACCATTGAAATAGAGAAGGAAACATGTTCGGCAGCTTTGGAAAGCCTTACACTTCACTGAAATGTAGTACTACACTCTATAACACAGTTGAGAGACAATGTACCCGAGCTGCCTCAGTTCATAACAGTGTGTTGGAAGTTGTTTGATAAAGTTGGCAAAGCTTATACTTGGACCAGAAGGCAGAATATAGGAAACTACATGAAAACATGATTAATTCAGTGAAAATGACTGTAAACAGATGAGAACTTGTTTAGAACAGCTGAAAGAGAATCTCCAAGTCAGTTCTTATTATAGAAAAGGTAGCTAAGATAAGGGAAATCCTTAATTCCAGTTAAGATCACATGAAACACTGTATGAATCCTATATTCTTTACTTAAAGGAGACTAGAGTGGTAAATGTGTGTTATACAAGGCAGAATACCATTGAAATAGAGAAAGAAACACGTTCGGCAGCTTTGGAAAGCCTTACACTTCACTGAAATGTAGTACTACACTCTATAACACAGTCGAGAGACAATGTTCCCGAGCTGCCTCAGTTCATAACAGTGTGTTGGAAGTTGTTTGATAAAGTTGGCAAAGCTTATACTTGGACCAGAAGGCAGAATATAGGAAACTACATGAAAACATGATTAATTAAGTGAAAATGACTGTAAACAGATGAGAACTTGTTTAGAACAGCTGAAAGAGAATCTCCAAGTCAGTTCTTATTGTAGAAAAGGTAGCTAAGATAAGGGAAATCCTTAATTCCAGTTAAGATCACATGAAACACTGTATGAATCCTATATTCTTTACTTAAAGAAGACTAGAGTGGTAAATGTGTGTTATACAAGGCAGAATACCATTGAAATAGAGAAGGAAACACGTTCGGCAGTTTTGGAAAGCCTTACACTTCACTGAAATGTAGTACTACACTCAATAACACAGTTGAGAGACAATGTTCCCTAGCTCCCTCAGTTCATAACAGTGTGTAGGAAGTTGTTTGATAAAGTGGGCAAAGCTTATACTTGGGCCAGAAGGCAGAATATAGGAAACTACATGAAAACATGAATAATTCAGTGAAAATGACTGTAAACAGATGAGAACTTGTTTAGAACAGCTGAAAGAGATTCTCCAAGTCAGTTCTTATTGTAGAAAAGGTAGCTAAGATCCGGGATATCCTTAATTCCAGTTAAGATCACATGAAACAGTGTATGAATCCTATATTCTTCACTTAAAGGAGACTAGAGTGGTAAATGTGTGTTATACAAGGCAGAATACCATTGAAATAGAGAAAGAAACACGTTCGGCAGCTTTGGAAAGCCTTACACTTCACTGAAATGTACTACTACACTCCATATAACACAGTTGAGAGACAATGTTCGCTAGCTCCCTCAGTTCATAGCAGTGTGTAGGAAGTTGTTTGATAAAGTGGGCAAAGCTTATACTTGGGCCAGAAGGCAGAATATAGGAAACTACATGAAAACATGAATAATTCAGTGAAAATAACTGTAAACAGATGAGAACTTGTTTAGAACAGCTGAAAGAGAATGTCCAAGTCAGTTCTTAGTGTAGAAAAGGTAGCTAAGATAAGGAAAATCCTTAATTCCAGTTAAGATCACATGAAACACTGTATGAATCCTATATTCTTTACTTAAAGAAGACTAGAGTGGTAAATGTGTGTTATACAAGACAGAATACCATTGAAATAGAGAAGGAAACACGTTCGGCAGCTTTGGAAAGCCTTACACTTCACTGAAATGTAGTACTACACTCAATAACACAGTTGAGAGACAATGTTCCCGAGCTGCCTCAGTTCATAACAGTGTGTAGGAAGGTGTTTGATAAAGAGGGCAAAGCTTATACTTGGGCCAGAAGGCAGAATATAGGAAACTACATGAAAACATGAATAATTCAGTGAAAATGACTGTAAACAGATGAGAACTTGTTTAGAACAGCTGAAAGAGAATCTCCAAGTCAGTTCTTATTGTAGAAAAGGTAGCTAAGATAAGGGAAATCCTTAATTCCAGTTAAGATCACATGAAACACTGTATGAATCCTATATTCTTTACTTAAAGGAGACTAGAGTGGTAAATGTGTGTTATACAAGGCAGAATACCATTGAAATAGAGAAAGAAACACGTTCGGCAGCTTTGGAAAGCCTTACACTTCACTGAAATGTAGTACTACACTTTATATAACACAGTTGAGAGACAATGTTCCCTAGCTCCCTCAGTTCATAACAGTGTGTAGGAAGTTGTTTGATAAAGTGGGCAAAGCTTATACTTGGGCCAGAAGGCAGAATATAGGAAACTACATGAAAACATGATTAATTAAGTGAAAATGACTGTAAACAGATGAGAACTTGTTTAGAACAGCTGAAAGAGATTCTCCAAGTCAGTTCTTAGTGTAGAAAAGGTAGCTAAGATCCGGGATATCCTTAATTCGAGTAAAGATTACATGAAACAGTATATTAATCCTATATTCTTCACTTAAAGGAGACTAGAGTGGTAAATGTGTGTTATACAAGGCAGAATACCATTGAAATAGAGAAAGAAACACGTTCGGCAGCTTTGGAAAGCCTTACACTTCACTGAAATGTACTACTACACTCTATATAACACAGTTGAGAGACAATGTTCGCTAGCTCCCTCAGTTCATAGCAGTGTGTAGGAAGTTGTTTGATAAAGTGGGCAAAGCTTATACTTGGGCCAGAAGGCAGAATATAGGAAACTACATGAAAACATTAATAATTGAGTGAAAATGACTGTAAACAGATGAGAACTTGTTTAGAACAGCTGAAAGAGAATGTCCAAGTCAGTTCTTAGTGTAGAAAAGGTAGCTAAGATAAGGAAAATCCTTAATTCCAGATAAGATCACATGAAACACTGTATGAATCCTATATTCTTTATTTAAAGAAGACTAGAATGGTAAATGTGTGTTATACGAGGCAGAATACCATTGAAATAGAGAAGGAAACACGTTCGGCAGCTTTGGAAAGCCTTACACTTCACTGAAATGTAGTACTACACTCAATAACACAGTTGAGAGACAATGTTCCCGAGCTGCCTCAGTTCATAACAGTGTGTAGGAAGGTGTTTGATAAAGAGGGCAAAGCTTATACTTGGGCCAGAAGGCAGAATATAGGAAACTACATGAAAACATGGATAATTCAGTGAAAATGACTGTAAAAAGATGAGAACATGTTTAGAACAGCTGAAAGAGAATCTCCAAGTCAGTTCTTAGTGTAGAAAAGGTAGCTAAGATAAGGAAAATCCTTAATTCCAGTTAAGATCACATGAAACACTGTATGAATCCTATATTCTTTACTTAAAGGAGAGTAGAGTGGTAAATGTGTGTTATACAGGGCAGAATACCATTGAAATAGAGAAAGAAACACGTTCGGCAGCTTTGGAAAGCCTTACACTTCACTGAAATGTAGTACTACACTTTATATAACACCGTTGAGAGACAATGTTCCCTAGCTCCCTCAGTTCATAACAGTGTGTAGGAAGTTGTTTGATAAAGTGGGCAAAGCTTATACTTGGGCCAGAAGGCAGAATATAGGAAACTACATGAAAACATGGATAATTCAGTGAAAATGACTGTAAACAGATGAGAACATGTTTAGAACAGCTGAAAGAGAATCTCCAAGTCAGTTCTTAGTGTAGAAAAGGCAGCTAAGATAAGGAAAATCCTTAATTCCAGTTAAGATCACATGAAACACTGTATGAATCCTATATTCTTTACTTAATGGAGACTAGAGTGGTAAATGTGTGTTATACAAGGCAGAATACCATTGAAATAGAGAAAGAAACACGTTCGGCAGCTTTGGAAAGCCTTACACTTCACTGAAATGTAGTACTACAGTCTATAACACAGTTGAGAGACAATGTTCCCGAGCTGCCTCAGTTCATAACAGTGTGTAGGAAGGTGTTTGATAAAGAGGGCAAAGCTTATACTTGGACCAGAAGGCAGAATATAGGAAACTACATGAAAACATGATTAATTCAGTGAAAATGACTGTAAACAGATGAGAACTTGTTTAGAACAGCTGAAAGAGAATCTCCAAGTCAGTTCTTATTGTAGAAAAGGTAGCTAAGATAAGGGAAATCCTTAATTCCAGTTAAGATCACATGAAACACTGTATGAATCCTATATTCTTTACTTAAAGGAGACTAGAGTGGTAAATGTGTGTTATACAAGGCAGAATACCATTGAAATAGAGAAAGAAACACGTACGGCAGCTTTGGAAAGCCTTACACTTCACTGAAATGTAGTACTACACTTTATATAACACACTTGAGAGACAATGTTCCCTAGCTCCCTCAGTTCATAACAGTGTGTAGGAAGTTGTTTGATAAAGTGGGCAAAGCTTATACTTGGACCAGAAGGCAGAATATAGGAAACTACATGAAAACATGATTAATTCAGTGAAAATGACTGTAAACAGATGAGAACTTGTTTAGAACAGCTGAAAGAGAATCTCCAAGTCAGTTCTTAGTGTAGAAAAGGTAGCTAAGATAAGGAAAATCCTTAATTCCAGTTAAGATCACATGAAACACTGTATGAATCCTATATTCTTTACTTAAAGGAGACTAGAGTGGTAAATGTGTGTTATACAAGGCAGAATACCATTGAAATAGAGAAGGAAACAAGTTCGGCAGCTTTGGAAAGCCTTACACTTCACTGAAATGTAGTACTACACTCAATAACACAGTTGAGAGACAATGTTCCCGAGCTGCCTCAGTTCATAACAGTGTGTAGGAAGGTGTTTGATAAAGAGGGCAAAGCTTATACTTGAGCCAGAAGGCAGAATATAGGAAACTACATGAAAACATGAATAATTCAGTGAAAATGACTGTAAACAGATGAGAACTTGTTTAGAACAGCTGAAAGAGAATCTCCAAGTCAGTTCTTATTGTAGAAAAGGTAGCTAAGATAAGGGAAATCCTTAATTCCAGTTAAGATCACATGAAACACTGTATGAATCCTATATTCTTTACTTAAAAGTGACTAGAGTGGTAAATGTGTGTTATACAAGGCAGAATACCATTGAAATAGAGAAAGAAACATGTTCGGCAGCTCTGGAAAGCCTTACACTTCACTGAAATGTAGTACTACACTTTATATAACACAGTTGAGAGACAATGTTCCCTAGCTCCCTCAGTTCATAACAGTGTGTAGGAAGTTGTTTGATAAAGTGGGCAAAGCTTATACTTGGGACAGAAGGCAGAATATAGGAAACTACATGAAAACATGGATAATTCAGTGAAAATGACTGTAAAAAGATGAGAACTTGTTTAGAACAGCTGAAAGAGATTCTCCAAGTCAGTTCTTAGTGTAGAAAAGGTAGCTAAGATCCGGGATATCCTTAATTCGAGTTAAGATTACATGAAACAGTGTATGAATCCTATATTCTTCACTTAAAGGAGACTAGAGTGGTAAATGTGTGTTATACAAGGCAGAATACCATTGAAATAGAGAAAGAAACACGTTCGGCAGCTTTGGAAAGCCTTACACTTCACTGAAATGTACTACTACACTCTATATAACACAGTTGAGAGACAATGTTCGCTAGCTCCCTCAGTTCATAGCAGTGTGTAGGAAGTTGTTTGATAAAGTGGGCAAAGCTTATACTTGGGCCAGAAGGCAGAATATAGGAAACTACATGAAAACATTAATAATTGAGTGAAAATGACTGTAAACAGATGAGAACTTGTTTAGAACAGCTGAAAGAGAATGTCCAAGTCAGTTCTTAGTGTAGAAAAGGTAGCTAAGATAAGGAAAATCCTTAATTCCAGATAAGATCACATGAAACACTGTATGAATCCTATATTCTTTATTTAAAGAAGACTAGAATGGTAAATGTGTGTTATACAAGGCAGAATACCATTGAAATAGAGAAGGAAACACGTTCGGCAGCTTTGGAAAGCCTTACACTTCACTGAAATGTAGTACTACACTCAATAACACAGTTGAGAGACAATGTTCCCGAGCTGCCTCAGTTCATAACAGTGTGTAGGAAGGTGTTTGATAAAGAGGGCAAAGCTTATACTTGGGCCAGAAGGCAGAATATAGGAAACTACATGAAAACATGAATAATTCAGTGAAAATGACTGTAAACAGATGAGAACTTGTTTAGAACAGCTGAAAGAGAATCTCCAAGTCAGTTCTTATTGTAGAAAAGGTAGCTAAGATAAGGGAAATCCTTAATTCCAGTTAAGATCACATGAAACACTGTATGAATCCTATATTCTTTACTTAAAAGAGACTAGAGTGGTAAATGTGTGTTATACAAGGCAGAATACCATTGAAATAGAGAAAGAAACTCGTTCGGCAGCTTTGAAAGCCTTACACTTCACTGAAATGTAGTACTACACTTTATATAACACAGTTGAGAGACAATGTTCCCTAGCTCCCTCAGTTCATAAGAGTGTGTAGGAAGTTGTTTGATAAAGTGGGCAAAGCTTATACTTGGGCCAGAAGGCAGAATATAGGAAACTACATGAAAACATGGATAATTCAGTGAAAATGACTGTAAAAAGATGAGAACATGTTTAGAACAGCTGAAAGAGAATCTCCAAGTCAGTTCTTAGTGTAGAAAAGGTAGCTAAGATAAGGAAAATCCTTAATTCCAGTTAAGATCACATGAAACACTGTATGAATCCTATATTCTTTACTTAAAGGAGAGTAGAGTGGTAAATGTGTGTTATACAGGGCAGAATACCATTGAAATAGAGAAAGAAACACGTTCGGCAGCTTTGGAAAGCCTTACACTTCACTGAAATGTAGTACTACACTTTATATAACACAGTTGAGAGACAATGTTCCCTAGCTCCCTCAGTTCATAACAGTGTGTAGGAAGTTGTTTGATAAAGTGGGCAAAGCTTATACTTGGGCCAGAAGGCAGAATATAGGAAACTACATGAAAACATGGATAATTCAGTGAAAATGACTGTAAACAGATGAGAACATGTTTAGAACAGCTGAAAGACAATCTCCAAGTCAGTTCTTAGTGTAGAAAAGGCAGCTAAGATAAGGAAAATCCTTAATTCCAGTTAAGATCACATGAAACACTGTATGAATCCTATATTCTTTACTTAATGGAGACTAGAGTGGTAAATGTGTGTTATACAAGGCAGAATACCATTGAAATAGAGAAAGAAACACGTTCGGCAGCTTTGGAAAGCCTTACACTTCACTGAAATGTAGTACTACAGTCTATAACACAGTTGAGAGACAATGTTCCCGAGCTGCCTCAGTTCATAACAGTGTGTAGGAAGGTGTTTGATAAAGAGGGCAAAGCTTATACTTGGACCAGAAGGCAGAATATAGGAAACTACATGAAAACATGATTAATTCAGTGAAAATGACTGTAAACAGATGAGAACTTGTTTAGAACAGCTGAAAGAGAATCTCCAAGTCAGTTCTTATTGTAGAAAAGGTAGCTAAGATAAGGGAAATCCTTAATTCCAGTTAAGATCACATGAAACACTGTATGAATCCTATATTCTTTACTTAAAGGAGACTAGAGTGGTAAATGTGTGTTATACAAGGCAGAATACCATTGAAATAGAGAAAGAAACACGTACGGCAGCTTTGGAAAGCCTTACACTTCACTGAAATGTAGTACTACACTTTATATAACACACTTGAGAGACAATGTTCCCTAGCTCCCTCAGTTCATAACAGTGTGTAGGAAGTTGTTTGATAAAGTGGGCAAAGCTTATACTTGGACCAGAAGGCAGAATATAGGAAACTACATGAAAACATGATTAATTCAGTGAAAATGACTGTAAACAGATGAGAACTTGTTTAGAACAGCTGAAAGAGAATCTCCAAGTCAGTTCTTAGTGTAGAAAAGGTAGCTAAGATAAGGAAAATCCTTAATTCCAGTTAAGATCACATGAAACACTGTATGAATCCTATATTCTTTACTTAAAGGAGACTAGAGTGGTAAATGTGTGTTATACAAGGCAGAATACCATTGAAATAGAGAAGGAAACAAGTTCGGCAGCTTTGGAAAGCCTTACACTTCACTGAAATGTAGTACTACACTCAATAACACAGTTGAGAGACAATGTTCCCGAGCTGCCTCAGTTCATAACAGTGTGTAGGAAGGTGTTTGATAAAGAGGGCAAAGCTTATACTTGGGCCAGAAGGCAGAATATAGGAAACTACATGAAAACATGAATAATTCAGTGAAAATGACTGTAAACAGATGAGAACTTGTTTAGAACAGCTGAAAGAGAATCTCCAAGTCAGTTCTTAGTGTAGAAAAGGTAGCTAAGATAAGGGAAATCCTTAATTCCAGTTAGGATCACATGAAACACTGTATGAATCCTATATTCTTTACTTAAAAGAGACTAGAGTGGTAAATGTGTGTTATACAAGGCAGAATACCATTGAAATAGAGAAAGAAACACGTTCGGCAGCTTTGGAAAGCCTTACACTTCACTGAAATGTAGTACTACACTTTATATAACACAGTTGAGAGACAATGTTCCCTAGCTCCCTCAGTTCATAACAGTGTGTAGGAAGTTGTTTGATAAAGTGGGCAAAGCTTATACTTGGGCCAGAAGGCAGAATATAGGAAACTACATGAAAACATGGATAATTCAGTGAAAATGACTGTAAACAGATGAGAACATGTTTAGAATAGCTGAAAGAGAATCTCCAAGTCAGTTCTTAGTGTAGAAAAGGTAGCTAAGATAAGGAAAATCCTTAATTCCAGTTAAGATCACCTGAAACACTGTATGAATCCTATATTCTTTACTTAAAGGAGACTAGAGTAGTAAATGTGTGTTATACAAGGCAGAATACCATTGAAATAGAGAAAGAGACACGTTAGGCAGCTTTGGAAAGCCTTACACTTCACTGAAATATAGTACTACACTCAATAACACAGTTGAGAGACAATGTTCCCGAGCTGCCTCAGTTCATAACAGTGTGTAGGAAGGTGTTTGATAAAGAGGGCAAAGCTTATACTTGAGCCAGAAGGCAGAATATAGGAAACTACATGAAAACATGAATAATTCAGTGAAAATGACTGTAAACAGATGAGAACTTGTTTAGAACAGCTGAAAGAGAATCTCCAAGTCAGTTCTTATTGTAGAAAAGGTAGCTAAGATAAGGGAAATCCTTAATTCCAGTTAAGATCACATGAAACACTGTATGAATCCTATATTCTTTACTTAAAAGTGACTAGAGTGGTAAATGTGTGTTATACAAGGCAGAATACCATTGAAATAGAGAAAGAAACATGTTCGGCAGCTCTGGAAAGCCTTACACTTCACTGAAATGTAGTACTACACTTTATATAACACAGTTGAGAGACAATGTTCCCTAGCTCCCTCAGTTCATAACAGTGTGTAGGAAGTTGTTTGATAAAGTGGGCAAAGCTTATACTTGGGACAGAAGGCAGAATATAGGAAACTACATGAAAACATGGATAATTCAGTGAAAATGACTGTAAAAAGATGAGAACATGTTTAGAACAGCTGAAAGAGAATCTCCAAGTCAGTTCTTAGTGTAGAAAAGGTAGCTAAGATAAGGAAAATCCTTAATTCCAGTTAAGATCACATGAAACACTGTATGAATCCTATATTCTTTACTTAAAGGAGAGTAGAGTGGTAAATGTGTGTTATACAAGGCAGAATACCATTGAAATAGAGAAAGAAACACGTTCGGCAGCTTTGGAAAGCTTTACACTTCACTGAAATGTAGTACTACACTTTATATAACACAGTTGAGAGACAATGTTCCCTAGCTCCCTCAGTTCATAACAGTGTGTAGGAAGTTGTTTGATAAAGTGGGCAAAGCTTATACTTGGGCCAGAAGGCAGAATATAGGAAACTACATGAAAACATGGATAATTCAGTGAAAATGACTGTAAACAGATGAGAACATGTTTAGAACAGCTGAAAGAGAATCTCCAAGTCAGTTCTTAGTGTAGAAAAGGCAGCTAAGATAAGGAAAATCCTTATTCCAGTTAAGATCACATGAAACACTGTAGGAATCCTATATTCTTTACTTAATGGAGACTAGAGTGGTAAATGTCTGTTATACAAGGCAGAATACCATTGAAATAGAGAAAGAAACACGTTCGGCAGCTATGGAAAGCCTTACACTTCACTGAAATATAGTACTACACTCAATAACACAGTTGAGAGACAATGTTCCTGAGCTGCCTCAGTTCATAACAGTGTGTAGGAAGGTGTTTGATAAAGAGGGCAAAGCTTATACTTGGGCCAGAAGGCAGAATATAGGAAACTACATGAAAACATGAATAATTCAGTGAAAATGACTGTAAACAGATGAGAACTTGTTTAGAACAACTGAAAGAGAATCTCCAAGTCCGTTCTTATTGTAGAAAAGGTAGCTAAGATAAGGGAAATCCTTAATTCCAGTTAAGATCACATGAAACACTGTATGAATCCTATATTCTTTTCTTAAAAGAGACTAGAGTGGTAAATGTGTGTTATACAAGGCAGAATACCATTGAAAGAGAGAAAGAAACACGTTCGGCAGCTTTGGAAAGCCTTACACTTCACTGAAATGTAGTACTACACTTTATATAACACAGTTGAGAGACAATGTTCCCTAGCTCCCTCAGTTCATAACAGTGTGTAGGAAGTTGTTTGATAAAGTGGGCAAAGCTTATACTTGGGGCAGAAGGCAGAATATAGGAAACTACATGAAAACATGGATAATTCAGTGAAAATGACTGTAAAAAGATGAGAACATGTTTAGAACAGCTGAAAGAGAATCTCCAAGTCAGTTCTTAGTGTAGAAAAGGTAGCTAAGATAAGGAAAATCCTTAATTCCAGTTAAGATCACATGAAACACTGTATGAATCCTATATTCTTTACTTAAAGGAGAGTAGAGTGGTAAATGTGTGTTATACAAGGCAGAATACCATTGAAATAGAGAAAGAAACACATTCGGCAGCTTTGGAAAGCTTTACACTTCACTGAAATGTAGTACTACAC
The DNA here is from genome assembly GCF_964339955.1 of Pipistrellus hanaki. Classification (NCBI taxonomy): domain Eukaryota; kingdom Metazoa; phylum Chordata; class Mammalia; order Chiroptera; family Vespertilionidae; genus Pipistrellus; species Pipistrellus hanaki. Next base: position 667,900 of record NW_028182298.1, on the reverse strand, counting down.
TTTATATAACACAGTTGAGAGACAATGTTCCCTAGCTCCCTCAGTTCATAACAGTGTGTAGGAAGTTGTTTGATAAAGTGGGCAAAGCTTATACTTGGGCCAGAAGGCAGAATATAGGAAACTACATGAAAACATGGATAATTCAGTGAAAATGACTGTAAACAGATGAGAACATGTTTAGAACAGCTGAAAGAGAATCTCCAAGTCAGTTCTTAGTGTAGAAAAGGCAGCTAAGATAAGGAAAATCCTTATTCCAGTTAAGATCACATGAAACACTGTAGGAATCCTATACTCTTTACTTAATGGAGACTAGAGTGGTAAATGTCTGTTATACAAGGCAGAATACCATTGAAATAGAGAAAGAAACACGTTCGGCAGCTATGGAAAGCCTTACACTTCACTGAAATATAGTACTACACTCAATAACACAGTTGAGAGACAATGTTCCTGAGCTGCCTCAGTTCATAACAGTGTGTAGGAAGGTGTTTGATAAAGAGGGCAAAGCTTATACTTGGGCCAGAAGGCAGAATATAGGAAACTACATGAAAACATGAATAATTCAGTGAAAATGACTGTAAACAGATGAGAACTTGTTTAGAACAGCTGAAAGAGAATCTCCAAGTCAGTTCTTATTGTAGAAAAGGTAGCTAAGATAAGGGAAATCCTTAATTCCAGTTAAGATCACATGAAACACTGTATGAATCCTATATTCTTTATTTAAAAGAGACTAGAGTGGTAAATGTGTGTTATACAAGGCAGAATACCATTGAAATAGAGAAAGAAACACGTTCGGCAGCTTTGGAAAGCCTTACACTTCACTGAAATGTAGTACTACACTTTATATAACACAGTTGAGAGACAATGTTCCCTAGCTCCCTCAGTTCATAACAGTGTGTAGGAAGTTGTTTGATAAAGTGGGCAAAGCTTATACTTGGGCCAGAAGGCAGAATATAGGAAACTACATGAAAACATGGATAATTCAGTGAAAATGACTGTAAAAAGATGAGAACATGTTTAGAACAGCTGAAAGAGAATCTCCAAGTCAGTTCTTAGTGTAGAAAAGGTAGCTAAGATAAGGAAAATCCTTAATTCCAGTTAAGATCACATGAAACACTGTATGAATCCTATATTCTTTACTTAAAGGAGAGTAGAGTGGTAAATGTGTGTTATACAAGGCAGAATACCATTGAAATAGAGAAAGAAACACGTTCGGCAGCTTTGGAAAGCCTTACACTTCACTGAAATGTAGTACTACACTTTATATAACACAGTTGAGAGACAATGTTCCCTAGCTCCCTCAGTTCATAACAGTGTGTAGGAAATTGTTTGATAAAGTGGGCAAAGCTTATACTTGGGCCAGAAGGCAGAATATAGGAAACTACATGAAAACATGGATAATTCAGTGAAAATGACTGTAAACAGATGAGAACATGTTTAGAACAGCTGAAAGAGAATCTCCAAGTCAGTTCTTAGTGTAGAAAAGGCAGCTAAGATAAGGAAAATCCTTAATTCCAGTTAAGATCACAGGAAACACTGTATGAATCCTATATTCTTTACTTAATGGGGACTAGAGTGGTAAATGTGTGTTATACAAGGCAGAATACCATTGAAATAGAGAAAGAAACACGTTCGGCAGCTTTGGAAAGCCTTACACTTCACTGAAATGTAGTACTACAGTCTATAACACAGTTGAGAGACAATGTTCCCGAGCTGCCTCAGTTCATAACAGTGTGTAGGAAGGTGTTTGATAAAGAGGGCAAAGCTTATACTTGGACCAGAAGGCAGAATATAGGAAACTACATGAAAACATGATTAATTCAGTGAAAATGACTGTAAACAGATGAGAACTTGTTTAGACAAATGAAAGAGAATCTCCAAGTCCGTTCTTATTGTAGAAAAGGTAGCTAAGATAAGGGAAATCCTTAATTCCAGTTAAGATCACATGAAACACTGTATGAATCCTATATTCTTTTCTTAAAAGAGACTAGAGTGGTAAATGTGTGTTATACAAGGCAGAATACCATTGAAAGAGAGAAAGAAACACGTTCGGCAGCTTTGGAAAGCCTTACACTTCACTGAAATGTAGTACTACACTTTATATAACACAGTTGAGAGACAATGTTCCCTAGCTCCCTCAGTTCATAACAGTGTGTAGGAAGTTGTTTGATAAAGTGGGCAAAGCTTATACTTGGGCCAGAAGGCAGAATATAGGAAACTACATGAAAACATGGATAATTCAGTGAAAATGACTGTAAAAAGATGAGAACATGTTTAGAACAGCTGAAAGAGAATCTCCAAGTCAGTTCTTAGTGTAGAAAAGGTAGCTAAGATAAGGAAAATCCTTAATTCCAGTTAAGATCACATGAAACACTGTATGAATCCTATATTCTTTACTTAAAGGAGAGTAGAGTGGTAAATGTGTGTTATACAAGGCAGAATACCATTGAAATAGAGAAAGAAACACGTTCGGCAGCTTTGGAAAGCCTTACACTTCACTGAAATGTAGTACTACACTTTATATAACACAGTTGAGAGACAATGTTCCCTAGCTCCCTCAGTTCATAACAGTGTGTAGGAAATTGTTTGATAAAGTGGGCAAAGCTTATACTTGGGCCAGAAGGCAGAATATAGGAAACTACATGAAAACATGAATAATTCAGTGAAAATGACTGTAAACAGATGAGAACTTGTTTAGAACAGCTGAAAGAGAATCTCCAAGTCAGTTCTTATTGTAGAAAAGGTAGCTAAGATAAGGGAAATCCTTAATTCCAGTTAAGATCACATGAAACACTGTATGAATCCTATATTCTTTATTTAAAAGAGACTAGAGTGGTAAATGTGTGTTATACAAGGCAGAATACCATTGAAATAGAGAAAGAAACACGTTCGGCAGCTTTGGAAAGCCTTACACTTCACTGAAATGTAGTACTACACTTTATATAACACAGTTGAGAGACAATGTTCCCTAGCTCCCTCAGATCATAACAGTGTGTAGAAAGTTGTTTGATAAAGTGGGCAAAGCTTATACTTGGGCCAGAAGGCAGAATATAGGAAACTACATGAAAACATGGATAATTCAGTGAAAATGACTGTAAAAAGATGAGAACATGTTTAGAACAGCTGAAAGAGAATCTCCAAGTCAGTTCTTAGTGTAGAAAAGGTAGCTAAGATAAGGAAAATCCTTAATTCCAGTTAAGATCACATGAAACACTGTATGAATCCTATATTCTTTACTTAAAGAAGACTAGAGTGGTAAATGTGTGTTATACAAGGCAGAATACCATTGAAATAGAGAAAGAAACACGTTCGGCAGCTTTGGAAAGCCTTACACTTCACTGAAATGTAGTACTACACTTTATATAACACAGTTGAGAGACAATGTTCCCTAGCTCCCTCAGTTCATAACAGTGTGTAGGAAATTGTTTGATAAAGTGGGCAAAGCTTATACTTGGGCCAGAAGGCAGAATATAGGAAACTACATGAAAACATGGATAATTCAGTGAAAATGACTGTAAACAGATGAGAACATGTTTAGAACAGCTGAAAGAGAATCTTCAAGTCAGTTCTTAGTGTAGAAAAGGCAGCTAAGATAAGGAAAATCCTTAATTCCAGGTAAGATCACAGGAAACACTGTATGAATCCTATATTCTTTACTTAATGGAGACTAGAGTGGTAAATGTGTGTTATACAAGGCAGAATACCATTGAAATAGAGAAAGAAACACGTTCGGCAGCTTTGGAAAGCCTTACACTTCACTGAAATGTAGTACTACAGTCTATAACACAGTTGAGAGACAATGTTCCCGAGCTGCCTCAGTTCATAACAGTGTGTAGGAAGGTGTTTGATAAAGAGGGCAAAGCTTATACTTGGACCAGAAGGCAGAATATAGGAAACTACATGAAAACATGATTAATTCAGTGAAAATGACTGTAAACAGATGAGAACTTGTTTAGACAAATGAAAGAGAATCTCCAAGTCCGTTCTTATTGTAGAAAAGGTAGCTAAGATAAGGGAAATCCTTAATTCCAGTTAAGATCACATGAAACACTGTATGAATCCTATATTCTTTTCTTAAAAGAGACTAGAGTGGTAAATGTGTGTTATACAAGGCAGAATACCATTGAAAGAGAGAAAGAAACACGTTCGGCAGCTTTGGAAAGCCTTACACTTCACTGAAATGTAGTACTACACTTTATATAACACAGTTGAGAGACAATGTTCCCTAGCTCCCTCAGTTCATAACAGTGTGTAGGAAGTTGTTTGATAAAGTGGGCAAAGCTTATACTTGGGGCAGAAGGCAGAATATAGGAAACTACATGAAAACATGGATAATTCAGTGAAAATGACTGTAAACAGATGAGAACATGTTTAGAACAGCTGAAAGAGAATCTCCAAGTCAGTTCTTAGTGTAGAAAATGTAGCTAAGATAAGGAAAATCCTTAATTCGAGTTAAGATTACATGAAACACTGTTTGAATCCTATATTCTTTTCTTAAAGGAGACTAGAGTGGTAAATGTGTGTTATACAAGGCAGAATACCATTGAAATAGAGAAGGAAACACGTTCGGCAGCTTTGGAAAGCCTTACACTTCACTGAAATGTAGTACTACACTCTATAACACAGTTGAGAGACAATGTTCCCTCGCTCCCTCAGTTCATAACAGTGTGTAGGAAGTTGTTTGATAAAGTGGGCAAAGCTTATACTTGGGCCAGAAGGCAGAATATAGGAAACTACATGAAAACATGGATAATTCAGTGAAAATGACTGTAAACAGATGAGAACTTGTTTAGAACAGCTGAAAGAGAATCTCCAAGTCAGTTCTTATTGTAGAAAAGGTAGCTAAGATAAGGAAAATCCTTAATTCCAGTTAAGATCACATGAAAAACTGTATGAATCCTATATTCTTTACTTAAAAGAAACTAGAGTGGTAAATGTGTGTTATACAAGGCAGAATACCCTTGAAATAGAGAAAGAAACACGTTCGGCAGCTTTGGAAAGCCTTACACTTCACTGAAATGTAGTACTACAGTCTATAACACAGTTGAGAGACAATGTTCCCGAGCTGCCTCAGCTCATAACAGTGTGTAGGAAGGTGTTTGATAAAGAGGGCAAAGCTTATACTTGGACCAGAAGGCAGAATATAGGAAACTACATGAAAACATGGATAATTCAGTGAAAATGACTGTAAACAGATGAGAACATGTTTAGAACAGCTGAAAGAGAATCTCCAAGTCAGTTCTTAGTGTAGAAAAGGTAGCTAAGATAAGGAAAATCCTTAATTCGAGTTAAGATTACATGAAACACTGTATGAATCCTATATTCTTTACTTAAAGGAGACTAGAGTGGTAAATGTGTGTTATACAAGGCAGAATACCATTGAAATAGAGAAGGAAACACGTTCTGCAGCTTTGGAAAGCCTTACACTTCACTGAAATGTAGTACTACACTCTATAACACAGTTGAGAGACAATGTTCCCTCGCTCCCTCAGTTCATAACAGTGTGTAGGAAGTTGTTTGATAAAGTGGACAAAGCTTATACTTGGGCCAGAAGGCAGAATATAGGAAACTACATGAAAACATGGATAATTCAGTGAAAATGACTGTAAACAGATGAGAACTTGTTTAGAACAGCTGAAAGAGAATCTCCAAGTCAGTTCTTATTGTAGAAAAGGTAGCTAAGATAAGGAAAATCCTTAATTCCAGTTAAGATCACATGAAAAACTGTATGAATCCTATATTCTTTACTTAAAAGAAACTAGAGTGGTAAATGTGTGTTATACAAGGCAGAATACCCTTGAAATAGAGAAAGAAACACGTTCGGCAGCTTTGGAAAGCCTTACACTTCACTGAAATGTAGTACTACACTTTATATAACACAGTTGAGAGACAATGTTCCCTAGCTCCCTCAGTTCATAACAGTGTGTAGGAAGTTGTTTGATAAAGTGGGCAAAGCTTATACTTGGGCCAGAAGGCAGAATATAGGAAACTACATGAAAACATGGATAATTCAGTGAAAATGACTGTAAACAGATGAGAACTTGTTTAGAACAGCTGAAAGAGAATCTCCAAGTCAGTTCTTAGTGTAGAAAAGGTAGCTAAGATAAGGAAAATCCTTAATTCCAGTTAAGATCACATGAAACACTGTATGAATCCTATATTCTTTACTTAAAGAGACTAGAGTGGTAAATGTGTGTTATACCAGGCAGAATAGCATTGAAATAGAGAAGGAAACACGTTCGGCAGCTTTGGAAAGCCTTACACTTCACTGAAATGTAGTACTACACTCTATAACACAGTTGAGAGACAAAGTTCCCTCACTCCCTCAGTTCATAACAGTGTGTAGGAAGTTGTTTGATAAAGTGGGCAAAGCTTATACTTGGGCCATTAGGTAGAATATAGGAAACTACATGAAAACATGGATAATTCAGCGAAAATGACTGTAAACAGATGAGAACTTGTTTAGAACAGCTGAAAGAGAATCTCCAAGTCAGTTCTTATTGTAGAAAAGGTAGCTAAGATAAGGGAAATCCTTAATTCCAGTTAAGATCACATGAAACACTGTATGAATCCTATATTCTTTACTTAAAAGAGACTAGAGTGGTAAATGTGTGTTATACAAGGCAGAATACCATTGAAAGAGAGAAAGAAACACGTTCGGCAGCTTTGGAAAGCCTTACACTTCACTGAAATGTAGTACTACACTTTATATAACACAGTTGAGAGACAATGTTCCCTAGCTCCCTCAGTTCATAACAGTGTGTAGGAAGTTGTTTGATAAAGTGGGCAAAGCTTATACTTGGGCCAGAAGGCAGAATATAGGAAACTACATGAAAACATGGATAATTCAGTGAAAATGACTGTAAACAGATGAGACCTTGTTTAGAACAGCTGAAAGAGAATCTCCAAGTCAGTTCTAAGTGTAGAAAAGGTAGCTAAGATAAGGAAAATCCTTAATTCGAGTTAAGATTACATGAAACACTGTATGAATCCTATATTCTTTTCTTAAAGGAGACTAGAGTGGTAAATGTGTGTTATACAAGGCAGAATACCATTGAAATAGAGAAGGAAACACGTTCGGCAGCTTTGGAAAGCCTTACACTTCACTGAAATGTAGTACTACACTCTATAACACAGTTGAGAGACAATGTTCCCTCGCTCCCTCAGTTCATAACAGTGTGTAGGAAGTTGTTTGATAAAGTGGGCAAAGCTTATACTTGGGCCAGAAGGCAGAATATAGGAAACTACATGAAAACATGGATAATTCAGTGAAAATGACTGTAAACAGATGAGAACTTGTTTAGAACAGCTGAAAGAGAATCTCCAAGTCAGTTCTTAGTGTAGAAAAGGTAGCTAAGATAAGGAAAATCCTTAATTCCAGTTAAGATCACATGAAACACTGTATGAATCCTATATTCTTTACTTAAAGAGACTAGAGTGGTAAATGTGTGTTATACCAGGCAGAATAGCATTGAAATAGAGAAGGAAACACGTTCGGCAGCTTTGGAAAGCCTTACACTTCACTGAAATGTAGTACTACACTCTATAACACAGTTGAGAGACAATGTTCCCTCGCTCCCTCAGTTCATAACAGTGTGTAGGAAGTTGTTTGATAAAGTGGGCAAAGCTTATACTTGGGCCAGAAGGTAGAATATAGGAAACTACATGAAAACATGGATAATTCAGCGAAAATGACTGTAAACAGATGAGAACTTGTTTAGAACAGCTGAAAGAGAATCTCCAAGTCAGTTCTTATTGTAGAAAAGGTAGCTAAGATAAGGGAAATCCTTAATTCCAGTTAAGATCACATGAAACACTGTATGAATCCTATATTCTTTTCTTAAAGGAGACTAGAGTGGTAAATGTGTGTTATACAAGGCAGAATACCATTGAAATAGAGAAAGAAACACGTTCGGCAGCTTTGGAAAGCCTTACACTTCACTGAAATGTAGTACTACACTTTATATAACACAGTTGAGAGACAATGTTCCCTAGCTCCCTCAGTTCATAACAGTGTGTAGGAAATTGTTTGATAAAGTGGGCAAAGCTTATACTTGGGCCAGAAGGCAGAATATAGGAAACTACATGAAAACATGAATAATTCAGTGAAAATGACTGTAAACAGATGAGAACTTGTTTAGAACAGCTGAAAGAGAATCTCCAAGTCAGTTCTTATTGTAGAAAAGGTAGCTAAGATAAGGAAAATCCTTAATTCCAGTTAAGATCACATGAAAAACTGTATGAATCCTATATTCTTTACTTAAAAGAAACTAGAGTGGTAAATGTGTGTTATACAAGGCAGAATACCCTTGAAATAGAGAAAGAAACACGTTCGGCAGCTTTGGAAAGCCTTACACTTCACTGAAATGTAGTACTACAGTCTATAACACAGTTGAGAGACAATGTTCCCGAGCTGCCTCAGTTCATAACAGTGTGTAGGAAGGTGTTTGATAAAGAGGGCAAAGCTTATACTTGGACCAGAAGGCAGAATATAGGAAACTACATGAAAACATGGATAATTCAGTGAAAATGACTGTAAACAGATGAGAACATGTTTAGAACAGCTGAAAGAGAATCTCCAAGTCAGTTCTTAGTGTAGAAAAGGTAGCTAAGATAAGGAAAATCCTTAATTCGAGTTAAGATTACATGAAACACTGTATGAATCCTATATTCTTTACTTAAAGGAGACTAGAGTGGTAAATGTGTGTTATACAAGGCAGAATACCATTGAAATAGAGAAGGAAACACGTTCTGCAGCTTTGGAAAGCCTTACACTTCACTGAAATGTAGTACTACACTCTATAACACAGTTGAGAGACAATGTTCCCTCGCTCCCTCAGTTCATAACAGTGTGTAGGAAGTTGTTTGATAAAGTGGACAAAGCTTATACTTGGGCCAGAAGGCAGAATATAGGAAACTACATGAAAACATGGATAATTCAGTGAAAATGACTGTAAACAGATGAGAACTTGTTTAGAACAGCTGAAAGAGAATCTCCAAGTCAGTTCTTATTGTAGAAAAGGTAGCTAAGATAAGGAAAATCCTTAATTCCAGTTAAGATCACATGAAAAACTGTATGAATCCTATATTCTTTACTTAAAAGAAACTAGAGTGGTAAATGTGTGTTATACAAGGCAGAATACCCTTGAAATAGAGAAAGAAACACGTTCGGCAGCTTTGGAAAGCCTTACACTTCACTGAAATGTAGTACTACACTTTATATAACACAGTTGAGAGACAATGTTCCCGAGCTGCCTCAGTTCATAACAGTGTGTAGGAAGGTGTTTGATAAAGAGGGCAAAGCTTATACTTGGACCAGAAGGCAGAATATAGGAAACTACATGAAAACATGGATAATTCAGTGAAAATGACTGTAAACAGATGAGAACATGTTTAGAACAGCTGAAAGAGAATCTCCAAGTCAGTTCTTAGTGTAGAAAAGGTAGCTAAGATAAGGAAAATCCTTAATTCGAGTTAAGATTACATGAAACACTGTATGAATCCTATATTCTTTTCTTAAAGGAGACTAGAGTGGTAAATGTGTGTTATACAAGGCAGAATACCATTGAAATAGAGAAGGAAACACGTTCGGCAGCTTTGGAAAGCCTTACACTTCACTGAAATGTAGTACTACACTCTATAACACAGTTGAGAGACAATGTTCCCTCGCTCCCTCAGTTCATAACAGTGTGTAGGAAGTTGTTTGATAAAGTGGGCAAAGCTTATACTTGGGCCAGAAGGCAGAATATAGGAAACTACATGAAAACATGGATAATTCAGTGAAAATGACTGTAAACAGATGAGAACTTGTTTAGAACAGCTGAAAGAGAATATCCAAGTCAGTTCTTAGTGTAGAAAAGGTAGCTAAGATAAGGAAAATCCTTAATTCCAGTTAAGATCACATGAAACACTGTATGAATCCTATATTCTTTACTTAAAGAGACTAGAGTGGTAAATGTGTGTTATACCAGGCAGAATAGCATTGAAATAGAGAAGGAAACACGTTCGGCAGCTTTGGAAAGCCTTACACTTCACTGAAATGTAGTACTACACTCTATAACACAGTTGAGAGACAATGTTCCCTCGCTCCCTCAGTTCATAACAGTGTGTAGGAAGTTGTTTGATAAAGTGGGCAAAGCTTATACTTGGGCCAGAAGGTAGAATATAGGAAACTACATGAAAACATGGATAATTCAGCGAAAATGACTGTAAACAGATGAGAACTTGTTTAGAACAGCTGAAAGAGAATCTCCAAGTCAGTTCTTATTGTAGAAAAGGTAGCTAAGATAAGGGAAATCCTTAATTCCAGTTAAGATCACATGAAACACTGTATGAATCCTATATTCTTTTCTTAAAGGAGACTAGAGTGGTAAATGTGTGTTATACAAGGCAGAATACCATTGAAATAGAGAAGGAAACACGTTCGGCAGCTTTGGAAAGCCTTACACTTCACTGAAATGTAGTACTACACTCTATAACACAGTTGAGAGACAATGTTCCCTCGCTCCCTCAGTTCATAACAGTGTGTAGGAAGTTGTTTGATAAAGTGGGCAAAGCTTATACTTGGGCCAGAAGGCAGAATATAGGAAACTACATGAAAACATGGATAATTCAGTGAAAATGACTGTAAACAGATGAGAACTTGTTTAGAACAGCTGAAAGAGAATCTCCAAGTCAGTTCTTATTGTAGAAAAGGTAGCTAAGATAAGGAAAATCCTTAATTCCAGTTAAGATCACATGAAAAACTGTATGAATCCTATATTCTTTACTTAAAAGAAACTAGAGTGGTAAATGTGTGTTATACAAGGCAGAATACCCTTGAAATAGAGAAAGAAACACGTTCGGCAGCTTTGGAAAGCCTTACACTTCACTGAAATGTAGTACTACAGTCTATAACACAGTTGAGAGACAATGTTCCCGAGCTGCCTCAGTTCATAACAGTGTGTAGGAAGGTGTTTGATAAAGAGGGCAAAGCTTATACTTGGACCAGAAGGCAGAATATAGGAAACTACATGAAAACATGGATAATTCAGTGAAAATGACTGTAAACAGATGAGAACATGTTTAGAACAGCTGAAAGAGAATCTCCAAGTCAGTTCTTAGTGTAGAAAAGGTAGCTAAGATAAGGAAAATCCTTAATTCGAGTTAAGATTACATGAAACACTGTATGAATCCTATATTCTTTACTTAAAGGAGACTAGAGTGGTAAATGTGTGTTATACAAGGCAGAATACCATTGAAATAGAGAAGGAAACACGTTCGGCAGCTTTGGAAAGCCTTACACTTCACTGAAATGTAGTACTACACTCTATAACACAGTTGAGAGACAATGTTCCCTCGCTCCCTCAGTTCATAACAGTGTGTAGGAATTTGTTTGATAAAGTGGGCAAAGCTTATACTTGGGCCAGAAGGCAGAATATAGGAAACTACATGAAAACATGGATAATTCAGTGAAAATGACTGTAAACAGATGAGAACTTGTTTAGAACAGCTGAAAGAGAATCTCCAAGTCAGTTCTTATTGTAGAAAAGGTAGCTAAGATAAGGAAAATCCTTAATTCCAGTTAAGATCACATGAAAAACTGTATGAATCCTATATTCTTTACTTAAAAGAAACTAGAGTGGTAAATGTGTGTTATACAAGGCAGAATACCCTTGAAATAGAGAAAGAAACACGTTCGGCAGCTTTGGAAAGCCTTACACTTCACTGAAATGTAGTACTGCACTTTATATAACACAGTTGAGAGACAATGTTCCCTAGCTCCCTCAGTTCATAACAGTGTGTAGGAAGTTGTTTGATAAAGTGGGCAAAGCTTATACTTGGGCCAGAAGGCAGAATATAGGAAACTACATGAAAACATGGATAATTCAGTGAAAATGACTGTAAACAGATGAGAACTTGTTTAGAACAGCTGAAAGAGAATCTCCAAGTCAGTTCTTAGTGTAGAAAAGGTAGCTAAGATAAGGAAAATCCTTAATTCCAGTTAAGATCACATGAAACACTGTATGAATCCTATATTCTTTACTTAAAGAGACTAGAGTGGTAAATGTGTGTTATACCAGGCAGAATAGCATTGAAATAGAGAAGGAAACACGTTCGGCAGCTTTGGAAAGCCTTACACTTCACTGAAATGTAGTACTACACTCTATAACACAGTTGAGAGACAATGTTCCCTCGCTCCCTCAGTTCATAACAGTGTGTAGGAAGTTGTTTGATAAAGTGGGCAAAGCTTATACTTGGGCCAGAAGGTAGAATATAGGAAACTACATGAAAACATGGATAATTCAGCGAAAATGACTGTAAACAGATGAGAACTTGTTTAGAACAGCTGAAAGAGAATCTCCAAGTCAGTTCTTATTGTAGAAAAGGTAGCTAAGATAAGGGAAATCCTTAATTCCAGTTAAGATCACATGAAACACTGTATGAATCCTATATTCTTTTCTTAAAGGAGACTAGAGTGGTAAATGTGTGTTATACAAGGCAGAATACCATTGAAATAGAGAAGGAAACACGTTCGGCAGCTTTGGAAAGCCTTACACTTCACTGAAATGTAGTACTACACTCTATAACACAGTTGAGAGACAATGTTCCCTCGCTCCCTCAGTTCATAACAGTGTGTAGGAAGTTGTTTGATAAAGTGGGCAAAGCTTATACTTGGGCCAGAAGGCAGAATATAGGAAACTACATGAAAACATGGATAATTCAGTGAAAATGACTGTAAACAGATGAGAACTTGTTTAGAACAGCTGAAAGAGAATCTCCAAGTCAGTTCTTATTGTAGAAAAGGTAGCTAAGATAAGGAAAATCCTTAATTCCAGTTAAGATCACATGAAAAACTGTATGAATCCTATATTCTTTACTTAAAAGAAACTAGAGTGGTAAATGTGTGTTATACAAGGCAGAATACCCTTGAAATAGAGAAAGAAACACGTTCGGCAGCTTTGGAAAGCCTTACACTTCACTGAAATGTAGTACTACAGTCTATAACACAGTTGAGAGACAATGTTCCCGAGCTGCCTCAGTTCATAACAGTGTGTAGGAAGGTGTTTGATAAAGAGGGCAAAGCTTATACTTGGACCAGAAGGCAGAATATAGGAAACTACATGAAAACATGGATAATTCAGTGAAAATGACTGTAAACAGATGAGAACATGTTTAGAACAGCTGAAAGAGAATCTCCAAGTCAGTTCTTAGTGTAGAAAAGGTAGCTAAGATAAGGAAAATCCTTAATTCGAGTTAAGATTACATGAAACACTGTATGAATCCTATATTCTTTACTTAAAGGAGACTAGAGTGGTAAATGTGTGTTATACAAGGCAGAATACCATTGAAATAGAGAAGGAAACACGTTCTGCAGCTTTGGAAAGCCTTACACTTCACTGAAATGTAGTACTACACTCTATAACACAGTTGAGAGACAATGTTCCCTCGCTCCCTCAGTTCATAACAGTGTGTAGGAAGTTGTTTGATAAAGTGGACAAAGCTTATACTTGGGCCAGAAGGCAGAATATAGGAAACTACATGAAAACATGGATAATTCAGTGAAAATGACTGTAAACAGATGAGAACTTATTTAGAACAGCTGAAAGAGAATCTCCAAGTCAGTTCTTATTGTAGAAAAGGTAGCTAAGATAAGGAAAATCCTTAATTCCAGTTAAGATCACATGAAAAACTGTATGAATCCTATATTCTTTACTTAAAAGAAACTAGAGTGGTAAATGTGTGTTATACAAGGCAGAATACCCTTGAAATAGAGAAAGAAACACGTTCGGCAGCTTTGGAAAGCCTTACACTTCACTGAAATGTAGTACTACACTTTATATAACACAGTTGAGAGACAATGTTCCCGAGCTGCCTCAGTTCATAACAGTGTGTAGGAAGGTGTTTGATAAAGAGGGCAAAGCTTATACTTGGACCAGAAGGCAGAATATAGGAAACTACATGAAAACATGGATAATTCAGTGAAAATGACTGTAAACAGATGAGAACATGTTTAGAACAGCTGAAAGAGAATCTCCAAGTCAGTTCTTAGTGTAGAAAAGGTAGCTAAGATAAGGAAAATCCTTAATTCGAGTTAAGATTATATGAAACACTGTATGAATCCTATATTCTTTACTTAAAGGAGACTAGAGTGGTAAATGTGTGTTATACAAGGCAGAATACCATTGAAATAGAGAAGGAAACACGTTCTGCAGCTTTGGAAAGCCTTACACTTCACTGAAATGTAGTACTACACTCTATAACACAGTTGAGAGACAATGTTCCCTCGCTCCCTCAGTTCATAACAGTGTGTAGGAAGTTGTTTGATAAAGTGGACAAAGCTTATACTTGGGCCAGAAGGCAGAATATAGGAAACTACATGAAAACATGGATAATTCAGTGAAAATGACTGTAAACAGATGAGAACTTGTTTAGAACAGCTGAAAGAGAATCTCCAAGTCAGTTCTTATTGTAGAAAAGGTAGCTAAGATAAGGAAAATCCTTAATTCCAGTTAAGATCACATGAAAAACTGTATGAATCCTATATTCTTTACTTAAAAGAAACTAGAGTGGTAAATGTGTGTTATACAAGGCAGAATACCCTTGAAATAGAGAAAGAAACACGTTCGGCAGCTTTGGAAAGCCTTACACTTCACTGAAATGTAGTACTACACTTTATATAACACAGTTGAGAGACAATGTTCCCTAGCTCCCTCAGTTCATAACAGTGTGTAGGAAGTTGTTTGATAAAGTGGGCAAAGCTTATACTTGGGCCAGAAGGCAGAATATAGGAAACTACATGAAAACATGGATAATTCAGTGAAAATGACTGTAAACAGATGAGAACTTGTTTAGAACAGCTGAAAGAGAATCTCCAAGTCAGTTCTTAGTGTAGAAAAGGTAGCTAAGATAAGGAAAATCCTTAATTCCAGTTAAGATCACATGAAACACTGTATGAATCCTATATTCTTTACTTAAAGAGACTAGAGTGGTAAATGTGTGTTATACCAGGCAGAATAGCATTGAAATAGAGAAGGAAACACGTTCGGCAGCTTTGGAAAGCCTTACACTTCACTGAAATGTAGTACTACACTCTATAACACAGTTGAGAGACAAAGTTCCCTCACTCCCTCAGTTCATAACAGTGTGTAGGAAGTTGTTTGATAAAGTGGGCAAAGCTTATACTTGGGCCAGAAGGTAGAATATAGGAAACTACATGAAAACATGGATAATTCAGCGAAAATGACTGTAAACAGATGAGAACTTGTTTAGAACAGCTGAAAGAGAATCTCCAAGTCAGTTCTTATTGTAGAAAAGGTAGCTAAGATAAGGGAAATCCTTAATTCCAGTTAAGATCACATGAAACACTGTATGAATCCTATATTCTTTACTTAAAAGAGACTAGAGTGGTAAATGTGTGTTATACAAGGCAGAATACCATTGAAAGAGAGAAAGAAACACGTTCGGCAGCTTTGGAAAGCCTTACACTTCACTGAAATGTAGTACTACACTTTATATAACACAGTTGAGAGACAATGTTCCCTAGCTCCCTCAGTTCATAACAGTGTGTAGGAAGTTGTTTGATAAAGTGGGCAAAGCTTATACTTGGGCCAGAAGGCAGAATATAGGAAACTACATGAAAACATGGATAATTCAGTGAAAATGACTGTAAACAGATGAGAACTTGTTTAGAACAGCTGAAAGAGAATCTCCAAGTCAGTTCTAAGTGTAGAAAAGGTAGCTAAGATAAGGAAAATCCTTAATTCGAGTTAAGATTACATGAAACACTGTATGAATCCTATATTCTTTTCTTAAAGGAGACTAGAGTGGTAAATGTGTGTTATACAAGGCAGAATACCATTGAAATAGAGAAGGAAACACGTTCGGCAGCTTTGGAAAGCCTTACACTTCACTGAAATGTAGTACTACACTCTATAACACAGTTGAGAGACAATGTTCCCTCGCTCCCTCAGTTCATAACAGTGTGTAGGAAGTTGTTTGATAAAGTGGGCAAAGCTTATACTTGGGCCAGAAGGCAGAATATAGGAAACTACATGAAAACATGGATAATTCAGTGAAAATGACTGTAAACAGATGAGCACTTGTTTAGAACAGCTGAAAGAGAATCTCCAAGTCAGTTCTTATTGTAGAAAAGGTAGCTAAGATAAGGAAAATCCTTAATTCCAGTTAAGATCACATGAAAAACTGTATGAATCCTATATTCTTTACTTAAAAGAAACTAGAGTGGTAAATGTGTGTTATACAAGGCAGAATACCCTTGAAATAGAGAAAGAAACACGTTCGGCAGCTTTGGAAAGCCTTACACTTCACTGAAATGTAGTACTACAGTCTATAACACAGTTGAGAGACAATGTTCCCGAGCTGCCTCAGTTCATAACAGTGTGTAGGAAGGTGTTTGATAAAGAGGGCAAAGCTTATACTTGGACCAGAAGGCAGAATATAGGAAACTACATGAAAACATGGATAATTCAGTGAAAATGACTGTAAACAGATGAGCACATGTTTAGAACAGCTGAAAGAGAATCTCCAAGTCAGTTCTTAGTGTAGAAAAGGTAGCTAAGATAAGGAAAATCCTTAATTCGAGTTAAGATTACATGAAAAACTGTATGAATCCTATATTCTTTACTTAAAAGAAACTAGAGTGGTAAATGTGTGTTATACAAGGCAGAATACCCTTGAAATAGAGAAAGAAACACGTTCGGCAGCTTTGGAAAGCCTTACACTTCACTGAAATGTAGTACTACAGTCTATAACACAGTTGAGAGACAATGTTCCCGAGCTGCCTCAGTTCATAACAGTGTGTAGGAAGGTGTTTGATAAAGAGGGCAAAGCTTATACTTGGACCAGAAGGCAGAATATAGGAAACTACATGAAAACATGGATAATTCAGTGAAAATGACTGTAAACAGATGAGAACATGT
Source organism: Pipistrellus hanaki (assembly GCF_964339955.1). Classification (NCBI taxonomy): domain Eukaryota; kingdom Metazoa; phylum Chordata; class Mammalia; order Chiroptera; family Vespertilionidae; genus Pipistrellus; species Pipistrellus hanaki. The sequence continues at coordinate 650,981 of NW_028182298.1, read as the reverse complement.
TTAGAACAGCTGAAAGAGAATCTCCAAGTCAGTTCTTAGTGTAGAAAAGGTAGCTAAGATAAGGAAAATCCTTAATTCGAGTTAAGATTACATGAAACACTGTATGAATCCTATATTCTTTACTTAAAGGAGACTAGAGTGGTAAATGTGTGTTATACAAGGCAGAATACCATTGAAATAGAGAAGGAAACACGTTCGGCAGCTTTGGAAAGCCTTACACTTCACTGAAATGTAGTACTACACTCTATAACACAGTTGAGAGACAATGTTCCCTCGCTCCCTCAGTTCATAACAGTGTGTAGGAATTTGTTTGATAAAGTGGGCAAAGCTTATACTTGGGCCAGAAGGCAGAATATAGGAAACTACATGAAAACATGGATAATTCAGTGAAAATCACTGTAAACAGATGAGAACTTGTTTAGAACAGCTGAAAGAGAATCTCCAAGTCAGTTCTTATTGTAGAAAAGGTAGCTAAGATAAGGAAAATCCTTAATTCCAGTTAAGATCACATGAAAAACTGTATGAATCCTATATTCTTTACTTAAAAGAAACTAGAGTGGTAAATGTGTGTTATACAAGGCAGAATACCCTTGAAATAGAGAAAGAAACACGTTCGGCAGCTTTGGAAAGCCTTACACTTCACTGAAATGTAGTACTACACTTTATATAACACAGTTGAGAGACAATGTTCCCTAGCTCCCTCAGTTCATAACAGTGTGTAGGAAGTTGTTTGATAAAGTGGGCAAAGCTTATACTTGGGCCAGAAGGCAGAATATAGGAAACTACATGAAAACATGGATAATTCAGTGAAAATGACTGTAAACAGATGAGAACTTGTTTAGAACAGCTGAAAGAGAATCTCCAAGTCAGTTCTTAGTGTAGAAAAGGTAGCTAAGATAAGGAAAATCCTTAATTCCAGTTAAGATCACATGAAACACTGTATGAATCCTATATTCTTTACTTAAAGAGACTAGAGTGGTAAATGTGTGTTATACCAGGCAGAATAGCATTGAAATAGAGAAGGAAACACGTTCGGCAGCTTTGGAAAGCCTTACACTTCACTGAAATGTAGTACTACACTCTATAACACAGTTGAGAGACAATGTTCCCTCGCTCCCTCAGTTCATAACAGTGTGTAGGAAGTTGTTTGATAAAGTGGGCAAAGCTTATACTTGGGCCAGAAGGTAGAATATAGGAAACTACATGAAAACATGGATAATTCAGCGAAAATGACTGTAAACAGATGAGAACTTGTTTAGAACAGCTGAAAGAGAATCTCCAAGTCAGTTCTTATTGTAGAAAAGGTAGCTAATATAAGGGAAATCCTTAATTCCAGTTAAGATCACATGAAACACTGTATGAATCCTATATTCTTTACTTAAAAGAGACTAGAGTGGTAAATGTGTGTTATACAAGGCAGAATACCATTGAAAGAGAGAAAGAAACACGTTCGGCAGCTTTGGAAAGCCTTACACTTCACTGAAATGTAGTACTACACTTTATATAACACAGTTGAGAGACAATATTCCCTAGCTCCCTCAGTTCATAACAGTGTGTAGGAAGTTGTTTGATAAAGTGGGCAAAGCTTATACTTGGACCAGAAGGCAGAATATAGGAAACTACATGAAAACATGGATAATTCAGTGAAAATGACTGTAAACAGATGAGAACTTGTTTAGAACAGCTGAAAGAGAATCTCCAAGTCAGTTCTTAGTGTAGAAAAGGTAGCTAAGATAAGGAAAATCCTTAATTCCAGTTAAGATCACATGAAACACTGTATGAATCCTATATTCTTTACTTAAAGAGACTAGAGTGGTAAATGTGTGTTATACAAGGCAGAATAGCATTGAAATAGAGAAGGAAACACGTTCGGCAGCTTTGGAAAGCCTTACACTTCACTGAAATGTAGTACTACACTCAATAACACAGTTGAGAGACAATGTTCCCGAGCTGCCTCAGTTCATAACAGTGTGTAGGAAGGTGTTTGATAAAGAGGGCAAAGCTTATACTTGGGCCAGAAGGCAGAATATAGGAAATTACATGAAAACATGAATAATTCAGTGAAAATGACTGTAAACGGATGAGAACTTGTTTAGAACAGCTGAAAGAGAATCTCCAAGTCAGTTCTTATTGTAGAAAAGGTAGCTAAGATAAGGGAAATCCTTAATTCCAGTTAAGATCACATGAAACACTGTATGAATCCTATATTCTTTACTTAAAAGAAACTAGAGTGGTAAATGTGTGTTATACAAGGCAGAATACCATTGAAAGAGAGAAAGAAACACGTTCGGCAGCTTTGGAAAGCCTTACACTTCACTGAAATGTAGTACTACACTTTATATAACACAGTTGAGAGACAATGTTCCCTAGCTCCCTCAGTTCATAACAGTGTGTAGGAAGTTGTTTGATAAAGTGGGCAAAGCTTATACTTGGGGCAGAAGGCAGAATATAGGAAACTACATGAAAACATGGATAATTCAGTGAAAATGACTGTAAACAGATGAGAACATGTTTAGAACAGCTGAAAGAGAATCTCCAAGTCAGTTCTTAGTGTAGAAAAGGTAGCTAAGATAAGGAAAATCCTTAATTCGAGTTAAGATTACATGAAACACTGTATGAATCCTATATTCTTTACTTAAAGGAGACTAAGTGGTAAATGTGTGTTATACAAGGCAGAATACCATTGAAATAGAGAAGGAAACACGTTCGGCAGCTTTGGAAAGCCTTACACTTCACAGAAATGTAGTACTACACTATATAACACAGTTGAGAGACAATGTTCCCTCGCTCCCTCAGTTCATAACAGTGTGTAGGAAGTTGTTTGATAAAGTGGGCAAAGCTTATACTTGGGCCAGAAGGTAGAATATAGGAAACTACATGAAAACATGGATAATTCAGCGAAAATGACTGTAAACAGATGAGAACTTGTTTAGAACAGCTGAAAGAGAATCTCCAAGTCAGTTCTTATTGTAGAAAAGGTAGCTAAGATAAGGGAAATCCTTAATTCCAGTTAAGATCACATGAAACACTGTATGAATCGTATATTCTTTACTTAAAAGAGACTAGAGTGGTAAATGTGTGTTATACAAGGCAGAATACCATTGAAAGAGAGAAAGAAACACGTTCGGCAGCTTTGGAAAGCCTTACACTTCACTGAAATGTAGTACTACACTTTATATAACACAGTTGAGAGACAATGTTCCCTAGCTCCCTCAGTTCATAACAGTGTGTAGGAAGTTGTTTGATAAAGTGGGCAAAGCTTATACTTGGGCCAGAAGGCAGAATATCGGAAACTACATGAAAACATGGATAATTCAGTGAAAATGACTGTAAACAGATGAGAACTTGTTTAGAACAGCTGAAAGAGAATCTCCAAGTCAGTTCTTAGTGTAGAAAAGGTAGCTAAGATAAGGAAAATCCTTAATTCCAGTTAAGATCACATGAAACACTGTATGAATCCTATATTCTTTACTTAAAGAGACTAGAGTGGTAAATGTGTGTTATACAAGGCAGAATCGCATTGAAATAGAGAAGGAAACACGTTCGGCAGCTTTGGAAAGCCTTACACTTCACTGAAATATAGTACTACACTCTATAACACAGTTGAGAGACAATGTTCCCTAGCTCCCTCAGTTCATAACAGTGTGTAGGAAGGTGTTTGATAAAGAGGGCAAAGCTTATACTTGGACCAGAAGGCAGAATATAGGAAACTATATGAAAACATGATTAATTCAGTGAAAATGACTGTAAACAGATGAGAACTTGTTTAGAACAGCTGAAAGAGAATCTCAAAGTCAGTTCTTATTGTAGAAAAGGTAGCTAAGATAAGGGAAATCCTTAATTCCAGTTAAGATCACATGAAACACTGTATGAATCCTATATTCTTTACTTAAAAGAGACTAGAGTGGTAAATGTGTGTTATACAAGGCAGAATACCATTGAAATAGAGAAAGAAACACGTTCGGCAGCTTTGGAAAGCCTTACACTTCACTGAAATGTAGTACTACACTTTATATAACACAGTTGAGAGACAATGTTCCCTAGCTCCCTCAGTTCATATCAGTGTGTAGGAAGTTGTTTGATAAAGTGGGCAAAGCTTATACTTGGGGCAGAAGGCAGAATATAGGAAACTACTGAAAACATGGATAATTCAGTGAAAATGACTGTAAACAGATGAGAACATGTTTAGAACAGCTGAAAGAGAATCTCCAAGTCAGTTCTTAGTGTAGAAAAGGTAGCTAAGATAAGGAAAATCCTTAATTCGAGTTAAGATTACATGAAACACTGTATGAATCCTATATTCTTTACTTAAGGGAGACTAGAGTGGTAAATGTGTGTTATACAAGGCAGAATACCATTGAAATAGAGAAGGAAACATGTTCGGCAGCTTTGGAAAGCCTTACACTTCACTGAAATGTAGTACTACACTCTATAACACAGTTGAGAGACAATGTTCCCTCGCTCCCTCAGTTCATAACAGTGTGTAGGAAGTTGTTTGATAAAGTGGGCAAAGCTTATACTTGGGCCAGAAGGCAGAATATAGGAAACTACATGAAAACATGGATAATTCAGTGAAAATGACTGTAAACAGATGAGAACTTGTTTAGAACAGCTGAAAGAGAATCTCCAAGTCAGTTCTTATTGTAGAAAAGGTAGCTAAGATAAGGGAAATCCTCAATTCCAGTTAAGATCACATGAAACACTGTATGAATCCTATATTCTTTACTTAAAAGAGACTAGAGTGGTAAATGTGTGTTATACAAGGCAGAATACCATTGAAATAGAGAAAGAAACACGTTCGGCAGCTTTGGAAAGCCTTACACTTCACTGAAATGTAGTACTACACTTTATATAACACAGTTGAGAGACAATGTTCCCTAGCTCCCTCAGTTCATAACAGTGTGTAGGAAGTTGTTTGATAAAGTGGGCAAAGCTTATACTTGGGCCAGAAGGCAGAATATAGGAAACTACATGAAAACATGGATAATTCAGTGAAAATGACTGTAAACAGATGAGAACTTGTTTAGAGCAGCTGAAAGAGAATCTCCAAGTCAGTTCTTAGTGTAGAAAAGGCAGCTAAGATAAGGAAAATCATAATTCCAGTTAAGATCACATGAAACACTGTATGAATCCTATATTCTTTACTTAAAGGAGACTAGAGTGGTAAATGTGTGTTATACAAGGCAGAATACCATTGAAATAGAGAAGGAAACACGTTCGGCAGCTTTGGAAAGCCTTACACTTCACTGAAATGTAGTACTACACTCTATAACACAGTTGAGAGACAATGTTCCCTCGCTCCCTCAGTTCATAACAGTGTGTAGGAAGTTGTTTGATAAAGTGGGCAAAGCTTATACTTGGGCAAGAAGGCAGAATAGAGGAACTACATGAAAACATGGATAATTCAGTGAAAATGACTGTAAACAGATGAGAACTTGTTTAGAACAGCTGAAAGAGAATCTCCAAGTCAGTTCTTATTGTAGAAAAGGTAGCTATGATAAGGGAAATCCTCAATTCCAGTTAAGATCACATGAAACACTGTATGAATCCTATATTCTTTACTTAAAAGAGACTAGAGTGGTAAATATGTGTTATACAAGGCAGAATACCATTGAAATAGAGAAAGAAACACGTTCGGCAGCTTTGGAAAGCCTTACACTTCACTGAAATGTAGTACTACACTTTATATAACACAGTTGAGAGACAATGTTCCCTAGCTCCCTCAGTTCATAACAGTGTGTACGAAGTTGTTTGATAAAGTGGGCAAAGCTTATACTTGGGCCAGAAGGCAGAATATAGGAAACTACATGAAAACATGGATAATTCAGTGAAAATGACTGTAAACAGATGAGAACATGTTTAGAACAGCTGAAAGAGAATCTCCAAGTCAGTTCTTAGTGTAGAAAAGGCAGCTAAGATAAGGAAAATCCTTAATTCCAGTTAAGATCACATGAAACACTGTATGAATCCTATATTCTTTACTTAAAGGAGACTAGAGTGGTAAATGTGTGTTATACAAGGCAGAATACCATTGAAATAGAGAAAGAAACACGTTCGGCAGCTTTGGAAAGCCTTACACTTCACTGAAATGTAGGACTACAGTCTATAACACAGTTGAGAGACAATGTTCCCGAGCTGCCTCAGTTCATAAGAGTGTGTAGGAAGGTGTTTGATAAAGAGGGCAAAGCTTATACTTGGACCAGAAGGCAGAATATAGGAAACTACATGAAAACATGATTAATTCAGTGAAAATGACTGTAAACAGATGAGAACTTGTTTAGCACACCTGAAAGAGAATCTCCAAGTCAGTTCTTAGTGTAGAAAAGGTAGCTAAGATAAGGAAAATCCTTAATTCCAGTTAAGATCACATGAAACACTGTATGAATCCTATATGCTTTACTTAAAGAAGACTAGAGTGGTAAATGTGTGTTATACAAGGCAGAATACCATTGAAATAGAGAAGGAAACACGTTCGGCAGCTTTGGAAAGCCTTACACTTCACTGAAATGTAGTACTACACTCAATAACACAGTTGAGAGACAATGTTCCCGAGCTGCCTCAGTTCATAACAGTGTGTAGGAAGGTGTTTGATAAAGAGGGCAAAGCTTATACTTGGGCCAGAAGGCAGAATATAGGAAACTACATGAAAACATGAATAATTCAGTGAAAATGACTGTAAACAGATGAGAACTTGTTTAGAACAGCTGAAAGAGAATCTCCAAGTCATTCTTATTGTAGAAAAGGTAGCTAAGATAAGGGAAATCCTTAATTCCAGTTAAGATCACATGAAACACTGTATGAATCCTATATTCTTTACTTAAAAGAGACTAGAGTGGTAAATGTGTGTTATACAAGGCAGAATACCATTGAAATAGAGAAAGAAACATGTTCGGCAGCTTTGGAAAGCCTTACACTTCACTGAAATGTAGTACTACACTTTATATAACACAGTTGAGAGACAATGTTCCCTAGCTCCCTCAGTTCATAACAGTGTGTAGGAAGTTGTTTGATAAAGTGTGCAAAGCTTATACTTGGGCCAGAAGGCAGAATATAGGAAACTACATGAAAACATGGATAATTCAGTGAAAATGACTGTAAACAGATGAGAACATGTTTAGAATAGCTGAAAGAGAATCTCCAAGTCAGTTCTTAGTGTAGAAAAGGTAGCTAAGATAAGAAAAATCCTTAATTCCAGTTAAGATCACAAGAAACACTGTATGAATCCTATATTGTTTACTTAAAGGAGACTAGAGTGGTAAATGTGTGTTATACAAGGCAGAATACCATTGAAATAGAGAAAGAAACACGTTCGGCAGCTTTGGAAAGCCTTACACTTCACTGAAATGTAGTACTACAGTCTATAACACAGTTGAGAGACAATGTTTCCGAGCTGCCTCAGTTCATAACAGTGTGTAGGAAGGTGTTTGATAAAGAGGGCAAAGCTTATACTTGGACCAGAAGGCAGAATATAGGAAACTACATGAAAACATGGATAATTAAGTGAAAATGACTGTAAACAGATGAGAACTTGTTTAGAAAAGCTGAAAGAGAATCTCCAAGTCAGTTCTTATTGTAGAAAAGGTAGCTAAGATAAGGGAAATCCTTAATTCCAGTTAAGATCACATGAAACACTGTATGAATCCTATATTCTTTACTTAAAAGAGACTAGAGTGGTAAATGTGTGTTATACAAGGCAGAATACCATTGAAATAGAGAAAGAAACACGTTCGGCAGCTTTGGAAAGCCTTACACTTCACTGAAATGTAGTACTACACTTTATATAACACAGTTGAGAGACAATGTTCCCTAGCTCCCTCAGTTCATAACAGTGTGTAGGAAGTTGTTTGATAAACTGGGCAAAGCTTATACATGGGCCAGAAGGCAGAATATAGGAAACTACATGAAAACATGGATAATTCAGTGAAAATGACTGTAAATAGATGAGAACATGTTTAGAACAGCTGAAAGAGAATCTCCAAGTCAGTTCTTAGTGTAGAAAAGGTAGCTAAGATAAGGAAAATCCTTAATTCCAGTTAAGATCACATGAAACACTGTATGAATCCTATATTCTTTACTTAAAGGAGACTAGAGTGGTAAATGTGTGTTATACAAGGCAGAATACCATTGAAATAGAGAAAGAAACACGTTGGGCAGCTTTGGAAAGCCTTACACTTCACTGAAATGTAGTACTACACTCTATAACACAGTTCAGAGACAATGTTCCCGAGCTGCCTCAGTTCATAACAGTGTGTAGGAAGTTGTTTGATAAAGTGGGCAAAGCTTATACTTGGGCCAGAAGGCAGAATATAGGAAACTACATGAAAACATGAATAATTCAGTGAAAATGACTGTAAACAGATGAGAACTTGTTTAGAACAGCTGAAAGAGAATCTCCAAGTCAGTTCTTAGTGTAGAAAAGGTAGGTAAGATAAGGGAAATACTTAATTCCAGTGAAGATCACATGAAACACTATGAATCCTATATTCTTTACTTAAAGGAGACTAGAGTGGTAAATGTGTGTTATACAAGGCAGAATACCATTGAAATACAGAAAGAAACACGTTCGGCAGCTTTGGAAAGCCTTACACTTCACTGAAATGTAGTACTACACTCTATAACACAGTTGAGAGAAAATGTTCAATAGCTGCCTCAGTACTTAACAGTGTGTAGGAAGTTGTTTGATAAAGTGGGCAAAGCTTATACTTGGGCCAGAAGGCAGAATATAGGAAACTACATGAAAACATGATTAATTCAGTGAAAATGACTGTAAACAGATGTGAACTTGTTTAGAACAGCTGAAAGAGATTCTCCAAGTCAGTTCTTAGTGTAGAAAAGGTAGCTAAGATCCGGGAAATCCTTAATTCCAGTTAAGATCACATGAAACACTGTATGAATCCTATATTCTTTACTTAAAGGAGACTAGAGTGGTAAATGTGTGTTATACAAGGCAGAATACCACTGAAATAGAGAAAGAAACACGTTCGGCAGCTTTGGAAAGCCTTACACTTCACTGAAATGTAGTACTACACTCTATAACACAGTTGAGAGACAATGTTCCCAAGCTGCCTCAGTTCATAACAGTGTGTAGGAAGGTGTTTGATAAAGAGGGCAAAGCTTATACTTGGGCCAGAAGGCAGAATATAGGAAACTACATGAAAACATGATTAATTCAGTGAAAATGACTGTAAACAGATGAGAACTTGTTTAGAACAGCTGAAAGAGAATCTCCAAGTCAGTTCTTAGTGTAGAAAAGGTAGCTAAGATAAGGAAAATCCTTAATTCCAGTTAAGATCACATGAAACACTGTATGAATCCTATATTCTTTACTTAAAGGAGACTAGAGTGGTAAATGTGTGTTATACAAGGCAGAATACCATTGAAATAGAGAAAGAAACACGTTGGGCAGCTTTGGAAAGCCTTACACTTCACTGAAATGTAGTACTACACTCTATAACACAGTTGAGAGACAATGTTCCCGAGCTGCCTCAGTTCATAACAGTGTGTAGGAAGTTGTTTGATAAAGTGGGCAAAGCTTATACTTGGGCCAGAAGGCAGAATATAGGAAACTACATGAAAACATGAATAATTCAGTTAAAATGACTGTAAACAGATGAGAACTTGTTTAGAACAGCTGAAAGAGAATCTCCAAGTCAGTTCTTAGTGTAGAAAAGGTAGCTAAGATAAGGAAAATCCTTAATTCGAGTTAAGATTACATGAAACACTGTATGAATCCTATATTCTTTACTTAAAGGAGACTAAGTGGTAAATGTGTGTTATACAAGGCAGAATACCATTGAAATAGAGAAGGAAACACGTTCGGCAGCTTTGGAAAGCCTTACACTTCACAGAAATGTAGTACTACACTATATAACACAGTTGAGAGACAATGTTCCCTCGCTCCCTCAGTTCATAACAGTGTGTAGGAAGTTGTTTGATAAAGTGGGCAAAGCTTATACTTGGGCCAGAAGGTAGAATATAGGAAACTACATGAAAACATGGATAATTCAGCGAAAATGACTGTAAACAGATGAGAACTTGTTTAGAACAGCTGAAAGAGAATCTCCAAGTCAGTTCTTATTGTAGAAAAGGTAGCTAAGATAAGGGAAATCCTTAATTCCAGTTAAGATCACATGAAACACTGTATGAATCGTATATTCTTTACTTAAAAGAGACTAGAGTGGTAAATGTGTGTTATACAAGGCAGAATACCATTGAAAGAGAGAAAGAAACACGTTCGGCAGCTTTGGAAAGCCTTACACTTCACTGAAATGTAGTACTACACTTTATATAACACAGTTGAGAGACAATGTTCCCTAGCTCCCTCAGTTCATAACAGTGTGTAGGAAGTTGTTTGATAAAGTGGGCAAAGCTTATACTTGGGCCAGAAGGCAGAATATCGGAAACTACATGAAAACATGGATAATTCAGTGAAAATGACTGTAAACAGATGAGAACTTGTTTAGAACAGCTGAAAGAGAATCTCCAAGTCAGTTCTTAGTGTAGAAAAGGTAGCTAAGATAAGGAAAATCCTTAATTCCAGTTAAGATCACATGAAACACTGTATGAATCCTATATTCTTTACTTAAAGAGACTAGAGTGGTAAATGTGTGTTATACAAGGCAGAATCGCATTGAAATAGAGAAGGAAACACGTTCGGCAGCTTTGGAAAGCCTTACACTTCACTGAAATATAGTACTACACTCTATAACACAGTTGAGAGACAATGTTCCCTAGCTCCCTCAGTTCATAACAGTGTGTAGGAAGGTGTTTGATAAAGAGGGCAAAGCTTATACTTGGACCAGAAGGCAGAATATAGGAAACTATATGAAAACATGATTAATTCAGTGAAAATGACTGTAAACAGATGAGAACTTGTTTAGAACAGCTGAAAGAGAATCTCAAAGTCAGTTCTTATTGTAGAAAAGGTAGCTAAGATAAGGGAAATCCTTAATTCCAGTTAAGATCACATGAAACACTGTATGAATCCTATATTCTTTACTTAAAAGAGACTAGAGTGGTAAATGTGTGTTATACAAGGCAGAATACCATTGAAATAGAGAAAGAAACACGTTCGGCAGCTTTGGAAAGCCTTACACTTCACTGAAATGTAGTACTACACTTTATATAACACAGTTGAGAGACAATGTTCCCTAGCTCCCTCAGTTCATATCAGTGTGTAGGAAGTTGTTTGATAAAGTGGGCAAAGCTTATACTTGGGGCAGAAGGCAGAATATAGGAAACTACTGAAAACATGGATAATTCAGTGAAAATGACTGTAAACAGATGAGAACATGTTTAGAACAGCTGAAAGAGAATCTCCAAGTCAGTTCTTAGTGTAGAAAAGGTAGCTAAGATAAGGAAAATCCTTAATTCGAGTTAAGATTACATGAAACACTGTATGAATCCTATATTCTTTACTTAAGGGAGACTAGAGTGGTAAATGTGTGTTATACAAGGCAGAATACCATTGAAATAGAGAAGGAAACATGTTCGGCAGCTTTGGAAAGCCTTACACTTCACTGAAATGTAGTACTACACTCTATAACACAGTTGAGAGACAATGTTCCCTCGCTCCCTCAGTTCATAACAGTGTGTAGGAAGTTGTTTGATAAAGTGGGCAAAGCTTATACTTGGGCCAGAAGGCAGAATATAGGAAACTACATGAAAACATGGATAATTCAGTGAAAATGACTGTAAACAGATGAGAACTTGTTTAGAACAGCTGAAAGAGAATCTCCAAGTCAGTTCTTATTGTAGAAAAGGTAGCTAAGATAAGGGAAATCCTCAATTCCAGTTAAGATCACATGAAACACTGTATGAATCCTATATTCTTTACTTAAAAGAGACTAGAGTGGTAAATGTGTGTTATACAAGGCAGAATACCATTGAAATAGAGAAAGAAACACGTTCGGCAGCTTTGGAAAGCCTTACACTTCACTGAAATGTAGTACTACACTTTATATAACACAGTTGAGAGACAATGTTCCCTAGCTCCCTCAGTTCATAACAGTGTGTAGGAAGTTGTTTGATAAAGTGGGCAAAGCTTATACTTGGGCCAGAAGGCAGAATATAGGAAACTACATGAAAACATGGATAATTCAGTGAAAATGACTGTAAACAGATGAGAACTTGTTTAGAGCAGCTGAAAGAGAATCTCCAAGTCAGTTCTTAGTGTAGAAAAGGCAGCTAAGATAAGGAAAATCATAATTCCAGTTAAGATCACATGAAACACTGTATGAATCCTATATTCTTTACTTAAAGGAGACTAGAGTGGTAAATGTGTGTTATACAAGGCAGAATACCATTGAAATAGAGAAGGAAACACGTTCGGCAGCTTTGGAAAGCCTTACACTTCACTGAAATGTAGTACTACACTCTATAACACAGTTGAGAGACAATGTTCCCTCGCTCCCTCAGTTCATAACAGTGTGTAGGAAGTTGTTTGATAAAGTGGGCAAAGCTTATACTTGGGCAAGAAGGCAGAATAGAGGAACTACATGAAAACATGGATAATTCAGTGAAAATGACTGTAAACAGATGAGAACTTGTTTAGAACAGCTGAAAGAGAATCTCCAAGTCAGTTCTTATTGTAGAAAAGGTAGCTATGATAAGGGAAATCCTCAATTCCAGTTAAGATCACATGAAACACTGTATGAATCCTATATTCTTTACTTAAAAGAGACTAGAGTGGTAAATATGTGTTATACAAGGCAGAATACCATTGAAATAGAGAAAGAAACACGTTCGGCAGCTTTGGAAAGCCTTACACTTCACTGAAATGTAGTACTACACTTTATATAACACAGTTGAGAGACAATGTTCCCTAGCTCCCTCAGTTCATAACAGTGTGTACGAAGTTGTTTGATAAAGTGGGCAAAGCTTATACTTGGGCCAGAAGGCAGAATATAGGAAACTACATGAAAACATGGATAATTCAGTGAAAATGACTGTAAACAGATGAGAACATGTTTAGAACAGCTGAAAGAGAATCTCCAAGTCAGTTCTTAGTGTAGAAAAGGCAGCTAAGATAAGGAAAATCCTTAATTCCAGTTAAGATCACATGAAACACTGTATGAATCCTATATTCTTTACTTAAAGGAGACTAGAGTGGTAAATGTGTGTTATACAAGGCAGAATACCATTGAAATAGAGAAAGAAACACGTTCGGCAGCTTTGGAAAGCCTTACACTTCACTGAAATGTAGGACTACAGTCTATAACACAGTTGAGAGACAATGTTCCCGAGCTGCCTCAGTTCATAAGAGTGTGTAGGAAGGTGTTTGATAAAGAGGGCAAAGCTTATACTTGGACCAGAAGGCAGAATATAGGAAACTACATGAAAACATGATTAATTCAGTGAAAATGACTGTAAACAGATGAGAACTTGTTTAGAACACCTGAAAGAGAATCTCCAAGTCAGTTCTTAGTGTAGAAAAGGTAGCTAAGATAAGGAAAATCCTTAATTCCAGTTAAGATCACATGAAACACTGTATGAATCCTATATGCTTTACTTAAAGAAGACTAGAGTGGTAAATGTGTGTTATACAAGGCAGAATACCATTGAAATAGAGAAGGAAACACGTTCGGCAGCTTTGGAAAGCCTTACACTTCACTGAAATGTAGTACTACACTCAATAACACAGTTGAGAGACAATGTTCCCGAGCTGCCTCAGTTCATAACAGTGTGTAGGAAGGTGTTTGATAAAGAGGGCAAAGCTTATACTTGGGCCAGAAGGCAGAATATAGGAAACTACATGAAAACATGAATAATTCAGTGAAAATGACTGTAAACAGATGAGAACTTGTTTAGAACAGCTGAAAGAGAATCTCCAAGTCATTCTTATTGTAGAAAAGGTAGCTAAGATAAGGGAAATCCTTAATTCCAGTTAAGATCACATGAAACACTGTATGAATCCTATATTCTTTACTTAAAAGAGACTAGAGTGGTAAATGTGTGTTATACAAGGCAGAATACCATTGAAATAGAGAAAGAAACACGTTCGGCAGCTTTGGAAAGCCTTACACTTCACTGAAATGTAGTACTACACTTTATATAACACAGTTGAGAGACAATGTTCCCTAGCTCCCTCAGTTCATAACAGTGTGTAGGAAGTTGTTTGATAAAGTGTGCAAAGCTTATACTTGGGCCAGAAGGCAGAATATAGGAAACTACATGAAAACATGGATAATTCAGTGAAAATGACTGTAAACAGATGAGAACATGTTTAGAATAGCTGAAAGAGAATCTCCAAGTCAGTTCTTAGTGTAGAAAAGGTAGCTAAGATAAGAAAAATCCTTAATTCCAGTTAAGATCACAAGAAACACTGTATGAATCCTATATTGTTTACTTAAAGGAGACTAGAGTGGTAAATGTGTGTTATACAAGGCAGAATACCATTGAAATAGAGAAAGAAACACGTTCGGCAGCTTTGGAAAGCCTTACACTTCACTGAAATGTAGTACTACAGTCTATAACACAGTTGAGAGACAATGTTTCCGAGCTGCCTCAGTTCATAACAGTGTGTAGGAAGGTGTTTGATAAAGAGGGCAAAGCTTATACTTGGACCAGAAGGCAGAATATAGGAAACTACATGAAAACATGGATAATTAAGTGAAAATGACTGTAAACAGATGAGAACTTGTTTAGAACAGCTGAAAGAGAATCTCCAAGTCAGTTCTTATTGTAGAAAAGGTAGCTAAGATAAGGGAAATCCTTAATTCCAGTTAAGATCACATGAAACACTGTATGAATCCTATATTCTTTACTTAAAAGAGACTAGAGTGGTAAATGTGTGTTATACAAGGCAGAATACCATTGAAATAGAGAAAGAAACACGTTCGGCAGCTTTGGAAAGCCTTACACTTCACTGAAATGTAGTACTACACTTTATATAACACAGTTGAGAGACAATGTTCCCTAGCTCCCTCAGTTCATAACAGTGTGTAGGAAGTTGTTTGATAAACTGGGCAAAGCTTATACATGGGCCAGAAGGCAGAATATAGGAAACTACATGAAAACATGGATAATTCAGTGAAAATGACTGTAAATAGATGAGAACATGTTTAGAACAGCTGAAAGAGAATCTCCAAGTCAGTTCTTAGTGTAGAAAAGGTAGCTAAGATAAGGAAAATCCTTAATTCCAGTTAAGATCACATGAAACACTGTATGAATCCTATATTCTTTACTTAAAGGAGACTAGAGTGGTAAATGTGTGTTATACAAGGCAGAATACCATTGAAATAGAGAAAGAAACACGTTGGGCAGCTTTGGAAAGCCTTACACTTCACTGAAATGTAGTACTACACTCTATAACACAGTTCAGAGACAATGTTCCCGAGCTGCCTCAGTTCATAACAGTGTGTAGGAAGTTGTTTGATAAAGTGGGCAAAGCTTATACTTGGGCCAGAAGGCAGAATATAGGAAACTACATGAAAACATGAATAATTCAGTGAAAATGACTGTAAACAGATGAGAACTTGTTTAGAACAGCTGAAAGAGAATCTCCAAGTCAGTTCTTAGTGTAGAAAAGGTAGGTAAGATAAGGGAAATACTTAATTCCAGTGAAGATCACATGAAACACTATGAATCCTATATTCTTTACTTAAAGGAGACTAGAGTGGTAAATGTGTGTTATACAAGGCAGAATACCATTGAAATACAGAAAGAAACACGTTCGGCAGCTTTGGAAAGCCTTACACTTCACTGAAATGTAGTACTACACTCTATAACACAGTTGAGAGAAAATGTTCAATAGCTGCCTCAGTACTTAACAGTGTGTAGGAAGTTGTTTGATAAAGTGGGCAAAGCTTATACTTGGGCCAGAAGGCAGAATATAGGAAACTACATGAAAACATGATTAATTCAGTGAAAATGACTGTAAACAGATGTGAACTTGTTTAGAACAGCTGAAAGAGATTCTCCAAGTCAGTTCTTAGTGTAGAAAAGGTAGCTAAGATCCGGGAAATCCTTAATTCCAGTTAAGATCACATGAAACACTGTATGAATCCTATATTCTTTACTTAAAGGAGACTAGAGTGGTAAATGTGTGTTATACAAGGCAGAATACCACTGAAATAGAGAAAGAAACACGTTCGGCAGCTTTGGAAAGCCTTACACTTCACTGAAATGTAGTACTACACTCTATAACACAGTTGAGAGACAATGTTCCCAAGCTGCCTCAGTTCATAACAGTGTGTAGGAAGGTGTTTGATAAAGAGGGCAAAGCTTATACTTGGGCCAGAAGGCAGAATATAGGAAACTACATGAAAACATGATTAATTCAGTGAAAATGACTGTAAACAGATGAGAACTTGTTTAGAACAGCTGAAAGAGAATCTCCAAGTCAGTTCTTAGTGTAGAAAAGGTAGCTAAGATAAGGAAAATCCTTAATTCCAGTTAAGATCACATGAAACACTGTATGAATCCTATATTCTTTACTTAAAGGAGACTAGAGTGGTAAATGTGTGTTATACAAGGCAGAATACCATTGAAATAGAGAAAGAAACACGTTGGGCAGCTTTGGAAAGCCTTACACTTCACTGAAATGTAGTACTACACTCTATAACACAGTTGAGAGACAATGTTCCCGAGCTGCCTCAGTTCATAACAGTGTGTAGGAAGTTGTTTGATAAAGTGGGCAAAGCTTATACTTGGGCCAGAAGGCAGAATATAGGAAACTACATGAAAACATGAATAATTCAGTTAAAATGACTGTAAACAGATGAGAACTTGTTTAGAACAGCTGAAAGAGAATCTCCAAGTCAGTTCTTAGTGTAGAAAAGGTAGGTAAGATAAGGGAAATACTTAATTCCAGTGAAGATCACATGAAACACTACGAATCCTATATTCTTTACTTAAAGGAGACTAGAGTGGTAAATGTGTGTTATACAAGGCAGAATACCATTGAAATAGAGAAAGAAACACGTTCGGCAGCTTTGGAAAGCCTTACACTTCACTGAAATGTAGTACTACACTCTATAACACAGTTGAGAGAAAATGTTCAATAGCTGCCTCAGTACTTAACAGTGTGTAGGAAGTTGTTTGATAAAGTGGGCAAAGCTTATAATTGGGCCAGAAGGCAGAATATAGGAAACTACATGAAAACATGATTAATTCAGTGAAAATGACTGTAAACAGATGTGAACTTGTTTAGAACAGCTGAAAGAGATTCTCCAAGTCAGTTCTTAGTGTAGAAAAGGTAGCTAAGATCCGGGAAATCCTTCATTCCAGTTTAGATCACATGAAACACTGTATGAATCCTATATTCTTTACTTAAAGGAGACTAGAGTGGTAAATGTGTGTTATACAAGGCAGAATACCACTGAAATAGAGAAAGAAACACGTTCGGCAGCTTTGGAAAGCCTTACACTTCACTGAAATGTAGTACTACACTCTATAACACAGTTGAGAGACAATGTTCCCAAGCTGCCTCAGTTCATAACAGTGTGTAGGAAGGTGTTTGATAAAGAGGGCAAAGCTTATACTTGGGCCAGAAGGCAGAATATAGGAAACTACATGAAAACATGAATAATTCAGTGAAAATGACTGTAAACAGATGAGAACTGGTTTAGAACAGCTGAAAGAGAATCTCCAAGTCAGTTCTTAGTGTAGAAAAGGTAGGTAAGATAAGGGAAATACTTAATTCCAGTTAAGATCACATGAAACACTGTATGAATCCTATATTCTTTACTTAAAGGAGACTAGAGTGGTAAATGTGTGTTATACAAGGCAGAATACCATTGAAATAGAGAAAGAAACACATTCGGCAGCTTTGGAAAGCCTTACACTTCACTGAAATGTAGTACTACACTCTATAACACAGTTGAGAGACAATGTTCCCGAGCTGCCTTAGTTCATAACAGTGTGTAGGAAGTTGTTTCATAAAGTGGGCAAAGCTTATACTTGGGCCAGAAGGCAGAATATAGGAAACTACATGAAAACATGAATAATTCAGTGAAAATGACTGTAAACAGATGAGAACTTGTTTTAGAACAGCTGAAAGAGATCCTCCAAGTCAGTTCTTAGTGTAGAAAAGGTAGCTAAATCCGGAAAATCCTTAATTCCAGTTAAGATCACATGAAACACTGTATGAGTCCTATATTCTTTACTTAAAGGAGACTAGAGTGGTAAATGTGTGTTATACAAGGCAGAATACCATTGAAATAGAGAAAGAAACACGTTTGGCAGCTTTGGAAAGCCTTACACTTCACTGAAATGTAGTACTACACTCTATAACACAGTTGAGAGACAATGTTCAATAGCTGCCTCAGTACTTAACAGTGTGTAGGAAGTTGTTTGATAAAGTGGGAAAAGCTTATACTTGGGCCAGAAGGCAGAATATAGGAAACTACATGAAAACATGATTAATTCAGTGAAAATGACTGTAAACAGATGAGAACTTGTTTAGAACAGCTGAAAGAGAATCTCCAAGTCAGTTCTTAGTGTAGAAAAGGTAGCTAAGATAAGGAAAATCCTTAATTCCAGTTAAGATCACATGAAACACTGTATGAATCCTATATTCTTTACTTAAAGGAGACTAGAGTGGTAAATGTGTGTTATACAAGGCAGAATACCATTGAAATAGAGAAAGAAACACGTTGGGCAGCTTTGGAAAGCCTTACACTTCACTGAAATGTAGTACTACACTCTATAACACAGTTCAGAGACAATGTTCCCGAGCTGCCTCAGTTCATAACAGTGTGTAGGAAGTTGTTTGATAAAGTGGGCAAAGCTTATACTTGGGCCAGAAGGCAGAATATAGGAAACTACATGAAAACATGAATAATTCAGTGAAAATGACTGTAAACAGATGAGAACTTGTTTAGAACAGCTGAAAGAGAATCTCCAAGTCAGTTCTTAGTGTAGAAAAGGTAGGTAAGATAAGGGAAATACTTAATTCCAGTGAAGATCACATGAAACACTATGAATCCTATATTCTTTACTTAAAGGAGACTAGAGTGGTAAATGTGTGTTATACAAGGCAGAATACCATTGAAATACAGAAAGAAACACGTTCGGCAGCTTTGGAAAGCCTTACACTTCACTGAAATGTAGTACTACACTCTATAACACAGTTGAGAGAAAATGTTCAATAGCTGCCTCAGTACTTAACAGTGTGTAGGAAGTTGTTTGATAAAGTGGGCAAAGCTTATACTTGGGCCAGAAGGCAGAATATAGGAAACTACATGAAAACATGATTAATTCAGTGAAAATGACTGTAAACAGATGTGAACTTGTTTAGAACAGCTGAAAGAGATTCTCCAAGTCAGTTCTTAGTGTAGAAAAGGTAGCTAAGATCCGGGAAATCCTTAATTCCAGTTAAGATCACATGAAACACTGTATGAATCCTATATTCTTTACTTAAAGGAGACTAGAGTGGTAAATGTGTGTTATACAAGGCAGAATACCACTGAAATAGAGAAAGAAACATGTTCGGCAGCTTTGGAAAGCCTTACACTTCACTGAAATGTAGTACTACACTCTATAACACAGTTGAGAGACAATGTTCAATAGCTGCCTCAGTACTTAACAGTGTGTAGGAAGTTTTTTGATAAAGTGGGCAAAGCTTATACTTGGGCCAGAAGGCAGAATATAGGAAACTACATGAAAACATGATTAATTCAGTGAAAATGACTGTAAACAGATGAGAACTTGTTTAGAACAGCTGAAAGAGAATCTCCAAGTCAGTTCTTAGTGTAGAAAAGGTAGCTAAGATAAGGAAAATCCTTAATTCCAGTTAAGATCACATGAAACACTGTATGAATCCTATATTCTTTACTTAAAGGAGACTAGAGTGGTAAATGTGTGTTATACAAGGCAGAATACCATTGAAATAGAGAAAGAAACACGTTGGGCAGCTTTGGAAAGCCTTACACTTCACTGAAATGTAGTACTACACTCTATAACACAGTTGAGAGACAATGTTCCCGAGCTACCTCAGTTCATAACAGTGTGTAGGAAGTTGTTTGATAAAGTGGGCAAAGCTTATACTTGGGCCAGAAGGCAGAATATAGGAAATTACATGAAAACATGAATAATTCAGTGAAAATGACTGTAAACAGATGAGAACTTGTTTAGAACAGCTGAAAGAGAATCTCCAAGTCAGTTCTTAGTGTAGAAAAGGTAGGTAAGATAAGGGAAATACTTAATTCCAGTGAAGATCACATGAAACACTATGAATCCTATATTCTTTACTTAAAGGAGACTAGAGTGGTAAATGTGTGTTATACATGGCAGAATACCATTGAAATAGAGAAAGAAACACGTTGGGCAGCTTTGGAAAGCCTTACACTTCACTGAAATGTAGTACTACACTCTATAACACAGTTGAGAGACAATGTTCCCGAGCTGCCTCAGTTCATAACAGTGTGTAGGAAGTTGTTTGATAAAGTGGGCAAAGCTTATACTTGGGCCAGAAGGCAGAATATAGGAAACTACATGAAAACATGAATAATGCAGTGAAAATGACTGTAAACAGATGAGAACTTGTTTTAGAACAGCTGAAAGAGATCCTCCAAGTCAGTTCTTAGTGTAGAAAAGGTAGCTAAATCCGGAAAATCCTTAATTCCAGTTAAGATCACATGAAACACTGTATGAATCCTATATTCTTTAATTAAAGGAGACTACAGTGGTAAATGTGTGTTATACAAGGCAGAATACCATTGAAATAGAGAAAGAAACACGTTCCGCAGGTTTGGAAAGCCTTACACTTCACTGAAATGTAGTACTACACTGTATAACACAGTTGAGAGACAACGTTCCCGAGCTGCCTCAGTTCATAACAGTGTGTAGGAAGGTGTTTGATAAAGAAGGCAAAGCTTATACTTGGGCCAGAAGGCAGAATATAGGAAACTACATGAAAACATGAATAATTCATTGAAAATGACTGTAAAGAGATGAGAACTTGTCTAGAACAGCTGAAAGAGAATCTCCAAGTCAGTTCTTATTGTAGAAAAGGTAGCTAAGATAAGGGAAATCCTTAATTCCAGTTAAGATCACATGAAACACTGTATGAATCCTATATTCTTTACTTAAAGGAGACTAGAGTGGTAAATGTGTGTTATACAAGGCAGAATACCATTGAAATAGAGAAAGAAACACGTTCGGCAGCTTTGGAAAGCCTTACACTTCACTGAAATGTAGTACTACACTCTATAACACAGTTGAGAGACAATGTTCAATAGCTGCCTCAGTACTTAACAGTGTGTAGGAAGTTGTTTGATAAAGTGGGCAAAGCTTATACTTGGGCCAGAAGTCAGAATATAGGAAACTACATGAAAACATGAATAATTCAGTGAAAATGACTGTAAACAGATGAGAACTTGTTTTAGAACAGCTGAAAGAGATCCTCCAAGTCAGTTCTTAGTGTAGAAAAGGTAGCTAAATCCGGAAAATCCTTAATTCCAGTTAAGATCACATGAAACACTGTATGAGTCCTATATTCTTTACTTAAAGGAGACTAGAGTGGTAAATGTGTGTTATACAAGGCAGAATACCATTGAAATAGAGAAAGAAACACGTTTGGCAGCTTTGGAAAGCCTTACACTTCACTGAAATGTAGTACTACACTCTATAACACAGTTGAGAGACAATGTTCAATAGCTGCCTCAGTACTTAACAGTGTGTAGGAAGTTGTTTGATAAAGTGGGAAAAGCTTATACTTGGGCCAGAAGGCAGAATATAGGAAACTACATGAAAACATGATTAATTCAGTGAAAATGACTGTAAACAGATGAGAACTTGTTTAGAACAGCTGAAAGAGAATCTCCAAGTCAGTTCTTAGTGTAGAAAAGGTAGCTAAGATAAGGAAAATCCTTAATTCCAGTTAAGATCACATGAAACACTGTATGAATCCTATATTCTTTACTTAAAGGAGACTAGAGTGGTAAATGTGTGTTATACAAGGCAGAATACCATTGAAATAGAGAAAGAAACACGTTGGGCAGCTTTGGAAAGCCTTACACTTCACTGAAATGTAGTACTACACTCTATAACACAGTTCAGAGACAATGTTCCCGAGCTGCCTCAGTTCATAACAGTGTGTAGGAAGTTGTTTGATAAAGTGGGCAAAGCTTATACTTGGGCCAGAAGGCAGAATATAGGAAACTACATGAAAACATGAATAATTCAGTGAAAATGACTGTAAACAGATGAGAACTTGTTTAGAACAGCTGAAAGAGAATCTCCAAGTCAGTTCTTAGTGTAGAAAAGGTAGGTAAGATAAGGGAAATACTTAATTCCAGTGAAGATCACATGAAACACTATGAATCCTATATTCTTTACTTAAAGGAGACTAGAGTGGTAAATGTGTGTTATACAAGGCAGAATACCATTGAAATACAGAAAGAAACACGTTCGGCAGCTTTGGAAAGCCTTACACTTCACTGAAATGTAGTACTACACTCTATAACACAGTTGAGAGAAAATGTTCAATAGCTGCCTCAGTACTTAACAGTGTGTAGGAAGTTGTTTGATAAAGTGGGCAAAGCTTATACTTGGGCCAGAAGGCAGAATATAGGAAACTACATGAAAACATGATTAATTCAGTGAAAATGACTGTAAACAGATGTGAACTTGTTTAGAACAGCTGAAAGAGATTCTCCAAGTCAGTTCTTAGTGTAGAAAAGGTAGCTAAGATCCGGGAAATCCTTAATTCCAGTTAAGATCACATGAAACACTGTATGAATCCTATATTCTTTACTTAAAGGAGACTAGAGTGGTAAATGTGTGTTATACAAGGCAGAATACCACTGAAATAGAGAAAGAAACATGTTCGGCAGCTTTGGAAAGCCTTACACTTCACTGAAATGTAGTACTACACTCTATAACACAGTTGAGAGACAATGTTCAATAGCTGCCTCAGTACTTAACAGTGTGTAGGAAGTTTTTTGATAAAGTGGGCAAAGCTTATACTTGGGCCAGAAGGCAGAATATAGGAAACTACATGAAAACATGATTAATTCAGTGAAAATGACTGTAAACAGATGAGAACTTGTTTAGAACAGCTGAAAGAGAATCTCCAAGTCAGTTCTTAGTGTAGAAAAGGTAGCTAAGATAAGGAAAATCCTTAATTCCAGTTAAGATCACATGAAACACTGTATGAATCCTATATTCTTTACTTAAAGGAGACTAGAGTGGTAAATGTGTGTTATACAAGGCAGAATACCATTGAAATAGAGAAAGAAACACGTTGGGCAGCTTTGGAAAGCCTTACACTTCACTGAAATGTAGTACTACACTCTATAACACAGTTGAGAGACAATGTTCCCGAGCTACCTCAGTTCATAACAGTGTGTAGGAAGTTGTTTGATAAAGTGGGCAAAGCTTATACTTGGGCCAGAAGGCAGAATATAGGAAATTACATGAAAACATGAATAATTCAGTGAAAATGACTGTAAACAGATGAGAACTTGTTTAGAACAGCTGAAAGAGAATCTCCAAGTCAGTTCTTAGTGTAGAAAAGGTAGGTAAGATAAGGGAAATACTTAATTCCAGTGAAGATCACATGAAACACTATGAATCCTATATTCTTTACTTAAAGGAGACTAGAGTGGTAAATGTGTGTTATACATGGCAGAATACCATTGAAATAGAGAAAGAAACACGTTGGGCAGCTTTGGAAAGCCTTACACTTCACTGAAATGTAGTACTACACTCTATAACACAGTTGAGAGACAATGTTCCCGAGCTGCCTCAGTTCATAACAGTGTGTAGGAAGTTGTTTGATAAAGTGGGCAAAGCTTATACTTGGGCCAGAAGGCAGAATATAGGAAACTACATGAAAACATAAATAATTCAGTGAAAATGACTGTAAACAGATGAGAACTTGTTTAGAACAGCTGAAAGAGAATC
Organism: Pipistrellus hanaki; assembly: GCF_964339955.1. NCBI lineage: Eukaryota > Metazoa > Chordata > Mammalia > Chiroptera > Vespertilionidae > Pipistrellus > Pipistrellus hanaki. The sequence continues at coordinate 627,131 of NW_028182298.1, read as the reverse complement.
TCCAAGTCAGTTCTTAGTGTAGAAAAGGTAGGTAAGATAAGGGAAATACTTAATTCCAGTGAAGATCACATGAAACACTATGAATCCTATATTCTTTACTTAAAGGAGACTAGAGTGGTAAATGTGTGTTATACAAGGCAGAATACCATTGAAATAGAGAAAGAAACACGTTCGGCAGCTTTGGAAAGCCTTACACTTCACTGAAATGTAGTACTACACTCTATAACACAGTTGAGAGAAAATGTTCAATAGCTGCCTCAGTACTTAACAGTGTGTAGGAAGTTGTTTGATAAAGTGGGCAAAGCTTATACTTGGGCCAGAAGGCAGAATATAGGAAACGACATGAAAACATGATTAATTCAGTGAAAATGACTGTAAACAGATGTGAACTTGTTTAGAACAGCTGAAAGAGATTCTCCACGTCAGTTCTTAGTGTAGAAAAGGTAGCTAAGATCCGGGAAATCCTTAATTCGAGTTAAGATAACATCAAACACTCTATGAATCCTATATTTTTTACTTAAAGGAGACTAGAGTGGTAAATGTGTGTTATACAAGGCAGAATACCACTGAAATAGAGAAAGAAACACGTTGGGCAGCTTTGGAAAGCCTTACACTTCACTGAAATGTAGTAGTACATTCTATAACACAGTTGAGAGACAATGTTCAATAGCTGCCTCAGTACTTAACAGTGTGTGGGAAGTTGTTTGATAAAGTGGGCAAAGCTGATACTTGGACCAGAAGGCAGAATATAGGAAACTACATGAAAACATGAATAATGCAGTGAAAATGACTGTAAACAGATGAGAACTTGTTTTAGAACAGCTGAAAGAGATCCTCCAAGTCAGTTCTTAGTGTAGAAAAGGTAGCTAAATCCGGAAAATCCTTAATTCCAGTTAAGATCACATGAAACACTGTATGAATCCTATATTCTTTAATTAAAGGAGACTACAGTGGTAAATGTGTGTTATACAAGGCAGAATACCATTGAAATAGAGAAAGAAACACGTTCCGCAGGTTTGGAAAGCCTTACACTTCACTGAAATGTAGTACTACACTGTATAACACAGTTGAGAGACAACGTTCCCGAGCTGCCTCAGTTCATAACAGTGTGTAGGAAGGTGTTTGATAAAGAAGGCAAAGCTTATACTTGGGCCAGAAGGCAGAATATAGGAAACTACATGAAAACATGAATAATTCATTGAAAATGACTGTAAAGAGATGAGAACTTGTCTAGAACAGCTGAAAGAGAATCTCCAAGTCAGTTCTTATTGTAGAAAAGGTAGCTAAGATAAGGGAAATCCTTAATTCCAGTTAAGATCACATGAAACACTGTATGAATCCTATATTCTTTACTTAAAGGAGACTAGAGTGGTAAATGTGTGTTATACAAGGCAGAATACCATTGAAATAGAGAAAGAAACACGTTCGGCAGCTTTGGAAAGCCTTACACTTCACTGAAATGTAGTACTACACTCTATAACACAGTTGAGAGACAATGTTCAATAGCTGCCTCAGTACTTAACAGTGTGTAGGAAGTTGTTTGATAAAGTGGGCAAAGCTTACACTTGGGCCAGAAGGCAGAATATAGGAAACTACATGAAAACATGATTAATTCAGTGAAAATGACTGTAAACAGATGTGAACTTCTTTAGAACAGCTGAAAGAGATTCTCCAAGTCAGTTCTTAGTGTAGAAAAGGTAGGTAAGATAAGGGAAATACTTAATTCGAGTTAAGATCACATGAAACACTGTATGAATTCTATATTCTTTACTTAAAGGAGACTACAGTGGTAAATGTGTGTTATACAAGGCAGAATACCATTGAAATAGAGAAAGAAACACGTTCGGCAGCTTTGGAAAGCCTTAGACTTCACTGAAATGTAGTACTACACTCTATAACACAGTTGAGAGACAATGTTCAATAGCTGACTCAGTACTTAACAGTGTGTAGGAAGTTGTTTGATAAAGTGGGCAAAGCTTATACTTGGGCCAGAAGGCAGAATATAGGAAACTACATGAAAACATGAATAATTCAGTAAAAATGACTGTAAACAGATGAGAACTTGTTTAGAACAGCTGAAAGAGAATCTCCAAGTCAGTTCTTAGTGTAGAAAAGATAGCTAAGATAAGGAAAATCCTTAATTCCAGTTAAGATCACATGAAACACTGTATGAATCCTATATTCTTTACTTAAAGGAGTCTAGAGTGGTAAATGTGTGTTATACAAGGCAGAATACCATTGAAATAGAGAAAGAAACACGTTCGGCAGCTTTGGAAAGCCTTACACTTCACTGAAATGTAGTACTACACTCTATAACACAGTTGAGAGACAATGTTCCCGAGCTGCCTCAGTTCATAACAGTGTGTAGGAAGTTGTTTGATAAAGTGGGCAAAGCTTATACTTGTGCCAGAAGGCAGAATATAGGAAACTACATGAAAACATGAATAATTCAGTGAAAATGACTGTAAACAGATGAGAACTTGTTTACAACAGCTGAAAGAGAATCTCCAAGTCAGTTCTTAGTGTAGAAAAGGTAGGTAAGATAAGGGAAATACTTAATTCCAGTGAAGATCACATGAAACACTATGAATCCTATATTCTTTACTTAAAGGAGACTAGAGTGGTAAATGTGTGTTATACAAGGCAGAATACCATTGAAATAGAGAAAGAAACACGTTCGGCAGCTTTGGAAAGCCTTACACTTCACTGAAATGTAGTACTACACTCTATAACACAGTTGAGAGACAATGTTCCCGAGCTGCCTCAGTTCATAACAGTGTGTAGGAAGGTGTTTGATAAAGAGGGCAAAGCTTATACTTGGGCCAGAAGGCAGAATATAGGAAACTACATGAAAACATTAATAATTCAGTGAAAATGACTGTAAACAGATGAGAACTTGTCTAGAACAGCTGAAAGAGAATCTCCAAGTCAGTTCTTATTGTAGAAAAGGTATCTAAGATAAGGGAAATCCTTAATTCCAGTTAAGATCACATGAAACACTGTATGAATCCTATATTCTTTACTTAAAGGAGACTAGAGTGGTAAATGTGTGTTATATAAGGCAGAATACCACTGAAATAGAGAAAGAAACACGTTCGGCAGCTTTGGAAAGCCTTACACTTCACTGAAATGTAGTACTACACTCTATAACACAGTTGAGAGACAATGTTCAATAGCTGACTCAGTACTTAACAGTGTGTAGGAAGTTGTTTGATAAAGTGGGCAAAGCTTATACTTGGGCCAGAAGGCAGAATATAGGAAACTACATGAAAACATGAATAATTCAGTGAAAATGACTGTAAACGGATGAGAACTTGTCTAGAACAGCTGAAAGAGAATCTCCAAGTCAGTTCTTATTGTAGAAAAGGTAGCTAAGATAAGGGAAATCCTTAATTCCAGTTAAGATCACATGAAACACTGTATGAATCCTATATTCTTTACTTAAAGGAGACTAGAGTGGTAAATGTGTGTTATACAAGGCAGAATACCACTGAAATAGAGAAAGAAAGACGTTCGGCAGCTTTGGAAAGCCTTACACTTCACTGAAATGTAGTACTACACTCTATAACACAGTTGAGAGACAATGTTCCCAAGCTGCCTCAGTTCATAACAGTGTGTAGGAAGGTGTTTGATAAAGAGGGCAAAGCTTATACTTGGTCCAGAAGGCCGAATATAGGAAACTACATGAGAACATGAATAATTCAGTGAAAATGACTGTAAACAGATGAGAACTGGTTTAGAACAGCTGAAAGAGAATCTCCAAGTCAGTTCTTAGTGTAGAAAAGGTAGCTAAGATAAGGGAAATACTTAATTCCAGTGAAGATCACATGAAACACTATGAATCCTATATTCTTTACTTAAAGGAGACTAGAGTGGTAAATGTGTGTTATACAAGGCAGAATACCATTGAAATAGAGAAAGAAACACGTTTGGCAGCTTTGGAAAGCCTTACACTTCACTGAAATGTAGTACTACACTCTATAACACAGTTGAGAGAAAATGTTCAATAGCTGCCTCAGTACTTAACAGTGTGTAGGAAGTTGTTTGATAAAGTGGGCAAAGCTTATACTTGGGCCAGAAGGCAGAATATAGGAAACTACATGAAAACATGATTAATTCAGTGAAAATGACTGTAAACAGATGTGAACTTGTTTAGAACAGCTGAAAGAGATTCTCCAAGTCAGTTCTTAGTGTAGAAAAGGTAGCTAAGATCCGGGAAATCCTTAATTCCAGTTAAGATCACATGAAACACTGTATGAATCCTATATTCTTTACTTAAAGGAGACTAGAGTGGTAAATGTGTGTTATACAAGGCAGAATACCACTGAAATAGAGAAAGAAACACGTTCGGCAGCTTTGGAAAGCCTTACACTTCACTGAAATGTAGTACTACACTCTATAACACAGTTGAGAGACAATGTTCCCAAGCTGCCTCAGTTCATAACAGTGTGTAGGAAGGTGTTTGATAAAGAGGGCAAAGCTTATACTTGGGCCAGAAGGCAGAATATAGGAAACTACATGAAAACATGAATAATTCAGTGAAAATGACTGTAAACAGATGAGAACTGGTTTAGAACAGCTGAAAAAGAATCTCCAAGTCAGTTCTTAGTGTAGAAAAGGTAGGTAAGATAAGGGAAATACTTAATTCCAGTTAAGATCACATGAAACACTGTATGAATCCTATATTCTTTACTTAAAGGAGACTAGAGTGGTAAATGTGTGTTATACAAGGCAGAATACCATTGAAATAGAGAAAGAAACACGTTCGGCAGCTTTGGAAAGCCTTACACTTCACTGAAATGTAGTACTACACTCTATAACACAGTTGAGAGACAATGTTCCCGAGCTGCCTCAGTTCATAACAGTGTGTAGGAAGTTGTTTGATAAAGTGGGCAAAGCTTATACTTGGGCCAGAAGGCAGAATATAGGAAACTACATGAAAACATGAATAATTCAGTGAAAATGACTGTAAACAGATGAGAACTTGTTTTAGAACAGCTGAAAGAGATCCTCCAAGTCAGTTCTTAGTGTAGAAAAGGTAGCTAAATCCGGAAAATCCTTAATTCCAGTTAAGATCACATGAAACACTGTATGAGTCCTATATTCTTTACTTAAAGGAGACTAGAGTGGTAAATGTGTGTTATACAAGGCAGAATACCATTGAAATAGAGAAAGAAACACGTTTGGCAGCTTTGGAAAGCCTTACACTTCACTGAAATGTAGTACTACACTCTATAACACAGTTGAGAGACAATGTTCAATAGCTGCCTCAGTACTTAACAGTGTGTAGGAAGTTGTTTGATAAAGTGGGCAAAGCTTATACTTGGGCCAGAAGGCAGAATATAGGAAACTACATGAAAACATGATTAATTCAGTGAAAATGACTGTAAACAGATGAGAACTTGTTTAGAACAGCTGAAAGAGAATCTCCAAGTCAGTTCTTAGTGTAGAAAAGGTAGCTAAGATAAGGAAAATCCTTAATTCCAGTTAAGATCACATGAAACACTGTATGAATCCTATATTCTTTACTTAAAGGAGACTAGAGTGGTAAATGTGTGTTATACAAGGCAGAATACCATTGAAATAGAGAAAGAAACACGTTGGGCAGCTTTGGAAAGCCTTACACTTCACTGAAATGTAGTACTACACTCTATAACACAGTTCAGAGACAATGTTCCCGAGCTGCCTCAGTTCATAACAGTGTGTAGGAAGTTGTTTGATAAAGTGGGCAAAGCTTATACTTGGGCCAGAAGGCAGAATATAGGAAACTACATGAAAACATGAATAATTCAGTGAAAATGACTGTAAACAGATGAGAACTTGTTTAGAACAGCTGAAAGAGAATCTCCAAGTCAGTTCTTAGTGTAGAAAAGGTAGGTAAGATAAGGGAAATACTTAATTCCAGTGAAGATCACATGAAACACTATGAATCCTATATTCTTTACTTAAAGGAGACTAGAGTGGTAAATGTGTGTTATACAAGGCAGAATACCATTGAAATACAGAAAGAAACACGTTCGGCAGCTTTGGAAAGCCTTACACTTCACTGAAATGTAGTACTACACTCTATAACACAGTTGAGAGAAAATGTTCAATAGCTGCCTCAGTACTTAACAGTGTGTAGGAAGTTGTTTGATAAAGTGGGCAAAGCTTATACTTGGGCCAGAAGGCAGAATATAGGAAACTACATGAAAACATGATTAATTCAGTGAAAATGACTGTAAACAGATGTGAACTTGTTTAGAACAGCTGAAAGAGATTCTCCAAGTCAGTTCTTAGTGTAGAAAAGGTAGCTAAGATCCGGGAAATCCTTAATTCCAGTTAAGATCACATGAAACACTGTATGAATCCTATATTCTTTACTTAAAGGAGACTAGAGTGGTAAATGTGTGTTATACAAGGCAGAATACCACTGAAATAGAGAAAGAAACACGTTCGGCAGCTTTGGAAAGCCTTACACTTCACTGAAATGTAGTACTACACTCTATAACACAGTTGAGAGACAATGTTCCCAAGCTGCCTCAGTTCATAACAGTGTGTAGGAAGGTGTTTGATAAAGAGGGCAAAGCTTATACTTGGGCCAGAAGGCAGAATATAGGAAACTACATGAAAACATGATTAATTCAGTGAAAATGACTGTAAACAGATGAGAACTTGTTTAGAACAGCTGAAAGAGAATCTCCAAGTCAGTTCTTAGTGTAGAAAAGGTAGCTAAGATAAGGAAAATCCTTAATTCCAGTTAAGATCACATGAAACACTGTATGAATCCTATATTCTTTACTTAAAGGAGACTAGAGTGGTAAATGTGTGTTATACAAGGCAGAATACCATTGAAATAGAGAAAGAAACACGTTGGGCAGCTTTGGAAAGCCTTACACTTCACTGAAATGTAGTACTACACTCTATAACACAGTTGAGAGACAATGTTCCCGAGCTGCCTCAGTTCATAACAGTGTGTAGGAAGTTGTTTGATAAAGTGGGCAAAGCTTATACTTGGGCCAGAAGGCAGAATATAGGAAACTACATGAAAACATGAATAATTCAGTTAAAATGACTGTAAACAGATGAGAACTTGTTTAGAACAGCTGAAAGAGAATCTCCAAGTCAGTTCTTAGTGTAGAAAAGGTAGGTAAGATAAGGGAAATACTTAATTCCAGTGAAGATCACATGAAACACTACGAATCCTATATTCTTTACTTAAAGGAGACTAGAGTGGTAAATGTGTGTTATACAAGGCAGAATACCATTGAAATAGAGAAAGAAACACGTTCGGCAGCTTTGGAAAGCCTTACACTTCACTGAAATGTAGTACTACACTCTATAACACAGTTGAGAGAAAATGTTCAATAGCTGCCTCAGTACTTAACAGTGTGTAGGAAGTTGTTTGATAAAGTGGGCAAAGCTTATAATTGGGCCAGAAGGCAGAATATAGGAAACTACATGAAAACATGATTAATTCAGTGAAAATGACTGTAAACAGATGTGAACTTGTTTAGAACAGCTGAAAGAGATTCTCCAAGTCAGTTCTTAGTGTAGAAAAGGTAGCTAAGATCCGGGAAATCCTTAATTCCAGTTTAGATCACATGAAACACTGTATGAATCCTATATTCTTTACTTAAAGGAGACTAGAGTGGTAAATGTGTGTTATACAAGGCAGAATACCACTGAAATAGAGAAAGAAACACGTTCGGCAGCTTTGGAAAGCCTTACACTTCACTGAAATGTAGTACTACACTCTATAACACAGTTGAGAGACAATGTTCCCAAGCTGCCTCAGTTCATAACAGTGTGTAGGAAGGTGTTTGATAAAGAGGGCAAAGCTTATACTTGGGCCAGAAGGCAGAATATAGGAAACTACATGAAAACATGAATAATTCAGTGAAAATGACTGTAAACAGATGAGAACTGGTTTAGAACAGCTGAAAGAGAATCTCCAAGTCAGTTCTTAGTGTAGAAAAGGTAGGTAAGATAAGGGAAATACTTAATTCCAGTTAAGATCACATGAAACACTGTATGAATCCTATATTCTTTACTTAAAGGAGACTAGAGTGGTAAATGTGTGTTATACAAGGCAGAATACCATTGAAATAGAGAAAGAAACACATTCGGCAGCTTTGGAAAGCCTTACACTTCACTGAAATGTAGTACTACACTCTATAACACAGTTGAGAGACAATGTTCCCGAGCTGCCTTAGTTCATAACAGTGTGTAGGAAGTTGTTTCATAAAGTGGGCAAAGCTTATACTTGGGCCAGAAGGCAGAATATAGGAAACTACATGAAAACATGAATAATTCAGTGAAAATGACTGTAAACAGATGAGAACTTGTTTTAGAACAGCTGAAAGAGATCCTCCAAGTCAGTTCTTAGTGTAGAAAAGGTAGCTAAATCCGGAAAATCCTTAATTCCAGTTAAGATCACATGAAACACTGTATGAGTCCTATATTCTTTACTTAAAGGAGACTAGAGTGGTAAATGTGTGTTATACAAGGCAGAATACCATTGAAATAGAGAAAGAAACACGTTTGGCAGCTTTGGAAAGCCTTACACTTCACTGAAATGTAGTACTACACTCTATAACACAGTTGAGAGACAATGTTCAATAGCTGCCTCAGTACTTAACAGTGTGTAGGAAGTTGTTTGATAAAGTGGGAAAAGCTTATACTTGGGCCAGAAGGCAGAATATAGGAAACTACATGAAAACATGATTAATTCAGTGAAAATGACTGTAAACAGATGAGAACTTGTTTAGAACAGCTGAAAGAGAATCTCCAAGTCAGTTCTTAGTGTAGAAAAGGTAGCTAAGATAAGGAAAATCCTTAATTCCAGTTAAGATCACATGAAACACTGTATGAATCCTATATTCTTTACTTAAAGGAGACTAGAGTGGTAAATGTGTGTTATACAAGGCAGAATACCATTGAAATAGAGAAAGAAACACGTTGGGCAGCTTTGGAAAGCCTTACACTTCACTGAAATGTAGTACTACACTCTATAACACAGTTCAGAGACAATGTTCCCGAGCTGCCTCAGTTCATAACAGTGTGTAGGAAGTTGTTTGATAAAGTGGGCAAAGCTTATACTTGGGCCAGAAGGCTGAATATAGGAAACTACATGAAAACATGAATAATTCAGTGAAAATGACTGTAAACAGATGAGAACTTGTTTAGAACAGCTGAAAGAGAATCTCCAAGTCAGTTCTTAGTGTAGAAAAGGTAGGTAAGATAAGGGAAATACTTAATTCCAGTGAAGATCACATGAAACACTATGAATCCTATATTCTTTACTTAAAGGAGACTAGAGTGGTAAATGTGTGTTATACAAGGCAGAATACCATTGAAATACAGAAAGAAACACGTTCGGCAGCTTTGGAAAGCCTTACACTTCACTGAAATGTAGTACTACACTCTATAACACAGTTGAGAGAAAATGTTCAATAGCTGCCTCAGTACTTAACAGTGTGTAGGAAGTTGTTTGATAAAGTGGGCAAAGCTTATACTTGGGCCAGAAGGCAGAATATAGGAAACTACATGAAAACATGATTAATTCAGTGAAAATGACTGTAAACAGATGTGAACTTGTTTAGAACAGCTGAAAGAGATTCTCCAAGTCAGTTCTTAGTGTAGAAAAGGTAGCTAAGATCCGGGAAATCCTTAATTCCAGTTAAGATCACATGAAACACTGTATGAATCCTATATTCTTTACTTAAAGGAGACTAGAGTGGTAAATGTGTGTTATACAAGGCAGAATACCACTGAAATAGAGAAAGAAACATGTTCGGCAGCTTTGGAAAGCCTTACACTTCACTGAAATGTAGTACTACACTCTATAACACAGTTGAGAGACAATGTTCAATAGCTGCCTCAGTACTTAACAGTGTGTAGGAAGTTTTTTGATAAAGTGGGCAAAGCTTATACTTGGGCCAGAAGGCAGAATATAGGAAACTACATGAAAACATGATTAATTCAGTGAAAATGACTGTAAACAGATGAGAACTTGTTTAGAACAGCTGAAAGAGAATCTCCAAGTCAGTTCTTAGTGTAGAAAAGGTAGCTAAGATAAGGAAAATCCTTAATTCCAGTTAAGATCACATGAAACACTGTATGAATCCTATATTCTTTACTTAAAGGAGACTAGAGTGGTAAATGTGTGTTATACAAGGCAGAATACCATTGAAATAGAGAAAGAAACACGTTGGGCAGCTTTGGAAAGCCTTACACTTCACTGAAATGTAGTACTACACTCTATAACACAGTTGAGAGACAATGTTCCCGAGCTACCTCAGTTCATAACAGTGTGTAGGAAGTTGTTTGATAAAGTGGGCAAAGCTTATACTTGGGCCAGAAGGCAGAATATAGGAAATTACATGAAAACATGAATAATTCAGTGAAAATGACTGTAAACAGATGAGAACTTGTTTAGAACAGCTGAAAGAGAATCTCCAAGTCAGTTCTTAGTGTAGAAAAGGTAGGTAAGATAAGGGAAATACTTAATTCCAGTGAAGATCACATGAAACACTATGAATCCTATATTCTTTACTTAAAGGAGACTAGAGTGGTAAATGTGTGTTATACATGGCAGAATACCATTGAAATAGAGAAAGAAACACGTTGGGCAGCTTTGGAAAGCCTTACACTTCACTGAAATGTAGTACTACACTCTATAACACAGTTGAGAGACAATGTTCCCGAGCTGCCTCAGTTCATAACAGTGTGTAGGAAGTTGTTTGATAAAGTGGGCAAAGCTTATACTTGGGCCAGAAGGCAGAATATAGGAAACTACATGAAAACATAAATAATTCAGTGAAAATGACTGTAAACAGATGAGAACTTGTTTAGAACAGCTGAAAGAGAATCTCCAAGTCAGTTCTTAGTGTAGAAAAGGTAGGTAAGATAAGGGAAATACTTAATTCCAGTGAAGATCACATGAAACACTATGAATCCTATATTCTTTACTTAAAGGAGACTAGAGTGGTAAATGTGTGTTATACAAGGCAGAATACCATTGAAATAGAGAAAGAAACACGTTCGGCAGCTTTGGAAAGCCTTACACTTCACTGAAATGTAGTACTACACTCTATAACACAGTTGAGAGAAAATGTTCAATAGCTGCCTCAGTACTTAACAGTGTGTAGGAAGTTGTTTGATAAAGTGGGCAAAGCTTATACTTGGGCCAGAAGGCAGAATATAGGAAACGACATGAAAACATGATTAATTCAGTGAAAATGACTGTAAACAGATGTGAACTTGTTTAGAACAGCTGAAAGAGATTCTCCACGTCAGTTCTTAGTGTAGAAAAGGTAGCTAAGATCCGGGAAATCCTTAATTCGAGTTAAGATAACATCAAACACTCTATGAATCCTATATTTTTTACTTAAAGGAGACTAGAGTGGTAAATGTGTGTTATACAAGGCAGAATACCACTGAAATAGAGAAAGAAACACGTTCGGCAGCTTTGGAAAGCCTTACACTTCACTGAAATGTAGTAGTACATTCTATAACACAGTTGAGAGACAATGTTCAATAGCTGCCTCAGTACTTAACAGTGTGTGGGAAGTTGTTTGATAAAGTGGGCAAAGCTGATACTTGGACCAGAAGGCAGAATATAGGAAACTACATGAAAACATGAATAATGCAGTGAAAATGACTGTAAACAGATGAGAACTTGTTTTAGAACAGCTGAAAGAGATCCTCCAAGTCAGTTCTTAGTGTAGAAAAGGTAGCTAAATCCGGAAAATCCTTAATTCCAGTTAAGATCACATGAAACACTGTATGAATCCTATATTCTTTAATTAAAGGAGACTACAGTGGTAAATGTGTGTTATACAAGGCAGAATACCATTGAAATAGAGAAAGAAACACGTTCCGCAGGTTTGGAAAGCCTTACACTTCACTGAAATGTAGTACTACACTGTATAACACAGTTGAGAGACAACGTTCCCGAGCTGCCTCAGTTCATAACAGTGTGTAGGAAGGTGTTTGATAAAGAAGGCAAAGCTTATACTTGGGCCAGAAGGCAGAATATAGGAAACTACATGAAAACATGAATAATTCATTGAAAATGACTGTAAAGAGATGAGAACTTGTCTAGAACAGCTGAAAGAGAATCTCCAAGTCAGTTCTTATTGTAGAAAAGGTAGCTAAGATAAGGGAAATCCTTAATTCCAGTTAAGATCACATGAAACACTGTATGAATCCTATATTCTTTACTTAAAGGAGACTAGAGTGGTAAATGTGTGTTATACAAGGCAGAATACCACTGAAATAGAGAAAGAAACACGTTCGGCAGCTTTGGAAAGCCTTACACTTCACTGAAATGTAGTACTACACTTTATATAACACAGTTGAGAGACAATGTTCCCTAGCTCCCTCAGTTCATAACAGTGTGTATGAAGTTGTTTGATAAAGTGGGCAAAGCTTATACTTGGGCCAGAAGGCAGAATATAGGAAACTACATGAAAACATGATTAATTCAGTGAAAATGACTGTAAACAGATGAGAACTTGTTTAGAACAGCTGAAAGAGAATCTCCAAGTCAGTTCTTAGTGTAGAAAAGGTAGCTAAGATAAGGAAAATCCTTAATTCCAGTTAAGATCACATGAAACACTGTATGAATCCTATATTCTTTACTTAAAGGAGACTAGAGTGGTAAATGTGTGTTATACAAGGCAGAATACCATTGAAATAGAGAAAGAAACACGTTCGGCAGCTTTGGAAAGCCTTACACTTCACTGAAATGTAGTACTACACTCTATAACACAGTTGAGAGACAATGTTCCCAAGCTGCCTCAGTTCATAACAGTGTGTAGGAAGGTGTTTGATAAAGAGGGCAAAGCTTATACTTGGGCCAGAAGGCAGAATATAGGAAACTACATGAAAACATGAATAATTCAGTGAAAATGACTGTAAACAGATGAGAACTGGTTTAGAACAGCTGAAAGAGATTCTCCAAGTCAGTTCTTAGTGTAGAAAAGGTAGCTAAGATCCGGGAAATCCTTAATTGGAGTTAAGATTACATGAAACACTGTATGAATGCTATATTCTTTACTTAAAGGAGACTACAGTGGTAAATGTGTGTTATACAAGGCAGAATACCATTAAAATAGAGAAAGAAACATGTTCGGCAGCTTTGGAAAGCCTCACACTTCACTGAAATGTAGTACTACATTCTATAACACAGTTGAGAGACAATGTTCAATAGCTGCCTCAGTACTTAACAGTGTGTAGGAAGTTGTTTGATAAAGTGGGCAAAGCTGATACTTGGACCAGAAGGCAGAATATAGGAAACTACATGAAAACATGATTAATTCAGTGAAAATGACTGTAAACAGATGTGAACTTGTTTAGAACAGCTTAAAGAGATTCTCCAAGTCAGTTCTTAGTGTAGAAAAGGTAGCTAAGATCTGGGAAATCCTTAATTCGAGTTAAGATTACATGAAATACTGTATGAATCCTATATTCTTTACTTAAAGGAGACTACAGTGGTAAATGTGTGTTATACAAGGCAGAATACCATTAAAATAGAGAAAGAAACATGTTCGGCAGCTTTGGAAAGCCTTACACTTCACTGAAATGTAGTAGTACATTCTATAACACAGTTGAGAGACAATGTTCAATAGCTGCCTCAGTACTTAACAGTGTGTGGGAAGTTGTTTGATAAAGTGGGCAAAGCTGATACTTGGACCAGAAGGCAGAATATAGGAAACTACATGAAAACATGAATAATGCAGTGAAAATGACTGTAAACAGATGAGAACTTGTTTTAGAACAGCTGAAAGAGATCCTCCAAGTCAGTTCTTAGTGTAGAAAAGGTAGCTAAATCCGGAAAATCCTTAATTCCAGTTAAGATCACATGAAACACTGTATGAATCCTATATTCTTTAATTAAAGGAGACTACAGTGGTAAATGTGTGTTATACAAGGCAGAATACCATTGAAATAGAGAAAGAAACACGTTCCGCAGCTTTGGAAAGCCTTACACTTCACTGAAATGTAGTACTACACTGTATAACACAGTTGAGAGACAACGTTCCCGAGCTGCCTCAGTTCATAACAGTGTGTAGGAAGGTGTTTGATAAAGAAGGCAAAGCTTATACTTGGGCCAGAAGGCAGAATATAGGAAACTACATGAAAACATGAATAATTCATTGAAAATGACTGTAAAGAGATGAGAACTTGTCTAGAACAGCTGAAAGAGAATCTCCAAGTCAGTTCTTATTGTAGAAAAGGTAGCTAAGATAAGGGAAATCCTTAATTCCAGTTAAGATCACATGAAACACTGTATGAATCCTATATTCTTTACTTAAAGGAGACTAGAGTGGTAAATGTGTGTTATACAAGGCAGAATACCACTGAAATAGAGAAAGAAACACGTTCGGCAGCTTTGGAAAGCCTTACACTTCACTGAAATGTAGTACTACACTTTATATAACACAGTTGAGAGACAATGTTCCCTAGCTCCCTCAGTTCATAACAGTGTGTATGAAGTTGTTTGATAAAGTGGGCAAAGCTTATACTTGGGCCAGAAGGCAGAATATAGGAAACTACATGAAAACATGATTAATTCAGTGAAAATGACTGTAAACAGATGAGAACTTGTTTAGAACAGCTGAAAGAGAATCTCCAAGTCAGTTCTTATTGTAGAAAAGGTAGCTAAGATAAGGAAAATCCTTAATTTCAGTTAAGATCACATGAAACACTGTATGAATCCTATATTCTTTACTTAAAGGAGACTAGAGTGGTAAATGTGTGTTATACAAGGCAGAATACCATTGAAATAGAGAAAGAAACACGTTCGGCAGCTTTGGAAAGCCTTACACTTCACTGAAATGTAGTACTACACTCTATAACACAGTTGAGAGACAATGTTCCCGAGCTGCCTCAGTTCATAACAGTGTGTAGGAAGTTGTTTGATAAAGTGGGCAAAGCTTATACTTGGGCCAGAAGGCAGAATATAGGAAACTACATGAAAACATGAATAATTCAGTGAAAATGACTGTAAACAGATGAGAACTTGTTTAGAACAGCTGAAAGAGAATCTCCAAGTCAGTTCTTAGTGTAGAAAAGGTAGGTAAGATAAGGGAAATACTTAATTCCAGTGAAGATCACATGAAACACTATGAATCCTATATTCTTTACTTAAAGGAGACTAGAGTGGTAAATGTGTGTTATACAAGGCAGAATACCATTGAAATAGAGAAAGAAACACGTTCGGCAGCTTTGGAAAGCCTTACACTTCACTGAAATGTAGTACTACACTCTATAACACAGTTGAGAGACAATGTTCAATAGCTGCCTCAGTACTTAACAGTGTGTAGGAAGTTGTTTGATAAAGTGGGCAAAGCTTATACTTGGGCCAGAAGGCAGAATATAGGAAACTACATGAAAACATGATTAATTCAGTGAAAATGACTGTAAACAGATGAGAACTTGTTTAGAACAGCTGAAAGAGAATCTCCAAGTCAGTTCTTAGTGTAGAAATGGTAGCTAAGATAAGGAAAATCCTTAATTCCAGTTAAGATCACATGAAACACTGTATGAATCCTATATTCTTTACTTAAAGGAGACTAGAGTGGTAAATGTGTGTTATACAAGGCAGAATACCATTGAAATAGAGAAAGAAACACGTTGGGCAGCTTTGGAAAGCCTTACACTTCACTGAAATGTAGTACTACACTCTATAACACAGTTGAGAGACAATGTTCCCGAGCTGCCTCAGTTCATAACAGTGTGTAGGAAGTTGTTTGATAAAGTGGGCAAAGCTTATACTTGGGCCAGAAGGCAGAATATAGGAAATTACATGAAAACATGAATAATTCAGTGAAAATGACTGTAAACAGATGAGAACTTGTTTAGAACAGCTGAAAGAGAATCTCCAAGTCAGTTCTTAGTGTAGAAAAGGTAGGTAAGATAAGGGAAATACTTAATTCCAGTGAAGATCACATGAAACACTATGAATCCTATATTCTTTACTTAAAGGAGACTAGAGTGGTAAATGTGTGTTATACATGGCAGAATACCATTGAAATAGAGAAAGAAACACGTTGGGCAGCTTTGGAAAGCCTTACACTTCACTGAAATGTAGTACTACACTCTATAACACAGTTGAGAGACAATGTTCCCGAGCTGCCTCAGTTCATAACAGTGTGTAGGAAGTTGTTTGATAAAGTGGGCAAAGCTTATACTTGGGCCAGAAGGCAGAATATAGGAAACTACATGAAAACATAAATAATTCAGTGAAAATGACTGTAAACAGATGAGAACTTGTTTAGAACAGCTGAAAGAGAATCTCCAAGTCAGTTCTTAGTGTAGAAAAGGTAGCTAAGATAAGGAAAATCCTTAATTTCAGTTAAGATCACATGAAACACTGTATGAATCCTATATTCTTTACTTAAAGGAGACTAGAGTGGTAAATGTGTGTTATACAAGGCAGAATACCATTGAAATAGAGAAAGAAACACGTTCGGCAGCTTTGGAAAGCCTTACACTTCACTGAAATGTAGTACTACACTCTATAACACAGTTGAGAGACAATGTTCCCGAGCTGCCTCAGTTCATAACAGTGTGTAGGAAGTTGTTTGATAAAGTGGGCAAAGCTTATACTTGGGCCAGAAGGCAGAATATAGGAAACTACATGAAAACATGAATAATTCAGTGAAAATGACTGTAAACAGATGAGAACTTGTTTAGAACAGCTGAAAGAGAATCTCCAAGTCAGTTCTTAGTGTAGAAAAGGTAGGTAAGATAAGGGAAATACTTAATTCCAGTGAAGATCACATGAAACACTATGAATCCTATATTCTTTACTTAAAGGAGACTAGAGTGGTAAATGTGTGTTATACAAGGCAGAATACCATTGAAATAGAGAAAGAAACACGTTCGGCAGCTTTGGAAAGCCTTACACTTCACTGAAATGTAGTACTACACTCTATAACACAGTTGAGAGACAATGTTCAATAGCTGCCTCAGTACTTAACAGTGTGTAGGAAGTTGTTTGATAAAGTGGGCAAAGCTTATACTTGGGCCAGAAGGCAGAATATAGGAAACTACATGAAAACATGATTAATTCAGTGAAAATGACTGTAAACAGATGAGAACTTGTTTAGAACAGCTGAAAGAGAATCTCCAAGTCAGTTCTTAGTGTAGAAATGGTAGCTAAGATAAGGAAAATCCTTAATTCCAGTTAAGATCACATGAAACACTGTATGAATCCTATATTCTTTACTTAAAGGAGACTAGAGTGGTAAATGTGTGTTATACAAGGCAGAATACCATTGAAATAGAGAAAGAAACACGTTGGGCAGCTTTGGAAAGCCTTACACTTCACTGAAATGTAGTACTACACTCTATAACACAGTTGAGAGACAATGTTCCCGAGCTGCCTCAGTTCATAACAGTGTGTAGGAAGTTGTTTGATAAAGTGGGCAAAGCTTATACTTGGGCCAGAAGGCAGAATATAGGAAATTACATGAAAACATGAATAATTCAGTGAAAATGACTGTAAACAGATGAGAACTTGTTTAGAACAGCTGAAAGAGAATCTCCAAGTCAGTTCTTAGTGTAGAAAAGGTAGGTAAGATAAGGGAAATACTTAATTCCAGTGAAGATCACATGAAACACTATGAATCCTATATTCTTTACTTAAAGGAGACTAGAGTGGTAAATGTGTGTTATACATGGCAGAATACCATTGAAATAGAGAAAGAAACACGTTGGGCAGCTTTGGAAAGCCTTACACTTCACTGAAATGTAGTACTACACTCTATAACACAGTTGAGAGACAATGTTCCCGAGCTGCCTCAGTTCATAACAGTGTGTAGGAAGTTGTTTGATAAAGTGGGCAAAGCTTATACTTGGGCCAGAAGGCAGAATATAGGAAACTACATGAAAACATAAATAATTCAGTGAAAATGACTGTAAACAGATGAGAACTTGTTTAGAACAGCTGAAAGAGAATCTCCAAGTCAGTTCTTAGTGTAGAAAAGGTAGGTAAGATAAGGGAAATACTTAATTCCAGTGAAGATCACATGAAACACTATGAATCCTATATTCTTTACTTAAAGGAGACTAGAGTGGTAAATGTGTGTTATACAAGGCAGAATACCATTGAAATAGAGAAAGAAACACGTTCGGCAGCTTTGGAAAGCCTTACACTTCACTGAAATGTAGTACTACACTCTATAACACAGTTGAGAGAAAATGTTCAATAGCTGCCTCAGTACTTAACAGTGTGTAGGAAGTTGTTTGATAAAGTGGGCAAAGCTTATACTTGGGCCAGAAGGCAGAATATAGGAAACGACATGAAAACATGATTAATTCAGTGAAAATGACTGTAAACGGATGAGAACTTGTCTAGAACAGCTGAAAGAGAATCTCCAAGTCAGTTCTTAGTGTAGAAATGGTAGCTAAGATAAGGAAAATCCTTAATTCCAGTTAAGATCACATGAAACACTGTATGAATCCTATATTCTTTACTTAAAGGAGACTAGAGTGGTAAATGTGTGTTATACAAGGCAGAATACCATTGAAATAGAGAAAGAAACACGTTCGGCAGCTTTGGAAAGCCTTACACTTCACTGAAATGTAGTACTACACTCTATAACACAGTTGAGAGACAATGTTCCCGAGCTGCCTCAGTTCATAACAGTGTGTAGGAAGTTGTTTGATAAAGTGGGCAAAGCTTATACTTGGGCCAGAAGGCAGAATATAGGAAATTACATGAAAACATGAATAATTCAGTGAAAATGACTGTAAACAGATGAGAACTTGTTTAGAACAGCTGAAAGAGAATCTCCAAGTCAGTTCTTAGTGTAGAAAAGGTAGGTAAGATAAGGGAAATACTTAATTCCAGTGAAGATCACATGAAACACTGTATGAATCCTATATTCTTTACTTAAAGGAGACTAGAGTGGTAAATGTGTGTTATACAAGGCAGAATACCATTGAAATAGAGAAAGAAACACGTTGGGCAGCTTTGGAAAGCCTTACACTTCACTGAAATGTAGTACTACACTCTATAACACAGTTGAGAGACAATGTTCCCGAGCTGCCTCAGTACTTAACAGTGTGTAGGAAGTTGTTTGATAAAGTGGGCAAAGCTTATACTTGGGCCAGAAGGCAGAATATAGGAAACTACATGAAAACATGATTAATTCAGTGAAAATGACTGTAAACAGATGAGAACTTGTTTAGAACAGCTGAAAGAGAATCTCCAAGTCAGTTCTTAGTGTAGAAATGGTAGCTAAGATAAGGAAAATCCTTAATTCCAGTTAAGATCACATGAAACACTGTATGAATCCTATATTCTTTACTTAAAGGAGACTAGAGTGGTAAATGTGTGTTATACAAGGCAGAATACCATTGAAATAGAGAAAGAAACACGTTGGGCAGCTTTGGAAAGCCTTACACTTCACTGAAATGTACTACTACACTCTATAACACAGTTGAGAGACAATGTTCCCGAGCTGCCTCAGTTCATAACAGTGTGTAGGAAGTTGTTTGATAAAGTGGGCAAAGCTTATACTTGGGCCAGAAGGCAGAATATAGGAAAGTACATGAAAACATAAATAATTCAGTGAAAATGACTGTAAACAGATGAGAACTTGTTTAGAACAGCTGAAAGAGAATCTCCAAGTCAGTTCTTAGTGTAGAAAAGGTAGGTAAGATAAGGGAAATACTTAATTCCAGTGAAGATCACATGAAACACTATGAATCCTATATTCTTTACTTAAAGGAGACTAGAGTGGTAAATGTGTGTTATACAAGGCAGAATACCACTGAAATAGAGAAAGAAACACGTTCGGCAGCTTTGGAAAGCCTTACACTTCACTGAAATGTAGTACTACACTCTATAACACAGTTGAGAGACAATGTTCCCAAGCTGCCTCAGTTCATAACAGTGTGTAGGAAGGTGTTTGATAAAGAGGGCAAAGCTTATACTTGGGCCAGAAGGCAGAATATAGGAAACTACATGAAAACATGAATAATTCAGTGAAAATGACTGTAAACAGATGAGAACTGGTTTAGAACAGCTGAAAGAGATTCTCCAAGTCAGTTCTTAGTGTAGAAAAGGTAGCTAAGATATGGGAAATCCTTAATTCGAGTTAAGATTACATGAAATACTGTATGAATCCTATATTTTTACTTAAAGGAGACTGCAGTGGTAAATGTGTGTTATACAAGGCAGAATACCATTAAAATAGAGAAAGAAACATGTTCGGCAGCTTTGGAAAGCCTTACACTTCACTGAAATGTAGTAGTACATTCTATAACACAGTTGAGAGACAATGTTCAATAGCTGCCTCAGTACTTAACAGTGTGTGGGAAGTTGTTTGATAAAGTGGGCAAAGCTGATACTTGGACCAGAAGGCAGAATATAGGAAACTACATGAAAACATGAATAATGCAGTGAAAATGACTGTAAACAGATGAGAACTTGTTTTAGAACAGCTGAAAGAGATCCTCCAAGTCAGTTCTTAGTGTAGAAAAGGTAGCTAAATCCGGAAAATCCTTAATTCCAGTTAAGATCACATGAAACACTGTATGAATCCTATATTCTTTAATTAAAGGAGACTACAGTGGTAAATGTGTGTTATACAAGGCAGAATACCATTGAAATAGAGAAAGAAACACGTTCCGCAGCTTTGGAAAGCCTTACACTTCACTGAAATGTAGTACTACACTGTATAACACAGTTGAGAGACAACGTTCCCGAGCTGCCTCAGTTCATAACAGTGTGTAGGAAGGTGTTTGATAAAGAAGGCAAAGCTGATACTTGGACCAGAAGGCAGAATATAGAAAACTACATGAAAACATGAATAATTCAGTGAAAATGACTGTAAACAGATGTGAACTTGTTTAGAACAGCTGAAAGAGATTCTCCAAGTCAGTTCTTAGTGTAGAAAAGGTAGCTAAGATCTGGGAAATCCTTAATTCGAGTTAAGATTAAATGAAACACTGTATGAATCCTATATTCTTTACTTAAAGGAGACTACAGTGGTAAATGTGTGTTATAAAAGGCAGAATACCATTAAAATAGAGAAAGAAACATGTTCGGCAGCTTTGGAAAGCCTTACACTTCACTGAAATGTAGTACTACATTCTATAACACAGTTGAGAGACAATGTTCAATAGCTGCCTCAGTACTTAACAGTGTGTGGGAAGTTGTTTGATAAAGTGGGCAAAGCTGATACTTGGACCAGAAGGCAGAATATAGGAAACTACATGAAAACATGAATAATTCAGTGAAAATGACTGTAAACAGATGAGAACTTGTTTTAGAACAGCTGAAAGAGATCCTCCAATTCAGTTCTTAGTGTAGAAAAGGTAGCGAAATCCGGAAAATCCTTAATTCCAGTTAAGATCACAGGAAACACTGTATGAATCCTATATTCTTTAATTAAAGGAGACTACAGTGGTAAATGTGTGTTATACAAGGCAGAATACCATTGAAATAGAGAAAGAAACATGTTCCGCAGCTTCGGAAAGCCTTACACTTCACTGAAATGTAGTACTACACTGTATAACACAGTTGAGAGACAACGTTCCCGAGCTGCCTCAGTTCATAACAGTGTGTAGGAAGGTGTTTGATAAAGAGGGCAAAGCTTATACTTGGGCCAGAAGGCAGAATATAGGAAACTACATGAAAACATGAATAATTCAGTGAAAATGACTGTAAACAGATGAGAACTGGTTTAGAACAGCTGAAAGAGAATCTCCAAGTCAGTTCTTAGTGTAGAAAAGGTAGGTAAGATAAGGGAAATACTTAATTCCAGTTAAGATCACATGAAACACTGTATCAATCCTATATTCTTTACTTAAAGGAGACTAGAGTGGTAAATGTGTGTTATACAAGGCAGAATACCATTGAAATAGAGAAAGAAACACGTTCGGCAGCTTTGGAAAGCCTTACACTTCACTGAAATGTAGTACTACACTCTATAACACAGTTGAGAGACAATGTTCAATAGCTGCCTCAGTACTTAACAGTGTGTAGGAAGTTGTTTGATAAAGTGGGCAAAGCTTATACTTGGGCCAGAAGGCAGAATATAGGAAACTACATGAAAACATGATTAATTCAGTGAAAATGACTGTAAACAGATGTGAACTTGTTTGGAACAGCTGAAAGAGATTCTCCAAATCAGTTCTTAGTGGAGAAAAGGTAGCTAAGATCCGGGAAATCCTTAATTCAAGTTAAGATTACATGAAACACTGTATGAATCCTATATTCTTTACTTAAAGGAGACTACAGTGGTAAATGTGTGTTATACAAGGCAGAATACCATTAAAATAGAGAAAGAAACATGTTCGGCAGCTTTGGAATGCCTTACACTTCACTGAAATGTAGTACTACATTCTATAACACAGTTGAGAGACAATGTTCAATAGCTGCCTCAGTACTTAACAGTGTGTAGGAAGTTGTTTGATAAAGTGGGCAAAGCTGATACTTGGACCAGAAGGCAGAATATAGGAAACTACATGAAAACATGATTAATTCAGTGAAAATGACTGTAAACAGTTGTGAACTTGTTTAGAACAGCTGAAAGAGATTTTCCAAGTCAGTTCTTAGTGTAGAAAAAGTAGCTAAGATCCGGGAAATCCTTAATTCGAGTTAAGATTACATGAAACACTGTATGAATCTTATATTCTTTACTTAAAGGAGACTAGAGTGGTAAATGTGTGTTATACAAGGCAGAATACCATTGAAATAGAGAAAGAAACACGTTCGGCAGCTTTGGAAAGCCTTACACTTCACTGAAATGTAGTACTACACTCTATAACACAGTTGAGAGACAATGTTCCCGAGCTGCCTCAGTTCATAACAGTGTGTAGGAAGGTGTTTGATAAAGAAGGCAAAGCTTATACTTGGGCCAGAAGGCAGAATATAGGAAACTACATGAAAACATGAATAATTCAGTGAAAATGACTGTAAACAAATGAGAACTTGTCTAGAACAGCTGAAAGAGAATCTCCAAGTCAGTTCTTATTGTTGAAAAGGTAGCTAAGATAAGGGAAATCCTTAATTCCAGTTAAGATCACATGAAACACTGTATGAATCCTATATTCTTTACTTAAAGGAGACTAGAGTGGTAAATGTGTGTTATACAAGGCAGAATACCACTGAAATAGAGAAAGAAACACGTTCGGCAGCTTTGGAAAGCCTTACACTTCACTGAAATGTAGTACTACACTCTATAACACAGTTGAGAGACAATGTTCCCAAGCTGCCTCAGTTCATAACAGTGTGTAGGAAGGTGTTTGATAAAGAGGGCAAAGCTTATACTTGGGCCAGAAGGCAGAATATAGGAAACTACATGAAAACATGAATAATTCAGTGAAAATGACTGTAAACAGATGAGAACTGGTTTAGAACAGCTGAAAGAGATTCTCCAAGTCAGTTCTTAGTGTAGAAAAGGTAGCTAAGATCTGGGAAATCCTTAATTCGAGTTAAGATTACATGAAACACTGTATGAATCCTATATTCTTTACTTAAAGGAGACTAGAGTGGTAAATGTGTGTTATACAAGGCAGAATACCATTGAAATAGAGAAAGAAACACGTTCGGCAGCTTTGGAAAGCCTTACACTTCACTGAAATGTAGTACTACACTCTATAACACAGTTGAGAGACAATGTTCAATAGCTGACTCAGTACTTAACAGTGTGTAGGAAGTTGTTTGATAAAGTGGGCAAAGCTTATACTTGGACCAGATGGCAGAATATAGGAAACTACATGAAAACATGATTAATTCAGTGAAAATGACTGTAAACAGATGTGAACTTGTTTAGAACAGCTGAAAGAGATTTTCCAAGTCAGGTCTTAGTGTAGAAAAGGTAGCTAAGAGAAGGAAAATCCTTAATTCCAGTTAAGATCACATGAAACACTGTATGAATCCTATATTGTTTACTTAAAGGAGACTAGAGTGGTAAATGAGTGTTATACAAGGCAGAATACCACTGAAATAGAGAAAGAAACACGTTCGGCAGCTTTGGAAAGCCTTACACTTCACTGAAATGTAGCACTACACTCTATAACACAGTTGAGAGACAATGTTCCCAAGCTGCCTCAGTTCATAACAGTGTGTAGGAAGGTGTTTGATAAAGATGGCAAAGCTTATACTTGGGCCAGAAGGCAGAATATAGGAAACTACATGAAAACATGAATAATTCAGTGAAAATGACTGTAAACAGATGAGAACTGGTTTAGAACAGCTGAAAGAGAATCTCCAAGTCAGTTCTTAGTGTAGAAAAGGTAGGTAAGATAAGGGAAATACAATTCCAGTGAAGATCACATGAAACACTATGAATCCTATATTCTTTACTTAAAGGAGAATAGAGTGGTAAATGTGTGTTATACAAGGCAGAATACCATTGAAATAGAGAAAGAAACACGTTTGGCAGCTTTGGAAAGCCTTACACTTCACTGAAATGTAGTACTACACTCTATAACACAATTGAGAGACAATGTTCAATAGCTGCCTCAGTACTTAACAGTGTGTAGGAAGTTGTTTGATAAAGTGGGCAAAGCTTATACTTGGGCCAGAAGGCAGAATATAGGAAACTACATGAAAACATGAATAATTCAGTGAAAATGACTGTAAACAGATGAGAACTGGTTTAGAACAGCTGAAAGAGAATCTCCAAGTCAGTTCTTAGTGTAGAAAAGGTAGGTAAGATAAGGGAAATACTTAATTCCAGTTAAGATCACATGAAACACTGTATGAATCCTATATTCTTTACTTAAAGGAGACTAGAGTGGTAAATGTGTGTTATACAAGGCAGAATACCATTGAAATAGAGAAAGAAACACGTTCGGCAGCTTTGGAAAGCCTTACACTTCACTGAAATGTAGTACTACACTCTATAACACAGTTGAGAGACAATGTTCAATAGCTGCCTCAGTTCATAACAGTGTGTAGGAAGTTGTTTCATAAAGGGGGCAAAGCTTATACTTGGGCCAGAAGGCAGAATATAGGAAACTACATGAAAACATGAATAATTCAGTGAAAATGACTGTAAACAGATGAGAACTTGTTTTAGAACAGCTGAAAGAGATCCTCCAAGTCAGTTCTTAGTGTAGAAAAGGTAGCTAAATCCGGAAAATCATTAATTCCAGTTAAGATCACATGAAACACTGTATGAGTACTATATTCTTTACTTAAAGGAGACTAGAGTGGTAAATGTGTGTTATACAAGGCAGAATACCATTGAAATAGAGAAAGAAACACGTTTGGCAGCTTTGGAAAGCCTTACACTTCACTTAAATGTAGTACTACACTCTATAACACAGTTGAGAGACAATGTTCAAAGCTGCCTCAGTACTTAACAGTGTGTAGGAAGTTGTTTGATAAAGTGGGCAAAGCTTATACTTGGGCCAGAAGGCAGAATATAGGAAACTACATGAAAACATGATTAATTCAGTGAAAATGACTGTAAACAGATGTGAACTTGTTTAGAACAGCTGAAAGAGATTCTCCAAGTCAGTTCTTAGTGTAGAAAAGGTAGCTAAGATCCGGGAAATCCTTAATTCCAGTTAAGATTACATGAAACACTGTATGAATCCTATATTCTTTACTTAAAGGAGACTAGAGTGGTAAATGTGTGTTATACAAGGCAGAATACCATTGAAATAGAGAAAGAAACACGTTCGGCAGCTTTGGAAAGCCTTACACTTCACTGAAATGTAGTACTACACTTTATATAACACAGTTGAGAGACAATGTTCACTAGCTCGCTCAGTTCATAACAGTGTGTAGGAAGTTGTTTGATAAAGTGGGCAAAGCTTATACTTGGGCCAGAAGGCAGAATATAGGAAACTACATGAAAACATGAATAATTCAGTGAAAATGACTGTAAACAGATGAGAACTTGTTTAGAACAGCTGAAAGGGAATCTCCAAGTCAGTTCTTAGTGTAGAAAAGGTAGCTAAGAGAAGGAAAATCCTTAATTCCAGTTAAGATCACATGAAACACTGTATGAATCCTATATTGTTTACTTAAAGGAGACAAGAGTGGTAAATGAGTGTTATACAAGGCAGAATACCACTGAAATAGAGAAAGAAACACGTTCGGCAGCTTTGGAAAGCCTTACACTTCACTGAAATGTAGCACTACACTCTATAACACAGTTGAGAGACAATGTTCCCAAGCTGCCTCAGTTCATAACAGTGTGTAGGAAGGTGTTTGATAAAGAGGGCAAAGCTTATACTTGGGCCAGAAGGCAGAATATAGGAAACTACATGAAAACATGAATAATTCAGTGAAAATGACTGTAAACAGATGAGAACTGGTTTAGAACAGCTGAAAGAGAATCTCCAAGTCAGTTCTTAGTGTAGAAAAGGTAGGTAAGATAAGGGAAATACTTAATTCCAGTTAAGATCACATGAAACACTGTATGAATCCTATATTCTTTACTTAAAGGAGACTAGAGTGGTAAATGTGTGTTATACAAGGCAGAATACCATTGAAATAGAGAAAGAAACACGTTCGGCAGCTTTGGAAAGCCTTACACTTCACTGAAATGTAGTGCTACACTCTATAACACAGTTGAGAGACAATGTTCCCGAGCTGCCTCAGTTCATAACAGTGTGTAGGAAGTTGTTTGATAAAGTGGGCAAAGCTTATACTTGGGCCAGAAGGCAGAATATAGGAAACTACATGAAAACATGAATAATTCAGTGAAAATGACTGTAAACAGATGAGAACTTGTTTAGAACAGCTGAAAGAGAATCTCCAAGTCAGTTCTTAGTGTAGAAAAGGTAGGTAAGATAAGGGAAATACAATTCCAGTGAAGATCACATGAAACACTATGAATCCTATATTCTTTACTTAAGGAGAATAGAGTGGTAAATGTGTGTTATACAAGGCAGAATACCATTGAAATAGAGAAAGAAACACGTTCGGCAGCTTTGGAAAGCCTTACACTTCACTGAAATGTAGTACTACACTCTATAACACAGTTGAGAGACAATGTTCAATAGCTGCCTCAGTACTTAACAGTGTGTAGGAAGTTGTTTGATAAAGTGGGCAAAGCTTATACTTGGGCCAGAAGGCAGAATATAGGAAACTACATGAAAACATGATTAATTCAGTGAAAATGACTGTAAACAGATATGAACCTGTTTAGAACAGCTGAAAGAGATTCTCCAAATCAGTTCTTAGTGTAGAAAAGGTAGCTAAGATCCGGGAAATCCTTAATTCGAGTTAAGATTACATGAAACACTGTATGAATCCTATATTCTTTACTTAAAGGAGACTAGAGTGGTAAATGTGTGTTATACAAGGCAGAATACCATTGAAATAGAGAAAGAAACACGTTCGGCAGCTTTGGAAAGCCTTACACTTCACTGAAATGTAGTACTACACTCTATAACACAGTTGAGAGACAATCTTCAATAGCTGACTCAGTACTTAACAGTGTGTAGGAAGTTGTTTGATAAAGTGGGCAAAGCTTATACTTGGTCCAGAAGGCAGAATATAGGAAACTACATGAAAACATGATTAATTCAGTGAAAATGACTGTAAACAGATGTGAACTTGTTTAGAACAGCTGAAAGAGATTTTCCAAGTCAGTTCTTAGTGTAGAAAAAGTAGCTAAGATCCGGGAAATCCTTTATTCGAGTTAAGATTACATGAAACACTGTATGAATCTTACATTCTTTACTTAAAGGAGACTATAGTGGTAAATGTGTGTTATACAAGGCAGAATACCATTGAAATAGAGAAAGAAACACGTTCGGCAGCTTTGGAAAGCCTTACACTTCACTGAAATGTAGTACTACACTCTATAACACAGTTGAGAGACAATGTTCCCGAGCTGCCTCAGTTCATAACAGTGTGTAGGAAGGTGTTTGATAAAGAAGGCAAAGCTTATACTTGGGCCAGAAGGCAGAATATAGGAAACTACATGAAAACATGAATAATTCAGTGAAAATGACTGTAAACAGATGAGAACTTGTCTAGAACAGCTGAAAGAGAATCTCCAAGTAAGTTCTTATTGTTGAAAAGGTAGCTAAGATAAGGGAAATCCTTAATTCCAGTTAAGATCACATGAAACACTGTATGAATCCTATATTCTTTACTTAAAGGAGACTAGAGTGGTAAATGTGTGTTATACAAGGCAGAATACCACTGAAATAGAGAAAGAAACACGTTCGGCAGCTTTGGAAAGCCTTACACTTCACTGAAATGTAGTACTACACTCTATAACACAGTTGAGAGACAATGTTCCCAAGCTGCCTCAGTTCATAACAGTGTGTAGGAAGGTGTTTGATAAAGAGGGCAAAGCTTATACTTGGGCCAGAAGGCAGAATATAGGAAACTACATGAAAACATGAATAATTCAGTGAAAATGACTGTAAACAGATGAGAACTGGTTTAGAACAGCTGAAAGAGAATCTCCAAGTCAGTTCTTAGTGTAGAAAAGGTAGGTAAGATAAGGGAAATACTTAATTCCAGTTAAGATCACATGAAACACTGTATGAATCCTATATTCTTTACTTAAAGGAGACTAGAGTGGTAAATGTGTGTTATACAAGGCAGAATACCATTGAAATAGAGAAAGAAACACGTTCGGCAGCTTTGGAAAGCCTTACACTTCACTGAAATGTAGTACTACACTCTATAACACAGTTGAGAGACAATGTTCAATAGCTGCCTCAGTTCATAACAGTGTGTAGGAAGTTGTTTCATAAAGTGGGCAAAGCTTATACTTGGGCCAGAAGGCAGAATATAGGAAACTACATGAAAACATGAATAATTCAGTGAAAATGACTGTAAACAGATGAGAACTTGTTTTAGAACAGCTGAAAGAGATCCTCCAAGTCAGTTCTTAGTGTAGAAAAGGTAGCTAAATCCGGAAAATCCTTAATTCCAGTTAAGATCACATGAAACACTGTATGAGTCCTATATTCTTTACTTAAAGGAGACTAGAGTGGTAAATGTGTGTTATACAAGGCAGAATACCATTGAAATAGAGAAAGAAACACGTTCGGCAGCTTTGGAAAGCCTTACACTTCACTGAAATGTAGTACTACACTCTATAACACAGTTGAGAGACAATGTTCAATAGCTGCCTCAGTACTTAACAGTGTGTAGGAAGTTGTTTGATAAAGTGGGCATAGCTTATACTTGGGCCAGAAGGCAGAATATAGGAAACTACATGAAAACATGATTAATTCTGTGAAAATGACTGTAAACAGATGTGAACTTGTTTAGAACAGCTGAAAGAGATTCTCCAAGTCAGTTCTTAGTGTAGAAAAGGTAGCTAAGATCCGGGAAATCCTTAATTCGAGTTAAGATTACATGAAACACTGTATGAATCCTATATTCTTTACTTAAAGGAGACTAGAGTGGTAAATGTGTGTTATACAAGGCAGAATACCATTGAAATAGAGAAAGAAACACGTTCGGCAGCTTTGGAAAGCCTTACACTTCACTTAAATGTAGTACTACACTCTATAACACAGTTGAGAGACAATGTTCAATAGCTGCCTCAGTACTTAACAGTGTGTAGGAAGTTGTTTGATAAAGTGGGCATAGCTTATACTTGGGCCAGAAGGCAGAATATAGGAAACTACATGAAAACATGATTAATTCAGTGAAAATGACTGTAAACAGATGTGAACTTGTTTAGAACAGCTGAAAGAGATTCTCCAAGTCAGTTCTTAGTGTAGAAAAGGTAGCTAAGATCCGGGAAATCCTTAATTCGAGTTAAGATTACATGAAACACTGTATGAATCCTATATTCTTTACTTAAAGGAGACTAGAGTGGTAAATGTGTGTTATACAAGGCAGAATACCATTGAAATAGAGAAAGAAACACGTTCGGCAGCTTTGGAAAGCCTTACACTTCACTGAAATGTAGCACTACACTCTATAACACAGTTGAGAGACAATGTTCCCAAGCTGCCTCAGTTCATAACAGTGTGTAGGAAGGTGTTTGATAAAGAGGGCAAAGCTTATACTTGGGCCAGAAGGCAGAATATAGGAAACTACATGAAAACATGAATAATTCAGTGAAAATGACTGTAAACAGATGAGAACTGGTTTAGAACAGCTGAAAGAGAATCTCCAAGTCAGTTCTTAGTGTAGAAAAGGTAGGTAAGATAAGGGAAATACTTAATTCCAGTTAAGATCACATGAAACACTGTATGAATCCTATATTTTTTACTTAAAGGAGACTAGAGTGGTAAATGTGTGTTATACAAGGCAGAATACCATTGAAATAGAGAAAGAAACACGTTGGGCAGCTTTGGAAAGCCTTACACTTCACTGAAATGTAGTACAACACTCTATAACACAGTTGAGAGACAATGTTCCCGAGCTGCCTCAGTTCATAACAGTGTGTAGGAAGTTGTTTGATAAAGTGGGCAAAGCTTATACTTGGGCCAGAAGGCAGAATATAGGAAACTACATGAAAACATGAATAATTCAGTGAAAATGACTGTAAACAGATGAGAACTTGTTTAGAACAGCTGAAAGAGAATCTCCAAGTCAGTTCTTAGTGTAGAAAAGGTAGGTAAGATAAGGGAAATACAATTCCAGTGAAGATCACATGAAACACTATGAATCCTATATTCTTTACTTAAAGGAGAATAGAGTGGTAAATGTGTGTTATACAAGGCAGAATACCATTGAAATAGAGAAAGAAACACGTTCGGCAGCTTTGGAAAGCCTTACACTTCACTGAAATGTAGTACTACACTCTATAACACAGTTGAGAGACAATGTTCAATAGCTGCCTCAGTACTTAACAGTGTGTACGAAGTTGTTTGATAAAGTGGGCAAAGCTTATACTTGGGCCAGAAGGCAGAATATAGGAAACTACATGAAAACATGATTAATTCAGTGAAAATGACTGTAAACAGATGTGAACTTATTTAGAACAGCTGAAAGAGATTCTCCAAGTCAGTTCTTAGTGTAGAAAAGGTAGCTAAGATCCGGGAAATCCTTAATTCGAGTTAAGATTACATGAAACACTGTATGAATCCTATATTCTTTACTTAAAGGAGACTAGAGTGGTAAATGTGTGTTATACAAGGCAGAATACCATTGAAATAGAGAAAGAAACACGTTCGGCAGCTTTGGAAAGCCTTACACTTCACTGAAATGTAGTACTACACTCTATAACACAGTTGAGAGACAATGTTCAATAGCTGACTCAGTACTTAACAGTGTGTAGGAAGTTGTTTGATAAAGTGGGCAAAGCTTATACTTGGACCAGAAGGCAGAATATAGGAAACTACATGAAAACATGATTAATTCAGTGAAAATGACTGTAAACAGATGTGAACTTGTTTAGAACAGCTGAAAGAGATTTTTCAAGTCAGTTTTTAGTGTAGAAAAGGTAGCTAAGAGAAGGAAAATCCTTAATTCCAGTTAAGATCACATGAAACACTGTATGAATCCTATATTGTTTACTTAAAGAAGACTAGAGTGGTAAATGAGTGTTATACAAGGCAGAATACCACTGAAATAGAGAAAGAAACACGTTCGGCAGCTTTGGAAAGCCTTACACTTCACTGAAATGTAGCACTACACTCTATAACACAGTTGAGAGACAATGTTCCCAAGCTGCCTCAGTTCATAACAGTGTGTAGGAAGGTGTTTGATAAAGAGGGCAAAGCTTATACTTGGGCCAGAAGGCAGAATATAGGAAACTACATGAAAACATGAATAATTCAGTGAAAATGACTGTAAACAGATGAGAACTTGTTTAGAACAGCTGAAAGAGAATCTCCAAGTCAGTTTTTAGTGTAGAAAAGGTAGGTAAGATAAGGGAAATACAATTCCAGTGAAGATCACATGAAACACTATGAATCCTATATTCTTTACTTAAAGGAGAATAGAGTGGTAAATGTGTGTTATACAAGGCAGAATACCATTGAAATAGAGAAAGAAACACGTTCGGCAGCTTTGGAAAGCCTTACACTTCACTGAAATGTAGTACTACACTCTATAACACAGTTGAGAGACAATGTTCAATAGCTGCCTCAGTACTTAACAGTGTGTAGGAAGTTGTTTGATAAAGTGGGCAAAGCTTATACTTGGGCCAGAAGGCAGAATATAGGAAACTACATGAAAACATGATTAATTCAGTGAAAATGACTGTAAACAGATGTGAACTTGTTTAGAACAGCTGAAAGAGATTCTCCAAGTCAGTTCTTAGTGTAGAAAAGGTAGCTAAGATCTCGGAAATCCTTAATTCGAGTTAAGATTACATGAAACACTGTATGAATCCTATATTCTTTACTTAAAGGAGACTAGAGTGGTAAATGTGTGTTATACAAGGCAGAATACCATTGAAATAGAGAAAGAAACACGTTCGGCAGCTTTGGAAAGCCTTACACTTCACTGAAATGTAGTACTACACTCTATAACACAGTTGAGAGACAATCTTCAATAGCTGACTCAGTACTTAACAGTGTGTAGGAAGTTGTTTGATAAAGTGGGCAAAGCTGATACTTGGACCAGAAGGCAGAATATAGGAAACTACATGAAAACATGATTAATTCAGTGAAAATGACTGTAAACAGATGTGAACTTGTTTAGAACAGCTGAAAGAGATTTTCCAAGTCAGTTCTTAGTGTAGAAAAAGTAGCTCAGATCCGGGAAATCCTTAATTCGAGTTAAGATTACATGAAACACTGTATGAATCTTATATTCTTTACTTAAAGGAGACTAGAGTGGTAAATGTGTGTTATACAAGGCAGAATACCATTGAAATAGAGAAAGAAACACGTTCGGCAGCTTTGGAAAGCCTTACACTTCACTGAAATGTAGTACTACACTCTATAACACAGTTGAGAGACAATGTTCCCGAGCTGCCTCAGTTCATAACAGTGTGTAGGAAGGTGTTTGATAAAGAAGGCAAAGCTTATACTTGGGCCAGAAGGCAGAATATAGGAAACTACATGAAAACATGAATAATTCAGTGAAAATGACTGTAAACAGATGAGAACTTGTCTAGACAGCTGAAAGAGAATCTCCAAGTCAGTTCTTATTGTTGAAAAGGTATCTAAGATAAGGGAAATCCTTAATTCCAGTTAAGATCACATGAAACACTGTATGAATCCTATATTCTTTACTTAAAGGAGACTAGAGTGGTAAATGTGTGTTATACAAGGCAGAATACCACTGAAATAGAGAAAGAAACACGTTCGGCAGCTTTGGAAAGCCTTACACTTCACTGAAATGTAGTACTACACTCTATAACACAGTTGAGAGACAATGTTCCCAAGCTGCCTCAGTTCATAACAGTGTGTAGGAAGGTGTTTGATAAAGACGACAAAGCTTATACTTGGGCCAGAAGGCAGAATATAGGAAACTACATGAAAACATGAATAATTCAGTGAAAATGACTGTAAACAGATGAGAACTGGTTTAGAACAGCTGAAAGAGAATCTCCAAGTCAGTTCTTAGTGTAGAAAAGGTAGGTAAGATAAGGGAAATACTTAATTCCAGTTAAGATCACATGAAACACTGTATGAATCCTATATTCTTTACTTAAAGGAGACTAGAGTGGTAAATGTGTGTTATACAAGGCAGAATACCATTGAAATAGAGAAAGAAACACGTTCGGCAGCTTTGGAAAGCCTTACACTTCACTGAAATGTAGTACTACACTCTATAACACAGTTGAGAGACAATGTTCCCGAGCTGCCTCAGTTCATAACAGTGTGTAGGAAGTTGTTTGATAAAGTGGGCAAAGCTTATACTTGGGCCAGAAGGCAGAATATAGGAAACTACATGAAAACATGATTAATTCAGTGAAAATGACTGTAAACAGATGTGAACTTGTTTAGAACAGCTGAAAGAGATTCTCCAAATCAGTTCTTAGTGTAGAAAAGGTAGCTAAGATCCGGGAAATCCTTAATTCGAGTTAAGATTACATGAAACACTGTATGAATCCTATATTCTTTACTTAAAGGAGACTACAGTGGTAAATGTGTGTTATACAAGGCAGAATACCATTAAAATAGAGAAAGAAACATGTTCGGCAGCTTTGGAAAGCCTTACACTTCACTGAAATGTAGTACTACATTCTATAACACAGTTGAGAGACAATGTTCAATAGCTGCCTCAGTACTTAACAGTGTGTAGGAAGTTGTCTGATAAAGTGGGCAAAGCTGATACTTGGACCAGAAGGCAGAATATAGGAAACTACATGAAAACATGATTAATTCAGTGAAAATGACTGTAAACAGATGTGAACTTGTTTAGAACAGCTGAAAGAGATTCTCCAAGTCAGTTCTTAGTGTAGAAAAGGTAGCTAAGATCTCGGAAATCCTTAATTCGAGTTAAGATTACATGAAAAACTGTATGAATCCTATATTCTTTACTTAAAGGAGACTAGAGTGGTAAATGTGTGTTATACAAGGTAGAATACCATTGAAATAGAGAAAGAAACACGTTCGGTAGCTTTGGAAAGCCTTACACTTCACTGAAATGTAGTACTACACTCTATAACACAGTTGAGAGACAATCTTCAATAGCTGACTCAGTACTTAACAGTGTGTAGGAAGTTGTTTGATGAAGTGGGCAAAGCTTATACTTGGACCAGAAGGCAGAATATAGGAAACTACATGAAAACATGATTAATTCAGTGAAAATGACTGTAAACAGATGTGAACTTGTTTAGAACAGCTGAAAGAGATTTTCCAAGTCAGTTCTTAGTGTCGAAAAAGTAGCTAAGATCCGGGAAATCCTTAATTCGAGTTAAGATTACATGAAACACTGTATGAATCTTATATTCTTTACTTAAAGGAGACTAGAGTGGTAAATGTGTGTTATACAAGGCAGAATACAATTGAAATAGAGAAAGAAACACGTTCGGCAGCTTTGGAAAGCCTTACACTTCACTGAAATGTAGTACTACACTCTATAACACAGTTGAGAGACAATGTTCCCGAGCTGCCTCAGTTCATAACAGTGTGTAGGAAGGTGTTTGATAAAGAAGGCAAAGCTTATACTTGGGCCAGAAGGCAGAATATAGGAAACTACATGAAAACATGAATAATTCAGTGAAAATGACTGTAAACAGATGAGAACTTGTCTAGAACAGCTGAAAGAGAATCTCCAAGTCAGTTCTTATTGTTGAAAAGGTAGCTAAGATAAGGGAAATCCTTAATTCCAGTTAAGATCACATGAAACACTGTATGAATCCTATATTCTTTACTTAAAGGAGACTAGAGTGGTAAATGTGTGTTATACAAGGCAGAATACCACTGAAATAGAGAAAGAAACACGTTCGGCAGCTTTGGAAAGCCTTACACTTCACTGAAATGTAGTACTACAGTGTATAACACAGTTGAGAGACAATGTTCCCAAGCTGCCTCAGTTCATAACAGTGTGTAGGAAGGTGTTTGATAAAGAGGGCAAAGCTTATACTTGGGCCAGAAGGCAGAATATAGGAAACTACATGAAAACATGAATAATTCAGTGAAAATGACTGTAAACAGATGAGAACTGGTTTAGAACAGCTGAAAGAGAATCTCCAAGTCAGTTCTTAGTGTAGAAAAGGTAGGTAAGATAAGGGAAATACTTAATTCCAGTTAAGATCACATGAAACACTGTATGAATCCTATATTCTTTACTTAAAGGAGACTAGAGTGGTAAATGTGTGTTATACAAGGCAGAATACCATTGAAATAGAGAAAGAAACACGTTTGGCAGCTTTGGAAAGCCTTACACTTCACTTAAATGTAGTACTACACTCTATAACACAGTTGAGAGACAATGTTCAATAGCTGCCCCAGTACTTAACAGTGTGTAGGAAGTTGTTTGATAAAGTGGGCATAGCTTATACTTGGGCCAGAAGGCAGAATATAGGAAACTACATGAAAACATGATTAATTCAGTGAAAATGACTGTAAACAGATGTGAACTTGTTTAGAACAGCTGAAAGAGATTCTCCAAGTCAGTTCTTAGTGTAGAAAAGGTAGCTAAGATCCGGGAAATCCTTAATTCGAGTTAAGATTACATGAAACACTGTATGAATCCTATATTCTTTACTTAAAGGAGACTAGAGTGGTAAATGTGTGTTATACAAGGCAGAATACCATTGAAATAGAGAAAGAAACACGTTTGGCAGCTTTGGAAAGCCTTACACTTCACTGAAATGTAGTACTACACTTTATATAACACAGTTGAGAGACAATGTTCCCTAGCTCCCTCAGTTCATAACAGTGTGTAGGAAGTTGTTTGATAAAGTGGGCAAAGGTTATACTTGGGCCAGAAGGCAGAATATAGGAAACTACATGAAAACATGATTAATTCAGTGAAAATGACTGTAAACAGATGAGAACTTGTTTAGAACAGCTGAAAGAGAATCTCCAAGTCAGTTCTTAGTGTAGAAAAGGTAGCTAAGATAAGGAAAATCCTTAATTCCAGTGAAGATCACATGAAACACTATGAATCCTATATTCTTTACTTAAAGGAGACTAGAGTGGTAAATGTGTGTTATACAAGGCAGAATACCATTGAAATAGAGAAAGAAACACGTTCCGCAGCTTTGGAAAGCCTTACACTTCACTGAAATGTAGTACTACACTCTATAACACAGTTGAGAGACAATGTTCAATAGCTGCCTCAGTACTTAACAGTGTGTAGGAAGTTGTTTGATAAAGTGGGCAAAGCTGATACTTGGACCAGAAGGCAGAATATAGGAAACTACATGAAAACATGATTAATTCAGTGAAAATGACTGTAAACAGATGTGAACTTGTTTAGAACAGCTGAAAGAGATTCTCCAAGTCAGTTCTTAGGGTAGAAAAGGTAGCTAAGATCTGGGAAATCCTTAATTCGAGTTAAGATTACATGAAACACTGTATGAATCCTATATTCTTTACTTAAAGGAGACTAGAGTGGTAAATGTGTGTTATACAAGGCAGAATACCATTGAAATAGAGAAAGAAACACGTTCGGCAGCTTTGGAAAGCCTTACACTTCACTGAAATATAGTACGACACTCTATAACACAGTTGAGAGACAATGTTCAATAGCTGACTCAGTACTTAACAGTGTGTAGGAAGTTGTTTGATAAAGTGGGCAAAGCTTATACTTGGGCCAGAAGGCAGAATATAGGAAACTACATGAAAACATGATTAATTCAGTGAAAATGACTGTAAACAGATGTGAACTTGTTTAGAACAGCTGAAAGAGATTTTCCAAGTCAGTTCTTAGTGTCGAAAAAGTAGCTAAGATCCGGGAAATCCTTAATTCGAGTTAAGATTACATGAAACACTGTATGAATCTTATATTCTTTACTTAAAGGAGACTAGAGTGGTAAATGTGTGTTATACAAGGCAGAATACAATTGAAATAGAGAAAGAAACACGTTCGGCAGCTTTGGAAAGCCTTACACTTCACTGAAATGTAGTACTACACTCTATAACACAGTTGAGAGACAATGTTCCCGAGCTGCCTCAGTTCATAACAGTGTGTAGGAAGGTGTTTGATAAAGAAGGCAAAGCTTATACTTGGGCCAGAAGGCAGAATATAGGAAACTACATGAAAACATGAATAATTCAGTGAAAATGACTGTAAACAGATGAGAACTTGTCTAGAACAGCTGAAAGAGAATCTCCAAGTCAGTTCTTATTGTTGAAAAGGTAGCTAAGATAAGGGAAATCCTTAATTCCAGTTAAGATCACATGAAACACTGTATGAATCCTATATTCTTTACTTAAAGGAGACTAGAGTGGTAAATGTGTGTTATACAAGGCAGAATACCACTGAAATAGAGAAAGAAACACGTTCGGCAGCTTTGGAAAGCCTTACACTTCACTGAAATGTAGTACTACAGTGTATAACACAGTTGAGAGACAATGTTCCCAAGCTGCCTCAGTTCATAACAGTGTGTAGGAAGGTGTTTGATAAAGAGGGCAAAGCTTATACTTGGGCCAGAAGGCAGAATATAGGAAACTACATGAAAACATGAATAATTCAGTGAAAATGACTGTAAACAGATGAGAACTGGTTTAGAACAGCTGAAAGAGAATCTCCAAGTCAGTTCTTAGTGTAGAAAAGGTAGGTAAGATAAGGGAAATACTTAATTCCAGTTAAGATCACATGAAACACTGTATGAATCCTATATTCTTTACTTAAAGGAGACTAGAGTGGTAAATGTGTGTTATACAAGGCAGAATACCATTGAAATAGAGAAAGAAACACGTTTGGCAGCTTTGGAAAGCCTTACACTTCACTTAAATGTAGTACTACACTCTATAACACAGTTGAGAGACAATGTTCAATAGCTGCCCCAGTACTTAACAGTGTGTAGGAAGTTGTTTGATAAAGTGGGCATAGCTTATACTTGGGCCAGAAGGCAGAATATAGGAAACTACATGAAAACATGATTAATTCAGTGAAAATGACTGTAAACAGATGTGAACTTGTTTAGAACAGCTGAAAGAGATTCTCCAAGTCAGTTCTTAGTGTAGAAAAGGTAGCTAAGATCCGGGAAATCCTTAATTCGAGTTAAGATTACATGAAACACTGTATGAATCCTATATTCTTTACTTAAAGGAGACTAGAGTGGTAAATGTGTGTTATACAAGGCAGAATACCATTGAAATAGAGAAAGAAACACGTTTGGCAGCTTTGGAAAGCCTTACACTTCACTGAAATGTAGTACTACACTTTATATAACACAGTTGAGAGACAATGTTCCCTAGCTCCCTCAGTTCATAACAGTGTGTAGGAAGTTGTTTGATAAAGTGGGCAAAGGTTATACTTGGGCCAGAAGGCAGAATATAGGAAACTACATGAAAACATGATTAATTCAGTGAAAATGACTGTAAACAGATGAGAACTTGTTTAGAACAGCTGAAAGAGAATCTCCAAGTCAGTTCTTAGTGTAGAAAAGGTAGCTAAGATAAGGAAAATCCTTAATTCCAGTGAAGATCACATGAAACACTATGAATCCTATATTCTTTACTTAAAGGAGACTAGAGTGGTAAATGTGTGTTATACAAGGCAGAATACCATTGAAATAGAGAAAGAAACACGTTCCGCAGCTTTGGAAAGCCTTACACTTCACTGAAATGTAGTACTACACTCTATAACACAGTTGAGAGACAATGTTCAATAGCTGCCTCAGTACTTAACAGTGTGTAGGAAGTTGTTTGATAAAGTGGGCAAAGCTGATACTTGGACCAGAAGGCAGAATATAGGAAACTACATGAAAACATGATTAATTCAGTGAAAATGACTGTAAACAGATGTGAACTTGTTTAGAACAGCTGAAAGAGATTCTCCAAGTCAGTTCTTAGGGTAGAAAAGGTAGCTAAGATCTGGGAAATCCTTAATTCGAGTTAAGATTACATGAAACACTGTATGAATCCTATATTCTTTACTTAAAGGAGACTAGAGTGGTAAATGTGTGTTATACAAGGCAGAATACCATTGAAATAGAGAAAGAAACACGTTCGGCAGCTTTGGAAAGCCTTACACTTCACTGAAATATAGTACGACACTCTATAACACAGTTGAGAGACAATGTTCAATAGCTGACTCAGTACTTAACAGTGTGTAGGAAGTTGTTTGATAAAGTGGGCAAAGCTTATACTTGGGCCAGAAGGCAGAATATAGGAAACTACATGAAAAGATGAATAATTCAGTGAAAATGACTGTAAACAGATGAGAACTTGTTTTAGAACAGCTGAAAGAGATCCTCCAAGTCAGTTCTTAGTGTAGAAAAGGTAGCTAAATCCGGAAAATCCTTAATTCCAGTTAAGATCACATGAAACACTGTATGAATCCTATATTCTTTACTTAAAGGAGACTACAGTGGTAAATGTGTGGTATACAAGGCAGAATACCATTAAAATAGAGAAAGAAACACGTTCGGCAGCTTTGGAAAGCCTTACACTTCACTGAAATGTAGTACTACAATCTATAACACAGTTGAGAGACAATGTTCAATAGCTGCCTAAGTACTTAACAGTGTGTAAGAAGTTGTTTGATAAAGTGGGCAAAGTTTATACTTGGACCAGAAGGCAGAATATAGGAAACTACATGAAAACATGATTAATTCAGTGAAAATGACTGTAAACAGATGTGAACTTGTTTAGAACAGCTGAAAGAGATTCTCCAAGTCAGTTCTTAGTGTAGAAAAGGTAGCTAAGATCCGGGAAATCCTTAATTCGAGTTAAGATTACATGAAACACTGTATGAATCCTATATTCTTTACTTAAAGGAGACTAGAGTGGTAAATGTGTGTTATACAAGGCAGAATACAATTGAAATAGAGAAAGAAACACGTTCGGCAGCTTTGGAAAGCCTTACACTTCACTGAAATGTAGTACTACACTCTATAACACAGTTGAGAGACAATGTTCCCGAGCTGCCTCAGTTCATAACAGTGTGTAGGAAGGTGTTTGATAAAGAAGGCAAAGCTTATACTTGGGCCAGAAGGCAGAATATAGGAAACTACATGAAAACATGAATAATTCAGTGAAAATGACTGTAAACAGATGAGAACTTGTCTAGAACAGCTGAAAGAGAATCTCCAAGTCAGTTCTTATTGTTGAAAAGGTAGCTAAGATAAGGGAAATCCTTAATTCCAGTTAAGATCACATGAAACACTGTATGAATCCTATATTCTTTACTTAAAGGAGACTAGAGTGGTAAATGTGTGTTATACAAGGCAGAATACCACTGAAATAGAGAAAGAAACACGTTCGGCAGCTTTGGAAAGCCTTACACTTCACTGAAATGTAGTACTACAGTGTATAACACAGTTGAGAGACAATGTTCCCAAGCTGCCTCAGTTCATAACAGTGTGTAGGAAGGTGTTTGATAAAGAGGGCAAAGCTTATACTTGGGCCAGAAGGCAGAATATAGGAAACTACATGAAAACATGAATAATTCAGTGAAAATGACTGTAAACAGATGAGAACTGGTTTAGAACAGCTGAAAGAGAATCTCCAAGTCAGTTCTTAGTGTAGAAAAGGTAGGTAAGATAAGGGAAATACTTAATTCCAGTTAAGATCACATGAAACACTGTATGAATCCTATATTCTTTACTTAAAGGAGACTAGAGTGGTAAATGTGTGTTATACAAGGCAGAATACCATTGAAATAGAGAAAGAAACACGTTTGGCAGCTTTGGAAAGCCTTACACTTCACTTAAATGTAGTACTACACTCTATAACACAGTTGAGAGACAATGTTCAATAGCTGCCCCAGTACTTAACAGTGTGTAGGAAGTTGTTTGATAAAGTGGGCATAGCTTATACTTGGGCCAGAAGGCAGAATATAGGAAACTACATGAAAACATGATTAATTCAGTGAAAATGACTGTAAACAGATGTGAACTTGTTTAGAACAGCTGAAAGAGATTCTCCAAGTCAGTTCTTAGTGTAGAAAAGGTAGCTAAGATCCGGGAAATCCTTAATTCGAGTTAAGATTACATGAAACACTGTATGAATCCTATATTCTTTACTTAAAGGAGACTAGAGTGGTAAATGTGTGTTATACAAGGCAGAATACCATTGAAATAGAGAAAGAAACACGTTTGGCAGCTTTGGAAAGCCTTACACTTCACTGAAATGTAGTACTACACTTTATATAACACAGTTGAGAGACAATGTTCCCTAGCTCCCTCAGTTCATAACAGTGTGTAGGAAGTTGTTTGATAAAGTGGGCAAAGGTTATACTTGGGCCAGAAGGCAGAATATAGGAAACTACATGAAAACATGATTAATTCAGTGAAAATGACTGTAAACAGATGAGAACTTGTTTAGAACAGCTGAAAGAGAATCTCCAAGTCAGTTCTTAGTGTAGAAAAGGTAGCTAAGATAAGGAAAATCCTTAATTCCAGTGAAGATCACATGAAACACTATGAATCCTATATTCTTTACTTAAAGGAGACTAGAGTGGTAAATGTGTGTTATACAAGGCAGAATACCATTGAAATAGAGAAAGAAACACGTTCCGCAGCTTTGGAAAGCCTTACACTTC
Source organism: Pipistrellus hanaki (assembly GCF_964339955.1). Lineage (NCBI taxonomy): Eukaryota > Metazoa > Chordata > Mammalia > Chiroptera > Vespertilionidae > Pipistrellus > Pipistrellus hanaki. Next base: position 585,172 of record NW_028182298.1, on the reverse strand, counting down.
ACTGAAATGTAGTACTACACTCTATAACACAGTTGAGAGACAATGTTCAATAGCTGCCTCAGTACTTAACAGTGTGTAGGAAGTTGTTTGATAAAGTGGGCAAAGCTGATACTTGGACCAGAAGGCAGAATATAGGAAACTACATGAAAACATGATTAATTCAGTGAAAATGACTGTAAACAGATGTGAACTTGTTTAGAACAGCTGAAAGAGATTCTCCAAGTCAGTTCTTAGGGTAGAAAAGGTAGCTAAGATCTGGGAAATCCTTAATTCGAGTTAAGATTACATGAAACACTGTATGAATCCTATATTCTTTACTTAAAGGAGACTAGAGTGGTAAATGTGTGTTATACAAGGCAGAATACCATTGAAATAGAGAAAGAAACACGTTCGGCAGCTTTGGAAAGCCTTACACTTCACTGAAATATAGTACGACACTCTATAACACAGTTGAGAGACAATGTTCAATAGCTGACTCAGTACTTAACAGTGTGTAGGAAGTTGTTTGATAAAGTGGGCAAAGCTTATACTTGGGCCAGAAGGCAGAATATAGGAAACTACATGAAAAGATGAATAATTCAGTGAAAATGACTGTAAACAGATGAGAACTTGTTTTAGAACAGCTGAAAGAGATCCTCCAAGTCAGTTCTTAGTGTAGAAAAGGTAGCTAAATCCGGAAAATCCTTAATTCCAGTTAAGATCACATGAAACACTGTATGAATCCTATATTCTTTACTTAAAGGAGACTACAGTGGTAAATGTGTGGTATACAAGGCAGAATACCATTAAAATAGAGAAAGAAACACGTTCGGCAGCTTTGGAAAGCCTTACACTTCACTGAAATGTAGTACTACAATCTATAACACAGTTGAGAGACAATGTTCAATAGCTGCCTAAGTACTTAACAGTGTGTAAGAAGTTGTTTGATAAAGTGGGCAAAGTTTATACTTGGACCAGAAGGCAGAATATAGGAAACTACATGAAAACATGATTAATTCAGTGAAAATGACTGTAAACAGATGTGAACTTGTTTAGAACAGCTGAAAGAGATTCTCCAAGTCAGTTCTTAGTGTAGAAAAGGTAGCTAAGATCCGGGAAATCCTTAATTCGAGTTAAGATTACATGAAACACTGTATGAATCCTATATTCTTTACTTAAAGGAGACTAGAGTGGTAAATGTGTGTTATACAAGGCAGAATACCATTGAAATAGAGAAAGAAACACGTTCGGCAGCTTTGGAAAGCCTTACACTTCACTGAAATGTAGTACTACACTCTATAACACAGTTGAGAGACAATGTTCCCAAGCTGCCTCAGTTCATAACAGTGTGTAGGAAGGTGTTTGATAAAGAGGGCAAAGCTTATACTTGGGCCAGAAGGCAGAATATAGGAAACTACATGAAAACATGAATAATTCAGTGAAAATGACTGTAAACAGATGTGAACTTGTTTGGAACAGCTGAAAGAGATTCTCCAAGTCAGTTCTTAGTGTAGAAAAGGTAGCTAAGATCCGGGAAATCCTTAATTCGAGTTAAGATTACATGAAACACTGTATGAGTACTATATTCTTTACTTAAAGGAGACTAGAGTGGTAAATGTGTGTTATACAAGGCAGAATACCATTGAAATAGAGAAAGAAACACGTTCGGTAGCTTTGGAAAGCCTTACACTTCACTGAAATGTAGTACTACACTCTATAACAGAGTTGAGAGACAATGTTCAATAGCTGCCTCAGTACTTAACAGTGTGTAGGAAGTTGTTTGATAAAGTGGGCAAAGCTTATACTTGGGCCAGAAGGCAGAATATAGGAAACTACATGAAAACATGATTAATTCAGTGAAAATGACTGTAAACAGATGTGACCTTGTTTAGAACAGCTGAAAGAGAATCTCCAAGTCAGTTCTTAGTGTAGAAAAGGTAGCTAAGATCTGGGAAATCCTTAATTCGAGTTAAGATTACATGAAACACTGTATGAATCCTATATTCTTTACTTAAAGGAGACTAGAGTGGTAAATGTGTGTTATACAAGGCAGAATACCATTGAAATAGAGAAAGAAACACGTTCGGCAGCTTTGGAAAGCCTTACACTTCACTGAAATGTAGTACTACACTCTATAACACAGTTGAGAGACAATGTTCCCGAGCTGCCTCAGTTCATAACAGTGTGTAGGAAGGTGTTTGATAAAGAGGGCAAAGCTTATACTTGGGCCAGAAGGCAGAATATAGGAAACTACATGAAAACATGAATAATTCAGTGAAAATGACTGTAAACAGATGAGAACTTGTCTAGAACAGCTGAAAGAGAATCTCCAAGTCAGTTCTTATTGTTGAAAAGGTAGCTAAGATAAGGGAAATCCTTAATTCCAGTTAAGATCACATGAAACACTGTATGAATCCTATATTCTTTACTTAAAGGAGACTAGAGTGGTAAATGTGTGTTATACAAGGCAGAATACCACTGAAATAGAGAAAGAAACACGTTCGGCAGCTTTGGAAAGCCTTACACTTCACTGAAATGTAGTACTACAGTGTATAACACAGTTGAGAGACAATGTTCCCAAGCTGCCTCAGTTCATAACAGTGTGTAGGAAGGTGTTTGATAAAGAGGGCAAAGCTTATACTTGGGCCAGAAGGCAGAATATAGGAAACTACATGAAAACATGAATAATTCAGTGAAAATGACTGTAAACAGATGAGAACTGGTTTAGAACAGCTGAAAGAGAATCTCCAAGTCAGTTCTTAGTGTAGAAAATGTAGGTAAGATAAGGGAAATACTTAATTCCAGTTAAGATCACATGAAACACTGTATGAATCCTATATTCTTTACTTAAAGGAGACAAGAGTGGTAAATGTGTGTTATACAAGGCAGAATACCATTGAAATAGAGAAAGAAACACGTTTGGCAGCTTTGGAAAGCCTTACACTTCACTTAAATGTAGTACTACACTCTATAACACAGTTGAGAGACAATGTTCAATAGCTGCCCCAGTACTTAACAGTGTGTAGGAAGTTGTTTGATAAAGTGGGCATAGCTTATACTTGGGCCAGAAGGCAGAATATAGGAAACTACATGAAAACATGATTAATTCAGTGAAAATGACTGTAAACAGATGTGAACTTGTTTAGAACAGCTGAAAGAGATTCTCCAAGTCAGTTCTTAGTGTAGAAAAGGTAGCTAAGATCCGGGAAATCCTTAATTCGAGTTAAGATTACATGAAACACTGTATGAATCCTATATTCTTTACTTAAAGGAGACTAGAGTGGTAAATGTGTGTTATACAAGGCAGAATACCATTGAAATAGAGAAAGAAACACGTTTGGCAACTTTGGAAAGCCTTACACTTCACTGAAATGTAGTACTACACTTTATATAACACAGTTGAGAGACAATGTTCCCTAGCTCCCTCAGTTCATAACAGTGTGTAGGAAGTTGTTTGATAAAGTGGGCAAAGGTTATACTTGGGCCAGAAGGCAGAATATAGGAAACTACATGAAAACATGATTAATTCAGTGAAAATGACTGTAAACAGATGAGAACTTGTTTAGAACAGCTGAAAGAGAATCTCCAAGTCAGTTCTTAGTGTAGAAAAGGTAGCCAAGATAAGGAAAATCCTTAATTCCAGTGAAGATCACATGAAACACTATGAATCCTGTATTCTTTACTTAAAGGAGACTAGAGTGGTAAATGTGTGTTATACAAGGCAGAATAACATTGAAATAGAGAAAGAAACACGTTCCGCAGCTTTGGAAAGCCTTACACTTCACTGAAATGTAGTACTACACTCTATAACACAGTTGAGAGACAATGTTCAATAGCTGCCTCAGTACTTAACAGTGTGTAGGAAGTTGTCTGATAAAGTGGGCAAAGCTTATACTTGGGCCAGAAGGCAGAATATAGGAAACTACATGAAAACATGAATAATTCAGTGAAAATGACTGTAAACAGATGAGAACTTGTTTAGAACAGCTGAAAGAGAATCTCCAAGTCAGTTCTTAGTGTAGAAAAGGTAGCTAAGAGAAGGAAAATCCTTAATTCCAGTTAAGATCACATGAAACACTGTATGAATCCTTTATTGTTTACTTAAAGGAGACTAGAGTGGTAAATGTGTGTTATACAAGGCAGAATACCATTGAAATAGAGAAAGAAACACGTTCGGCAGCTTTGGAAAGCCTTACACTTCACTGAAATGTAGTACTACACTCTATAACACAGTTGAGAGACAATGTTCCCAAGCTGCCTCAGTTCATAACAGTGTGTAGGAAGGTGTTTGATAAAGAGGGCAAAGCTTATACTTGGGCCAGAAGGCAGAATATAGGAAACTACATGAAAACATGAATAATTCAGTGAAAATGACTGTAAACAGATGTGAACTTGTTTGGAACAGCTGAAAGAGATTCTCCAAGTCAGTTCTTAGTGTAGAAAAGGTAGCTAAGATCCGGGAAATCCTTAATTCGAGTTAAGATTACATGAAACACTGTATGAATACTATATTCTTTACTTAAAGGAGACTAGAGTGGTAAATGTGTGTTATACAAGGCAGAATACCATTGAAATAGAGAAAGAAACACGTTCGGCAGCTTTGGAAAGCCTTACACTTCACTGAAATGTAGTACTACACTCTATAACAGAGTTGAGAGACAATGTTCAATAGCTGCCTCAGTACTTAACTGTGTGTAGGAAGTTGTTTGATAAAGCGGGCAAAGCTTATACTTGGGCCAGAAGGCAGAATATAGGAAACTACATGAAAACATGATTAATTCAGTGAAAATGACTGTAAACAGATGTGACCTTGTTTAGAACAGCTGAAAGAGAATCTCCAAGTCAGTTCTTAGTGTAGAAAAGGTAGCTAAGATCTGGGAAATCCTTAATTCGAGTTAAGATTACATGAAACACTGTATGAATCCTATATTCTTTACTTAAAGGAGACTAGAGTGGTAAATGTGTGTTATACAAGGCAGAATACCATTGAAATAGAGAAAGAAACACGTTCGGCAGCTTTGGAAAGCCTTACACTTCACTGAAATGTAGTACTACACTCTATAACACAGTTGAGAGACAATGTTCCCGAGCTGCCTCAGTTCATAACAGTGTGTGGGAAGGTGTTTGATAAAGAGGGCAAAGCTTATACTTGGGCCAGAAGGCAGAATATAGGAAATTACATGAAAACATGAATAATTCAGTGAAAATGACTGTAAACAGCTGAGAACTTGTCTAGAACAGCTGAAAGAGAATCTCCAAGTCAGTTCTTATTGTAGAAAAGGTAGCTAAGATAAGGAAAATCCTTAATTCGAGTTAAGATTACATGTAACACTGTATGAATCCTATATTCTTTACTTAAAGGAGACTAGAGTGGTAAATGTGTGTTATACAAGGCAGAATACCATTGAAATAGAGAAAGAAACACGTTCGGCAGCTTTGGAAAGCCTTACAGTTCACTGAAATGTAGTACTACACTCTATAACACAGTTGAGAGACAATGTTCCCGAGCTGCCTCAGTTCATAACAGTGTGTAGGAAGGTGTTTGATAAAGAGGGCAAAGCTTATACTTGGGCCAGAAGGCAGAATATAGGAAACTACATGAAAACATGAATAATTCAGTGAAAATGACTGTAAACAGATGAGAACTTGTCTAGAACAGCTGAAAGAGAATCTCCAAGTCAGTTCTTAGTGTAGAAAAGGTAGCTAAGAGAAGGAAAATCCTTAATACCAGTTAAGATCACATGAAACACTGCATGAATCCTATATTGTTTACTTAAAGGAGACTAGAGTGGTAAATGTGTGTTATACAAGGCAGAATACCATTGAAATAGAGAAAGAAACACGTTCGGCAGCTTTGGAAAGCCTTACACTTCACTGAAATGTAGTACTACACTCTATAACACAGTTGAGAGACAATGTTCCCAAGCTGCCTCGGTTCATAACAGTGTGTAGGAAGTTGTTTCATAAAGTGGGCAAAGCTTATACTTGGACCAGAAGGCAGAATATAGGAAACTACATGAAAACATGATTAATTCAGTGAAAATGACTGTAAACAGATGTGAACTTGTTTGGAACAGCTGAAAGAGATTCTCCAAGTCAGTTCTTAGTGTAGAAAAGGTAGCTAAGATCCGGAAAATCCTTAATTCGAGTTAAGATTACATGAAACACTGTATGAATACTATATTCTTTACTTAAAGGAGACTAGAGTGGTAAATGTGTGTTATACAAGGCAGAATACCATTGAAATAGAGAAAGAAACACGTTCGGCAGCTTTGGAAAGCCTTACACTTCACTGAAATGTAGTACTACACTCTATAACAGAGTTGAGAGACAATGTTCAATAGCTGCCTCAGTACTTAACAGTGTGTAGGAAGTTGTTTGATAAAGTGGGCAAAGCTTATACTTGGGCCAGAAGGCAGAATATAGGAAACTACATGAAAACATGATTAATTCAGTGAAAATGACTGTAAACAGATGTGACCTTGTTTAGAACAGCTGAAAGAGAATCTCCAAGTCAGTTCTTAGTGTAGAAAAGGTAGCTAAGATCTGGGAAATCCTTAATTCGAGTTAAGATTACATGAAACACTGTATGAATCCTATATTCTTTACTTAAAGGAGACTAGAGTGCTAAATGTGTGTTATACAAGGCAGAATACCATTGAAATAGAGAAAGAAACACGTTCGACAGCTTTGGAAAGCCTTACACTTCACTGAAATGTAGTACTGCACTCTATAACACAGTTGAGAGACAATGTTCAATAGCTGACTCAGTACTTAACAGTGTGTAGGAAGTTGTTTGATAAAGTGGGCAAAGCTTATACTTGGACCAGAAGGCAGAATATAGGAAACTACATGAAAACATGATTAATTCAGTGAAAATGACTGTAAACAGATGTGAACTTGTTTAGAACAGCTGAAAGAGATTTTCGAAGTCAGTTCTTAGTGTAGAAAAAGTAGCTAAGATCCGGGAAATCCTTAATTCGAGTTAAGATTACATGAAACACTGTATGAATCTTATATTCTTTACTTAAAGGAGACTAGAGTGGTAAATGTGTGTTATACAAGGCAGAATACCATTGAAATAGAGAAAGAAACACGTTCGGCAGCTTTGGAAAGCCTTACACTTCACTGAAATGTAGTACTACACTCTATAACACAGTTGAGAGACAATGTTCCCGAGCTGCCTCAGTTCATAACAGTGTGTAGGAAGGTGTTTGATAAAGAGGGCAAAGCTTATACTTGGGCCAGAAGGCAGAATATAGGAAATTACATGAAAACATGAATAATTCAGTGAAAATGACTGTAAACAGCTGAGAACTTGTCTAGAACAGCTGAAAGAGAATCTCCAAGTCAGTTCTTATTGTAGAAAAGGTAGCTAAGATAAGAGAAATCCTTAATTCCAGTTAAGATCACATGTAACACTGTATGAATCCTATATTCTTTACTTAAGGGAGACTAGAGTGGTAAATGTGTGTTATACAAGGCAGAATACCATTGAAATAGAGAAAGAAACACGTTCGGCAGCTTTGGAAAGCCTTACACTTCACTGAAATGTAGTACTACACTCTATAACACAGTTGAGAGACAATGTTCAATAGCTGCCTCAGTTCATAACAGTGTGTAGGAAGGTGTTTGATAAAGAGGGCAAAGCTTATACTTGGGCCAGAAGGCAGAATATTGGAAACTACATGAAAACATGAATAATTCAGTGAAAATGACTGTAAACAGATGAGAACTGGTTTAGAACAGCTGAAAGAGAATCTCCAAGTCAGTTCTTAGTGTAGAAAAGGTAGCTAAGATCCGGGAAATCCTTAATTCGAGTTAAGATTACATGAAACACTGTATGAATCCTATATTGTTTACTTAAAGGAGACTAGAGTGGTAAATGTGTGTTATACAAGGCAGAATACCATTGAAATAGAGAAAGAAACACGTTCGGCAGCTTTGGAAAGCCTTACACTTCACTGAAATGTAGTACTACACTCTATAACACAGTTGAGAGACAATGTTCAATAGCTGCCTCAGTACTTAACAGTGTGTAGGAAATTGTTTGATAAAGTGGGCAAAGCTTATACTTGGGCCAGAAGGCAGAATATAGGAAACTACATGAAAACATGATTAATTCAGTGAAAATGACTGTAAACAGATGTGACCTTGTTTAGAACAGCTGAAAGAGAACCTCCAAGTCAGTTCTTAGTGTAGAAAAGGTAGCTAAGATCTGGGAAATCCTTAATTCGAGTTAAGATTACATGAAACACTGTATGAATCCTATATTCTTTACTTAAAGGAGACTAGAGTGCTAAATGTGTGTTATACAAGGCAGAATACCATTGAAATAGAGAAAGAAACACGTTCGACAGCTTTGGAAAGCCTTACAATTCACTGAAATGTAGTACTGCACTCTATAACACAGTTGAGAGACAATGTTCAATAGCTGACTCAGTACTTAACAGTGTGTAGGAAGTTGTTTGATAAAGTGGGCAAAGCTTATACTTGGACCAGAAGGCAGAATATAGGAAACTACATGAAAACATGATTAATTCAGTGAAAATGACTGTAAACAGATGTGAACTTGTTTAGAACAGCTGAAAGAGATTTTCCAAGTCAGTTCTTAGTGTAGAAAAAGTAGCTAAGATCCGGGAAATCCTTAATTCGAGTTAAGATTACATGAAACACTGTATGAATCTTATATTCTTTACTTAAAGGAGACTAGAGTGGTAAATGTGTGTTATACAAGGCAGAATACCATTGAAATAGAGAAAGAAACACGTTCGGCAGCTTTGGAAAGCCTTACACTTCACTGAAATGTAGTACTACACTCTATAACACAGTTGAGAGACAATGTTCCCGAGCTGCCTCAGTTCATAACAGTGTGTAGGAAGGTGTTTGATAAAGAGGGCAAAGCTTATACTTGGGCCAGAAGGCAGAATATAGGAAATTACATGAAAACATGAATAATTCAGTGAAAATGACTGTAAACAGCTGAGAACTTGTCTAGAACAGCTGAAAGAGAATCTCCAAGTCAGTTCTTATTGTAGAAAAGGTAGCTAAGATAAGAGAAATCCTTAATTCCAGTTAAGATCACATGTAACACTGTATGAATCCTATATTCTTTACTTAAGGGAGACTAGAGTGGTAAATGTGTGTTATACAAGGCAGAATACCATTGAAATAGAGAAAGAAACACGTTCGGCAGCTTTGGAAAGCCTTACACTTCACTGAAATGTAGTACTACACTCTATAACACAGTTGAGAGACAATGTTCCCAAGCTGCCTCAGTTCATAACAGTGTGTAGGAAGGTGTTTGATAAAGAGGGCAAAGCTTATACTTGGGCCAGAAGGCAGAATATTGGAAACTACATGAAAACATGAATAATTCAGTGAAAATGACTGTAAACAGATGAGAACTGGTTTAGAACAGCTGAAAGAGAATCTCCAAGTCAGTTCTTAGTGTAGAAAAGGTAGCTAAGATCCGGGAAATCCTTAATTCGAGTTAAGATTACATGAAACACTGTATGAATCCTATATTGTTTACTTAAAGGAGACTAGAGTGGTAAATGTGTGTTATACAAGGCAGAATACCATTGAAATAGAGAAAGAAACACGTTCGGCAGCTTTGGAAAGCCTTACACTTCACTGAAATGTAGTACTACACTCTATAACACAGTTGAGAGACAATGTTCAATAGCTGCCTCAGTACTTAACAGTGTGTAGGAAATTGTTTGATAAAGTGGGCAAAGCTTATACTTGGGCCAGAAGGCAGAATATAGGAAACTACATGAAAACATGATTAATTCAGTGAAAATGACTGTAAACAGATGTGACCTTGTTTAGAACAGCTGAAAGAGAACCTCCAAGTCAGTTCTTAGTGTAGAAAAGGTAGCTAAGATCTGGGAAATCCTTAATTCGAGTTAAGATTACATGAAACACTGTATGAATCCTATATTCTTTACTTAAAGGAGACTAGAGTGCTAAATGTGTGTTATACAAGGCAGAATACCATTGAAATAGAGAAAGAAACACGTTCGACAGCTTTGGAAAGCCTTACAATTCACTGAAATGTAGTACTGCACTCTATAACACAGTTGAGAGACAATGTTCAATAGCTGACTCAGTACTTAACAGTGTGTAGGAAGTTGTTTGATAAAGTGGGCAAAGCTTATACTTGGACCAGAAGGCAGAATATAGGAAACTACATGAAAACATGATTAATTCAGTGAAAATGACTGTAAACAGATGTGAACTTGTTTAGAACAGCTGAAAGAGATTTTCGAAGTCAGTTCTTAGTGTAGAAAAAGTAGCTAAGATCCGGGAAATCCTTAATTCGAGTTAAGATTACATGAAACACTGTATGAATCTTATATTCTTTACTTAAAGGAGACTAGAGTGGTAAATGTGTGTTATACAAGGCAGAATACCATTGAAATAGAGAAAGAAACACGTTCGGCAGCTTTGGAAAGCCTTACACTTCACTGAAATGTAGTACTACACTCTATAACACAGTTGAGAGACAATGTTCCCGAGCTGCCTCAGTTCATAACAGTGTGTAGGAAGGTGTTTGATAAAGAGGGCAAAGCTTATACTTGGGCCAGAAGGCAGAATATAGGAAATTACATGAAAACATGAATAATTCAGTGAAAATGACTGTAAACAGCTGAGAACTTGTCTAGAACAGCTGAAAGAGAATCTCCAAGTCAGTTCTTATTGTAGAAAAGGTAGCTAAGATAAGAGAAATCCTTAATTCCAGTTAAGATCACATGTAACACTGTATGAATCCTATATTCTTTACTTAAGGGAGACTAGAGTGGTAAATGTGTGTTATACAAGGCAGAATACCATTGAAATAGAGAAAGAAACACGTTCGGCAGCTTTGGAAAGCCTTACACTTCACTGAAATGTAGTACTACACTCTATAACACAGTTGAGAGACAATGTTCCCAAGCTGCCACAGTTCATAACAGTGTGTAGGAAGGTGTTTGATAAAGAGGGCAAAGCTTATACTTGGGCCAGAAGGCAGAATATTGGAAACTACATGAAAACATGAATAATTCAGTGAAAATGACTGTAAACAGATGAGAACTGGTTTAGAACAGCTGAAAGAGAATCTCCAAGTCAGTTCTTAGTGTAGAAAAGGTAGCTAAGATCCGGGAAATCCTTAATTCGAGTTAAGATTACATGAAACACTGTATGAATCCTATATTGTTTACTTAAAGGAGACTAGAGTGGTAAATGTGTGTTATACAAGGCAGAATACCATTGAAATAGAGAAAGAAACACGTTCGGCAGCTTTGGAAAGCCTTACACTTCACTGAAATGTAGTACTACACTCTATAACACAGTTGAGAGACAATGTTCAATAGCTGCCTCAGTACTTAACAGTGTGTAGGAAATTGTTTGATAAAGTGGGCAAAGCTTATACTTGGGCCAGAAGGCAGAATATAGGAAACTACATGAAAACATGATTAATTCAGTGAAAATGAGTGTAAACAGATGTGAACTTGTTTAGAACAGCTGAAAGAGATTCTCCAAGTCAGTTCTTAGTGTAGAAAAGGTAGCTAAGATCCGGGAAATCCTTAATTCGAGTTAAGATTACATGAAACACTGTATGAATACTATATTCTTTACTTAAAGGAGACTAGAGTGGTAAATGTGTGTTATACAAGGCAGAATACCATTGAAATAGAGAAAGAAACACGTTCGGCAGCTTTGGAAAGCCTTACACTTCACTGAAATGTAGTACTACACTCTATAACAGAGTTGAGAGACAATGTTCAATAGCTGCCTCAGTACTTAACAGTGTGTAGGAAGTTGTTTGATAAAGTGGGCAAAGCTTATACTTGGGCCAGAAGGCAGAATATAGGAAACTACATGAAAACATGATTAATTCAGTGAAAATGACTGTAAACAGATGTGACCTTGTTTAGAACAGCTGAAAGAGAATCTCCAAGTCAGTTCTTAGTGTAGAAAAGGTAGCTAAGATCTGGGAAATCCTTAATTCGAGTTAAGATTACATGAAACACTGTATGAATCCTATATTCTTTACTTAAAGGAGACTAGAGTGCTAAATGTGTGTTATACAAGGCAGAATACCATTGAAATAGAGAAAGAAACACGTTCGACAGCTTTGGAAAGCCTTACACTTCACTGAAATGTAGTACTGCACTCTATAACACAGTTGAGAGACAATGTTCAATAGCTGACTCAGTACTTAACAGTGTGTAGGAAGTTGTTTGATAAAGTGGGCAAAGCTTATACTTGGACCAGAAGGCAGAATATAGGAAACTACATGAAAACATGATTAATTCAGTGAAAATGACTGTAAACAGATGTGAACTTGTTTAGAACAGCTGAAAGAGATTTTCGAAGTCAGTTCTTAGTGTAGAAAAAGTAGCTAAGATCCGGGAAATCCTTAATTCGAGTTAAGATTACATGAAACACTGTATGAATCTTATATTCTTTACTTAAAGGAGACTAGAGTGGTAAATGTGTGTTATACAAGGCAGAATACCATTGAAATAGAGAAAGAAACACGTTCGGCAGCTTTGGAAAGCCTTACACTTCACTGAAATGTAGTACTACACTCTATAACACAGTTGAGAGACAATGTTCCCGAGCTGCCTCAGTTCATAACAGTGTGTAGGAAGGTGTTTGATAAAGAGGGCAAAGCTTATACTTGGGCCAGAAGGCAGAATATAGGAAATTACATGAAAACATGAATAATTCAGTGAAAATGACTGTAAACAGCTGAGAACTTGTCTAGAACAGCTGAAAGAGAATCTCCAAGTCAGTTCTTATTGTAGAAAAGGTAGCTAAGATAAGAGAAATCCTTAATTCCAGTTAAGATCACATGTAACACTGTATGAATCCTATATTCTTTACTTAAGGGAGACTAGAGTGGTAAATGTGTGTTATACAAGGCAGAATACCATTGAAATAGAGAAAGAAACACGTTCGGCAGCTTTGGAAAGCCTTACACTTCACTGAAATGTAGTACTACACTCTATAACACAGTTGAGAGACAATGTTCAATAGCTGCCTCAGTTCATAACAGTGTGTAGGAAGGTGTTTGATAAAGAGGGCAAAGCTTATACTTGGGCCAGAAGGCAGAATATTGGAAACTACATGAAAACATGAATAATTCAGTGAAAATGACTGTAAACAGATGAGAACTGGTTTAGAACAGCTGAAAGAGAATCTCCAAGTCAGTTCTTAGTGTAGAAAAGGTAGCTAAGATCCGGGAAATCCTTAATTCGAGTTAAGATTACATGAAACACTGTATGAATCCTATATTGTTTACTTAAAGGAGACTAGAGTGGTAAATGTGTGTTATACAAGGCAGAATACCATTGAAATAGAGAAAGAAACACGTTCGGCAGCTTTGGAAAGCCTTACACTTCACTGAAATGTAGTACTACACTCTATAACACAGTTGAGAGACAATGTTCAATAGCTGCCTCAGTACTTAACAGTGTGTAGGAAATTGTTTGATAAAGTGGGCAAAGCTTATACTTGGGCCAGAAGGCAGAATATAGGAAACTACATGAAAACATGATTAATTCAGTGAAAATGACTGTAAACAGATGTGACCTTGTTTAGAACAGCTGAAAGAGAACCTCCAAGTCAGTTCTTAGTGTAGAAAAGGTAGCTAAGATCTGGGAAATCCTTAATTCGAGTTAAGATTACATGAAACACTGTATGAATCCTATATTCTTTACTTAAAGGAGACTAGAGTGCTAAATGTGTGTTATACAAGGCAGAATACCATTGAAATAGAGAAAGAAACACGTTCGACAGCTTTGGAAAGCCTTACAATTCACTGAAATGTAGTACTGCACTCTATAACACAGTTGAGAGACAATGTTCAATAGCTGACTCAGTACTTAACAGTGTGTAGGAAGTTGTTTGATAAAGTGGGCAAAGCTTATACTTGGACCAGAAGGCAGAATATAGGAAACTACATGAAAACATGATTAATTCAGTGAAAATGACTGTAAACAGATGTGAACTTGTTTAGAACAGCTGAAAGAGATTTTCCAAGTCAGTTCTTAGTGTAGAAAAAGTAGCTAAGATCCGGGAAATCCTTAATTCGAGTTAAGATTACATGAAACACTGTATGAATCTTATATTCTTTACTTAAAGGAGACTAGAGTGGTAAATGTGTGTTATACAAGGCAGAATACCATTGAAATAGAGAAAGAAACACGTTCGGCAGCTTTGGAAAGCCTTACACTTCACTGAAATGTAGTACTACACTCTATAACACAGTTGAGAGACAATGTTCCCGAGCTGCCTCAGTTCATAACAGTGTGTAGGAAGGTGTTTGATAAAGAGGGCAAAGCTTATACTTGGGCCAGAAGGCAGAATATAGGAAATTACATGAAAACATGAATAATTCAGTGAAAATGACTGTAAACAGCTGAGAACTTGTCTAGAACAGCTGAAAGAGAATCTCCAAGTCAGTTCTTATTGTAGAAAAGGTAGCTAAGATAAGAGAAATCCTTAATTCCAGTTAAGATCACATGTAACACTGTATGAATCCTATATTCTTTACTTAAGGGAGACTAGAGTGGTAAATGTGTGTTATACAAGGCAGAATACCATTGAAATAGAGAAAGAAACACGTTCGGCAGCTTTGGAAAGCCTTACACTTCACTGAAATGTAGTACTACACTCTATAACACAGTTGAGAGACAATGTTCCCAAGCTGCCTCAGTTCATAACAGTGTGTAGGAAGGTGTTTGATAAAGAGGGCAAAGCTTATACTTGGGCCAGAAGGCAGAATATTGGAAACTACATGAAAACATGAATAATTCAGTGAAAATGACTGTAAACAGATGAGAACTGGTTTAGAACAGCTGAAAGAGAATCTCCAAGTCAGTTCTTAGTGTAGAAAAGGTAGCTAAGATCCGGGAAATCCTTAATTCGAGTTAAGATTACATGAAACACTGTATGAATCCTATATTGTTTACTTAAAGGAGACTAGAGTGGTAAATGTGTGTTATACAAGGCAGAATACCATTGAAATAGAGAAAGAAACACGTTCGGCAGCTTTGGAAAGCCTTACACTTCACTGAAATGTAGTACTACACTCTATAACACAGTTGAGAGACAATGTTCAATAGCTGCCTCAGTACTTAACAGTGTGTAGGAAATTGTTTGATAAAGTGGGCAAAGCTTATACTTGGGCCAGAAGGCAGAATATAGGAAACTACATGAAAACATGATTAATTCAGTGAAAATGACTGTAAACAGATGTGACCTTGTTTAGAACAGCTGAAAGAGAACCTCCAAGTCAGTTCTTAGTGTAGAAAAGGTAGCTAAGATCTGGGAAATCCTTAATTCGAGTTAAGATTACATGAAACACTGTATGAATCCTATATTCTTTACTTAAAGGAGACTAGAGTGCTAAATGTGTGTTATACAAGGCAGAATACCATTGAAATAGAGAAAGAAACACGTTCGACAGCTTTGGAAAGCCTTACAATTCACTGAAATGTAGTACTGCACTCTATAACACAGTTGAGAGACAATGTTCAATAGCTGACTCAGTACTTAACAGTGTGTAGGAAGTTGTTTGATAAAGTGGGCAAAGCTTATACTTGGACCAGAAGGCAGAATATAGGAAACTACATGAAAACATGATTAATTCAGTGAAAATGACTGTAAACAGATGTGAACTTGTTTAGAACAGCTGAAAGAGATTTTCCAAGTCAGTTCTTAGTGTAGAAAAAGTAGCTAAGATCCGGGAAATCCTTAATTCGAGTTAAGATTACATGAAACACTGTATGAATCTTATATTCTTTACTTAAAGGAGACTAGAGTGGTAAATGTGTGTTATACAAGGCAGAATACCATTGAAATAGAGAAAGAAACACGTTCGGCAGCTTTGGAAAGCCTTACACTTCACTGAAATGTAGTACTACACTCTATAACACAGTTGAGAGACAATGTTCCCGAGCTGCCTCAGTTCATAACAGTGTGTAGGAAGGTGTTTGATAAAGAGGGCAAAGCTTATACTTGGGCCAGAAGGCAGAATATAGGAAATTACATGAAAACATGAATAATTCAGTGAAAATGACTGTAAACAGCTGAGAACTTGTCTAGAACAGCTGAAAGAGAATCTCCAAGTCAGTTCTTATTGTAGAAAAGGTAGCTAAGATAAGAGAAATCCTTAATTCCAGTTAAGATCACATGTAACACTGTATGAATCCTATATTCTTTACTTAAGGGAGACTAGAGTGGTAAATGTGTGTTATACAAGGCAGAATACCATTGAAATAGAGAAAGAAACACGTTCGGCAGCTTTGGAAAGCCTTACACTTCACTGAAATGTAGTACTACACTCTATAACACAGTTGAGAGACAATGTTCCCAAGCTGCCACAGTTCATAACAGTGTGTAGGAAGGTGTTTGATAAAGAGGGCAAAGCTTATACTTGGGCCAGAAGGCAGAATATTGGAAACTACATGAAAACATGAATAATTCAGTGAAAATGACTGTAAACAGATGAGAACTGGTTTAGAACAGCTGAAAGAGAATCTCCAAGTCAGTTCTTAGTGTAGAAAAGGTAGCTAAGATCCGGGAAATCCTTAATTCGAGTTAAGATTACATGAAACACTGTATGAATCCTATATTGTTTACTTAAAGGAGACTAGAGTGGTAAATGTGTGTTATACAAGGCAGAATACCATTGAAATAGAGAAAGAAACACGTTCGGCAGCTTTGGAAAGCCTTACACTTCACTGAAATGTAGTACTACACTCTATAACACAGTTGAGAGACAATGTTCAATAGCTGCCTCAGTACTTAACAGTGTGTAGGAAATTGTTTGATAAAGTGGGCAAAGCTTATACTTGGGCCAGAAGGCAGAATATAGGAAACTACATGAAAACATGATTAATTCAGTGAAAATGAGTGTAAACAGATGTGAACTTGTTTAGAACAGCTGAAAGAGATTCTCCAAGTCAGTTCTTAGTGTAGAAAAGGTAGCTAAGATCCGGGAAATCCTTAATTCGAGTTAAGATTACATGAAACACTGTATGAATCCTATATTCTTTACTTAAGGGAGACTAGAGTGGTAAATGTGTGTTATACAAGGCAGAATACCATTGAAATAGAGAAAGAAACATGTTCGGCAGCTTTGGAAAGCCTTACACTTCACTGAAATGTAGTACTACACTCTATAACACAGTTGAGAGACAATGTTCCCAAGCTGCCTCAGTTCATAACAGTGTGTAGGAAGGTGTTTGATAAAGAGGGCAAAGCTTATACTTGGGCCAGAAGGCAGAATATTGGAAACTACATGAAAACATGAATAATTCAGTGAAAATGACTGTAAACAGATGAGAACTGGCTTAGAACAGCTGAAAGAGAATCTCCAAGTCAGTTCTTAGTGTAGAAAAGGTAGCTAAGATCCGGGAAATCCTTAATTCGAGTTAAGATTACATGAAACACTGTATGAATCCTATATTCTTTACTTAAAGGAGACTAGAGTGGTAAATGTGTGTTATACAAGGCAGAATACCATTGAAATAGAGAAAGAAACACGTTCGGCAGCTTTGGAAAGCCTTACACTTCACTGAAATGTAGTACTACACTCTATAACACAGTTGAGAGACAATGTTCCCGAGCTGCCTCAGTTCATAACAGTGTGTAGGAAGGTGTTTGATAAAGAGGGCAAAGCTTATACTTGGGCCAGAAGGCAGAATATAGGAAATTTCATGAAAACATGAATAATTCAGTGAAAATAACTGTAAACAGCTGAGAACTTGTCTAGAACAGCTGAAAGAGAATCTCCAAGTCAGTTCTTATTGTAGAAAAGGTAGCTAAGATAAGGGAAATCCTTAATTCGAGTTAAGATTACATGTAACACTGTATGAATCCTATATTCTTTACTTAAAGGAGACTAGAGTGGTAAATGTGTGTTATACAAGGCAGAATACCATTGAAATAGAGAAAGAAACACGTTCGGCAGCTTTGGAAAGCCTTACACTTCACTGAAATGTAGTACTACACTCTATAACACAGTTGAGAGACAATGTTCCCGAGCTGCCTCAGTTCATAACAGTGTGTAGGAAGGTGTTTGATAAAGAGGGCAAAGCTTATACTTGGGCCAGAAGGCAGAATATAGGAAACTACATGAAAACATGAATAATTCAGTGAAAATGACTGTAAACAGATGAGAACTTGTCTAGAACAGCTGAAAGAGAATCTCCAAGTCAGTTCTTAGTGTAGAAAAGGTAGCTAAGAGAAGGAAAATCCTTAATTCCAGTTAAGATCACATGAAACACTGCATGAATCCTATATTGTTTACTTAAAGGAGACTAGAGTGTTAAATGTGTGTTATACAAGGCAGAATACCATTGAAATAGAGAAAGAAACACGTTCGGCAGCTTTGGAAAGCCTTACACTTCACTGAAATGTAGTACTACACTCTATAACACAGTTGAGAGACAATGTTCCCAAGCTGCCTCAGTTCATAACAGTGTGTAGGAAGTTGTTTCATAAAGTGGGCAAAGCTTATACTTGGACCAGAAGGCAGAATATAGGAAACTACATGAAAACATGATTAATTCAGTGAAAATGACTGTAAACAGATGTGAACTTGTTTGGAACAGCTGAAAGAGATTCTCCAAGTCAGTTCTTAGTGTAGAAAAGGTAGCTAAGATCCGGGAAATCCTTAATTCGAGTTAAGATTACATGAAACACTGTATGAATACTATATTCTTTACTTAAAGGAGACTAGAGTGGTAAATGTGTGTTATACAAGGCAGAATACCATTGAAATAGAGAAAGAAACACGTTCGGCAGCTTTGGAAAGCCTTACACTTCACTGAAATGTAGTACTACACTCTATAACACAGTTGAGAGACAATGTTCCGGAGCTGCCTCAGTTCATAACAGTGTGTAGGAAGGTGTTTGATAAAGAGGGCAAAGCTTATACTTGGGCCAGAAGGCAGAATATAGGAAATTACATGAAAACATGAATAATTCAGTGAAAATGACTGTAAACAGCTGAGAACTTGTCTAGAACAGCTGAAAGAGAATCTCCAAGTCAGTTCTTATTGTAGAAAAGGTAGCTAAGATAAGAGAAATCCTTAATTCCAGTTAAGATCACATGTAACACTGTATGAATCCTATATTCTTTACTTAAGGGAGACTAGAGTGGTAAATGTGTGTTATACAAGGCAGAATACCATTGAAATAGAGAAAGAAACATGTTCGGCAGCTTTGGAAAGCCTTACACTTCACTGAAATGTAGTACTACACTCTATAACACAGTTGAGAGACAATGTTCCCAAGCTGCCTCAGTTCATAACAGTGTGTAGGAAGGTGTTTGATAAAGAGGGCAAAGCTTATACTTGGGCCAGAAGGCAGAATATTGGAAACTACATGAAAACATGAATAATTCAGTGAAAATGACTGTAAACAGATGAGAACTGGCTTAGAACAGCTGAAAGAGAATCTCCAAGTCAGTTCTTAGTGTAGAAAAGGTAGCTAAGATCCGGGAAATCCTTAATTCGAGTTAAGATTACATGAAACACTGTATGAATCCTATATTCTTTACTTAAAGGAGACTAGAGTGGTAAATGTGTGTTATACAAGGCAGAATACCATTGAAATAGAGAAAGAAACACGTTCGGCAGCTTTGGAAAGCCTTACACTTCACTGAAATGTAGTACTACACTCTATAACACAGTTGAGAGACAATGTTCCCGAGCTGCCTCAGTTCATAACAGTGTGTAGGAAGGTGTTTGATAAAGAGGGCAAAGCTTATACTTGGGCCAGAAGGCAGAATATAGGAAATTTCATGAAAACATGAATAATTCAGTGAAAATAACTGTAAACAGCTGAGAACTTGTCTAGAACAGCTGAAAGAGAATCTCCAAGTCAGTTCTTATTGTAGAAAAGGTAGCTAAGATAAGGGAAATCCTTAATTCGAGTTAAGATTACATGTAACACTGTATGAATCCTATATTCTTTACTTAAAGGAGACTAGAGTGGTAAATGTGTGTTATACAAGGCAGAATACCATTGAAATAGAGAAAGAAACACGTTCGGCAGCTTTGGAAAGCCTTACACTTCACTGAAATGTAGTACTACACTCTATAACACAGTTGAGAGACAATGTTCCCGAGCTGCCTCAGTTCATAACAGTGTGTAGGAAGGTGTTTGATAAAGAGGGCAAAGCTTATACTTGGGCCAGAAGGCAGAATATAGGAAACTACATGAAAACATGAATAATTCAGTGAAAATGACTGTAAACAGATGAGAACTTGTCTAGAACAGCTGAAAGAGAATCTCCAAGTCAGTTCTTAGTGTAGAAAAGGTAGCTAAGAGAAGGAAAATCCTTAATTCCAGTTAAGATCACATGAAACACTGCATGAATCCTATATTGTTTACTTAAAGGAGACTAGAGTGTTAAATGTGTGTTATACAAGGCAGAATACCATTGAAATAGAGAAAGAAACACGTTCGGCAGCTTTGGAAAGCCTTACACTTCACTGAAATGTAGTACTACACTCTATAACACAGTTGAGAGACAATGTTCCCAAGCTGCCTCAGTTCATAACAGTGTGTAGGAAGTTGTTTCATAAAGTGGGCAAAGCTTATACTTGGACCAGAAGGCAGAATATAGGAAACTACATGAAAACATGATTAATTCAGTGAAAATGACTGTAAACAGATGTGAACTTGTTTGGAACAGCTGAAAGAGATTCTCCAAGTCAGTTCTTAGTGTAGAAAAGGTAGCTAAGATCCGGGAAATCCTTAATTCGAGTTAAGATTACATGAAACACTGTATGAATACTATATTCTTTACTTAAAGGAGACTAGAGTGGTAAATGTGTGTTATACAAGGCAGAATACCATTGAAATAGAGAAAGAAACACGTTCGGCAGCTTTGGAAAGCCTTACACTTCACTGAAATGTAGTACTACACTCTATAACACAGTTGAGAGACAATGTTCCGGAGCTGCCTCAGTTCATAACAGTGTGTAGGAAGGTGTTTGATAAAGAGGGCAAAGCTTATACTTGGGCCAGAAGGCAGAATATAGGAAATTACATGAAAACATGAATAATTCAGTGAAAATGACTGTAAACAGCTGAGAACTTGTCTAGAACAGCTGAAAGAGAATCTCCAAGTCAGTTCTTATTGTAGAAAAGGTAGCTAAGATAAGAGAAATCCTTAATTCCAGTTAAGATCACATGTAACACTGTATGAATCCTATATTCTTTACTTAAGGGAGACTAGAGTGGTAAATGTGTGTTATACAAGGCAGAATACCATTGAAATAGAGAAAGAAACACGTTCGGCAGCTTTGGAAAGCCTTACACTTCACTGAAATGTAGTACTACACTCTATAACACAGTTGAGAGACAATGTTCCCGAGCTGCCTCAGTTCATAACAGTGTGTAGGAAGGTGTTTGATAAAGAGGGCAAAGCTTATACTTGGGCCAGAAGGCAGAATATAGGAAATTACATGAAAACATGAATAATTCAGTGAAAATGACTGTAAACAGCTGAGAACTTGTCTAGAACAGCTGAAAGAGAATCTCCAAGTCAGTTCTTATTGTAGAAAAGGTAGCTAAGATAAGAGAAATCCTTAATTCCAGTTAAGATCACATGTAACACTGTATGAATCCTATATTCTTTACTTAAGGGAGACTAGAGTGGTAAATGTGTGTTATACAAGGCAGAATACCATTGAAATAGAGAAAGAAACACGTTCGGCAGCTTTGGAAAGCCTTACACTTCACTGAAATGTAGTACTACACTCTATAACACAGTTGAGAGACAATGTTCCCAAGCTGCCACAGTTCATAACAGTGTGTAGGAAGGTGTTTGATAAAGAGGGCAAAGCTTATACTTGGGCCAGAAGGCAGAATATTGGAAACTACATGAAAACATGAATAATTCAGTGAAAATGACTGTAAACAGATGAGAACTGGTTTAGAACAGCTGAAAGAGAATCTCCAAGTCAGTTCTTAGTGTAGAAAAGGTAGCTAAGATCCGGGAAATCCTTAATTCGAGTTAAGATTACATGAAACACTGTATGAATCCTATATTGTTTACTTAAAGGAGACTAGAGTGGTAAATGTGTGTTATACAAGGCAGAATACCATTGAAATAGAGAAAGAAACACGTTCGGCAGCTTTGGAAAGCCTTACACTTCACTGAAATGTAGTACTACACTCTATAACACAGTTGAGAGACAATGTTCAATAGCTGCCTCAGTACTTAACAGTGTGTAGGAAATTGTTTGATAAAGTGGGCAAAGCTTATACTTGGGCCAGAAGGCAGAATATAGGAAACTACATGAAAACATGATTAATTCAGTGAAAATGAGTGTAAACAGATGTGAACTTGTTTAGAACAGCTGAAAGAGATTCTCCAAGTCAGTTCTTAGTGTAGAAAAGGTAGCTAAGATCCGGGAAATCCTTAATTCGAGTTAAGATTACATGAAACACTGTATGAATACTATATTCTTTACTTAAAGGAGACTAGAGTGGTAAATGTGTGTTATACAAGGCAGAATACCATTGAAATAGAGAAAGAAACACGTTCGGCAGCTTTGGAAAGCCTTACACTTCACTGAAATGTAGTACTACACTCTATAACAGAGTTGAGAGACAATGTTCAATAGCTGCCTCAGTACTTAACAGTGTGTAGGAAGTTGTTTGATAAAGTGGGCAAAGCTTATACTTGGGCCAGAAGGCAGAATATAGGAAACTACATGAAAACATGATTAATTCAGTGAAAATGACTGTAAACAGATGTGACCTTGTTTAGAACAGCTGAAAGAGAATCTCCAAGTCAGTTCTTAGTGTAGAAAAGGTAGCTAAGATCTGGGAAATCCTTAATTCGAGTTAAGATTACATGAAACACTGTATGAATCCTATATTCTTTACTTAAAGGAGACTAGAGTGCTAAATGTGTGTTATACAAGGCAGAATACCATTGAAATAGAGAAAGAAACACGTTCGACAGCTTTGGAAAGCCTTACACTTCACTGAAATGTAGTACTGCACTCTATAACACAGTTGAGAGACAATGTTCAATAGCTGACTCAGTACTTAACAGTGTGTAGGAAGTTGTTTGATAAAGTGGGCAAAGCTTATACTTGGACCAGAAGGCAGAATATAGGAAACTACATGAAAACATGATTAATTCAGTGAAAATGACTGTAAACAGATGTGAACTTGTTTAGAACAGCTGAAAGAGATTTTCGAAGTCAGTTCTTAGTGTAGAAAAAGTAGCTAAGATCCGGGAAATCCTTAATTCGAGTTAAGATTACATGAAACACTGTATGAATCTTATATTCTTTACTTAAAGGAGACTAGAGTGGTAAATGTGTGTTATACAAGGCAGAATACCATTGAAATAGAGAAAGAAACACGTTCGGCAGCTTTGGAAAGCCTTACACTTCACTGAAATGTAGTACTACACTCTATAACACAGTTGAGAGACAATGTTCCCGAGCTGCCTCAGTTCATAACAGTGTGTAGGAAGGTGTTTGATAAAGAGGGCAAAGCTTATACTTGGGCCAGAAGGCAGAATATAGGAAATTACATGAAAACATGAATAATTCAGTGAAAATGACTGTAAACAGCTGAGAACTTGTCTAGAACAGCTGAAAGAGAATCTCCAAGTCAGTTCTTATTGTAGAAAAGGTAGCTAAGATAAGAGAAATCCTTAATTCCAGTTAAGATCACATGTAACACTGTATGAATCCTATATTCTTTACTTAAGGGAGACTAGAGTGGTAAATGTGTGTTATACAAGGCAGAATACCATTGAAATAGAGAAAGAAACACGTTCGGCAGCTTTGGAAAGCCTTACACTTCACTGAAATGTAGTACTACACTCTATAACACAGTTGAGAGACAATGTTCAATAGCTGCCTCAGTTCATAACAGTGTGTAGGAAGGTGTTTGATAAAGAGGGCAAAGCTTATACTTGGGCCAGAAGGCAGAATATTGGAAACTACATGAAAACATGAATAATTCAGTGAAAATGACTGTAAACAGATGAGAACTGGTTTAGAACAGCTGAAAGAGAATCTCCAAGTCAGTTCTTAGTGTAGAAAAGGTAGCTAAGATCCGGGAAATCCTTAATTCGAGTTAAGATTACATGAAACACTGTATGAATCCTATATTGTTTACTTAAAGGAGACTAGAGTGGTAAATGTGTGTTATACAAGGCAGAATACCATTGAAATAGAGAAAGAAACACGTTCGGCAGCTTTGGAAAGCCTTACACTTCACTGAAATGTAGTACTACACTCTATAACACAGTTGAGAGACAATGTTCAATAGCTGCCTCAGTACTTAACAGTGTGTAGGAAATTGTTTGATAAAGTGGGCAAAGCTTATACTTGGGCCAGAAGGCAGAATATAGGAAACTACATGAAAACATGATTAATTCAGTGAAAATGACTGTAAACAGATGTGACCTTGTTTAGAACAGCTGAAAGAGAACCTCCAAGTCAGTTCTTAGTGTAGAAAAGGTAGCTAAGATCTGGGAAATCCTTAATTCGAGTTAAGATTACATGAAACACTGTATGAATCCTATATTCTTTACTTAAAGGAGACTAGAGTGCTAAATGTGTGTTATACAAGGCAGAATACCATTGAAATAGAGAAAGAAACACGTTCGACAGCTTTGGAAAGCCTTACAATTCACTGAAATGTAGTACTGCACTCTATAACACAGTTGAGAGACAATGTTCAATAGCTGACTCAGTACTTAACAGTGTGTAGGAAGTTGTTTGATAAAGTGGGCAAAGCTTATACTTGGACCAGAAGGCAGAATATAGGAAACTACATGAAAACATGATTAATTCAGTGAAAATGACTGTAAACAGATGTGAACTTGTTTAGAACAGCTGAAAGAGATTTTCCAAGTCAGTTCTTAGTGTAGAAAAAGTAGCTAAGATCCGGGAAATCCTTAATTCGAGTTAAGATTACATGAAACACTGTATGAATCTTATATTCTTTACTTAAAGGAGACTAGAGTGGTAAATGTGTGTTATACAAGGCAGAATACCATTGAAATAGAGAAAGAAACACGTTCGGCAGCTTTGGAAAGCCTTACACTTCACTGAAATGTAGTACTACACTCTATAACACAGTTGAGAGACAATGTTCCCGAGCTGCCTCAGTTCATAACAGTGTGTAGGAAGGTGTTTGATAAAGAGGGCAAAGCTTATACTTGGGCCAGAAGGCAGAATATAGGAAATTACATGAAAACATGAATAATTCAGTGAAAATGACTGTAAACAGCTGAGAACTTGTCTAGAACAGCTGAAAGAGAATCTCCAAGTCAGTTCTTATTGTAGAAAAGGTAGCTAAGATAAGAGAAATCCTTAATTCCAGTTAAGATCACATGTAACACTGTATGAATCCTATATTCTTTACTTAAGGGAGACTAGAGTGGTAAATGTGTGTTATACAAGGCAGAATACCATTGAAATAGAGAAAGAAACACGTTCGGCAGCTTTGGAAAGCCTTACACTTCACTGAAATGTAGTACTACACTCTATAACACAGTTGAGAGACAATGTTCCCAAGCTGCCTCAGTTCATAACAGTGTGTAGGAAGGTGTTTGATAAAGAGGGCAAAGCTTATACTTGGGCCAGAAGGCAGAATATTGGAAACTACATGAAAACATGAATAATTCAGTGAAAATGACTGTAAACAGATGAGAACTGGTTTAGAACAGCTGAAAGAGAATCTCCAAGTCAGTTCTTAGTGTAGAAAAGGTAGCTAAGATCCGGGAAATCCTTAATTCGAGTTAAGATTACATGAAACACTGTATGAATCCTATATTGTTTACTTAAAGGAGACTAGAGTGGTAAATGTGTGTTATACAAGGCAGAATACCATTGAAATAGAGAAAGAAACACGTTCGGCAGCTTTGGAAAGCCTTACACTTCACTGAAATGTAGTACTACACTCTATAACACAGTTGAGAGACAATGTTCAATAGCTGCCTCAGTACTTAACAGTGTGTAGGAAATTGTTTGATAAAGTGGGCAAAGCTTATACTTGGGCCAGAAGGCAGAATATAGGAAACTACATGAAAACATGATTAATTCAGTGAAAATGACTGTAAACAGATGTGACCTTGTTTAGAACAGCTGAAAGAGAACCTCCAAGTCAGTTCTTAGTGTAGAAAAGGTAGCTAAGATCTGGGAAATCCTTAATTCGAGTTAAGATTACATGAAACACTGTATGAATCCTATATTCTTTACTTAAAGGAGACTAGAGTGCTAAATGTGTGTTATACAAGGCAGAATACCATTGAAATAGAGAAAGAAACACGTTCGACAGCTTTGGAAAGCCTTACAATTCACTGAAATGTAGTACTGCACTCTATAACACAGTTGAGAGACAATGTTCAATAGCTGACTCAGTACTTAACAGTGTGTAGGAAGTTGTTTGATAAAGTGGGCAAAGCTTATACTTGGACCAGAAGGCAGAATATAGGAAACTACATGAAAACATGATTAATTCAGTGAAAATGACTGTAAACAGATGTGAACTTGTTTAGAACAGCTGAAAGAGATTTTCCAAGTCAGTTCTTAGTGTAGAAAAAGTAGCTAAGATCCGGGAAATCCTTAATTCGAGTTAAGATTACATGAAACACTGTATGAATCTTATATTCTTTACTTAAAGGAGACTAGAGTGGTAAATGTGTGTTATACAAGGCAGAATACCATTGAAATAGAGAAAGAAACACGTTCGGCAGCTTTGGAAAGCCTTACACTTCACTGAAATGTAGTACTACACTCTATAACACAGTTGAGAGACAATGTTCCCGAGCTGCCTCAGTTCATAACAGTGTGTAGGAAGGTGTTTGATAAAGAGGGCAAAGCTTATACTTGGGCCAGAAGGCAGAATATAGGAAATTACATGAAAACATGAATAATTCAGTGAAAATGACTGTAAACAGCTGAGAACTTGTCTAGAACAGCTGAAAGAGAATCTCCAAGTCAGTTCTTATTGTAGAAAAGGTAGCTAAGATAAGAGAAATCCTTAATTCCAGTTAAGATCACATGTAACACTGTATGAATCCTATATTCTTTACTTAAGGGAGACTAGAGTGGTAAATGTGTGTTATACAAGGCAGAATACCATTGAAATAGAGAAAGAAACACGTTCGGCAGCTTTGGAAAGCCTTACACTTCACTGAAATGTAGTACTACACTCTATAACACAGTTGAGAGACAATGTTCCCAAGCTGCCACAGTTCATAACAGTGTGTAGGAAGGTGTTTGATAAAGAGGGCAAAGCTTATACTTGGGCCAGAAGGCAGAATATTGGAAACTACATGAAAACATGAATAATTCAGTGAAAATGACTGTAAACAGATGAGAACTGGTTTAGAACAGCTGAAAGAGAATCTCCAAGTCAGTTCTTAGTGTAGAAAAGGTAGCTAAGATCCGGGAAATCCTTAATTCGAGTTAAGATTACATGAAACACTGTATGAATCCTATATTGTTTACTTAAAGGAGACTAGAGTGGTAAATGTGTGTTATACAAGGCAGAATACCATTGAAATAGAGAAAGAAACACGTTCGGCAGCTTTGGAAAGCCTTACACTTCACTGAAATGTAGTACTACACTCTATAACACAGTTGAGAGACAATGTTCAATAGCTGCCTCAGTACTTAACAGTGTGTAGGAAATTGTTTGATAAAGTGGGCAAAGCTTATACTTGGGCCAGAAGGCAGAATATAGGAAACTACATGAAAACATGATTAATTCAGTGAAAATGAGTGTAAACAGATGTGAACTTGTTTAGAACAGCTGAAAGAGATTCTCCAAGTCAGTTCTTAGTGTAGAAAAGGTAGCTAAGATCCGGGAAATCCTTAATTCGAGTTAAGATTACATGAAACACTGTATGAATCCTATATTCTTTACTTAAGGGAGACTAGAGTGGTAAATGTGTGTTATACAAGGCAGAATACCATTGAAATAGAGAAAGAAACATGTTCGGCAGCTTTGGAAAGCCTTACACTTCACTGAAATGTAGTACTACACTCTATAACACAGTTGAGAGACAATGTTCCCAAGCTGCCTCAGTTCATAACAGTGTGTAGGAAGGTGTTTGATAAAGAGGGCAAAGCTTATACTTGGGCCAGAAGGCAGAATATTGGAAACTACATGAAAACATGAATAATTCAGTGAAAATGACTGTAAACAGATGAGAACTGGCTTAGAACAGCTGAAAGAGAATCTCCAAGTCAGTTCTTAGTGTAGAAAAGGTAGCTAAGATCCGGGAAATCCTTAATTCGAGTTAAGATTACATGAAACACTGTATGAATCCTATATTCTTTACTTAAAGGAGACTAGAGTGGTAAATGTGTGTTATACAAGGCAGAATACCATTGAAATAGAGAAAGAAACACGTTCGGCAGCTTTGGAAAGCCTTACACTTCACTGAAATGTAGTACTACACTCTATAACACAGTTGAGAGACAATGTTCCCGAGCTGCCTCAGTTCATAACAGTGTGTAGGAAGGTGTTTGATAAAGAGGGCAAAGCTTATACTTGGGCCAGAAGGCAGAATATAGGAAATTTCATGAAAACATGAATAATTCAGTGAAAATAACTGTAAACAGCTGAGAACTTGTCTAGAACAGCTGAAAGAGAATCTCCAAGTCAGTTCTTATTGTAGAAAAGGTAGCTAAGATAAGGGAAATCCTTAATTCGAGTTAAGATTACATGTAACACTGTATGAATCCTATATTCTTTACTTAAAGGAGACTAGAGTGGTAAATGTGTGTTATACAAGGCAGAATACCATTGAAATAGAGAAAGAAACACGTTCGGCAGCTTTGGAAAGCCTTACACTTCACTGAAATGTAGTACTACACTCTATAACACAGTTGAGAGACAATGTTCCCGAGCTGCCTCAGTTCATAACAGTGTGTAGGAAGGTGTTTGATAAAGAGGGCAAAGCTTATACTTGGGCCAGAAGGCAGAATATAGGAAACTACATGAAAACATGAATAATTCAGTGAAAATGACTGTAAACAGATGAGAACTTGTCTAGAACAGCTGAAAGAGAATCTCCAAGTCAGTTCTTAGTGTAGAAAAGGTAGCTAAGAGAAGGAAAATCCTTAATTCCAGTTAAGATCACATGAAACACTGCATGAATCCTATATTGTTTACTTAAAGGAGACTAGAGTGTTAAATGTGTGTTATACAAGGCAGAATACCATTGAAATAGAGAAAGAAACACGTTCGGCAGCTTTGGAAAGCCTTACACTTCACTGAAATGTAGTACTACACTCTATAACACAGTTGAGAGACAATGTTCCCAAGCTGCCTCAGTTCATAACAGTGTGTAGGAAGTTGTTTCATAAAGTGGGCAAAGCTTATACTTGGACCAGAAGGCAGAATATAGGAAACTACATGAAAACATGATTAATTCAGTGAAAATGACTGTAAACAGATGTGAACTTGTTTGGAACAGCTGAAAGAGATTCTCCAAGTCAGTTCTTAGTGTAGAAAAGGTAGCTAAGATCCGGGAAATCCTTAATTCGAGTTAAGATTACATGAAACACTGTATGAATACTATATTCTTTACTTAAAGGAGACTAGAGTGGTAAATGTGTGTTATACAAGGCAGAATACCATTGAAATAGAGAAAGAAACACGTTCGGCAGCTTTGGAAAGCCTTACACTTCACTGAAATGTAGTACTACACTCTATAACACAGTTGAGAGACAATGTTCCGGAGCTGCCTCAGTTCATAACAGTGTGTAGGAAGGTGTTTGATAAAGAGGGCAAAGCTTATACTTGGGCCAGAAGGCAGAATATAGGAAATTACATGAAAACATGAATAATTCAGTGAAAATGACTGTAAACAGCTGAGAACTTGTCTAGAACAGCTGAAAGAGAATCTCCAAGTCAGTTCTTATTGTAGAAAAGGTAGCTAAGATAAGAGAAATCCTTAATTCCAGTTAAGATCACATGTAACACTGTATGAATCCTATATTCTTTACTTAAGGGAGACTAGAGTGGTAAATGTGTGTTATACAAGGCAGAATACCATTGAAATAGAGAAAGAAACATGTTCGGCAGCTTTGGAAAGCCTTACACTTCACTGAAATGTAGTACTACACTCTATAACACAGTTGAGAGACAATGTTCCCAAGCTGCCTCAGTTCATAACAGTGTGTAGGAAGGTGTTTGATAAAGAGGGCAAAGCTTATACTTGGGCCAGAAGGCAGAATATTGGAAACTACATGAAAACATGAATAATTCAGTGAAAATGACTGTAAACAGATGAGAACTGGCTTAGAACAGCTGAAAGAGAATCTCCAAGTCAGTTCTTAGTGTAGAAAAGGTAGCTAAGATCCGGGAAATCCTTAATTCGAGTTAAGATTACATGAAACACTGTATGAATCCTATATTCTTTACTTAAAGGAGACTAGAGTGGTAAATGTGTGTTATACAAGGCAGAATACCATTGAAATAGAGAAAGAAACACGTTCGGCAGCTTTGGAAAGCCTTACACTTCACTGAAATGTAGTACTACACTCTATAACACAGTTGAGAGACAATGTTCCCGAGCTGCCTCAGTTCATAACAGTGTGTAGGAAGGTGTTTGATAAAGAGGGCAAAGCTTATACTTGGGCCAGAAGGCAGAATATAGGAAATTTCATGAAAACATGAATAATTCAGTGAAAATAACTGTAAACAGCTGAGAACTTGTCTAGAACAGCTGAAAGAGAATCTCCAAGTCAGTTCTTATTGTAGAAAAGGTAGCTAAGATAAGGGAAATCCTTAATTCGAGTTAAGATTACATGTAACACTGTATGAATCCTATATTCTTTACTTAAAGGAGACTAGAGTGGTAAATGTGTGTTATACAAGGCAGAATACCATTGAAATAGAGAAAGAAACACGTTCGGCAGCTTTGGAAAGCCTTACACTTCACTGAAATGTAGTACTACACTCTATAACACAGTTGAGAGACAATGTTCCCGAGCTGCCTCAGTTCATAACAGTGTGTAGGAAGGTGTTTGATAAAGAGGGCAAAGCTTATACTTGGGCCAGAAGGCAGAATATAGGAAACTACATGAAAACATGAATAATTCAGTGAAAATGACTGTAAACAGATGAGAACTTGTCTAGAACAGCTGAAAGAGAATCTCCAAGTCAGTTCTTAGTGTAGAAAAGGTAGCTAAGAGAAGGAAAATCCTTAATTCCAGTTAAGATCACATGAAACACTGCATGAATCCTATATTGTTTACTTAAAGGAGACTAGAGTGTTAAATGTGTGTTATACAAGGCAGAATACCATTGAAATAGAGAAAGAAACACGTTCGGCAGCTTTGGAAAGCCTTACACTTCACTGAAATGTAGTACTACACTCTATAACACAGTTGAGAGACAATGTTCCCAAGCTGCCTCAGTTCATAACAGTGTGTAGGAAGTTGTTTCATAAAGTGGGCAAAGCTTATACTTGGACCAGAAGGCAGAATATAGGAAACTACATGAAAACATGATTAATTCAGTGAAAATGACTGTAAACAGATGTGAACTTGTTTGGAACAGCTGAAAGAGATTCTCCAAGTCAGTTCTTAGTGTAGAAAAGGTAGCTAAGATCCGGGAAATCCTTAATTCGAGTTAAGATTACATGAAACACTGTATGAATACTATATTCTTTACTTAAAGGAGACTAGAGTGGTAAATGTGTGTTATACAAGGCAGAATACCATTGAAATAGAGAAAGAAACACGTTCGGCAGCTTTGGAAAGCCTTACACTTCACTGAAATGTAGTACTACACTCTATAACACAGTTGAGAGACAATGTTCCGGAGCTGCCTCAGTTCATAACAGTGTGTAGGAAGGTGTTTGATAAAGAGGGCAAAGCTTATACTTGGGCCAGAAGGCAGAATATAGGAAATTACATGAAAACATGAATAATTCAGTGAAAATGACTGTAAACAGCTGAGAACTTGTCTAGAACAGCTGAAAGAGAATCTCCAAGTCAGTTCTTATTGTAGAAAAGGTAGCTAAGATAAGAGAAATCCTTAATTCCAGTTAAGATCACATGTAACACTGTATGAATCCTATATTCTTTACTTAAGGGAGACTAGAGTGGTAAATGTGTGTTATACAAGGCAGAATACCATTGAAATAGAGAAAGAAACATGTTCGGCAGCTTTGGAAAGCCTTACACTTCACTGAAATGTAGTACTACACTCTATAACACAGTTGAGAGACAATGTTCCCAAGCTGCCTCAGTTCATAACAGTGTGTAGGAAGGTGTTTGATAAAGAGGGCAAAGCTTATACTTGGGCCAGAAGGCAGAATATTGGAAACTACATGAAAACATGAATAATTCAGTGAAAATGACTGTAAACAGATGAGAACTGGCTTAGAACAGCTGAAAGAGAATCTCCAAGTCAGTTCTTAGTGTAGAAAAGGTAGCTAAGATCCGGGAAATCCTTAATTCGAGTTAAGATTACATGAAACACTGTATGAATCCTATATTCTTTACTTAAAGGAGACTAGAGTGGTAAATGTGTGTTATACAAGGCAGAATACCATTGAAATAGAGAAAGAAACACGTTCGGCAGCTTTGGAAAGCCTTACACTTCACTGAAATGTAGTACTACACTCTATAACACAGTTGAGAGACAATGTTCCCGAGCTGCCTCAGTTCATAACAGTGTGTAGGAAGGTGTTTGATAAAGAGGGCAAAGCTTATACTTGGGCCAGAAGGCAGAATATAGGAAATTTCATGAAAACATGAATAATTCAGTGAAAATAACTGTAAACAGCTGAGAACTTGTCTAGAACAGCTGAAAGAGAATCTCCAAGTCAGTTCTTATTGTAGAAAAGGTAGCTAAGATAAGGGAAATCCTTAATTCGAGTTAAGATTACATGTAACACTGTATGAATCCTATATTCTTTACTTAAAGGAGACTAGAGTGGTAAATGTGTGTTATACAAGGCAGAATACCATTGAAATAGAGAAAGAAACACGTTCGGCAGCTTTGGAAAGCCTTACACTTCACTGAAATGTAGTACTACACTCTATAACACAGTTGAGAGACAATGTTCCCGAGCTGCCTCAGTTCATAACAGTGTGTAGGAAGGTGTTTGATAAAGAGGGCAAAGCTTATACTTGGGCCAGAAGGCAGAATATAGGAAACTACATGAAAACATGAATAATTCAGTGAAAATGACTGTAAACAGATGAGAACTTGTCTAGAACAGCTGAAAGAGAATCTCCAAGTCAGTTCTTAGTGTAGAAAAGGTAGCTAAGAGAAGGAAAATCCTTAATTCCAGTTAAGATCACATGAAACACTGCATGAATCCTATATTGTTTACTTAAAGGAGACTAGAGTGTTAAATGTGTGTTATACAAGGCAGAATACCATTGAAATAGAGAAAGAAACACGTTCGGCAGCTTTGGAAAGCCTTACACTTCACTGAAATGTAGTACTACACTCTATAACACAGTTGAGAGACAATGTTCCCAAGCTGCCTCAGTTCATAACAGTGTGTAGGAAGTTGTTTCATAAAGTGGGCAAAGCTTATACTTGGACCAGAAGGCAGAATATAGGAAACTACATGAAAACATGATTAATTCAGTGAAAATGACTGTAAACAGATGTGAACTTGTTTGGAACAGCTGAAAGAGATTCTCCAAGTCAGTTCTTAGTGTAGAAAAGGTAGCTAAGATCCGGGAAATCCTTAATTCGAGTTAAGATTACATGAAACACTGTATGAATACTATATTCTTTACTTAAAGGAGACTAGAGTGGTAAATGTGTGTTATACAAGGCAGAATACCATTGAAATAGAGAAAGAAACACGTTCGGCAGCTTTGGAAAGCCTTACACTTCACTGAAATGTAGTACTACACTCTATAACACAGTTGAGAGACAATGTTCCGGAGCTGCCTCAGTTCATAACAGTGTGTAGGAAGGTGTTTGATAAAGAGGGCAAAGCTTATACTTGGGCCAGAAGGCAGAATATAGGAAATTACATGAAAACATGAATAATTCAGTGAAAATGACTGTAAACAGCTGAGAACTTGTCTAGAACAGCTGAAAGAGAATCTCCAAGTCAGTTCTTATTGTAGAAAAGGTAGCTAAGATAAGAGAAATCCTTAATTCCAGTTAAGATCACATGTAACACTGTATGAATCCTATATTCTTTACTTAAGGGAGACTAGAGTGGTAAATGTGTGTTATACAAGGCAGAATACCATTGAAATAGAGAAAGAAACATGTTCGGCAGCTTTGGAAAGCCTTACACTTCACTGAAATGTAGTACTACACTCTATAACACAGTTGAGAGACAATGTTCCCAAGCTGCCTCAGTTCATAACAGTGTGTAGGAAGGTGTTTGATAAAGAGGGCAAAGCTTATACTTGGGCCAGAAGGCAGAATATTGGAAACTACATGAAAACATGAATAATTCAGTGAAAATGACTGTAAACAGATGAGAACTGGCTTAGAACAGCTGAAAGAGAATCTCCAAGTCAGTTCTTAGTGTAGAAAAGGTAGCTAAGATCCGGGAAATCCTTAATTCGAGTTAAGATTACATGAAACACTGTATGAATCCTATATTCTTTACTTAAAGGAGACTAGAGTGGTAAATGTGTGTTATACAAGGCAGAATACCATTGAAATAGAGAAAGAAACACGTTCGGCAGCTTTGGAAAGCCTTACACTTCACTGAAATGTAGTACTACACTCTATAACACAGTTGAGAGACAATGTTCCCGAGCTGCCTCAGTTCATAACAGTGTGTAGGAAGGTGTTTGATAAAGAGGGCAAAGCTTATACTTGGGCCAGAAGGCAGAATATAGGAAATTTCATGAAAACATGAATAATTCAGTGAAAATAACTGTAAACAGCTGAGAACTTGTCTAGAACAGCTGAAAGAGAATCTCCAAGTCAGTTCTTATTGTAGAAAAGGTAGCTAAGATAAGGGAAATCCTTAATTCGAGTTAAGATTACATGTAACACTGTATGAATCCTATATTCTTTACTTAAAGGAGACTAGAGTGGTAAATGTGTGTTATACAAGGCAGAATACCATTGAAATAGAGAAAGAAACACGTTCGGCAGCTTTGGAAAGCCTTACACTTCACTGAAATGTAGTACTACACTCTATAACACAGTTGAGAGACAATGTTCCCGAGCTGCCTCAGTTCATAACAGTGTGTAGGAAGGTGTTTGATAAAGAGGGCAAAGCTTATACTTGGGCCAGAAGGCAGAATATAGGAAACTACATGAAAACATGAATAATTCAGTGAAAATGACTGTAAACAGATGAGAACTTGTCTAGAACAGCTGAAAGAGAATCTCCAAGTCAGTTCTTAGTGTAGAAAAGGTAGCTAAGAGAAGGAAAATCCTTAATTCCAGTTAAGATCACATGAAACACTGCATGAATCCTATATTGTTTACTTAAAGGAGACTAGAGTGTTAAATGTGTGTTATACAAGGCAGAATACCATTGAAATAGAGAAAGAAACACGTTCGGCAGCTTTGGAAAGCCTTACACTTCACTGAAATGTAGTACTACACTCTATAACACAGTTGAGAGACAATGTTCCCAAGCTGCCTCAGTTCATAACAGTGTGTAGGAAGTTGTTTCATAAAGTGGGCAAAGCTTATACTTGGACCAGAAGGCAGAATATAGGAAACTACATGAAAACATGATTAATTCAGTGAAAATGACTGTAAACAGATGTGAACTTGTTTGGAACAGCTGAAAGAGATTCTCCAAGTCAGTTCTTAGTGTAGAAAAGGTAGCTAAGATCCGGGAAATCCTTAATTCGAGTTAAGATTACATGAAACACTGTATGAATACTATATTCTTTACTTAAAGGAGACTAGAGTGGTAAATGTGTGTTATACAAGGCAGAATACCATTGAAATAGAGAAAGAAACACGTTCGGCAGCTTTGGAAAGCCTTACACTTCACTGAAATGTAGTACTACACTCTATAACACAGTTGAGAGACAATGTTCCGGAGCTGCCTCAGTTCATAACAGTGTGTAGGAAGGTGTTTGATAAAGAGGGCAAAGCTTATACTTGGGCCAGAAGGCAGAATATAGGAAATTACATGAAAACATGAATAATTCAGTGAAAATGACTGTAAACAGCTGAGAACTTGTCTAGAACAGCTGAAAGAGAATCTCCAAGTCAGTTCTTATTGTAGAAAAGGTAGCTAAGATAAGAGAAATCCTTAATTCCAGTTAAGATCACATGTAACACTGTATGAATCCTATATTCTTTACTTAAGGGAGACTAGAGTGGTAAATGTGTGTTATACAAGGCAGAATACCATTGAAATAGAGAAAGAAACATGTTCGGCAGCTTTGGAAAGCCTTACACTTCACTGAAATGTAGTACTACACTCTATAACACAGTTGAGAGACAATGTTCCCAAGCTGCCTCAGTTCATAACAGTGTGTAGGAAGGTGTTTGATAAAGAGGGCAAAGCTTATACTTGGGCCAGAAGGCAGAATATTGGAAACTACATGAAAACATGAATAATTCAGTGAAAATGACTGTAAACAGATGAGAACTGGCTTAGAACAGCTGAAAGAGAATCTCCAAGTCAGTTCTTAGTGTAGAAAAGGTAGCTAAGATCCGGGAAATCCTTAATTCGAGTTAAGATTACATGAAACACTGTATGAATCCTATATTCTTTACTTAAAGGAGACTAGAGTGGTAAATGTGTGTTATACAAGGCAGAATACCATTGAAATAGAGAAAGAAACACGTTCGGCAGCTTTGGAAAGCCTTACACTTCACTGAAATGTAGTACTACACTCTATAACACAGTTGAGAGACAATGTTCCCGAGCTGCCTCAGTTCATAACAGTGTGTAGGAAGGTGTTTGATAAAGAGGGCAAAGCTTATACTTGGGCCAGAAGGCAGAATATAGGAAATTTCATGAAAACATGAATAATTCAGTGAAAATAACTGTAAACAGCTGAGAACTTGTCTAGAACAGCTGAAAGAGAATCTCCAAGTCAGTTCTTATTGTAGAAAAGGTAGCTAAGATAAGGGAAATCCTTAATTCGAGTTAAGATTACATGTAACACTGTATGAATCCTATATTCTTTACTTAAAGGAGACTAGAGTGGTAAATGTGTGTTATACAAGGCAGAATACCATTGAAATAGAGAAAGAAACACGTTCGGCAGCTTTGGAAAGCCTTACACTTCACTGAAATGTAGTACTACACTCTATAACACAGTTGAGAGACAATGTTCCCGAGCTGCCTCAGTTCATAACAGTGTGTAGGAAGGTGTTTGATAAAGAGGGCAAAGCTTATACTTGGGCCAGAAGGCAGAATATAGGAAACTACATGAAAACATGAATAATTCAGTGAAAATGACTGTAAACAGATGAGAACTTGTCTAGAACAGCTGAAAGAGAATCTCCAAGTCAGTTCTTAGTGTAGAAAAGGTAGCTAAGAGAAGGAAAATCCTTAATTCCAGTTAAGATCACATGAAACACTGCATGAATCCTATATTGTTTACTTAAAGGAGACTAGAGTGTTAAATGTGTGTTATACAAGGCAGAATACCATTGAAATAGAGAAAGAAACACGTTCGGCAGCTTTGGAAAGCCTTACACTTCACTGAAATGTAGTACTACACTCTATAACACAGTTGAGAGACAATGTTCCCAAGCTGCCTCAGTTCATAACAGTGTGTAGGAAGTTGTTTCATAAAGTGGGCAAAGCTTATACTTGGACCAGAAGGCAGAATATAGGAAACTACATGAAAACATGATTAATTCAGTGAAAATGACTGTAAACAGATGTGAACTTGTTTGGAACAGCTGAAAGAGATTCTCCAAGTCAGTTCTTAGTGTAGAAAAGGTAGCTAAGATCCGGGAAATCCTTAATTCGAGTTAAGATTACATGAAACACTGTATGAATACTATATTCTTTACTTAAAGGAGACTAGAGTGGTAAATGTGTGTTATACAAGGCAGAATACCATTGAAATAGAGAAAGAAACACGTTCGGCAGCTTTGGAAAGCCTTACACTTCACTGAAATGTAGTACTACACTCTATAACACAGTTGAGAGACAATGTTCCGGAGCTGCCTCAGTTCATAACAGTGTGTAGGAAGGTGTTTGATAAAGAGGGCAAAGCTTATACTTGGGCCAGAAGGCAGAATATAGGAAATTACATGAAAACATGAATAATTCAGTGAAAATGACTGTAAACAGCTGAGAACTTGTCTAGAACAGCTGAAAGAGAATCTCCAAGTCAGTTCTTATTGTAGAAAAGGTAGCTAAGATAAGAGAAATCCTTAATTCCAGTTAAGATCACATGTAACACTGTATGAATCCTATATTCTTTACTTAAGGGAGACTAGAGTGGTAAATGTGTGTTATACAAGGCAGAATACCATTGAAATAGAGAAAGAAACATGTTCGGCAGCTTTGGAAAGCCTTACACTTCACTGAAATGTAGTACTACACTCTATAACACAGTTGAGAGACAATGTTCCCAAGCTGCCTCAGTTCATAACAGTGTGTAGGAAGGTGTTTGATAAAGAGGGCAAAGCTTATACTTGGGCCAGAAGGCAGAATATTGGAAACTACATGAAAACATGAATAATTCAGTGAAAATGACTGTAAACAGATGAGAACTGGCTTAGAACAGCTGAAAGAGAATCTCCAAGTCAGTTCTTAGTGTAGAAAAGGTAGCTAAGATCCGGGAAATCCTTAATTCGAGTTAAGATTACATGAAACACTGTATGAATCCTATATTCTTTACTTAAAGGAGACTAGAGTGGTAAATGTGTGTTATACAAGGCAGAATACCATTGAAATAGAGAAAGAAACACGTTCGGCAGCTTTGGAAAGCCTTACACTTCACTGAAATGTAGTACTACACTCTATAACACAGTTGAGAGACAATGTTCCCGAGCTGCCTCAGTTCATAACAGTGTGTAGGAAGGTGTTTGATAAAGAGGGCAAAGCTTATACTTGGGCCAGAAGGCAGAATATAGGAAATTTCATGAAAACATGAATAATTCAGTGAAAATAACTGTAAACAGCTGAGAACTTGTCTAGAACAGCTGAAAGAGAATCTCCAAGTCAGTTCTTATTGTAGAAAAGGTAGCTAAGATAAGGGAAATCCTTAATTCGAGTTAAGATTACATGTAACACTGTATGAATCCTATATTCTTTACTTAAAGGAGACTAGAGTGGTAAATGTGTGTTATACAAGGCAGAATACCATTGAAATAGAGAAAGAAACACGTTCGGCAGCTTTGGAAAGCCTTACACTTCACTGAAATGTAGTACTACACTCTATAACACAGTTGAGAGACAATGTTCCCGAGCTGCCTCAGTTCATAACAGTGTGTAGGAAGGTGTTTGATAAAGAGGGCAAAGCTTATACTTGGGCCAGAAGGCAGAATATAGGAAACTACATGAAAACATGAATAATTCAGTGAAAATGACTGTAAACAGATGAGAACTTGTCTAGAACAGCTGAAAGAGAATCTCCAAGTCAGTTCTTAGTGTAGAAAAGGTAGCTAAGAGAAGGAAAATCCTTAATTCCAGTTAAGATCACATGAAACACTGCATGAATCCTATATTGTTTACTTAAAGGAGACTAGAGTGTTAAATGTGTGTTATACAAGGCAGAATACCATTGAAATAGAGAAAGAAACACGTTCGGCAGCTTTGGAAAGCCTTACACTTCACTGAAATGTAGTACTACACTCTATAACACAGTTGAGAGACAATGTTCCCAAGCTGCCTCAGTTCATAACAGTGTGTAGGAAGTTGTTTCATAAAGTGGGCAAAGCTTATACTTGGACCAGAAGGCAGAATATAGGAAACTACATGAAAACATGATTAATTCAGTGAAAATGACTGTAAACAGATGTGAACTTGTTTGGAACAGCTGAAAGAGATTCTCCAAGTCAGTTCTTAGTGTAGAAAAGGTAGCTAAGATCCGGGAAATCCTTAATTCGAGTTAAGATTACATGAAACACTGTATGAATACTATATTCTTTACTTAAAGGAGACTAGAGTGGTAAATGTGTGTTATACAAGGCAGAATACCATTGAAATAGAGAAAGAAACACGTTCGGCAGCTTTGGAAAGCCTTACACTTCACTGAAATGTAGTACTACACTCTATAACACAGTTGAGAGACAATGTTCCGGAGCTGCCTCAGTTCATAACAGTGTGTAGGAAGGTGTTTGATAAAGAGGGCAAAGCTTATACTTGGGCCAGAAGGCAGAATATAGGAAATTACATGAAAACATGAATAATTCAGTGAAAATGACTGTAAACAGCTGAGAACTTGTCTAGAACAGCTGAAAGAGAATCTCCAAGTCAGTTCTTATTGTAGAAAAGGTAGCTAAGATAAGAGAAATCCTTAATTCCAGTTAAGATCACATGTAACACTGTATGAATCCTATATTCTTTACTTAAGGGAGACTAGAGTGGTAAATGTGTGTTATACAAGGCAGAATACCATTGAAATAGAGAAAGAAACATGTTCGGCAGCTTTGGAAAGCCTTACACTTCACTGAAATGTAGTACTACACTCTATAACACAGTTGAGAGACAATGTTCCCAAGCTGCCTCAGTTCATAACAGTGTGTAGGAAGGTGTTTGATAAAGAGGGCAAAGCTTATACTTGGGCCAGAAGGCAGAATATTGGAAACTACATGAAAACATGAATAATTCAGTGAAAATGACTGTAAACAGATGAGAACTGGCTTAGAACAGCTGAAAGAGAATCTCCAAGTCAGTTCTTAGTGTAGAAAAGGTAGCTAAGATCCGGGAAATCCTTAATTCGAGTTAAGATTACATGAAACACTGTATGAATCCTATATTCTTTACTTAAAGGAGACTAGAGTGGTAAATGTGTGTTATACAAGGCAGAATACCATTGAAATAGAGAAAGAAACACGTTCGGCAGCTTTGGAAAGCCTTACACTTCACTGAAATGTAGTACTACACTCTATAACACAGTTGAGAGACAATGTTCCCGAGCTGCCTCAGTTCATAACAGTGTGTAGGAAGGTGTTTGATAAAGAGGGCAAAGCTTATACTTGGGCCAGAAGGCAGAATATAGGAAATTTCATGAAAACATGAATAATTCAGTGAAAATAACTGTAAACAGCTGAGAACTTGTCTAGAACAGCTGAAAGAGAATCTCCAAGTCAGTTCTTATTGTAGAAAAGGTAGCTAAGATAAGGGAAATCCTTAATTCGAGTTAAGATTACATGTAACACTGTATGAATCCTATATTCTTTACTTAAAGGAGACTAGAGTGGTAAATGTGTGTTATACAAGGCAGAATACCATTGAAATAGAGAAAGAAACACGTTCGGCAGCTTTGGAAAGCCTTACACTTCACTGAAATGTAGTACTACACTCTATAACACAGTTGAGAGACAATGTTCCCGAGCTGCCTCAGTTCATAACAGTGTGTAGGAAGGTGTTTGATAAAGAGGGCAAAGCTTATACTTGGGCCAGAAGGCAGAATATAGGAAACTACATGAAAACATGAATAATTCAGTGAAAATGACTGTAAACAGATGAGAACTTGTCTAGAACAGCTGAAAGAGAATCTCCAAGTCAGTTCTTAGTGTAGAAAAGGTAGCTAAGAGAAGGAAAATCCTTAATTCCAGTTAAGATCACATGAAACACTGCATGAATCCTATATTGTTTACTTAAAGGAGACTAGAGTGTTAAATGTGTGTTATACAAGGCAGAATACCATTGAAATAGAGAAAGAAACACGTTCGGCAGCTTTGGAAAGCCTTACACTTCACTGAAATGTAGTACTACACTCTATAACACAGTTGAGAGACAATGTTCCCAAGCTGCCTCAGTTCATAACAGTGTGTAGGAAGTTGTTTCATAAAGTGGGCAAAGCTTATACTTGGACCAGAAGGCAGAATATAGGAAACTACATGAAAACATGATTAATTCAGTGAAAATGACTGTAAACAGATGTGAACTTGTTTGGAACAGCTGAAAGAGATTCTCCAAGTCAGTTCTTAGTGTAGAAAAGGTAGCTAAGATCCGGGAAATCCTTAATTCGAGTTAAGATTACATGAAACACTGTATGAATACTATATTCTTTACTTAAAGGAGACTAGAGTGGTAAATGTGTGTTATACAAGGCAGAATACCATTGAAATAGAGAAAGAAACACGTTCGGCAGCTTTGGAAAGCCTTACACTTCACTGAAATGTAGTACTGCACTCTATAACACAGTTGAGAGACAATGTTCAATAGCTGACTCAGTACTTAACAGTGTGTAGGAAGTTGTTTGATAAAGTGGGCAAAGCTTATACTTGGACCAGAAGGCAGAATATAGGAAACTACATGAAAACATGATTAATTCAGTGAAAATGACTGTAAACAGATGTGAACTTGTTTAGAACAGCTGAAAGAGATTTTCCAAGTCAGTTCTTAGTGTAGAAAAAGTAGCTAAGATCCGGGAAATCCTTAATTCGAGTTAAGATTACATGAAACACTGTATGAATCTTATATTCTTTACTTAAAGGAGACTAGAGTGGTAAATGTGTGTTATACAAGGCAGAATACCATTGAAATAGAGAAAGAAACACGTTCGGCAGCTTTGGAAAGCCTTACACTTCACTGAAATGTAGTACTACACTCTATAACACAGTTGAGAGACAATGTTCCGGAGCTGCCTCAGTTCATAACAGTGTGTAGGAAGGTGTTTGATAAAGAGGGCAAAGCTTATACTTGGGCCAGAAGGCAGAATATAGGAAATTACATGAAAACATGAATAATTCAGTGAAAATGACTGTAAACAGCTGAGAACTTGTCTAGAACAGCTGAAAGAGAATCTCCAAGTCAGTTCTTATTGTAGAAAAGGTAGCTAAGATAAGAGAAATCCTTAATTCCAGTTAAGATCATATGTAACACTGTATGAATCCTATATTCTTTACTTAAGGGAGACTAGAGTGGTAAATGTGTGTTATACAAGGCAGAATACCATTGAAATAGAGAAAGAAACATGTTCGGCAGCTTTGGAAAGCCTTACACTTCACTGAAATGTAGTACTACACTCTATAACACAGTTGAGAGACAATGTTCCCAAGCTGCCTCAGTTCATAACAGTGTGTAGGAAGGTGTTTGATAAAGAGGGCAAAGCTTATACTTGGGCCAGAAGGCAGAATATTGGAAACTACATGAAAACATGAATAATTCAGTGAAAATGACTGTAAACAGATGAGAACTGGCTTAGAACAGCTGAAAGAGAATCTCCAAGTCAGTTCTTAGTGTAGAAAAGGTAGCTAAGATCCGGGAAATCCTTAATTCGAGTGAAGATTACATGAAACACTGTATGAATCCTATATTGTTTACTTAAAGGAGACTAGAGTGGTAAGTGTGTGTTATACAAGGCAGAATACCATTGAAATAGAGAAAGAAACACGTTCGGCAGCTTTGGAAAGCCTTACACTTCACTGAAATGTAGTACTACACTCTATAACACAGTTGAGAGACAATGTTCAATAGCTGCCTCAGTACTTAACAGTGTGTAGGAAATTGTTTGATAAAGTGGGCAAAGCTTATACTTGGGCCAGAAGGCAGAATATAGGAAACTACATGAAAACATGATTAATTCAGTGAAAATGACTGTAAACAGATGTGAACTTGTTTAGAACAGCTGAAAGAGATTCTCCAAGTCAGTTCTTAGTGTAGAAAAGGTAGCTAAGATCCGGGAAATCATTAATTCGAGTTAAGATTACATGAAACACTGTATGAATCCTATATTCTTTACTTAAAGGAGACTAGAGTGGTAAATGTGTGTTATACAAGGCAGAATACCATTGAAATAGAGAAAGAAACACGTTCGGCAGCTTTGGAAAGCCTTACACTTCACTGAAATGTAGTACTACACTCTATAACGCAGTTGAGAGACAATGTTCAATAGCTGCCTCAGTACTTAACAGTGTGTAGGAAGTTGTCTGATAAAGTGGGCAAAGCTTATACTTGGACCAGAAGGCAGAATATAGGAAACTACATGAAAACATGATTAATTCAGTGAAAATGACTGTAAACAGATGTGAACTTGTTTAGAACAGCTGAAAGAGATTTTCCAAGTCAGTTCTTAGTGTAGAAAAAGTAGCTAAGATCCGGGAAATCCTTAATTCGAGTTAAGATTACATGAAACACTGTATGAATCCTATATTCTTTACTTAAAGGAGACTAGAGTGGTAAATGTGTGTTATACAAGGCAGAATACCATTGAAATAGAGAAAGAAACACATTCGGCAGCTTTGGAAAGCCTTACACTTCACTGAAATGTAGTACTACACTCTATAACACAGTTGAGAGACAATGTTCCCGAGCTGCCTCAGTTCATAACAGTGTGTAGGAAGGTGTTTGATAAAGAGGGCAAAGCTTATACTTGGGCCAGAAGGCAGAATATAGGAAATTTCATGAAAACATGAATAATTCAGTGAAAATAACTGTAAACAGCTGAGAACTTGTCTAGAACAGCTGAAAGAGAATCTCCAAGTCAGTTCTTAGTGTAGAAAAGGTAGCTAAGAGAAGGAAAATCCTTAATTCCAGTTAAGATCACATGTAACACTGTATGAATCCTATATTCTTTACTTAAGGGAGACTAGAGTGGTAAATGTGTGTTATACAAGGCAGAATACCATTGAAATAGAGAAAGAAACACGTTCGGCAGCTTTGGAAAGCCTTACACTTCACTGAAATGTAGTACTACACTCTATAACACAGTTGAGAGACAATGTTCCCAAGCTGCCTCAGTTCA
Organism: Pipistrellus hanaki; assembly: GCF_964339955.1. Lineage (NCBI taxonomy): Eukaryota > Metazoa > Chordata > Mammalia > Chiroptera > Vespertilionidae > Pipistrellus > Pipistrellus hanaki. The sequence goes on along the minus strand of NW_028182298.1, from coordinate 540,380 downwards.
TAACAGTGTGTAGGAAGGTGTTTGATAAAGAGGGCAAAGCTTATACTTGGGCCAGAAGGCAGAATATTGGAAACTACATGAAAACATGAATAATTCAGTGAAAATGACTGTAAACAGATGAGAACTGGTTTAGAACAGCTGAAAGAGAATCTCCAAGTCAGTTCTTAGTGTAGAAAAGGTAGCTAAGATCCGGGAAATCCTTAATTCGAGTTAAGATTACATGAAACACTGTATGAATCCTATATTGTTTACTTAAAGGAGACTAGAGTGGTAAATGTGTGTTATACAAGGCAGAATACCATTGAAATAGAGAAAGAAACACGTTCGGCAGCTTTGGAAAGCCTTACACTTCACTGAAATGTAGTACTACACTCTATAACACAGTTGAGAGACAATGTTCAATAGCTGCCTCAGTACTTAACAGTGTGTAGGAAATTGTTTGATAAAGTGGGCAAAGCTTATACTTGGGCCAGAAGGCAGAATATAGGAAACTACATGAAAACATGATTAATTCAGTGAAAATGACTGTAAACAGATGTGAACTTGTTTAGAACAGCTGAAAGAGATTCTACAAGTCAGTTCTTAGTGTAGAAAAGGTAGCTAAGATCCGGGAAATCCTTAATTCGAGTTAAGATTACATGAAACACTGTATGAATCCTATATTCTTTACTTAAAGGAGACTACAGTGGTAAATGTGTGTTACACACGGCAGAATACCATTAAAATAGAGAAAGAAACATGTTCGGCAGCTTTGGAAAGCCTTACACTGCACTGAAATGTAGTACTACACTCTATAACACAGTTGAGAGACAATGTTCAATAGCTGCCTCAGTACTTAACAGTGTGTAGGAAGTTGTTTGATAAAGTGGGCAAAGCTGATACTTGGACCAGAAGGCAGAATATAGGAAACTACATGAAAACATGATTAATTCAGTGAAAATGACTGTAAACAGATGTGAACTTGTTTAGAACAGCTGAAAGAGATTCTCCAAGTCAGTTCTTAGTGTAGAAAAGGTAGCTAAGATCCGGGAAATCCTTAATTCGAGTTAAGATTACATGAAACACTGTATGAATCCTATATTGTTTACTTAAAGGAGACTAGAGTGGTAAATGTGTGTTATACAAGGCAGAATACCATTGAAATAGAGAAAGAAACACGTTCGGCAGCTTTGGAAAGCCTTACACTTCACTGAAATGTAGTACTACACTCTATAACACAGTTGAGAGACAATGTTCCCAAGCTGCCTCAGTTCATAACAGTGTGTAGGAAGGTGTTTGATAAAGAGGGCAAAGCTTATACTTGGGCCAGAAGGCAGAATATTGGAAACTACATGAAAACATGAATAATTCAGTGAAAATGACTGTAAACAGATGAGAACTTGTTTAGAACAGCTGAAAGAGAATCTCCAAGTCAGTTCTTAGTGTAGAAAAGGTAGCTAAGATCCGGGAAATCCTTAATTCGAGTTAAGATTACATGAAACACTGTATGAATCCTATATTGTTTACTTAAAGGAGACTAGAGTGGTAAATGTGTGTTATACAAGGCAGAATACCATTGAAATAGAGAAAGAAACACGTTCCGCAGCTTTGGAAAGCCTTACACTTCACTGAAATGTAGTACTACACTCTATAACACAGTTGAGAGACAATGTTCAATAGCTGCCTCAGTACTTAACAGTGTGTAGGAAATTGTTTGATAAAGTGGGCAAAGCTTATACTTGGGCCAGAAGGCAGAATATAGGAAACTACATGAAAACATGATTAATTCAGTGAAAATGACTGTAAACAGATGTGAACTTGTTTAGAACAGCTGAAAGAGATTCTACAAGTCAGTTCTTAGTGTAGAAAAGGTAGCTAAGATCCGGGAAATCCTTAATTCGAGTTAAGATTACATGAAACACTGTATGAATCCTATATTCTTTACTTAAAGGAGACTACAGTGGTAAATGTGTGTTACACACGGCAGAATACCATTAAAATAGAGAAAGAAACATGTTCGGCAGCTTTGGAAAGCCTTACACTGCACTGAAATGTAGTACTACACTCTATAACACAGTTGAGAGACAATGTTCAATAGCTGCCTCAGTACTTAACAGTGTGTAGGAAGTTGTTTGATAAAGTGGGCAAAGCTGATACTTGGACCAGAAGGCAGAATATAGGAAACTACATGAAAACATGATTAATTCAGTGAAAATGACTGTAAACAGATGTGAACTTGTTTAGAACAGCTGAAAGAGATTCTCCAAGTCAGTTCTTAGTGTAGAAAAGGTAGCTAAGATAAGGGAAATCCTTAATTCGAGTTAAGATTACATGAAACACTGTATGAATCCTATATTCTTTACTTAAAGGAGACTAGAGTGGTAAATGTGTGTTATACAAGGCAGAATACCATTGAAATAGAGAAAGAAACCCGTTCGGCAGCTTTGGAAAGCCTTACACTTCACTGAAATGTAGTACTACACTCTATAACACAGTTGAGAGACAATGTTCAATATCTGACGCAGTACTTAACAGTGTGTAGGAAGTTGTTTGATAAAGTGGGCAAAGCTTATACTTGGACCAGAAGGCAGAATATAGGAAACTACATGAAAACATGATTAATTCAGTGAAAATGACTGTAAACAGATGTGAACTTGTTTAGAACAGCTGAAAGAGATTTTCCAAGTCAGTTCTTAGTGTAGAAAAAGTAGCTAAGATCCGGGAAATCCTTAATTCGAGTTAAGATTACATGAAACACTGTATGAATCCTATATTCTTTACTTAAAGGAGACTAGAGTGGTAAATGTGTGTTATACAAGGCAGAATACCATTGAAATAGAGAAAGAAACACATTCGGCAGCTTTGGAAAGCCTTACACTTCACTGAAATGTAGTACTACACTCTATAACACAGTTGAGAGACAATGTTCCCGAGCTGCCTCAGTTCATAACAGTGTGTAGGAAGGTGTTTGATAAAGAGGGCAAAGCTTATACTTGGGCCAGAAGGCAGAATATAGGAAATTTCATGAAAACATGAATAATTCAGTGAAAATAACTGTAAACAGCTGAGAACTTGTCTAGAACAGCTGAAAGAGAATCTCCAAGTCAGTTCTTAGTGTAGAAAAGGTAGCTAAGAGAAGGAAAATCCTTAATTCCAGTTAAGATCACATGTAACACTGTATGAATCCTATATTCTTTACTTAAGGGAGACTAGAGTGGTAAATGTGTGTTATACAAGGCAGAATACCATTGAAATAGAGAAAGAAACACGTTCGGCAGCTTTGGAAAGCCTTACACTTCACTGAAATGTAGTACTACACTCTATAACACAGTTGAGAGACAATGTTCCCAAGCTGCCTCAGTTCATAACAGTGTGTAGGAAGGTGTTTGATAAAGAGGGCAAAGCTTATACTTGGGCCAGAAGGCAGAATATTGGAAACTACATGAAAACATGAATAATTCAGTGAAAATGACTGTAAACAGATGAGAACTGGTTTAGAACAGCTGAAAGAGAATCTCCAAGTCAGTTCTTAGTGTAGAAAAGGTAGCTAAGATCCGGGAAATCCTTAATTCGAGTTAAGATTACATGAAACACTGTATGAATCCTATATTGTTTACTTAAAGGAGACTAGAGTGGTAAATGTGTGTTATACAAGGCAGAATACCATTGAAATAGAGAAAGAAACACGTTCGGCAGCTTTGGAAAGCCTTACACTTCACTGAAATGTAGTACTACACTCTATAACACAGTTGAGAGACAATGTTCAATAGCTGCCTCAGTACTTAACAGTGTGTAGGAAATTGTTTGATAAAGTGGGCAAAGCTTATACTTGGGCCAGAAGGCAGAATATAGGAAACTACATGAAAACATGATTAATTCAGTGAAAATGACTGTAAACAGATGTGAACTTGTTTAGAACAGCTGAAAGAGATTCTACAAGTCAGTTCTTAGTGTAGAAAAGGTAGCTAAGATCCGGGAAATCCTTAATTCGAGTTAAGATTACATGAAACACTGTATGAATCCTATATTCTTTACTTAAAGGAGACTACAGTGGTAAATGTGTGTTACACACGGCAGAATACCATTAAAATAGAGAAAGAAACATGTTCGGCAGCTTTGGAAAGCCTTACACTGCACTGAAATGTAGTACTACACTCTATAACACAGTTGAGAGACAATGTTCAATAGCTGCCTCAGTACTTAACAGTGTGTAGGAAGTTGTTTGATAAAGTGGGCAAAGCTGATACTTGGACCAGAAGGCAGAATATAGGAAACTACATGAAAACATGATTAATTCAGTGAAAATGACTGTAAACAGATGTGAACTTGTTTAGAACAGCTGAAAGAGATTCTCCAAGTCAGTTCTTAGTGTAGAAAAGGTAGCTAAGATCCGGGAAATCCTTAATTCGAGTTAAGATTACATGAAACACTGTATGAATCCTATATTGTTTACTTAAAGGAGACTAGAGTGGTAAATGTGTGTTATACAAGGCAGAATACCATTGAAATAGAGAAAGAAACACGTTCGGCAGCTTTGGAAAGCCTTACACTTCACTGAAATGTAGTACTACACTCTATAACACAGTTGAGAGACAATGTTCCCAAGCTGCCTCAGTTCATAACAGTGTGTAGGAAGGTGTTTGATAAAGAGGGCAAAGCTTATACTTGGGCCAGAAGGCAGAATATTGGAAACTACATGAAAACATGAATAATTCAGTGAAAATGACTGTAAACAGATGAGAACTGGTTTAGAACAGCTGAAAGAGAATCTCCAAGTCAGTTCTTAGTGTAGAAAAGGTAGCTAAGATCCGGGAAATCCTTAATTCGAGTTAAGATTACATGAAACACTGTATGAATCCTATATTGTTTACTTAAAGGAGACTAGAGTGGTAAATGTGTGTTATACAAGGCAGAATACCATTGAAATAGAGAAAGAAACACGTTCCGCAGCTTTGGAAAGCCTTACACTTCACTGAAATGTAGTACTACACTCTATAACACAGTTGAGAGACAATGTTCAATAGCTGCCTCAGTACTTAACAGTGTGTAGGAAATTGTTTGATAAAGTGGGCAAAGCTTATACTTGGGCCAGAAGGCAGAATATAGGAAACTACATGAAAACATGATTAATTCAGTGAAAATGACTGTAAACAGATGTGAACTTGTTTAGAACAGCTGAAAGAGATTCTACAAGTCAGTTCTTAGTGTAGAAAAGGTAGCTAAGATCCGGGAAATCCTTAATTCGAGTTAAGATTACATGAAACACTGTATGAATCCTATATTCTTTACTTAAAGGAGACTACAGTGGTAAATGTGTGTTACACACGGCAGAATACCATTAAAATAGAGAAAGAAACATGTTCGGCAGCTTTGGAAAGCCTTACACTGCACTGAAATGTAGTACTACACTCTATAACACAGTTGAGAGACAATGTTCAATAGCTGCCTCAGTACTTAACAGTGTGTAGGAAGTTGTTTGATAAAGTGGGCAAAGCTGATACTTGGACCAGAAGGCAGAATATAGGAAACTACATGAAAACATGATTAATTCAGTGAAAATGACTGTAAACAGATGTGAACTTGTTTAGAACAGCTGAAAGAGATTCTCCAAGTCAGTTCTTAGTGTAGAAAAGGTAGCTAAGATAAGGGAAATCCTTAATTCGAGTTAAGATTACATGAAACACTGTATGAATCCTATATTCTTTACTTAAAGGAGACTAGAGTGGTAAATGTGTGTTATACAAGGCAGAATACCATTGAAATAGAGAAAGAAACCCGTTCGGCAGCTTTGGAAAGCCTTACACTTCACTGAAATGTAGTACTACACTCTATAACACAGTTGAGAGACAATGTTCAATATCTGACTCAGTACTTAACAGTGTGTAGGAAGTTGTTTGATAAAGTGGGCAAAGCTTATACTTGGACCAGAAGGCAGAATATAGGAAACTACATGAAAACATGATTAATTCAGTGAAAATGACTGTAAACAGATGTGAACTTGTTTAGAACAGCTGAAAGAGATTCTCCAAGTCAGTTCTTAGTGTAGAAAAGGTAGCTAAGATCCGGGAAATCCTTAATTCGAGTTAAGATTACATGAAACACTGTATGAATCCTATATTCTTTACTTAAAGGAGACTAGAGTGGTAAATGTGTGTTATACAAGGCAGAATACCATTGAAATAGAGAAAGAAATACGTTCGGCAGCTTTGGAAAGCCTTACACTTCACTGAAATGTAGTACTACACTCTATAACACAGTTGAGAGACAATGTTCCCTAGCTGCCTCAGTTCATAACAGTGTGTAGGAAGGTGTTTGATAAAGAGGGCAAAGCTTATACTTGGGCCAGAAGGCAGAATATAGGAAACTACATGAAAACATGAATAATTCAGTGAAAATGACTGTAAACAGATGAGAACTTGTCTAGAACACCTGAAAGAGAATCTCCAAGTCAGTTCTTAGTGTAAAAAAGGTAGCTAAGAGAAGGAAAATCCTTAATTCCAGTTAAGATCACATGAAACACTGCATGAATCCTATATTGTTTACTTAAAGGAGACTAGAGTGGTAAATGTGTGTTATACAAGGCAGAATACCATTGAAATAGAGAAAGAAACACGTTCGGCAGCTTTGGAAAGCCTTACACTTCACTGAAATGTAGTACTACACTCTATAACACAGTTGAAAGACAATGTTCCCAAGCTGCCTCAGTTCATAACAGTGTGTAGGAAGGTGTTTGATAAAGAGGGCAAAGCTTATACTTGGGCCAGAAGGCAGAATATAGGAAACTACATGAAAACATGAATAATTCAGTGAAAATGACTGTAAACAGATGAGAACTGGTTTAGAACAGCGGAAAGAGAATCTCTAAGTCAGTTCTTAGTGTAGAAAAGGTAGGTAAGATAAGGGAAATACTTAATTCCAGTTAAGATCACATGAAACACTGTATGAATCCTATATTCTTTACTTAAAGAAGACTACAGTGGTAAATGTGTGTTATACAAGGCAGAATACCATTGAAATAGAGAAAGAAACACGTTCGGCAGCTTTGGAAAGCCTTACACTTCACTGAAATGTAGTACTACACTCTATAACACAGTTGAGAGACAATGTTCCCGAGCTGCCTCAGTTCATAACAGTGTGTAGGAAGTTGTTTGATAAAGTGGGCAAAGCTCATACTTGGACCAGAAGGCAGAATATAGGAAACTACATGAAAACATGATTAATTCAGTGAAAATGACTGTAAACAGATGTGACCTTGTTTAGAACAGCTGAAAGAGATTCTCCAAGTCAGTTCTTAGTGTAGAAAAGGTAGCTAAGCTCTGGGAAATCCTTAATTCGAGTTAAGATTACATGAAACACTGTATGAATCCTATATTCTTTACTTAAAGGAGACTAGAGTGGTAAATGTGTGTTATACAAGGCAGAATACCATTGAAATAGAGAAAGAAACACGTTCGGCAGCTTTGGAAAGCCTTACACTTCACTGAAATGTAGTACTACACTCTATAACACAGTTGAGAGACAATGTTCCCAAGCTGCCTCAGTTCATAACAGTGTGTAGGAAGGTGTTTGATAAAGAGGGCAAAGCTTATACTTGGGCCAGAAGGCAGAATATAGGAAACTACATGAAAACATGAATAATTCAGTGAAAATGACTGTAAACAGATGAGAACTCGTTTAGAACAGCGGAAAGAGAATCTCTAAGTCAGTTCTTAGTGTAGAAAAGGTAGGTAAGATAAGGGAAATACTTAATTCCAGTTATGATCACCTGAAACACTGTATGAATCCTATATTCTTTACTTAAAGGAGACTAGAGTGGTAAATGTGTGTTATACAAGGCAGAATACCATTGAAATAGAGAAAGAAACACGTTCGGCAGCTTTGGAAAGCCTTACACTTCACTGAAATGTAGTACTACACTCTATAACACAGTTGAGAGACAATGTTCCCGAGCTGCCTCAGTTCATAACAGTGTGTAGGAAGTTGTTTGATAAAGTGGGCAAAGCTTATACTTGGGCCAGAAGGCAGAATATAGGAAACTACATGAAAACATGAATAATTCAGTGAAAATGACTGTAAACAGTTGAGAACTTTTTTAGAACAGCTGAAAGAGATCCTCCAAGTCAGTTCTTAGTGTAGGAAAGGTAGCTAAATCCGGAAAATCCTTAATTCCAGTTAAGATCACATGAAACACTGTATGAATCCTATATTCTTTACTTAAAGGAGACTACAGTGGTAAATGTGTGTTATACAAGGCAGAATACCATTGAAATAGAGAAAGAAACACGTTCGGCAGCTTTGGAAAGCCTTACACTTCACTGAAATGTAGTACTACACTCTATAACACAGTTGAGAGACAATGTTCCCAAGCTGCCTCAGTTCATAACAGTGTGTAGGAAGGTGTTTGATAAAGAGGGCAAAGCTTATACTTGGGCCAGAAGGCAGAATATAGGAAACTACATGAAAACATGATTAATTCAGTGAAAATGACTGTAAACAGATGTGAACTTGTTTAGAACAGCTGAAAGAGATTCTCCAAGTCAGTTCTTAGTGTAGAAAAGGTAGCTAAGATCCGGGAAATCCTTAATTCCAGTTAAGATCACATGAAACACTGTATGAATCCTATATTCTTTACTTAAAGGAGACTAGAGTGGTAAATGTGTGTTATACAAGGCAGAATACCATTGAAATAGAGAAAGAAATACGTTCGGCAGCTTTGGAAAGCCTTACACTTCACTGAAATGTAGTACTACACTCTATAACACAGTTGAGAGACAATGTTCCCGAGCTGCCTCAGTTCATAACAGTGTGTAGGAAGGTGTTTGATAAAGAGGGCAAAGCTTATACTTGGGCCAGAAGGCAGAATATAGGAAACTACATGAAAACATGAATAATTCAGTGAAAATGACTGTAAACAGATGAGAACTTGTCTAGAACACCTGAAAGAGAATCTCCAAGTCAGTTCTTAGTGTAAAAAAGGTAGCTAAGAGAAGGAAAATCCTTAATTCCAGTTAAGATCACATGAAACACTGCATGAATCCTATATTGTTTACTTAAAGGAGACTAGAGTGGTAAATGTGTGTTATACAAGGCAGAATACCATTGAAATAGAGAAAGAAACACGTTCGGCAGCTTTGGAAAGCCTTACACTTCACTGAAATGTAGTACTACACTCTATAACACAGTTGAGAGACAATGTTCCCGAGCTGCCTCAGTTCATAACAGTGTGTAGGAAGTTGTTTGATAAAGTGGGCAAAGCTTATACTTGGACCAGAAGGCAGAATATAGGAAACTACATGAAAACATGATTAATTCAGTGAAAATGACTGTAAACAGATGTGACCTTGTTTAGAACAGCTGAAAGAGATTCTCCAAGTCAGTTCTTAGTGTAGAAAAGGTAGCTAAGCTCTGGGAAATCCTTAATTCGAGTTAAGATTACATGAAACACTGTATGAATCCTATATTCTTTACTTAAAGGAGACTAGAGTGGTAAATGTGTGTTATACAAGGCAGAATACCATTGAAATAGAGAAAGAAACACGTTCGGCAGCTTTGGAAAGCCTTACACTTCACTGAAATGTAGTACTACACTCTATAACACAGTTGAGAGACGATGTTCCCAAGCTGCCTCAGTTCATAACAGTGTGTAGGAAGGTGTTTGATAAAGAGGGCAAAGCTTATACTTGGGCCAGAAGGCAGAATATAGGAAACTACATGAAAACATGAATAATTCAGTGAAAATGACTGTAAACAGATGAGAACTCGTTTAGAACAGCGGAAAGAGAATCTCTAAGTCAGTTCTTAGTGTAGAAAAGGTAGGTAAGATAAGGGAAATACTTAATTCCAGTTATGATCACCTGAAACACTGTATGAATCCTATATTCTTTACTTAAAGGAGACTAGAGTGGTAAATGTGTGTTATACAAGGCAGAATACCATTGAAATAGAGAAAGAAACACGTTCGGCAGCTTTGGAAAGCCTTACACTTCACTGAAATGTAGTAGTACACTCTATAACACAGTTGAGAGACAATGTTCCCGAGCTGCCTCAGTTCATAACAGTGTGTAGGAAGTTGTTTGATAAAGTGGGCAAAGCTTATACTTGGGCCAGAAGGCAGAATATAGGAAACTACATGAAAACATGAATAATTCAGTGAAAATGACTGTAAACAGTTGAGAACTTTTTTAGAACAGCTGAAAGAGATCCTCCAAGTCAGTTCTTAGTGTAGGAAAGGTAGCTAAATCCGGAAAATCCTTAATTCCAGTTAAGATCACATGAAACACTGTATGAATCCTATATTCTTTACTTAAAGAGACTACAGTGGTAAATGTGTGTTATACAAGGCAGAATACCATTGAAATAGAGAAAGAAACACGTTCGGCAGCTTTGGAAAGCCTTACACTTCACTGAAATGTAGTACTACACTCTATAACAGAGTTGAGAGACAATGTTCAATAGCTGCCTCAGTACTTAACAGTGTGTAGGAAGTTGTTTGATAAAGTGGGCAAAGCTTATACTTGGGCCAGAAGGCAGAATATAGGAAACTACATGAAAACATGATTAATTCAGTGAAAATGACTGTAAACAGATGTGAACTTGTTTAGAACAGCTGAAAGAGATTCTCCAAGTCAGTGCTTAGTGTAGAAAAGGTAGCTAAGATCTTGGAAATCCTTAATTCGTGTTAAGATTACATGAAACACTGTATGAATCCTATATTGTTTACTTAAAGGAGACTAGAGTGGTAAATGTGTGTTATACAAGGCAGAATACCATTGAAATAGAGAAAGAAACACGTTCGGCAGCTTTGGAAAGCCTTACACTTCACAGAAATGTAGTACTACACTCTATAACACAGTTGAGAGACAATGTTCAATAGCTGCCTCAGTACTTAACAGTGTGTAGGAAATTGTTTGATAAAGTGGGCAAAGCTTATACTTGGGCCAGAAGGCAGAATATAGGAAACTACATGAAAACATGATTAATTCAGAGAAAATGACTGTAAACAGATGTGAACTTGTTTAGAACAGCTGAAAGAGATTCTCCAAGTCAGTTCTTAGTGTAGAAAAGGTAGCTAAGATCCGGGAAATCCTTAATTCGAGTTAAGATTACATGAAACACTGTATGAATCCTATATTCTTTACTTAAAGGAGACTACAGTGGTAAATGTGTGTTATACACAGCAGAATACCATTAAAATAGAGAAAGAAACATGTTCGGCAGCTTTGGAAAGCCTTACACTTCACTGAAATGTAGTACTACACTCTATAACACAGTTGAGAGACAATGTTCAATAGCTGCCTCAGTACTTAACAGTGTGTAGGAAGTTGTTTGATAAAGTGTGCAAAGCTGATACTTGGACCAGAAGGCAGAATATAGGAAACTACATGAAAACATGATTAATTCAGTGAAAATGACTGTAAACAGATGAGAACTTGTTTAGAACAGCTGAAAGAGATTCTCCAAGTCAGTTCTTAGTGTAGAAAAGGTAGCTAAGCTCTGGGAAATCCTTAATTCGAGTTAAGATTACATGAAACACTGTATGAATCCTATATTCTTTACTTAAAGGAGACTAGAGTGGTAAATGTGTGTTATACAAGGCAGAATACCATTGAAAAAGAGAAAGAAACACGTTCGGCAGCTTTGGAAAGCCTTACACTTCACTGAAATGTAGTACTACACTCTATAACACAGTTGAGAGAAAATGTTCCCAAGCTGCCTCAGTTCATAACAGTGTGTAGGAAGGTGTTTGATAAAGAGGGCAAAGCTTATACTTGGGCCAGAAGGCAGAATATAGGAAACTACATGAAAACATGAATAATTCAGTGAAAATGACTATAAACAGATGAGAACTGGTTTAGAACAGCTGAAAGAGAATCTCCAAGTCAGTTCTTAGTGTAGAAAAGGTAGCTAATATCCGGGAAATCCTTAATTCGAGTTAAGATTACATGAAACACTGTATGAATCCTATATTCTTTACTTAAAGGAGACTAGAGTGGTAAATGTGTGTTATACAAGGAAGAATACCATTGAAATAGAGAAAGAAACACGTTCGGCAGCTTTGGAAAGCCTTACACTTCACTGAAATGTAGTACTACACTCTATAACACAGTTGAGAGACAATGTTCCCGAGCTGCCTCAGTTCATAACAGTGTGTAGGAAGGTGTTTGATAAAGAGGGCAAAGCTTATACTTGGGCCAGAAGGCAGAATATAGGAAATTACATGAAAACATGAATAATTCAGTGAAAATGACTGTAAAGAGATGAGAACTTGTCTAGAACAGCTGAAAGAGAATCTCCAAGTCAGTTCTTATTGTAGAAAAGGTAGCTAAGATAAGGGAAATCCTTAATTCCAGTTAAGATCACATGAAACACTGTATGAATCCTATATTCTTTACTTAAAGGAGACTAGAGTGGTAAATGTGTGTTATACAAGGCAGAATACCATTGAAATAGAGAAAGAAACATGTTCGGCAGCTTTGGAAAGCCTTACACTTCACTGAAATGTAGTACTACACTCTATAACACAGTTGAGAGAAAATGTTCCCAAGCTGCCTCAGTTCATAACAGTGTGTAGGAAGGTGTTTGATAAAGAGGGCAAAGCTTATAATTGGGCCAGAAGGCAGAATATAGGAAACTACATGAAAACATGAATAATTCAGTGAAAATGACTATAAACAGATGAGAACTGGTTTAGAACAGCTGAAAGAGAATCTCCAAGTCAGTTCTTAGTGTAGAAAAGGTAGCTAAGATCCGGGAAATCCTTAATTCGAGTTAAGATTACATGAAACACTGTATGAATCCTATATTCTTTACTTAAAGGAGACTAGAGTGGTAAATGTGTGTTATACAAGGCAGAATACCATTGAAATAGAGAAAGAAACACGTTCGGCAGCTTTGGAAAGCCTTACACTTCACTGAAATATAGTACTACACTCTATAACTCAGTTGAGAGACAATATTCCCAAGCTGCCTCAGTTCATAACAGTGTGTAGGAAGGTGTTTGATAAAGAGGGCAAAGCTTATACTTGGGCCAGAAGGCAGAATATAGGAAACTACATGAAAACATGAATAATTCAGTGAAAATGACTGTAAACAGATGACAACTGGTTTAGAACAGCTGAAAGAGAATCTCCAAGTCAGTTCTTAGTGTAGAAAAGGTAGCTAAGATCCGGGAAATCCTTAATTCGAGTTAAGATTACATGAAACACTGTATGAATCCTATATTGTTTACTTAAAGGAGACTAGAGTGGTAAATGTGTGTTAAACAAGGCAGAATACCATTGAAATAGAGAAAGAAACACGTTCGGCAGCTTTGGAAAGCCTTACACTTCACTGAAATGTAGTACTACACTCTATAACACAGTTGAGAGACAATGTTCAATAGCTGCCTCAGTACTTAACAGTGTGTAGGAAATTGTTTGATAAAGTGGACAAAGCTTATACTTGGGCCAGAAGGCAGAATATAGGAAACTACATGAAAACCTGATTAATTCAGTGAAAATGACTGTAAACAGATGTGAACTTGTTTAGAACAGCTGAAAGAGATTCTCCAAGTCAGTTCTTAGTGTAGAAAAGGTAGCTAAGATCCGGGAAATCCTTAATTCGAGTTAAGATTACATGAAACACTGTATTAATCCTATATTGTTTACTTAAAGGAGACTAGAGTGGTAAATGTGTGTTATACAAGGCAGAATACCATTGAAATAGAGAAAGAAACACGTTCGGCAGCTTTGGAAAGCCTTACACTTCACTGAAATGTAGTACTACACTCTATAACACAGTTGAGAGACAATGTTCAATAGCTGCCTCAGTTCATAACAGTGTGTAGGAAGGTGTTTGATAAAGAGGGCAAAGCTTATAATTGGGCCAGAAGGCAGAATATAGGAAACTACATGAAAACATGAATAATTCAGTGAAAATGACTATAAACAGATGAGAACTGGTTTAGAACAGCTGAAAGAGAATCTCCAAGTCAGTTCTTAGTGTAGAAAAGGTAGCTAAGATCCGGGAAATCCTTAATTCGAGTTAAGATTACATGAAACACTGTATGAATCCTATATTGTTTACTTAAAGGAGACTAGAGTGGTAAATGTGTGTTATACAAGGCAGAATACCATTGAAATAGAGAAAGAAACACGTTCGGCAGCTTTGGAAAGCCTTACACTTCACTGAAATGTAGTACTACACTCTATAACTCAGTTGAGAGACAATATTCCCAAGCTGCCTCAGTTCATAAGAGTGTGTAGGAAGGTGTTTGATAAAGAGGGAAAAGCTTATACTTGGGCCAGAAGGCAGAATATAGGAAACTACATGAAAACATGAATAATTCAGTGAAAATGACTGTAAACAGATGAGAACTGGTTTAGAACAGCTGAAAGAGAATCTCCAAGTCAGTTCTTAGTGTAGAAAAGGTAGCTAAGATCCGGGAAATCCTTAATTCGAGTTAAGATTACATGAAACACTGTATGAATCCTATATTGTTTACTTAAAGGAGACTAGAGTGGTAAATGTGTGTTATACAAGGCAGAATACCATTGAAATAGAGAAAGAAACACGTTCGGCAGCTTTGGAAAGCCTTACACTTCACTGAAATGTAGTACTACACTCTATTACACAGTTGAGAGACAATGTTCAATAGCTGCCTCAGTACTTAACAGTTTGTAGGAAATTGTTTGATAAAGTGGGCAAAGCTTATACTTGGGCCAGAAGGCAGAATATAGGAAACTACATGAAAACATGATTAATTCAGTGAAAATGACTGTAAACAGATGTGAACTTGTTTAGAACAGCTGAAAGAGATTCTCCAAGTCAGTTCTTAGTGTAGAAAAGGTAGCTAAGATCCGGGAAATCCTTAATTCGACTTAAGATTACATGAAACACTGTATGAATCCTATATTCTTTACTTAAAGGAGACTAGAGTGGTAAATGTGTGTTATACAAGGCAGAATACCATTGAAATAGAGAAAGAAACACGTTCGGCAACTTTGGAAAGCCTTACACTTCACTGAAATGTAGTACTACACTCTATAACACAGTTGAGAGACAATGTTCAATAGCTGACTCAGTACTTAACAGTGTGTAGGAAGTTGTTTGATAAAGTGGGCAAAGCTTATACTTGGACCAGAAGGCAGAATATAGGAAACTAAATGAAAACATGATTAATTCAGTGAAAATGACTGTAAACAGATGTGAACTTGTTTAGAACAGCTGAAAGAGATTTTCCAAGTCAGTTCTTAGTGTAGAAAAAGTAGCTAAGATCCGGGAAATCCTTAATTCGAGTTAATATTACATGAAACACTGTATGAATCCTATATTCTTTACTTAAAGGAGACTAGAGTGGTAAATGTGTGTTATACAAGGCAGAATACCATTGAAATAGAGAAAGAAACACGTTCGGCAGCTTTGGAAAGCCTTACACTTCACTGAAATGTAGTACTACACTCTATAACACAGTTGAGAGACAATGTTCCCGAGCTGCCTCAGTTCATAACAGTGTGTAGGAAGGTGTTTGATAAAGAGGGCAAAGCTTATACTTGGGCCAGAAGGCAGAATATAGGAAATTACATGAAAACATGAATAATTCAGTGAAAATGACTGTAAACAGATGAGAACTTGTCTAGAACAGCTGAAAGAGAATCTCCAAGTCAGTTCTTACTGTAGAAAAGGTAGCTAAGATCCTGGAAATCCTTAATTCCAGTTAAGATCACATGAAACACTGTATGAATCCTATATTCTTTACTTAAGGGAGACTAGAGTGGTAAATGTGTGTTATACAAGGCAGAATACCATTGAAATAGTGAAAGAAACACGTTCGGCAGCTTTGGAAAGCCTTACACTTCACTGAAATGTAGTACTACACTCTATAACACAGTTGAGAGACAATGTTCCCGAGCTGCCTCAGTTCATAACAGTGTGTAGGAAGGTGTTTGATAAAGAGGGCAAAGCTTATACTTGGGCCAGAAGGCAGAATATAGGAAATTACATGAAAACATGAATAATTCAGTGAAAATGACTGTAAACAGATGAGAACTTGTCTAGAACAGCTGAAAGAGAATCTCCAAGTCAGTTCTTATTGTAGAAAAGGTAGCTAAGATAAGGGAAATCCTTAATTCCAGTTAAGATCACATGAAACACTGTATGAATCCTACATTGTTTACTTAAAGGAGACTAGAGTGGTAAATGTGTGTTATACAAGGCAGAATACCATTGAAATAGAGAAAGAAACACGTTCGGCAGCTTTGGAAAGCCTTACACTTCACTGAAATGTAGTACTACACTCTATAACACAGTTGAGAGACAATGTTCCCAAGCTGCCTCAGTTCATAACAGTGTGTAGGAAGGTGTTTGATAAAGAGGGCAAAGCTTATACTTGGGCCAGAAGGCAGAATATAGGAAACTACATGAAAAGATGAATAATTCAGTGAAAATGACTGTAAACAGATGAGAACTGGTTTAGAACAGCTGAAAGAGAATCTCCAAGTCAGTTCTTAGTGTAGAAAAGGTAGGTAAGATAAGGGAAATACTTAATTCCAGTTAAGATCACATGAAACACTGTATGAATCCTATATTCTTTACTTAAAGGAGACTACAGTGGTAAATGTGTGTTATACAAGGCAGAATACCATTGAAATAGAGAAAGAAACACGTTCGGCAGCTTTGGAAAGCCTTACACTTCACTGAAATGTAGTACTACACTCTATAACACAGTTGAGAGACAATGTTCCCGAGCTGCCTCAGTTCATAACAGTGTGTAGGAAGTTGATTGATAAAGTGGGCAAAGCTTATACTTGGACCAGAAGGCAGAATATAGGAAACTACATGAAAACATGATTAATTCAGTGAAAATGACTGTAAACAGATGTGAACTTGTTTGGAACAGCTGAAAGAGAATCTCCAAGTCAGTTCTTAGTGTAGAAAAGGTAGGTAAGATAAGGGAAATACTTAATTCCAGTTAAGATCACATGAAACACTGTATGAATCATATATTCTTTACTTAAAGGAGACTACAGTGGTAAATGTGTGTTATACAAGGCAGAATACCATTGAAATAGAGAAAGAAACACGTTCGGCAGCTTTGGAAAGCCTTACACTTCACTGAAATGTAGTACTACACTCTATAACACAGTTGAGAGACAATGTTCCCGAGCTGCCTCAGTTCATAACAGTGTGTAGGAAGTTGATTGATAAAGTGGGCAAAGCTTATACTTGGACCAGAAGGCAGAATATAGGAAACTACATGAAAACATGATTAATTCAGTGAAAATGACTGTAAACAGATGTGAACTTGTTTGGAACAGCTGAAAGAGATTCTCCAAGTCAGTTCTTAGTGGAGAAAAGGTAGCTAAGATCCTGGAAATCCTTAATTCGAGTTAAGATTACATGAAACATTGTATGAATACTATATTCTTTACTTAAAGGAGACTAGAGTGGTAAATGTGTGTTATACAAGGCAGAATACCATTGAAATAGAGAAAGAAACACGTTCGGCAGCTTGGGAAAGCCTTACACTTCACTGAAATGTAGTACTACACTCTATAACACAGTTGAGAGACAATGTTCCCAAGCTGCCTCAGTTCATAACAGTGTGTAGGAAGGTGTTTGATAAAGAGGGCAAAGCTTATACTTGGGAAAGAAGGCAGAATATAGGAAACTACATGAAAACATGAATAATTCAGTGAAAATGACTGTAAACAGATGAGAACTGGTTTAGAACAGCTGAAAGAGAATCTCCAAGTCAGTTCTTAGTGTAGAAAAGGTAGCTAAGATCCGGGAAATCCTTAATTCGAGTTAAGATTACATGAAACATTGTATGAATACTATATTCTTTACTTAAAGGAGACTAGAGTGGTAAATGTGTGTTATACAAGGCAGAATACCATTGAAATAGAGAAAGAAACACGTTCGGCAGCTTTGGAAAGCCTTACACTTCACTGAAATGTAGTACTACACTCTATAACACAGTTGAGAGACAATGTTCAATAGCTGCCTCAGTACTTAACAGTGTGTAGGAAATTGTTTGATAAAGTGGGCAAAGCTTATACTTGGGCCAGAAGGCAGAATATAGGAAACTACATGAAAACATGATTAATTCAGTGAAAATGACTGTAAACAGATGTGAACTTGTTTGGAACAGCTGAAAGAGATTCTCCAAGTCAGTTCTTAGTGGAGAAAAGGTAGCTAAGATCCGGGAAATCCTTAATTCGAGTTAAGATTTCATGAAACACTGTATGAATACTATATTCTTTACTTAAAGGAGACTAGAGTGGTAAATGTGTGTTATACAAGGCAGAATACCATTGAAATAGAGAAAGAAACACGTTCGGCAGCTTTGGAAAGCCTTACACTTCACTGAAATGTAGTACTACACTCTATAACACAGTTGAGAGACAATGTTCAATAGCTGCCTCAGTACTTAACAGTGTGTAGGAAGTTTTTTGATAAAGTGGGCAAAGCTTATACTTGGGCCAGAAGGCAGAATATAGGAAACTACATGAAAATATGATTAATTCAGTGAAAATGACTGTAAACAGATGTGACCTTGTTTAGAACAGCTGAAAGAGATTCTCCAAGTCAGTTCTTAGTGTAGAAAAGGTAGCTAAGATCTGGGAAATCCTTAATTCGAGTTAAGATTACATGAAACACTGTATGAATCCTATATTCTTTAATTAAAGGAGACTAGAGTGGTAAATGTGTGTTATACAAGGCAGAATACCATTGAAATAGAGAAAGAAACACGTTCGGCAGCTTTGGAAAGCCTTACACTTCACTGAAATGTAGTACTACACTCTATAACACAGTTGAGAGACAATGTTCAATAGCTGACTCAGTACTTAACAGTGTGTAGGAAGTTGTTTGATAAAGTGGGCAAAGCTTATACTTGGACCAGAAGGCAGAATATAGGAAACTACATGAAAAGATGAATAATTCAGTGAAAATGACTGTAAACAGATGAGAACTTGTCTAGAACAGCTTAAAGAGAATCTCCAAGTCAGTTCTCAGTGTAGAAAAGGTAGCTAAGAGAAGGAAAATCCTTAATTCCAGTTAAGATCACATGAAACACTGTATGAATCCTATATTGTTTACTTAAAGGAGACTAGAGTGGTAAATGTGTGTTATACAAGGCAGAATACCATTGAAATAGAGAAAGAAACACGTTCGGCAGCTTTGGAAAGCCTTACACTTCACTGAAATGTAGTACTACACTCTATAACACAGTTGAGAGACAATGTTCCCAAGCTGCCTCAGTACATAACAGTGTGTAGGAAGGTGTTTGATAAAGAGGGCAAAGCTTATACTTGGGCCAGAAGGCAGAATATAGGAAACTACATGAAAAGATGAATAATTCAGTGAAAATGACTGTAAACAGATGAGAACTTATCTAGAACAGCTTAAAGAGAATCTCCAAGTCAGTTCTCAGTGTAGAAAAGGTAGCTAAGAGAAGGAAAATCCTTAATTCCAGTTAAGATCACATGAAACACTGTATGAATCCTATATTGTTTACTTAAAGGAGACTAGAGTGGTAAATGTGTGTTATACAAGGCAGAATACCATTGAAATAGAGAAAGAAACACGTTCGGCAGCTTTGGAAAGCCTTACACTTCACTGAAATGTAGTACTACACTCTATAACACAGTTGAGAGACAATGTTCCCAAGCTGCCTAGTACATAACAGTGTGTAGGAAGGTGTTTGATAAAGAGGGCAAAGCTTATACTTGGGCCAGAAGGCAGAATATAGGAAACTACATGAAAAGATGAATAATTCAGTGAAAATGACTGTAAACAGATGAGAACTGGTTTAGAACAGCTGAAAGAGAATCTCCAAGTCAGTTCTTAGTGTAGAAAAGGTAGGTAAGATAAGGGAAATACTTAATTCCAGTTAAGATCACATGAAACACTGTATGAATCATATATTCTTTACTTAAAGGAGACTACAGTGGTAAATGTGTGTTATACACGGCAGAATACCATTAAAATAGAGAAAGAAACATGTTCGGCAGCTTTGGAAAGCCTTACACTTCACTGAAATGTAGTACTACACTCTATAACACAGTTGAGAGACAATGTTCCCAAGCTGCCTCAGTACATAACAGTGTGTAGGAAGGTGTTTGATAAAGAGGGCAAAGCTTATACTTGGGCCAGAAGGCAGAATATAGGAAACTACATGAAAAGATGAATAATTCAGTGAAAATGACTGTAAACAGATGAGAACTTATCTAGAACAGCTTAAAGAGAATCTCCAAGTCAGTTCTCAGTGTAGAAAAGGTAGCTAAGAGAAGGAAAATCCTTAATTCCAGTTAAGATCACATGAAACACTGTATGAATCCTATATTGTTTACTTAAAGGAGACTAGAGTGGTAAATGTGTGTTATACAAGGCAGAATACCATTGAAATAGAGAAAGAAACACGTTCGGCAGCTTTGGAAAGCCTTACACTTCACTGAAATGTAGTACTACACTCTATAACACAGTTGAGAGACAATGTTCCCAAGCTGCCTAGTACATAACAGTGTGTAGGAAGGTGTTTGATAAAGAGGGCAAAGCTTATACTTGGGCCAGAAGGCAGAATATAGGAAACTACATGAAAAGATGAATAATTCAGTGAAAATGACTGTAAACAGATGAGAACTGGTTTAGAACAGCTGAAAGAGAATCTCCAAGTCAGTTCTTAGTGTAGAAAAGGTAGGTAAGATAAGGGAAATACTTAATTCCAGTTAAGATCACATGAAACACTGTATGAATCATATATTCTTTACTTAAAGGAGACTACAGTGGTAAATGTGTGTTATACACGGCAGAATACCATTAAAATAGAGAAAGAAACATGTTCGGCAGCTTTGGAAAGCCTTACACTTCACTGAAATGTAGTACTACACTCTATAACACAGTTGAGAGACAATGTTCAATAGCTGCCTCAGTACTTAACAGTGTGTAGGAAGTTGTTTGATAAAGTGGGCAAAGCTGATACTTGGACCAGAAGGCAGAATATAGGAAACTACATGAAAACATGATTAATTCAGTGAAAATGACTGTAAACAGATGTGAACTTGTTTAGAACAGCTGAAAGAGATTCTCCAAGTCAGTTCTTAGTGTAGAAAAGGTAGCTAAGCTCTGGGAAATCCTTAATTCGAGTTAAGATTACATGAAACACTGTATGAATCCTATATTCTTTACTTAAAGGAGACTAGAGTGGTAAATGTGTGTTATACAAGGCAGAATACCATTGAAATAGAGAAAGAAACACGTTCGGCAGCTTTGGAAAGCCTTACACTTCACTGAAATGTAGTACTACACTCTATAACACAGTTGAGAGACAATGTTCAATATCTGACTCAGTACTTAACAGTGTGTAGGAAGTTGTTTGATAAAGTGGGCAAAGCTTATACTTGGACCAGAAGGCAGAATATAGGAAACTACATGAAAACATGATTAATTCAGTGAAAATGACTGTAAACAGATGTGAACTTGTTTAGAACAGCTGAAAGAGATTCTCCAAGTCAGTTCTTAGTGTAGAAAAGGTAGGTAAGATAAGGGAAATACTAATTCCAGTTAAGATCACATGAAACACTGTATGAATCCTATATTCTTTACTTAAAGGAGACTACAGTGGTAAATGTGTGTTATACAAGGCAGAATACCATTGAAATAGAGCAAGAAACACGTTCGGCAGCTTTGGAAAGCCTTGCACTTCACTGAAATGTAGTACTACACTCTATAACACAGTTGAGAGACAATGTTCAATAGCTGACTCAGTACTTAACAGTGTGTAGGAAGTTGTTTGATAAATTGTGCAAAGCTTATACTTGGGCCAGAAGGCAGAATATAGGAAATTACATGAAAACCTGAATAATTCAGTGAAAATGACTGTAAACAGATGAGAACTTGTCTAGAATAACTGAAAGAGAATCTCCAAGTCAGTTCTTATTGTAGAAAAGGTAGCTAAGATAAGGGAAATCCTTAATTCCAGTTAAGATCACTTGAAACACTGTATGAATCCTATATTCTTTACTTAAGGGAGACTAGAGTGGTAAATGTGTGTTATACAAGGCAGAATACCATTGAAATAGAGAAAGAAACACGTTCGGCAGCTTTGGAAAGCCTTACACTTCACTGAAATGTAGTACTACACTCTATAACACAGTTGAGAGAAAATGTTCCCAAGCTGCCTCAGTTCATAACAGTGTGTAGGAAGGTGTTTGATAAAGAGGGCAAAGCTTATAATTGGGCCAGAAGGCAGAATATAGGAAACTATATGAAAACATGAATAATTCAGTTAAAATGACTATAAACAGATGAGAACTGGTTTAGAACAGCTGAAAGAGAATCTCCAAGTCAGTTCTTAGTGTAGAAAAGGTAGCTAAGATCCGGGAAATCCTTAATTCGAGTTAAGATTACATGAAACACTGTATGAATCCTATATTGTTTACTTAAAGGAGACTAGAGTGGTAAATGTGTGTTATACAAGGCAGAATACCATTGAAATAGAGAAAGAAACACGTTCGGCAGCTTTGGAAAGCCTTACACTTCACTGAAATGTAGTACTACACTCTATAACTCAGTTGAGAGACAATATTCCCAAGCTGCCTCAGTTCATAAGAGTGTGTAGGAAGGTGTTTGATAAAGAGGGCAAAGCTTATACTTGGGCCAGAAGGCAGAATATAGGAAACTACATGAAAACATGAATAATTCAGTGAAAATGACTGTAAACAGATGAGAACTGGTTTAGAACAGCTGAAAGAGAATCTCCAAGTCAGTTCTTAGTGTAGAAAAGGTAGCTAAGATCCGGGAAATCCTTAATTCGAGTTAAGATTACATGAAACACTGTATGAATCCTATATTGTTTACTTAAAGGAGACTAGAGTGGTAAATGTGTGTTATACAAGGCAGAATACCATTGAAATAGAGAAAGAAACACGTTCGGCAGCTTTGGAAAGCCTTACACTTCACTGAAATGTAGTACTACACTCTATTACACAGTTGAGAGACAATGTTCAATAGCTGCCTCAGTACTTAACAGTTTGTAGGAAATTGTTTGATAAAGTGGGCAAACCTTATACTTGGGCCAGAAGGCAGAATATAGGAAACTACATGAAAACATGATTAATTCAGTGAAAATGACTGTAAACAGATGTGAACTTGTTTAGAACAGCTGAAAGAGATTCTCCAAGTCAGTTCTTAGTGTAGAAAAGGTAGCTAAGATCCGGGAAATCCTTAATTCGACTTAAGATTACATGAAACACTGTATGAATCCTATATTCTTTACTTAAAGGAGACTAGAGTGGTAAATGTGTGTTATACAAGGCAGAATACCATTGAAATAGAGAAAGAAACACGTTCGGCAACTTTGGAAAGCCTTACACTTCACTGAAATGTAGTAGTACACTCTATAACACAGTTGAGAGACAATGTTCCCGAGCTGCCTCAGTTCATAACAGTGTGTAGGAAGTTGTTTGATAAAGTGGGCAAAGCTTATACTTGGACCAGAAGGCAGAATATAGGAAACTACATGAAAACATGATTAATTCAGTGAAAATGACTGTAAACAGATGTGAACTTGTTTGGAACAGCTGAAAGAGATTCTCCAAATCAGTTCTTAGTGGAGAAAAGGTAGCTAAGATCCGGGAAATCCTTAATTCGAGTTAAGATTACATGAAACACTGTATGAATAATATATTCTTTACTTAAAGGAGACTAGAGTGGTAAATGTGTGTTATACAAGGCAGAATACCATTGAAATAGAGAAAGAAACACGTTCGCCAGCTTTGGAAAGCCTTACACTTCACTGAAATGTAGTACTACACTCTATAACACAGTTGAGAGACAATGTTCAATAGCTGACTCAGTACTTAACAGTGTGTAGGAAGTTGTTTGATAAAGTGGGCAAAGCTTATACTTGGACCAGAAGGCAGAATATAGGAAACTAAATGAAAACATGATTAATTCAGTGAAAATGACTGTAAACAGATGTGAACTTGTTTAGAACAGCTGAAAGAGATTTTGCAAGTCAGTTCTTAGTGTAGAAAAAGTAGCTAAGATCCGGGAAATCCTTAATTCGAGTTAATATTACATGAAACACTGTATGAATCCTATATTCTTTACTTAAAGGAGACTAGAGTGGTAAATGTGTGTTATACAAGGCAGAATACCATTGAAATAGAGAAAGAAACACGTTCGGCAGCTTTGGAAAGCCTTACACTTCACTGAAATGTAGTACTACACTCTATAACACAGTTGAGAGACAATGTTCCCGAGCTGCCTCAGTTCATAACAGTGTGTAGGAAGGTGTTTGATAAAGAGGGCAAAGCTTATACTTGGGCCAGAAGGCAGAATATAGGAAATTACATGAAAACATGAATAATTCAGTGAAAATGACTGTAAACAGATGAGAACTTGTCTAGAACAGCTGAAAGAGAATCTCCAAGTCAGTTCTTATTGTAGAAAAGGTAGCTAAGATAAGGGAAATCCTTAATTCCAGTTAAGATCACATGAAACACTGTATGAATCCTATATTCTTTACTTAAGGGAGACTAGAGTGGTAAATGTGTGTTATACAAGGCAGAATACCATTGAAATAGAGAAAGAAACACGTTCGGCAGCTTTGGAAAGCCTTACACTTCACTGAAATGTAGTACTACACTCTATAACACAGTTGAGAGACAATGTTCCCAAGCTGCCTCAGTTCATAACAGTGTGTAGGAAGGTGTTTGATAAAGAGGGCAAAGCTTATACTTGGGCCAGAAGGCAGAATATAGGAAATTACATGAAAACATGAATAATTCAGTGAAAATGACTGTAAACAGATGAGAACTTGTCTAGAACAGCTGAAAGAGAATCTCCAAGTCAGTTCTTATTGTAGAAAAGGTAGCTAAGATAAGGGAAATCCTTAATTCCAGTTAAGATCACATGAAACACTGTATGAATCCTACATTGTTTACTTAAAGGAGACTAGAGTGGTAAATGTGTGTTATACAAGGCAGAATACCATTGAAATAGAGAAAGAAACACGTTCGGCAGCTTTGGAAAGCCTTACACTTCACTGAAATGTAGTACTACACTCTATAACACAGTTGAGAGACAATGTTCCCAAGCTGCCACAGTTCATAACAGTGTGTAGGAAGGTGTTTGATAAAGAGGGCAAAGCTTATACTTGGGCCAGAAGGCAGAATATAGGAAACTACATGAAAAGATGAATAATTCAGTGAAAATGACTGTAAACAGATGAGAACTGGTTTAGAACAGCTGAAAGAGAATCTCCAAGTCAGTTCTTAGTGTAGAAAAGGTAGGTAAGATAAGGGAAATACTTAATTCCAGTTAAGATCACATGAAACACTGTATGAATCCTATATTCTTTACTTAAAGGAGACTACAGTGGTAAATGTGTGTTATACAAGGCAGAATACCATTGAAATAGAGAAAGAAACACGTTCGGCAGCTTTGGAAAGCCTTACACTTCACTGAAATGTAGTACTACACTCTATAACACAGTTGAGAGACAATGTTCCCGAGCTGCCTCAGTTCATAACAGTGTGTAGGAAGTTGATTGATAAAGTGGGCAAAGCTTATACTTGGACCAGAAGGCAGAATATAGGAAACTACATGAAAACATGATTAATTCAGTGAAAATGACTGTAAACAGATGTGAACTTGTTTGGAACAGCTGAAAGAGAATCTCCAAGTCAGTTCTTAGTGTAGAAAAGGTAGGTAAGATAAGGGAAATACTTAATTCCAGTTAAGATCACATGAAACACTGTATGAATCATATATTCTTTACTTAAAGGAGACTACAGTGGTAAATGTGTGTTATACAAGGCAGAATACCATTGAAATAGAGAAAGAAACACGTTCGGCAGCTTTGGAAAGCCTTACACTTCACTGAAATGTAGTACTACACTCTATAACACAGTTGAGAGACAATGTTCCCGAGCTGCCTCAGTTCATAACAGTGTGTAGGAAGTTGATTGATAAAGTGGGCAAAGCTTATACTTGGACCAGAAGGCAGAATATAGGAAACTACATGAAAACATGATTAATTCAGTGAAAATGACTGTAAACAGATGTGAACTTGTTTGGAACAGCTGAAAGAGATTCTCCAAGTCAGTTCTTAGTGGAGAAAAGGTAGCTAAGATCCTGGAAATCCTTAATTCGAGTTAAGATTACATGAAACATTGTATGAATACTATATTCTTTACTTAAAGGAGACTAGAGTGGTAAATGTGTGTTATACAAGGCAGAATACCATTGAAATAGAGAAAGAAACACGTTCGGCAGCTTGGGAAAGCCTTACACTTCACTGAAATGTAGTACTACACTCTATAACACAGTTGAGAGACAATGTTCCCAAGCTGCCTCAGTTCATAACAGTGTGTAGGAAGTTGTTTGATAAAGTGGGCAAAGCTTATACTTGGACCAGAAGGCAGAATATAGGAAACTACATGAAAACATGATTAATTCAGTGAAAATGACTGTAAACAGATGTGAACTTGTTTGGAACAGCTGAAAGAGATTCTCCAAATCAGTTCTTAGTGGAGAAAAGGTAGCTAAGATCCGGGAAATCCTTAATTCGAGTTAAGATTACATGAAACACTGTATGAATAATATATTCTTTACTTAAAGGAGACTAGAGTGGTAAATGTGTGTTATACAAGGCAGAATACCATTGAAATAGAGAAAGAAACACGTTCGGCAGCTTTGGAAAGCCTTACACTTCACTGAAATGTAGTACTACACTCTATAACACAGTTGAGAGACAATGTTCAATAGCTGACTCAGTACTTAACAGTGTGTAGGAAGTTGTTTGATAAAGTGGGCAAAGCTTATACTTGGACCAGAAGGCAGAATATAGGAAACTAAATGAAAACATGATTAATTCAGTGAAAATGACTGTAAACAGATGTGAACTTGTTTAGAACAGCTGAAAGAGATTTTCCAAGTCAGTTCTTAGTGTAGAAAAAGTAGCTAAGATCCGGGAAATCCTTAATTCGAGTTAATATTACATGAAACACTGTATGAATCCTATATTCTTTACTTAAAGGAGACTAGAGTGGTAAATGTGTGTTATACAAGGCAGAATACCATTGAAATAGAGAAAGAAACACGTTCGGCAGCTTTGGAAAGCCTTACACTTCACTGAAATGTAGTACTACACTCTATAACACAGTTGAGAGACAATGTTCCCGAGCTGCCTCAGTTCATAACAGTGTGTAGGAAGGTGTTTGATAAAGAGGGCAAAGCTTATACTTGGGCCAGAAGGCAGAATATAGGAAATTACATGAAAACATGAATAATTCAGTGAAAATGACTGTAAACAGATGAGAACTTGTCTAGAACAGCTGAAAGAGAATCTCCAAGTCAGTTCTTATTGTAGAAAAGGTAGCTAAGATAAGGGAAATCCTTAATTCCAGTTAAGATCACATGAAACACTGTATGAATCCTACATTGTTTACTTAAAGGAGACTAGAGTGGTAAATGTGTGTTATACAAGGCAGAATACCATTGAAATAGAGAAAGAAACACGTTCGGCAGCTTTGGAAAGCCTTACACTTCACTGAAATGTAGTACTACACTCTATAACACAGTTGAGAGACAATGTTCCCAAGCTGCCACAGTTCATAACAGTGTGTAGGAAGGTGTTTGATAAAGAGGGCAAAGCTTATACTTGGGCCAGAAGGCAGAATATAGGAAACTACATGAAAAGATGAATAATTCAGTGAAAATGACTGTAAACAGATGAGAACTGGTTTAGAACAGCTGAAAGAGAATCTCCAAGTCAGTTCTTAGTGTAGAAAAGGTAGGTAAGATAAGGGAAATACTTAATTCCAGTTAAGATCCCATGAAACACTGTATGAATCCTATATTCTTTACTTAAAGGAGACTACAGTGGTAAATGTGTGTTATACAAGGCAGAATACCATTGAAATAGAGAAAGAAACACGTTCGGCAGCTTTGGAAAGCCTTACACTTCACTGAAATGTAGTACTACACTCTATAACACAGTTGAGAGACAATGTTCCCGAGCTGCCTCAGTTCCTAACAGTGTGTAGGAAGTTGATTGATAAAGTGGGCAAAGCTTATACTTGGACCAGAAGGCAGAATATAGGAAACTACATGAAAACATGATTAATTCAGTGAAAATGACTGTAAACAGATGTGAACTTGTTTGGAACAGCTGAAAGAGAATCTCCAAGTCAGTTCTTAGTGTAGAAAAGGTAGGTAAGATAAGGGAAATACTTAATTCCAGTTAAGATCACATGAAACACTGTATGAATCATATATTCTTTACTTAAAGGAGACTACAGTGGTAAATGTGTGTTATACAAGGCAGAATACCATTGAAATAGAGAAAGAAACACGTTCGGCAGCTTTGGAAAGCCTTACACTTCACTGAAATGTAGTACTACACTCTATAACACAGTTGAGAGACAATGTTCCCGAGCTGCCTCAGTTCATAACAGTGTGTAGGAAGTTGATTGATAAAGTGGGCAAAGCTTATACTTGGACCAGAAGGCAGAATATAGGAAACTACATGAAAAGATGATTAATTCAGTGAAAATGACTGTAAACAGATGTGAACTTGTTTGGAACAGCTGAAAGAGATTCTCCAAGTCAGTTCTTAGTGGAGAAAAGGTAGCTAAGATCCTGGAAATCCTTAATTCGAGTTAAGATTACATGAAACATTGTATGAATACTATATTCTTTACTTAAAGGAGACTAGAGTGGTAAATGTGTGTTATACAAGGCAGAATACCATTGAAATAGAGAAAGAAACACGTTCGGCAGCTTGGGAAAGCCTTACACTTCACTGAAATGTAGTACTACACTCTATAACACAGTTGAGAGACAATGTTCCCAAGCTGCCTCAGTTCATAACAGTGTGTAGGAAGGTGTTTGATAAAGAGGGCAAAGCTTATACTTGGGCCAGAAGGCAGAATATAGGAAACTACATGAAAACATGAATAATTCAGTGAAAATGACTGTAAACAGATGAGAACTGGTTTAGAACAGCTGAAAGAGAATCTCCAAGTCAGTTCTTAGTGTAGAAAAGGTAGCTAAGATCCGGGAAATCCTTAATTCGAGTTAAGATTACATGAAACATTGTATGAATACTATATTCTTTACTTAAAGGAGACTAGAGTGGTAAATGTGTGTTATACAAGGCAGAATACCATTGAAATAGAGAAAGAAACACGTTCGGCAGCTTTGGAAAGCCTTACACTTCACTGAAATGTAGTACTACACTCTATAACACAGTTGAGAGACAATGTTCAATAGCTGCCTCAGTACTTAACAGTGTGTAGGAAATTGTTTGATAAAGTGGGCAAAGCTTATACTTGGACCAGAAGGCAGAATATAGGAAACTACATGAAAACATGATTAATTCAGTGAAAATGACTGTAAACAGATGTGAACTTGTTTAGAACAGCTGAAAGAGATTCTCCAAGTCAGTTCTTAGTGTAGAAAAGGTAGCTAAGATCCGGGAAATCCTTAATTCGACTTAAGATTACATGAAACACTGTATGAATCCTATATTCTTTACTTAAAGGAGACTAGAGTGGTAAATGTGTGTTATACAAGGCAGAATACCATTGAAATAGAGAAAGAAACACGTTCGGCAACTTTGGAAAGCCTTACACTTCACTGAAATGTAGTAGTACACTCTATAACACAGTTGAGAGACAATGTTCCCGAGCTGCCTCAGTTCATAACAGTGTGTAGGAAGTTGTTTGATAAAGTGGGCAAAGCTTAAACTTGTGCCAGAAGGCAGAATATAGGAAACTACATGAAAACATGAATAATTCAGTGAAAATGACTGTAAACAGATGAGAACTTTTTTAGAACAGCTGAAAGAGATCCTCCAAGTCAGTTCTTAGTGTAGGAAAGGTAGCTAAATCCGGAAAATCCTTAATTCCAGTTAAGATCACATGAAACACTGTATAAATCCTATATTCTTTACTTAAAGGAGACTACAGTGGTAAATGTGTGTTATACAAGGCAGAATACCATTAAAATAGAGAAAGAAACACGTTCGGCAGCTTTGGAAAGCCTTACACTTCACTGAAATGTAGTACTACACTCTATAACACAGTTGAGAGACAATGTTCCCGAGCTGCCTCAGTTCATAACAGTGTGTAGGAAGTTGTTGGATAAAGTGGGCAAAGCTTATACTTGGACCAGAAGGCAGAATATAGGAAACTACATGAAAACATGATTAATTCAGTGAAAATGCCTGTAAACAGATGTGAACTTGTTTGGAACAGCTGAAAGAGATTCTCCAAATCAGTTCTTAGTGGAGAAAAGGTAGCTAAAATCCGGGAAATCCTTAATTCGAGTTAAGATTACATGAAACACTGTATGAATAATATATTCTTTACTTAAAGGAGACTAGAGTGGTAAATGTGTGTTATACAAGGCAGAATACCATTGAAATAGAGAAAGAAACACGTTCGGCAGCTTTGGAAAGCCTTACACTTCACTGAAATGTAGTACTACACTCTATAACACAGTTGAGAGACAATGTTCAATAGCTGACTCAGTACTTAACAGTGTGTAGGAAGTTGTTTGATAAAGTGGGCAAAGCTTATACTTGGACCAGAAGGTAGAATATAGGAAACTAAATGAAAACATGATTAATTCAGTGAAAATGACTGTAAACAGATGTGAACTTGTTTGGAACAGCTGAAAGAGAATCTCCAAGTCAGTTCTTAGTGTAGAAAAGGTAGGTAAGATAAGGGAAATACTTAATTCCAGTTAAGATCACATGAAACACTGTATGAATCATATATTCTTTACTTAAAGGAGACTACAGTGGTAAATGTGTGTTATACAAGGCAGAATACCATTGAAATAGAGAAAGAAACACGTTCGGCAGCTTTGGAAAGCCTTACACTTCACTGAAATGTAGTACTACACTCTATAACACAGTTGAGAGACAATGTTCCCGAGCTGCCTCAGTTCATAACAGTGTGTAGGAAGTTGATTGATAAAGTGGGCAAAGCTTATACTTGGACCAGAAGGCAGAATATAGGAAACTACATGAAAACATGATTAATTCAGTGAAAATGACTGTAAACAGATGTGAACTTGTTTGGAACAGCTGAAAGAGATTCTCCAAGTCAGTTCTTAGTGGAGAAAAGGTAGCTAAGATCCTGGAAATCCTTAATTCGAGTTAAGATTACATGAAACATTGTATGAATACTATATTCTTTACTTAAAGGAGACTAGAGTGGTAAATGTGTGTTATACAAGGCAGAATACCATTGAAATAGAGAAAAAAACACGTTCGGCAGCTTGGGAAAGCCTTACACTTCACTGAAATGTAGTACTACACTCTATAACACAGTTGAGAGACAATGTTCCCAAGCTGCCTCAGTTCATAACAGTGTGTAGGAAGGTGTTTGATAAAGAGGGCAAAGCTTATACTTGGGCCAGAAGGCAGAATATAGGAAACTACATGAAAACATGAATAATTCAGTGAAAATGACTGTAAACAGATGAGAACTGGTTTAGAACAGCTGAAAGAGAATCTCCAAGTCAGTTCTTAGTGTAGAAAAGGTAGCTAAGATCCGGGAAATCCTTAATTCGAGTTAAGATTACATGAAACATTGTATGAATACTATATTCTTTACTTAAAGGAGACTAGAGTGGTAAATGTGTGTTATACAAGGCAGAATACCATTGAAATAGAGAAAGAAACACGTTCGGCAGCTTTGGAAAGCCTTACACTTCACTGAAATGTAGTACTACACTCTATAACACAGTTGAGAGACAATGTTCAATAGCTGCCTCAGTACTTAACAGTGTGTAGGAAATTGTTTGATAAAGTGGGCAAAGCTTATACTTGGACCAGAAGGCAGAATATAGGAAACTACATGAAAACATGATTAATTCAGTGAAAATGACTGTAAACAGATGTGAACTTGTTTAGAACAGCTGAAAGAGATTCTCCAAGTCAGTTCTTAGTGTAGAAAAGGTAGCTAAGATCCGGGAAATCCTTAATTCGACTTAAGATTACATGAAACACTGTATGAATCCTATATTCTTTACTTAAAGGAGACTAGAGTGGTAAATGTGTGTTATACAAGGCAGAATACCATTGAAATAGAGAAAGAAACACGTTCGGCAACTTTGGAAAGCCTTACACTTCACTGAAATGTAGTAGTACACTCTATAACACAGTTGAGAGACAATGTTCCCGAGCTGCCTCAGTTCATAACAGTGTGTAGGAAGTTGTTTGATAAAGTGGGCAAAGCTTAAACATGTGCCAGAAGGCAGAATATAGGAAACTACATGAAAACATGAATAATTCAGTGAAAATGACTGTAAACAGATGAGAACTTTTTTAGAACAGCTGAAAGAGATCCTCCAAGTCAGTTCTTAGTGTAGGAAAGGTAGCTAAATCCGGAAAATCCTTAATTCCAGTTAAGATCACATGAAACACTGTATAAATCCTATATTCTTTACTTAAAGGAGACTACAGTGGTAAATGTGTGTTATACAAGGCAGAATACCATTAAAATAGAGAAAGAAACACGTTCGGCAGCTTTGGAAAGCCTTACACTTCACTGAAATGTAGTACTACACTCTATAACACAGTTGAGAGACAATGTTCCCGAGCTGCCTCAGTTCATAACAGTGTGTAGGAAGTTGTTGGATAAAGTGGGCAAAGCTTATACTTGGACCAGAAGGCAGAATATAGGAAACTACATGAAAACATGATTAATTCAGTGAAAATGACTGTAAACAGATGTGAACTTGTTTGGAACAGCTGAAAGAGATTCTCCAAATCAGTTCTTAGTGGAGAAAAGGTAGCTAAAATCCGGGAAATCCTTAATTCGAGTTAAGATTATATGAAACACTGTATGAATAATATATTCTTTACTTAAAGGAGACTAGAGTGGTAAATGTGTGTTATACAAGGCAGAATACCATTGAAATAGAGAAAGAAACACGTTCGGCAGCTTTGGAAAGCCTTACACTTCACTGAAATGTAGTACTACACTCTATAACACAGTTGAGAGACAATGTTCAATAGCTGACTCAGTACTTAACAGTGTGTAGGAAGTTGTTTGATAAAGTGGGCAAAGCTTATACTTGGACCAGAAGGCAGAATATAGGAAACTAAATGAAAACATGATTAATTCAGTGAAAATGACTGTAAACAGATGTGAACTTGTTTAGAACAGCTGAAAGAGATTTTCCAAGTCAGTTCTTAGTGTAGAAAAAGTAGCTAAGATCCGGGAAATCCTTAATTCGAGTTAATATTACATGAAACACTGTATGAATCCTATATTCTTTACTTAAAGGAGACTAGAGTGGTAAATGTGTGTTATACAAGGCAGAATACCATTGAAATAGAGAAAGAAACACGTTCGGCAGCTTTGGAAAGCCTTACACTTCACTGAAATGTAGTACTACACTCTATAACACAGTTGAGAGACAATGTTCCCGAGCTGCCTCAGTTCATAACAGTGTGTAGGAAGGTGTTTGATAAAGAGGGCAAAGCTTATACTTGGGCCAGAAGGCAGAATATAGGAAATTACATGAAAACATGAATAATTCAGTGAAAATGACTGTAAACAGATGAGAACTTGTCTAGAACAGCTGAAAGAGAATCTCCAAGTCAGTTCTTATTGTAGAAAAGGTAGCTAAGATCCTGGAAATCCTTAATTCCAGTTAAGATCACATGAAACACTGTATGAATCCTATATTCTTTACTTAAGGGAGACTAGAGTGGTAAATGTGTGTTATACAAGGCAGAATACCATTGAAATAGAGAAAGAAACACGTTCGGCAGCTTTGGAAAGCCTTACACTTCACTGAAATGTAGTACTACACTCTATAACACAGTTGAGAGACAATGTTCCTGAGCTGCCGCAGTTCATAACAGTGTGTAGGAAGGTGTTTGATAAAGAGGGCAAAGCTTATACTTGGGCCAGAAGGCAGAATATAGGAAATTACATGAAAACATGAATAATTCAGTGAAAATGACTGTAAACAGATGAGAACTTGTCTAGAACAGCTGAAAGAGAATCTCCAAGTCAGTTCTTATTGTAGAAAAGGTAGCTAAGATAAGGGAAATCCTTAATTCCAGTTAAGATCACATGAAACACTGTATGAATCCTACATTGTTTACTTAAAGGAGACTAGACAGGTAAATGTGTGTTATACAAGGCAGAATACCATTGAAATAGAGAAAGAAACACGTTCGGCAGCTTTGGAAAGCCTTACACTTCACTGAAATGTAGTACTACACTCTATAACACAGTTGAGAGACAATGTTCCCAAGCTGCCTCAGTTCATAACAGTGTGTAGGAAGGTGTTTGATAAAGAGGGCAAAGCTTATACTTGGGCCAGAAGGCAGAATATAGGAAACTACATGAAAAGATGAATAATTCAGTGAAAATGACTGTAAACAGATGAGAACTGGTTTAGAACAGCTGAAAGAGAATCTCCAAGTCAGTTCTTAGTGTAGAAAAGGTAGGTAAGATAAGGGAAATACTTAATTCCAGTTAAGATCACATGAAACACTGTATGAATCCTATATTCTTTACTTAAAGGAGACTACAGTGGTAAATGTGTGTTATACAAGGCAGAATACCATTGAAATAGAGAAAGAAACACGTTCGGCAGCTTTGGAAAGCCTTACACTTCACTGAAATGTAGTACTACACTCTATAACACAGTTGAGAGACAATGTTCCCGAGCTGCCTCAGTTCCTAACAGTGTGTAGGAAGTTGATTGATAAAGTGGGCAAAGCTTATACTTGGACCAGAAGGCAGAATATAGGAAACTACATGAAAACATGATTAATTCAGTGAAAATGACTGTAAACAGATGTGAACTTGTTTGGAACAGCTGAAAGAGAATCTCCAAGTCAGTTCTTAGTGTAGAAAAGGTAGGTAAGATAAGGGAAATACTTAATTCCAGTTAAGATCACATGAAACACTGTATGAATCATATATTCTTTACTTAAAGGAGACTACAGTGGTAAATGTGTGTTATACAAGGCAGAATACCATTGAAATAGAGAAAGAAACACGTTCGGCAGCTTTGGAAAGCCTTACACTTCACTGAAATGTAGTACTACACTCTATAACACAGTTGAGAGACAATGTTCCCGAGCTGCCTCAGTTCATAACAGTGTGTAGGAAGTTGATTGATAAAGTGGGCAAAGCTTATACTTGGACCAGAAGGCAGAATATAGGAAACTACATGAAAACATGATTAATTCAGTGAAAATGACTGTAAACAGATGTGAACTTGTTTGGAACAGCTGAAAGAGATTCTCCAAGTCAGTTCTTAGTGGAGAAAAGGTAGCTAAGATCCTGGAAATCCTTAATTCGAGTTAAGATTACATGAAACATTGTATGAATACTATATTCTTTACTTAAAGGAGACTAGAGTGGTAAATGTGTGTTATACAAGGCAGAATACCATTGAAATAGAGAAAGAAACACGTTCGGCAGCTTGGGAAAGCCTTACACTTCACTGAAATGTAGTACTACACTCTATAACACAGTTGAGAGACAATGTTCCCAAGCTGCCTCAGTTCATAACAGTGTGTAGGAAGGTGTTTGATAAAGAGGGCAAAGCTTATACTTGGGCCAGAAGGCAGAATATAGGAAACTACATGAAAACATGAATAATTCAGTGAAAATGACTGTAAACAGATGAGAACTGGTTTAGAACAGCTGAAAGAGAATCTCCAAGTCAGTTCTTAGTGTAGAAAAGGTAGCTAAGATCCGGGAAATCCTTAATTCGAGTTAAGATTACATGAAACATTGTATGAATACTATATTCTTTACTTAAAGGAGACTAGAGTGGTAAATGTGTGTTATACAAGGCAGAATACCATTGAAATAGAGAAAGAAACACGTTCGGCAGCTTTGGAAAGCCTTACACTTCACTGAAATGTAGTACTACACTCTATAACACAGTTGAGAGACAATGTTCAATAGCTGCCTCAGTACTTAACAGTGTGTAGGAAATTGTTTGATAAAGTGGGCAAAGCTTATACTTGGGCCAGAAGGCAGAATATAGGAAACTACATGAAAACATGATTAATTCAGTGAAAATGACTGTAAACAGATGTGAACTTGTTTAGAACAGCTGAAAGAGATTCTCCAAGTCAGTTCTTAGTGTAGAAAAGGTAGCTAAGATCCGGGAAATCCTTAATTCGAGTTAAGATTACATGAAACACTGTATGAATCCTATATTCTTTACTTAAAGGAGACTAGAGTGGTAAATGTGTGTTATACACGGCAGAATACCATTAAAATAGAGAAAGAAACACGTTCGGCAGCTTTGGAAAGCCTTACACTTCACTGAAATGTAGTACTACACTCTATAACACAGTTGAGAGACAATGTTCAATATCTGACTCAGTACTTAAGAGTGTGTAGGAAGTTGTTTGATAAAGTGGGCAAAGCTTATACTTGGACCAGAAGGCAGAATATAGGAAACTACATGAAAACATGATTCATTCAGTGAAAATGACTGTAAACAGATGTGAACTTGTTTGGAACAGCTGAAAGAGATTCTCCAAGTCAGTTCTTAGTGGAGAAAAGGTAGCTAAGATCCGGGAAATCCTTAATTCGAGTTAAGATTTCATGAAACACTGTATGAATACTATATTCTTTACTTAAAGGAGACTAGAGTGGTAAATGTGTGTTATACAAGGCAGAATACCATTGAAATAGAGAAAGAAACACGTTCGGCAGCTTTGGAAAGCCTTACACTTCACTGAAATGTAGTACTACACTCTATAACACAGTTGAGAGACAATGTTCAATAGCTGCCTCAGTACTTAACAGTGTGTAGGAAGTTTTTTGATAAAGTGGGCAAAGCTTATACTTGGGCCAGAAGGCAGAATATAGGAAACTACATGAAAACATGATTAATTCAGTGAAAATGACTGTAAACAGATGTGACCTTGTTTAGAACAGTTGAAAGAGATTCTCCAAGTCAGTTCTTAGTGTAGAAAAGGTAGCTAAGATCTGGGAAATCCTTAATTCGAGTTAAGATTACATGAAACACTGTATGAATCCTATATTCTTTACTTAAAGGAGACTAGAGTGGTAAATGTGTGTTATACAAGGCAGAATACCATTGAAATAGAGAAAGAAACACGTTCGGCAGCTTTGGAAAGCCTTACACTTCACTGAAATGTAGTACTACACTCTATAACACAGTTGAGAGACAATGTTCAATAGCTGACTCAGT
Organism: Pipistrellus hanaki; assembly: GCF_964339955.1. Taxonomy (NCBI): domain Eukaryota; kingdom Metazoa; phylum Chordata; class Mammalia; order Chiroptera; family Vespertilionidae; genus Pipistrellus; species Pipistrellus hanaki. The sequence continues at coordinate 503,189 of NW_028182298.1, read as the reverse complement.
ACTTAACAGTGTGTAGGAAGTTGTTGGATAAAGTGGGCAAAGCTTATACTTGGACCAGAAGGCAGAATATAGGAAACTACATGAAAAGATGAATAATTCAGTGAAAATGACTGTAAACAGATGAGAACTTGTCTAGAACAGCTTAAAGAGAATCTCCAAGTCAGTTCTCAGTGTAGAAAAGGTAGCTAAGAGAAGGAAAATCCTTAATTCCAGTTAAGATCACATGAAACACTGTATGAATCCTATATTGTTTACTTAAAGGAGACTAGAGTGGTAAATGTGTGTTATACAAGGCAGAATACCATTGAAATAGAGAAAGAAACACGTTCGGCAGCTTTGGAAAGCCTTACACTTCACTGAAATGTAGTACTACACCCTATAACACAGTTGAGAGACAATGTTCCCAAGCTGCCTCAGTACATAACAGTGTGTAGGAAGGTGTTTGATAAAGAGGGCAAAGCTTATACTTGGGCCAGAAGGCAGAATATAGGAAACTACATGAAAAGATGAATAATTCAGTGAAAATGACTGTAAACAGATGAGAACTTATCTAGAACAGCTTAAAGAGAATCTCCATGTCAGTTCTCAGTGTAGAAAAGGTAGCTAAGAGAAGGAAAATCCTTAATTCCAGTTAAGATCACATGAAACACTGTATGAATCCTATATTGTTTACTTAAAGGAGACTAGAGTGGTAAATGTGTGTTATACAAGGCAGAATACCATTGAAATAGAGAAAGAAACACGTTCGGCAGCTTTGGAAAGCCTTACACTTCACTGAAATGTAGTACTACACTCTATAACACAGTTGAGAGACAATGTTCCCAAGCTGCCTCAGTACATAACAGTGTGTAGGAAGGTGTTTGATAAAGAGGGCAAAGCTTATACTTGGGCCAGAAGGCAGAATATAGGAAACTACATGAAAAGATGAATAATTCAGTGAAAATGACTGTAAACAGATGAGAACTTGTCTAGAACAGCTTAAAGAGAATCTCCAAGTCAGTTCTCAGTGTAGAAAAGGTAGCTAAGAGAAGGAAAATCCTTAATTCCAGTTAAGATCACATGAAACACTGTATGAATCATATATTCTTTACTTAAAGGAGACTACAGTGGTAAATGTGTGTTATACAAGGCAGAATACCATTGAAATAGAGAAAGAAACACGTTCGGCAGCTTTGGAAAGCCTTACACTTCACTGAAATGTAGTACTACACTCTATAACACAGTTGAGAGACAATGTTCAATAGCTGCCTCAGTACTTAACAGTGTGTAGGAAATTGTTTGATAAAGTGGGCAAAGCTTATACTTGGGCCAGAAGGCAGAATATAGGAAACTACATGAAAACATGATTAATTCAGTGAAAATGACTCTAAACAGATGTGAACTTGTTTAGAACAGCTGAAAAAGATTCTCCAAGTCAGTTCTTAGTGTAGAAAAGGTAGCTAAGATCCGGGAAATCCTTAATTCGAGTTAAGATTACATGAAACACTGTATGAATCCTATATTCTTTACTTAAAGGAGACTACAGTGGTAAATGTGTGTTATACACGGCAGAATACCATTAAAATAGAGAAAGAAACATGTTCGGCAGCTTTGGAAAGCCTTACACTTCACTGAAATGTAGTACTACACTCTATAACACAGTTGAGAGACAATGTTCAATAGCTGCCTCAGTACTTAACAGTGTGTAGGAAGTTGTTTGATAAAGTGGGCAAAGCTGATACTTGGACCAGAAGGCAGAATATAGGAAACTACATGAAAACATGATTAATTCAGTGAAAATGACTGTAAACAGATGTGAACTTGTTTAGAACAGCTGAAAGAGATTCTCCAAGTCAGTTCTTAGTGTAGAAAAGGTAGGTAAGATAAGGGAAATACTAATTCCAGTTAAGATCACATGAAACACTGTATGAATCCTATATTCTTTACTTAAAGGAGACTACAGTGGTAAATGTGTGTTATACAAGGCAGAATACCATTGAAATAGAGCAAGAAACACGTTCGGCAGCTTTGGAAAGCCTTGCACTTCACTGAAATGTAGTACTACACTCTATAACACAGTTGAGAGACAATGTTCAATAGCTGACTCAGTACTTAACAGTGTGTAGGAAGTTGTTTGATAAAGTGGGCAAAGCTTATACTTGGGCCAGAAGGCAGAATATAGGAAATTACATGAAAACCTGAATAATTCAGTGAAAATGACTGTAAACAGATGAGAACTTGTCTAGAATAGCTGAAAGAGAATCTCCAAGTCAGTTCTTATTGTGGAAAAGGTAGCTAAGATAAGGGAAATCCTTAATTCCAGTTAAGATCACTTGAAACACTGTATGAATCCTATATTCTTTACTTAAGGGAGACTAGAGTGGTAAATGTGTGTTATACAAGGCAGAATACCATTGAAATAGAGAAAGAAACACGTTCGGCAGCTTTGGAAAGCCTTACACTTCACTGAAATGTAGTACTACACTCTATAACACAGTTTAGAGACAATGTTCCCAAGCTGCCTCAGTTCATAACAGTGTGTAGGAAGGTGTTTGATAAACAGGGCAAAGCTTATACTTGGGCCAGAAGGCAGAATATAGGAAACTACATGAAAAGATGAATAATTCAGTGAAAATGACTGTAAACAGATGAGAACTTGTCTAGAACAGCTGAAAGAGAATCTCCAAGTCAGTTCTCAGTGTAGAAAAGGTAGCTAAGAGAAGGAAAATCCTTAATTCCAGTTAAGATCACATGAAACACTGTATGAATCCTATATTGTTTACTTAAAGGAGACTAGAGTGGTAAATGTGTGTTATACAAGGCAGAATACCATTGAAATAGAGAAAGAAACACGTTCGGCAGCTTTGGAAAGCCTTACACTTCACTGAAATGTAGTACTACACTCTATAACACAGTTGAGAGACAATGTTCCCAAGCTGCCTCAGTACATAACAGTGTGTAGGAAGGTGTTTGATAAAGAGGGCAAAGCTTATACTTGGGCCAGAAGGCAGAATATAGGAAACTACATGAAAACATGAATAATTCAGTGAAAATGATTGTAAACAGATGAGAACTGGTTTAGAACAGCTGAAAGAGAATCTCCAAGTCAGTTCTTAGTGTAGAAAAGGTAGGTAAGATAAGGGAAATACTTAATTCCAGTTAAGATCACATGAAACACTGTATGAATCATATATTCTTTACTTAAAAGAGACTACAGTGGTAAATGTGTGTTATACAAGGCAGAATACCATTGAAATAGAGAAAGAAACACGTTCGGCAGCTTTGGAAAGCCTTACACTTCACTGAAATGTTGTACTACACTCTATAACACAGTTGAGAGACAATGTTCAATAGCTGCCTCAGTACTTAACAGTGTGTAGGAAATTGTTTGATAAAGTGGGCAAAGCTTATACTTGGGCCAGAAGGCAGAATATAGGAAACTACATGAAAACATGATTAATTCAGTGAAAATGACTGTAAACAGATGTGAACTTGTTTAGAACAGCTGAAAGAGATTCTCCAAGTCAGTTCTTAGTGTAGAAAAGGTAGCTAAGATCCGGGAAATCCTTAATTCGAGTTAAGATTACATGAAACACTGTATGAATCCTATATTCTTTACTAAAAGGAGACTAGAGTGGTAAATGTGTGTTATACAAGGCAGAATACCATTGAAATAGAGCAAGAAACACGTTCGGCAGCTTTGGAAAGCCTTGCACTTCACTGAAATGTAGTACTACACTCTATAACACAGTTGAGAGACAATGTTCAATAGCTGACTCAGTACTTAACAGTGTGTAGGAAGTTGTTTGATAAAGTGGGCAAAGCTTATACTTGGGCCAGAAGGCAGAATATAGGAAACTACATGAAAACATGAATAATTCAGTGAAAAATGACTGTAAACAGATGAGAACTTGTTTTAGAACAGCTGAAAGAGATTCTCCAAGTCAGTTCTTAGTGTAGAAAAGGTAGCAAAGATCTGGGAAATCCTTAATTCGAGTTAAGATTACATGAAACACTGTATGAATCCTATATTCTTTACTTAAAGGAGACTAGAGTGGTAAATGTGTGTTATACAAGGCAGAATACCATTGAAATAGAGAAAGAAACACGTTCGGCAGCTTTGGAAAGCCTTACACTTCACTGAAATGTAGTACTACACTCTATAACACAGTTGAGAGACAATGTTCAATAGCTGACTCAGTACTTAACAGTGTGTAGGAAGTTGTTTGATAAAGTGGGCAAAGCTTATACTTGGACCAGAAGGCAGAATATAGGAAACTAAATGAAAACATGATTAATTCAGTGAAAATGACTGTAAACAGATGTGAACTTGTTTAGAACAGCTGAAAGAGATTTTCCAAGTCAGTTCTTAGTGTAGAAAAAGTAGCTAAGATCCGGGAAATCCTTAATTCGAGTTAAGATTACATGAAACACTGTATGAATCCTATATTCTTTACTTAAAGGAGACTACAGTGGTAAATGTGTGTTATACAAGGCAGAATACCATTGAAATAGAGAAAGAAACACGTTCGGCAGCTTTGGAAAGCCTTACACTTCACTGAAATGTAGTACTACACTCTATAACACAGTTGAGAGACAATGTTCCCGAGCTGCCTCAGTTCATAACAGTGTGTAGGAAGGTGTTTGATAAAGAGGGCAAAGCTTATACTTGGGCCAGAAGGCAGAATATAGGAAATTACATGAAAACATGAATAATTCAGTGAAAATGACTGTAAACAGATGAGAACTTGTCTAGAACAGCTGAAAGAGAATCTCCAAGTCAGTTCTTATTGTAGAAAAGGTAGCTAAGATAAGGGAAATCCTTAATTCCAGTTAAGATCACATGAAACACTGTATGAATCCTATATTCTTTACTTAAGGGAGACTAGAGTGGTAAATGTGTGTTATACAAGGCAGAATACCATTGAAATAGAGAAAGAAACACGTTCGGCAGCTTTGGAAAGCCTTACACTTCACTGAAATGTAGTACTACACTCTATAACACAGTTGAGAGACAATGTTCCCAAGCTGCCTCAGTTCATAACAGTGTGTAGGAAGGTGTTTGATAAAGAGGGCAAAGCTTATACTTGGGCCAGAAGGCAGAATATAGGAAACTACATGAAAAGATGAATAATTCAGTGAAAATGACTGTAAACAGATGAGAACTTGTCTAGAACAGCTGAAAGAGAATCTCCAAGTCAGTTCTCAGTGTAGAAAAGGTAGCTAAGAGAAGGAAAATCCTTAATTCCAGTGAAGATCACATGAAACACTGTATGAATCCTATATTGTTTACTTAAAGGAGACTAGAGTGGTAAATGTGTGTTATACAAGGCAGAATACCATTGAAATAGAGAAAGAAACACGTTCGGCAGCTTTGGAAAGCCTTACACTTCACTGAAATGTAGTACTACACTCTATAACACAGTTGAGAGACAATGTTCCCAAGCTGCCTCAGTACATAACAGTGTGTAGGAAGGTGTTTGATAAAGAGGGCAAAGCTTATACTTGGGCCAGAAGGCAGAATATAGGAAACTACATGAAAAGATGAATAATTCAGTGAAAATGACTGTAAACAGATGAGAACTGGTTTAGAACAGCTGAAAGAGAATCTCCAAGTCAGTTCTTAGTGTAGAAAAGGTAGGTAAGATAAGGGAAATACTTAATTCCAGTTAAGATCACATGAAACACTGTATGAATCATATATTCTTTACTTAAAAGAGACTACAGTGGTAAATGTGTGTTATACAAGGCAGAATACCATTGAAATAGAGAAAGAAACACGTTCGGCAGCTTTGGAAAGCCTTACACTTCACTGAAATGTAGTACTACACTCTATAACACAGTTGAGAGACAATGTTCAATAGCTGCCTCAGTACTTAACAGTGTGTAGGAAATTGTTTGATAAAGTGGGCAAAGCTTATACTTGGGCCAGAAGGCAGAATATAGGAAACTACATGAAAACATGATTAATTCAGTGAAAATGACTGTAAACAGATGTGAACTTGTTTAGAACAGCTGAAAGAGATTCTCCAAGTCAGTTCTTAGTGTAGAAAAGGTAGCTAAGATCCGGGAAATCCTTAATTCGAGTTAAGATTACATGAAACACTGTATGAATCCTATATTCTTTACTAAAAGGAGACTACAGTGGTAAATGTGTGTTATACACGGCAGAATACCATTAAAATAGAGAAAGAAACATGTTCGGCAGCTTTGGAAAGCCTTACACTTCACTGAAATGTAGTACTACACTCTATAACACAGTTGAGAGACAATGTTCAATAGCTGCCTCAGTACTTAACAGTGTGTAGGAAGTTGTTTGATAAAGTGGGCAAAGCTGATACTTGGACCAGAAGGCAGAATATAGGAAACTACATGAAAACATGATTAATTCAGTGAAAATGACTGTAAACAGATGTGAACTTGTTTAGAACAGCTGAAAGAGATTCTCCAAGTCAGTTCTTAGTGTAGAAAAAGTAGCTAAGATCTGGGAAATCCTTAATTCGAGTTAAGATTACATGAAACACTGTATGAATCCTATATTCTTTACTTAAAGGAGACTAGAGTGGTAAATGTGTGTTATACAAGGCAGAATACCATTGAAATAGAGCAAGAAACACGTTCGGCAGCTTTGGAAAGCCTTGCACTTCACTGAAATGTAGTACTACACTCTATAACACAGTTGAGAGACAATGTTCAATAGCTGACTCAGTACTTAACAGTGTGTAGGAAGTTGTTTGATAAAGTGGGCAAAGCTTATACTTGGGCCAGAAGGCAGAATATAGGAAACTACATGAAAACATGAATAATTCAGTGAAAAATGACTGTAAACAGATGAGAACTTGTTTTAGAACAGCTGAAAGAGATTCTCCAAGTCAGTTCTTAGTGTAGAAAAGGTAGCAAAGATCTGGGAAATCCTTAATTCGAGTTAAGATTACATGAAACACTGTATGAATCCTATATTCTTTACTTAAAGGAGACTAGAGTGGTAAATGTGTGTTATACAAGGCAGAATACCATTGAAATAGAGAAAGAAACACGTTCGTCAGCTTTGGAAAGCCTTACACTTCACTGAAATGTAGTACTACACTCTATAACACAGTTGAGAGACAATGTTCAATAGCTGACTCAGTACTTAACAGTGTGTAGGAAGTTGTTTGATAAAGTGGGCAAAGCTTATACTTGGACCAGAAGGCAGAATATAGGAAACTAAATGAAAACATGATTAATTCAGTGAAAATGACTGTAAACAGATGTGAACTTGTTTAGAACAGCTGAAAGAGATTTTCCAAGTCAGTTCTTAGTGTAGAAAAAGTAGCTAAGATCCGGGAAATCCTTAATTCGAGTTAAGATTACATGAAACACTGTATGAATCCTATATTCTTTACTTAAAGGAGACTACAGTGGTAAATGTGTGTTATACAAGGCAGAATACCATTGAAATAGAGAAAGAAACACGTTCGGCAGCTTTGGAAAGCCTTACACTTCACTGAAATGTAGTACTACACTCTATAACACAGTTGAGAGACAATGTTCCCGAGCTGCCTCAGTTCATAACAGTGTGTAGGAAGGTGTTTGATAAAGAGGGCAAAGCTTATACTTGGGCCAGAAGGCAGAATATAGGAAATTACATGAAAACATGAATAATTCAGTGAAAATGACTGTAAACAGATGAGAACTTGTCTAGAACAGCTGAAAGAGAATCTCCAAGTCAGTTCTTATTGTAGAAAAGGTAGCTAAGATAAGGGAAATCCTTAATTCCAGTTAAGATCACATGAAACACTGTATGAATCCTATATTCTTTACTTAAGGGAGACTAGAGTGGTAAATGTGTGTTATACAAGGCAGAATACCATTGAAATAGAGAAAGAAACACGTTCGGCAGCTTTGGAAAGCCTTACACTTCACTGAAATGTAGTACTACACTCTATAACACAGTTGAGAGACAATGTTCCCAAGCTGCCTCAGTTCATAACAGTGTGTAGGAAGGTGTTTGATAAAGAGGGCAAAGCTTATACTTGGGCCAGAAGGCAGAATATAGGAAACTACATGAAAAGATGAATAATTCAGTGAAAATGACTGTAAACAGATGAGAACTTGTCTAGAACAGCTGAAAGAGAATCTCCAAGTCAGTTCTCAGTGTAGAAAAGGTAGCTAAGAGAAGGAAAATCCTTAATTCCAGTGAAGATCACATGAAACACTGTATGAATCCTATATTGTTTACTTAAAGGAGACTAGAGTGGTAAATGTGTGTTATACAAGGCAGAATACCATTGAAATAGAGAAAGAAACACGTTCGGCAGCTTTGGAAAGCCTTACACTTCACTGAAATGTAGTACTACACTCTATAACACAGTTGAGAGACAATGTTCCCAAGCTGCCTCAGTACATAACAGTGTGTAGGAAGGTGTTTGATAAAGAGGGCAAAGCTTATACTTGGGCCAGAAGGCAGAATATAGGAAACTACATGAAAAGATGAATAATTCAGTGAAAATGACTGTAAACAGATGAGAACTGGTTTAGAACAGCTGAAAGAGAATCTCCAAGTCAGTTCTTAGTGTAGAAAAGGTAGGTAAGATAAGGGAAATACTTAATTCCAGTTAAGATCACATGAAACACTGTATGAATCATATATTCTTTACTTAAAGGAGACTACAGTGGTAAATGTGTGTTATACAAGGCAGAATACCATTGAAATAGAGAAAGAAACACGTTCGGCAGCTTTGGAAAGCCTTACACTTCACTGAAATGTAGTACTACACTCTATAACACAGTTGAGAGACAATGTTCAATAGCTGCCTCAGTACTTAACAGTGTGTAGGAATTGTTTGATAAAGTGGGCAAAGCTGATACTTGGACCAGAAGGCAGAATATAGGAAACTACATGAAAACATGATTAATTCAGTGAAAATGACTGTAAACAGATGTGAACTTGTTTAGAACAGCTGAAAGAGATTCTCCAAGTCAGTTCTTAGTGTAGAAAAGGTAGCTAAGCTCTGGGAAATCCTTAATTCGAGTTAAGATTACATGAAACACTGTATGAATCCTATATTCTTTACTTAAAGGAGACTAGAGTGGTAAATGTGTGTTATACAAGGCAGAATACCATTGAAATAGAGAAAGAAACACGTTCGGCAGCTTTGGAAAGCCTTACACTTCACTGAAATGTAGTACTACACTCTATAACACAGTTGAGAGACAATGTTCAATATCTGACTCAGTACTTAACAGTGTGTAGGAAGTTGTTTGATAAAGTGGGCAAAGCTTATACTTGGACCAGAAGGCAGAATATAGGAAACTACATGAAAACATGATTAATTCAGTGAAAATGACTGTAAACAGATGTGAACTTGTTTAGAACAGCTGAAAGAGATTCTCCAAGTCAGTTCTTAGTGTAGAAAAGGTAGGTAAGATAAGGGAAATACTAATTCCAGTTAAGATCACATGAAACACTGTATGAATCCTATATTCTTTACTTAAAGGAGACTACAGTGGTAAATGTGTGTTATACAAGGCAGAATACCATTGAAATAGAGCAAGAAACACGTTCGGCAGCTTTGGAAAGTCTTGCACTTCACTGAAATGTAGTACTACACTCTATAACACAGTTGAGAGACAATGTTCAATAGCTGACTCAGTACTTAACCGTGTGTAGGAAGTTCTTTGATAAAGTGGGCAAAGCTTATACTTGGGCCAGAAGGCAGAATATAGGAAACTACATGAAAACATGAATAATTCAGTGAAAATGACTGTAAACAGATGTGAACTTGTTTAGAACAGCTGAAAGAGATTTTCCAAGTCAGTTCTTAGTGTAGAAAAGGTAGCTAAGATCCGGGAAATCCTTAATTCGAGTTAAGATCACATGAAACACTGTATGAATCCTATATTCTTTACTTAAAGGAGACTAGAGTGGTAAATGTGTGTTATACAAGGCAGAATAGCATTGAAATAGAGAAAGAAATACGTTCGGCAGCTTTGGAAAGCCTTACACTTCACTGAAATGTAGTACTACACTCTATAACACAGTTGAGAGACAATGTTCCCGAGCTGCCTCAGTTCATAACAGTGTGTAGGAAGGTGTTTGATAAAGAGGGCAAAGCTTATACTTGGACCAGAAGGCAGAATATAGGAAACTACATGAAAACATGATTAATTCAGTGAAAATGACTGTAAACAGATGAGAACTTGTTTAGAACCGCTGAAAGAGAATCTCCAAGTCATTTCTTAGTGTAGAAAAGGTAGCTAAGATAAGGAAAATCCTTAATTCCAGTTAAGATCACATGAAACACTGTATGAATCCTATATTCTTTACTTAAAGGAGACTAGAGTGGTAAATGTGTGTTATACAAGGCAGAATACCATTGAAATAGAGAAAGAAACACGTTCGGCAGCTTTGGAAAGCCTTACACTTCACTGAAATGTAGTACTACACTCTATAACACATTTGAGAGACAATGTTCAATAGCTGCCTCAGTACTTAACAGTGTGTAGGAAGATGTTTGATAAAGTGGGCAAAGCTTATACTTGGACCAGAAGGCCGAATATAGGAAACTACATGAAAACATGATTAATTCAGTGAAAATGACTGTAAACAGATGTGAACTTGTTTAGAACAGCTGAAAGAGATTCTCCAAGTCAGTTCTTAGTGTAGAAAAGGTAGCTAAGATCTGGGAAATCCTTAATTCGAGTTAAGATTACATGAAACACTGTATGAATCCTATATTCTTTACTTAAAGGAGACTAGAGTGGTAAATGTGTGTTATACAAGGCAGAATACCATTGAAATAGAGAAAGAAACACGTTCGGCAGCTTTGGAAAGCCTTACACTTCACTGAAATGTAGTACTACACTCTATAACACAGTTGAGAGACAATGTTCCCAAGCTGCCTCAGTTCATAACAGTGTGTAGGAAGTTGTTTGATAAAGTGGGCAAAGCTTATACTTGGGCCAGAAGGCAGAATATAGGAAACTACATGAAAACATGAATAATTCAGTGAAAATGACTGTAAACAGATGAGAACTTGTTTTAGAACAGCTGAAAGAGATCCTCCAAGTCAGTTCTTAGTGTAGAAAAGGTAGCTAAATCCGGAAAATCCTTAATTCCAGTTAAGATCACATGAAACACTGTATGAATCCTATATTCTTTAATTAAAGGAGACTACAGTGGTAAATGTGTGTTATACAAGGCAGAATACCATTAAAATAGAGAAAGAAACACGTTCGGCAGCTTTGGAAAGCCTTACACTTCACTGAAATGTAGTACTACACTCTATAACACAGTTGAGAGACAATGTTCAATAGCTGCCTCAGTACTTAGCAGTGTGTAGGAAGTTGTTTGATAAAGTGGGCAAAGCTTATACTTGGACCAGAAGGCACAATATAGGAAACTACATGAAAACATGATTAATTCAGTGAAAATGACTGTAAACAGATGTGAACTTGTTTAGAACAGCTGAAAGAGATTCTCCAAGTCAGTTCTTAGTGTAGAAAAGGTAGCTAAGATCCGGGAAATCCTTAATTCGAGTTAAGATTACATGAAACATTGTATGAATCCTATATTCTTTACTTAAAGGAGACTAGAGTAGTAAATGTGTGTTATACAAGACAGAATACCATTGAAATAGAGAAAGAAACACGTTCGGCAGCTTTGGAAAGCCTTACACTTCACTGAAATGTAGTACTACACTCTATAACACAGTTGAGAGACAATGTTCCCGAGCTGCATCAGTTCATAACAGTATGTAGGAAGGTGTTTGATAAAGAGGGCAAAGCTTATACTTGGGCCAGAAGGCAGAATATAGGAAATTACATGAAAACATGAATAATTCAGTGAAAATGACTGTAAACAGATGAGAACTTGTCTAGAACAGCTGAAAGAGAATCTCCAAGTCAGTTCTTATTGTAGAAAAGGTAGCTAAGATAAGGGAAATCCTTAATTCCAGTTAAGATCACATGAAACAATGTATGAATCCTATATTCTTTACTTAAAGGAGACTAGAGTGGTAAATGTGTGTTATACAAGGCAGAATACCATTGAAATAGAGAAAGAAACACGTTCGGCAGCTTTGGAAAGCCTTACACTTCACTGAAATGTAGTACTACACTCTATAACACAGTTGAGAGACAATGTTAACGAGCTGCCTCAGTTCATAACAGTGTGTAGGAAGGTGTTTGATAAAGAGGGCAAAGCTTATACTTGGGCCAGAAGGCAGAATATAGGAAACTACATGAAAACATGAATAATTCAGTGAAAATGACTGTAAACAGATGAGAACTTGTCTAGAACAGCTGAAAGAGAATCTCCAAGTCAGTTCTTATTGTAGAAAAGGTAGCTAAGATAAGGGAAATCCTTAATTCAAGTTAAGATCACATGAAACACTGTATGAATCCTATATTCTTTACTCAAAGGAGACTAGAGTGGTAAATGTGTGTTATACAAGGCAGAATACCACTGAAATAGAGAAAGAAACACGTTCGGCAGCTTTGGAAAGCCTTACACTTCACTGAAATGTAGTACTACACTTTATATAACACAGTTGAGAGACAATGTTCCCTAGCTCCCTCAGTTCATAACAGTGTGTAGGAAGTTGTTTGATAAAGTGGGGAAAGCTTATACTAGGGCCAGAAGGCAGAATATAGGAAACTACATGAAAACATGATTAATTCAGTGAAAATGACTGTAAACAGATGAGAACTTGTTTAGAACAGCTGAAAGAGAATCTCCAAGTCAGTTCTTAGTGTAGAAAAGGTAGCTAAGATAAGGAAAATCCTTAATTCCAGTTAAGATCACATGAAACACTGTATGAATCCTATATTCTTTAATTAAAGGAGACTACAGTGGTAAATGTGTGTTATACAAGGCAGAATACCATTAAAATAGAGAAAGAAACACGTTCGGCAGCTTTGGAAAGCCTTACACTTCACTGAAATGTAGTACTACACTCTATAACACAGTTGAGAGACAATGTTCAATAGATGCCTCAGTACTTAACAGTGTGTAGGAAGTTGTTTGATAAAGTGGGCAAAGCTGATACTTGGACCAGAAGGCAGAATATAGGAAACTACATGAAAACATGATTAATTCAGTGAAAATGACTGTAAACAGATGAGAACTTGTTTAGAACAGCTGAAAGAGAATCTCCAAGTCAGTTCTTAGTGTAGAGAAGGTAGCTAAGATAAGGAAAATCCTTAATTCCAGTTAAGATCACATGAAACACTGTATGAATCCTATATTCTTTACTTAAAGGAGACTAGAGTGGTAAATGTGTGTTATACAAGGCAGAATACCATTGAAATAGAGAAAGAAACACGTTCGCCAGCTTTGGAAAGCCTTACACTTCACTGAAATGTAGTACTACACTGTATAACACAGTTGAGAGACAATGTTCAATAGCTGCCTCAGTACTTAACAGTGTGTAGGAAGATGTTTGATAAAGTGGGCAAAGCTTATACTTGGACCAGAAGGCAGAATATAGGAAACTACATGAAAACATGATTAATTCAGTGAAAATGACTGTAAACAGATGAGAACTTGTCTAGAACAGCTGAAAGAGAATCTCCAAGTCAGTTCTCAGTGTAGAAAAGGTAGCTAAGAGAAGGAAAATCCTTAATTCCAGTTAAGATCACATGAAACACTGTATGAATCCTATATTGTTTACTTAAAGGAGACTAGAGTGGTAAATGTGTGTTATACAAGGCAGAATACCATTGAAATAGAGAAAGAAACACGTTCGGCAGCTTTGGAAAGCCTTACACTTCACTGAAATGTAGTACTACACTCTATAACACAGTTGAGAGACAATGTTCCCAAGCTGCCTCAGTACATAACAGTGTGTAGGAAGGTGTTTGATAAAGAGGGCAAAGCTTATACTTGGGCCAGAAGGCAGAATATAGGAAACTACATGAAAACATGAATAATTCAGTGAAAATGATTGTAAACAGATGAGAACTGGTTTAGAACAGCTGAAAGAGAATCTCCAAGTCAGTTCTTAGTGTAGAAAAGGTAGGTAAGATAAGGGAAATACTTAATTCCAGTTAAGATCACATGAAACACTGTATGAATCATATATTCTTTACTTAAAAGAGACTACAGTGGTAAATGTGTGTTATACAAGGCAGAATACCATTGAAATAGAGAAAGAAACACGTTCGGCAGCTTTGGAAAGCCTTACACTTCACTGAAATGTAGTACTACACTCTATAACACAGTTGAGAGACAATGTTCAATAGCTGCCTCAGTACTTAACAGTGTGTAGGAAATTGTTTGATAAAGTGGGCAAAGCTTATACTTGGGCCAGAAGGCAGAATATAGGAAACTACATGAAAACATGATTAATTCAGTGAAAATGACTGTAAACAGATGTGAACTTGTTTAGAACAGCTGAAAGAGATTCTCCAAGTCAGTTCTTAGTGTAGAAAAGGTAGCTAAGATCCGGGAAATCCTTAATTCGAGTTAAGATTACATGAAACACTGTATGAATCCTATATTCTTTACTAAAAGGAGACTACAGTGGTAAATGTGTGTTATACACGGCAGAATACCATTAAAATAGAGAAAGAAACATGTTCGGCAGCTTTGGAAAGCCTTACACTTCACTGAAATGTAGTACTACACTCTATAACACAGTTGAGAGACAATGTTCAATAGCTGCCTCAGTACTTAACAGTGTGTAGGAAGTTGTTTGATAAAGTGGGCAAAGCTGATACTTGGACCAGAAGGCAGAATATAGGAAACTACATGAAAACATGATTAATTCAGTGAAAATGACTGTAAACAGATGTGAACTTGTTTAGAACAGCTGAAAGAGATTCTCCAAGTCAGTTCTTAGTGTAGAAAAAGTAGCTAAGATCTGGGAAATCCTTAATTCGAGTTAAGATTACATGAAACACTGTATGAATCCTATATTCTTTACTTAAAGGAGACTAGAGTGGTAAATGTGTGTTATACAAGGCAGAATACCATTGAAATAGAGCAAGAAACACGTTCGGCAGCTTTGGAAAGCCTTGCACTTCACTGAAATGTAGTACTACACTCTATAACACAGTTGAGAGACAATGTTCAATAGCTGACTCAGTACTTAACAGTGTGTAGGAAGTTGTTTGATAAAGTGGGCAAAGCTTATACTTGGGCCAGAAGGCAGAATATAGGAAACTACATGAAAACATGAATAATTCAGTGAAAAATGACTGTAAACAGATGAGAACTTGTTTTAGAACAGCTGAAAGAGATTCTCCAAGTCAGTTCTTAGTGTAGAAAAGGTAGCAAAGATCTGGGAAATCCTTAATTCGAGTTAAGATTACATGAAACACTGTATGAATCCTATATTCTTTACTTAAAGGAGACTAGAGTGGTAAATGTGTGTTATACAAGGCAGAATACCATTGAAATAGAGAAAGAAACACGTTCGGCACCTTTGGAAAGCCTTACACTTCACTGAAATGTAGTACTACACTCTATAACACAGTTGAGAGACAATGTTCAATAGCTGACTCAGTACTTAACAGTGTGTAGGAAGTTGTTTGATAAAGTGGGCAAAGCTTATACTTGGACCAGAAGGCAGAATATAGGAAACTAAATGAAAACATGATTAATTCAGTGAAAATGACTGTAAACAGATGTGAACTTGTTTAGAACAGCTGAAAGAGATTTTCCAAGTCAGTTCTTAGTGTAGAAAAAGTAGCTAAGATCCGGGAAATCCTTAATTCGAGTTAAGATTACATGAAACACTGTATGAATCCTATATTCTTTACTTAAAGGAGACTACAGTGGTAAATGTGTGTTATACAAGGCAGAATACCATTGAAATAGAGAAAGAAACACGTTCGGCAGCTTTGGAAAGCCTTACACTTCACTGAAATGTAGTACTACACTCTATAACACAGTTGAGAGACAATGTTCCCGAGCTGCCTCAGTTCATAACAGTGTGTAGGAAGGTGTTTGATAAAGAGGGCAAAGCTTATACTTGGGCCAGAAGGCAGAATATAGGAAATTACATGAAAACATGAATAATTCAGTGAAAATGACTGTAAACAGATGAGAACTTGTCTAGAACAGCTGAAAGAGAATCTCCAAGTCAGTTCTTATTGTAGAAAAGGTAGCTAAGATAAGGGAAATCCTTAATTCCAGTTAAGATCACATGAAACACTGTATGAATCCTATATTCTTTACTTAAGGGAGACTAGAGTGGTAAATGTGTGTTATACAAGGCAGAATACCATTGAAATAGAGAAAGAAACACGTTCGGCAGCTTTGGAAAGCCTTACACTTCACTGAAATGTAGTACTACACTCTATAACACAGTTGAGAGACAATGTTCCCAAGCTGCCTCAGTTCATAACAGTGTGTAGGAAGGTGTTTGATAAAGAGGGCAAAGCTTATACTTGGGCCAGAAGGCAGAATATAGGAAACTACATGAAAAGATGAATAATTCAGTGAAAATGACTGTAAACAGATGAGAACTTGTCTAGAACAGCTGAAAGAGAATCTCCAAGTCAGTTCTCAGTGTAGAAAAGGTAGCTAAGAGAAGGAAAATCCTTAATTCCAGTGAAGATCACATGAAACACTGTATGAATCCTATATTGTTTACTTAAAGGAGACTAGAGTGGTAAATGTGTGTTATACAAGGCAGAATACCATTGAAATAGAGAAAGAAACACGTTCGGCAGCTTTGGAAAGCCTTACACTTCACTGAAATGTAGTACTACACTCTATAACACAGTTGAGAGACAATGTTCCCAAGCTGCCTCAGTACATAACAGTGTGTAGGAAGGTGTTTGATAAAGAGGGCAAAGCTTATACTTGGGCCAGAAGGCAGAATATAGGAAACTACATGAAAAGATGAATAATTCAGTGAAAATGACTGTAAACAGATGAGAACTGGTTTAGAACAGCTGAAAGAGAATCTCCAAGTCAGTTCTTAGTGTAGAAAAGGTAGGTAAGATAAGGGAAATACTTAATTCCAGTTAAGATCACATGAAACACTGTATGAATCATATATTCTTTACTTAAAGGAGACTACAGTGGTAAATGTGTGTTATACAAGGCAGAATACCATTGAAATAGAGAAAGAAACACGTTCGGCAGCTTTGGAAAGCCTTACACTTCACTGAAATGTAGTACTACACTCTATAACACAGTTGAGAGACAATGTTCAATAGCTGCCTCAGTACTTAACAGTGTGTAGGAATTGTTTGATAAAGTGGGCAAAGCTGATACTTGGACCAGAAGGCAGAATATAGGAAACTACATGAAAACATGATTAATTCAGTGAAAATGACTGTAAACAGATGTGAACTTGTTTAGAACAGCTGAAAGAGATTCTCCAAGTCAGTTCTTAGTGTAGAAAAGGTAGCTAAGCTCTGGGAAATCCTTAATTCGAGTTAAGATTACATGAAACACTGTATGAATCCTATATTCTTTACTTAAAGGAGACTAGAGTGGTAAATGTGTGTTATACAAGGCAGAATACCATTGAAATAGAGAAAGAAACACGTTCGGCAGCTTTGGAAAGCCTTACACTTCACTGAAATGTAGTACTACACTCTATAACACAGTTGAGAGACAATGTTCAATATCTGACTCAGTACTTAACAGTGTGTAGGAAGTTGTTTGATAAAGTGGGCAAAGCTTATACTTGGACCAGAAGGCAGAATATAGGAAACTACATGAAAACATGATTAATTCAGTGAAAATGACTGTAAACAGATGTGAACTTGTTTAGAACAGCTGAAAGAGATTCTCCAAGTCAGTTCTTAGTGTAGAAAAGGTAGGTAAGATAAGGGAAATACTAATTCCAGTTAAGATCACATGAAACACTGTATGAATCCTATATTCTTTACTTAAAGGAGACTACAGTGGTAAATGTGTGTTATACAAGGCAGAATACCATTGAAATAGAGCAAGAAACACGTTCGGCAGCTTTGGAAAGTCTTGCACTTCACTGAAATGTAGTACTACACTCTATAACACAGTTGAGAGACAATGTTCAATAGCTGACTCAGTACTTAACCGTGTGTAGGAAGTTCTTTGATAAAGTGGGCAAAGCTTATACTTGGGCCAGAAGGCAGAATATAGGAAACTACATGAAAACATGAATAATTCAGTGAAAATGACTGTAAACAGATGTGAACTTGTTTAGAACAGCTGAAAGAGATTTTCCAAGTCAGTTCTTAGTGTAGAAAAGGTAGCTAAGATCCGGGAAATCCTTAATTCGAGTTAAGATCACATGAAACACTGTATGAATCCTATATTCTTTACTTAAAGGAGACTAGAGTGGTAAATGTGTGTTATACAAGGCAGAATAGCATTGAAATAGAGAAAGAAATACGTTCGGCAGCTTTGGAAAGCCTTACACTTCACTGAAATGTAGTACTACACTCTATAACACAGTTGAGAGACAATGTTCCCGAGCTGCCTCAGTTCATAACAGTGTGTAGGAAGGTGTTTGATAAAGAGGGCAAAGCTTATACTTGGACCAGAAGGCAGAATATAGGAAACTACATGAAAACATGATTAATTCAGTGAAAATGACTGTAAACAGATGAGAACTTGTTTAGAACCGCTGAAAGAGAATCTCCAAGTCATTTCTTAGTGTAGAAAAGGTAGCTAAGATAAGGAAAATCCTTAATTCCAGTTAAGATCACATGAAACACTGTATGAATCCTATATTCTTTACTTAAAGGAGACTAGAGTGGTAAATGTGTGTTATACAAGGCAGAATACCATTGAAATAGAGAAAGAAACACGTTCGGCAGCTTTGGAAAGCCTTACACTTCACTGAAATGTAGTACTACACTCTATAACACATTTGAGAGACAATGTTCAATAGCTGCCTCAGTACTTAACAGTGTGTAGGAAGATGTTTGATAAAGTGGGCAAAGCTTATACTTGGACCAG
The DNA here is from genome assembly GCF_964339955.1 of Pipistrellus hanaki. NCBI lineage: Eukaryota > Metazoa > Chordata > Mammalia > Chiroptera > Vespertilionidae > Pipistrellus > Pipistrellus hanaki. Next base: position 484,318 of record NW_028182298.1, on the reverse strand, counting down.
AAGGCCGAATATAGGAAACTACATGAAAACATGATTAATTCAGTGAAAATGACTGTAAACAGATGTGAACTTGTTTAGAACAGCTGAAAGAGATTCTCCAAGTCAGTTCTTAGTGTAGAAAAGGTAGCTAAGATCTGGGAAATCCTTAATTCGAGTTAAGATTACATGAAACACTGTATGAATCCTATATTCTTTACTTAAAGGAGACTAGAGTGGTAAATGTGTGTTATACAAGGCAGAATACCATTGAAATAGAGAAAGAAACACGTTCGGCAGCTTTGGAAAGCCTTACACTTCACTGAAATGTAGTACTACACTCTATAACACAGTTGAGAGACAATGTTCCCAAGCTGCCTCAGTTCATAACAGTGTGTAGGAAGTTGTTTGATAAAGTGGGCAAAGCTTATACTTGGGCCAGAAGGCAGAATATAGGAAACTACATGAAAACATGAATAATTCAGTGAAAATGACTGTAAACAGATGAGAACTTGTTTTAGAACAGCTGAAAGAGATCCTCCAAGTCAGTTCTTAGTGTAGAAAAGGTAGCTAAATCCGGAAAATCCTTAATTCCAGTTAAGATCACATGAAACACTGTATGAATCCTATATTCTTTAATTAAAGGAGACTACAGTGGTAAATGTGTGTTATACAAGGCAGAATACCATTAAAATAGAGAAAGAAACACGTTCGGCAGCTTTGGAAAGCCTTACACTTCACTGAAATGTAGTACTACACTCTATAACACAGTTGAGAGACAATGTTCAATAGCTGCCTCAGTACTTAGCAGTGTGTAGGAAGTTGTTTGATAAAGTGGGCAAAGCTTATACTTGGACCAGAAGGCACAATATAGGAAACTACATGAAAACATGATTAATTCAGTGAAAATGACTGTAAACAGATGTGAACTTGTTTAGAACAGCTGAAAGAGATTCTCCAAGTCAGTTCTTAGTGTAGAAAAGGTAGCTAAGATCCGGGAAATCCTTAATTCGAGTTAAGATTACATGAAACATTGTATGAATCCTATATTCTTTACTTAAAGGAGACTAGAGTAGTAAATGTGTGTTATACAAGACAGAATACCATTGAAATAGAGAAAGAAACACGTTCGGCAGCTTTGGAAAGCCTTACACTTCACTGAAATGTAGTACTACACTCTATAACACAGTTGAGAGACAATGTTCCCGAGCTGCATCAGTTCATAACAGTATGTAGGAAGGTGTTTGATAAAGAGGGCAAAGCTTATACTTGGGCCAGAAGGCAGAATATAGGAAATTACATGAAAACATGAATAATTCAGTGAAAATGACTGTAAACAGATGAGAACTTGTCTAGAACAGCTGAAAGAGAATCTCCAAGTCAGTTCTTATTGTAGAAAAGGTAGCTAAGATAAGGGAAATCCTTAATTCCAGTTAAGATCACATGAAACAATGTATGAATCCTATATTCTTTACTTAAAGGAGACTAGAGTGGTAAATGTGTGTTATACAAGGCAGAATACCATTGAAATAGAGAAAGAAACACGTTCGGCAGCTTTGGAAAGCCTTACACTTCACTGAAATGTAGTACTACACTCTATAACACAGTTGAGAGACAATGTTAACGAGCTGCCTCAGTTCATAACAGTGTGTAGGAAGGTGTTTGATAAAGAGGGCAAAGCTTATACTTGGGCCAGAAGGCAGAATATAGGAAACTACATGAAAACATGAATAATTCAGTGAAAATGACTGTAAACAGATGAGAACTTGTCTAGAACAGCTGAAAGAGAATCTCCAAGTCAGTTCTTATTGTAGAAAAGGTAGCTAAGATAAGGGAAATCCTTAATTCAAGTTAAGATCACATGAAACACTGTATGAATCCTATATTCTTTACTCAAAGGAGACTAGAGTGGTAAATGTGTGTTATACAAGGCAGAATACCACTGAAATAGAGAAAGAAACACGTTCGGCAGCTTTGGAAAGCCTTACACTTCACTGAAATGTAGTACTACACTTTATATAACACAGTTGAGAGACAATGTTCCCTAGCTCCCTCAGTTCATAACAGTGTGTAGGAAGTTGTTTGATAAAGTGGGGAAAGCTTATACTAGGGCCAGAAGGCAGAATATAGGAAACTACATGAAAACATGATTAATTCAGTGAAAATGACTGTAAACAGATGAGAACTTGTTTAGAACAGCTGAAAGAGAATCTCCAAGTCAGTTCTTAGTGTAGAAAAGGTAGCTAAGATAAGGAAAATCCTTAATTCCAGTTAAGATCACATGAAACACTGTATGAATCCTATATTCTTTAATTAAAGGAGACTACAGTGGTAAATGTGTGTTATACAAGGCAGAATACCATTAAAATAGAGAAAGAAACACGTTCGGCAGCTTTGGAAAGCCTTACACTTCACTGAAATGTAGTACTACACTCTATAACACAGTTGAGAGACAATGTTCAATAGCTCCCTCAGTACTTAACAGTGTGTAGGAAGTTGTTTGATAAAGTGGGCAAAGCTGATACTTGGACCAGAAGGCAGAATATAGGAAACTACATGAAAACATGATTAATTCAGTGAAAATGACTGTAAACAGATGAGAACTTGTTTAGAACAGCTGAAAGAGAATCTCCAAGTCAGTTCTTAGTGTAGAGAAGGTAGCTAAGATAAGGAAAATCCTTAATTCCAGTTAAGATCACATGAAACACTGTATGAATCCTATATTCTTTACTTAAAGGAGACTAGAGTGGTAAATGTGTGTTATACAAGGCAGAATACCATTGAAATAGAGAAAGAAACACGTTCGCCAGCTTTGGAAAGCCTTACACTTCACTGAAATGTAGTACTACACTGTATAACACAGTTGAGAGACAATGTTCAATAGCTGCCTCAGTACTTAACAGTGTGTAGGAAGATGTTTGATAAAGTGGGCAAAGCTTATACTTGGACCAGAAGGCAGAATATAGGAAACTACATGAAAACATGATTAATTCAGTGAAAATGACTGTAAACAGATGTGAACTTGTTTAGAACAGCTGAAAGAGATTCTCCAAGTCAGTTCTTAGTGTAGAAAAGGTAGCTAAGATCTGGGAAATCCTTAATTCGAGTTAAGATTACATGAAACACTGTATGAATCCTATATTCTTTACTTAAAGGAGACTAGAGTGGTAAATGTGTGTTATACAAGGCAGAATACCATTGAAATAGAGAAAGAAACACGTTCGGCAGCTTTGGAAAGGCTTACACTTCACTGAAATGTAGTACTACACTCTATAACACAGTTGAGAGACAATGTTCAATAGCTGACTCAGTACTTAACAGTGTGTAGCAAGTTGTTTGATAAAGTGGGCAAAGCTTATACTTGGGCCAGAAGGCAGAATATAGGAAACTACATGAAAACATGAATAATTCAGTGAAAATGACTGTAAACAGATGAGAACTTGTTTTAGAACAGCTGAAAGAGATCCTCCAAGTCAGTTCTTAGTGTAGAAAAGGTAGCTAAATCCGGAAAATCCTTAATTCCAGTTAAGATCACATGAAACACTGTATGAATCCTATATTCTTTAATTAAAGGAGACTACAGTGGTAAATGTGTGTTATACAAGGCAGAATACCATTAAAATAGAGAAAGAAACACGTTCGGCAGCTTTGGAAAGCCTTACACTTCACTGAAATGTAGTACTACACTCTATAACACAGTTGAGAGACAATGTTCAATAGCTGCCTCAGTACTTAGCAGTGTGTAGGAAGTTGTTTGATAAAGTGGGCAAAGCTTATACTTGGACCAGAAGGCACAATATAGGAAACTACATGAAAACATGATTAATTCAGTGAAAATGACTGTAAACAGATGTGAACTTGTTTAGAACAGCTGAAAGAGATTCTCCAAGTCAGTTCTTAGTGTAGAAAAGGTAGCTAAGATCCGGGAAATCCTTAATTCGAGTTAAGATTACATGAAACATTGTATGAATCCTATATTCTTTACTTAAAGGAGACTAGAGTAGTAAATGTGTGTTATACAAGACAGAATACCATTGAAATAGAGAAAGAAACACGTTCGGCAGCTTTGGAAAGCCTTACACTTCACTGAAATGTAGTACTACACTCTATAACACAGTTGAGAGACAATGTTCCCGAGCTGCATCAGTTCATAACAGTGTGTAGGAAGGTGTTTGATAAAGAGGGCAAAGCTTATACTTGGGCCAGAAGGCAGAATATAGGAAATTACATGAAAACATGAATAATTCAGTGAAAATGACTGTAAACAGATGAGAACTTGTCTAGAACAGCTGAAAGAGAATCTCCAAGTCAGTTCTTATTGTAGAAAAGGTAGCTAAGATAAGGGAAATCCTTAATTCCAGTTAAGATCACATGAAACAATGTATGAATCCTATATTCTTTACTTAAAGGAGACTAGAGTGGTAAATGTGTGTTATACAAGGCAGAATACCATTGAAATAGAGAAAGAAACACGTTCGGCAGCTTTGGAAAGCCTTACACTTCACTGAAATGTAGTACTACACTCTATAACACAGTTGAGAGACAATGTTAACGAGCTGCCTCAGTTCATAACAGTGTGTAGGAAGGTGTTTGATAAAGAGGGCAAAGCTTATACTTGGGCCAGAAGGCAGAATATAGGAAACTACATGAAAACATGAATAATTCAGTGAAAATGACTGTAAACAGATGAGAACTTGTCTAGAACAGCTGAAAGAGAATCTCCAAGTCAGTTCTTATTGTAGAAAAGGTAGCTAAGATAAGGGAAATCCTTAATTCAAGTTAAGATCACATGAAACACTGTATGAATCCTATATTCTTTACTCAAAGGAGACTAGAGTGGTAAATGTGTGTTATACAAGGCAGAATACCACTGAAATAGAGAAAGAAACACGTTCGGCAGCTTTGGAAAGCCTTACACTTCACTGAAATGTAGTACTACACTTTATATAACACAGTTGAGAGACAATGTTCCCTAGCTCCCTCAGTTCATAACAGTGTGTAGGAAGTTGTTTGATAAAGTGGGGAAAGCTTATACTAGGGCCAGAAGGCAGAATATAGGAAACTACATGAAAACATGATTAATTCAGTGAAAATGACTGTAAACAGATGAGAACTTGTTTAGAACAGCTGAAAGAGAATCTCCAAGTCAGTTCTTAGTGTAGAAAAGGTAGCTAAGATAAGGAAAATCCTTAATTCCAGTTAAGATCACATGAAACACTGTATGAATCCTATATTCTTTAATTAAAGGAGACTACAGTGGTAAATGTGTGTTATACAAGGCAGAATACCATTAAAATAGAGAAAGAAACAGGTTCGGCAGCTTTGGAAAGCCTTACACTTCACTGAAATGTAGTACTACACTCTATAACACAGTTGAGAGACAATGTTCAATAGCTCCCTCAGTACTTAACAGTGTGTAGGAAGTTGTTTGATAAAGTGGGCAAAGCTGATACTTGGACCAGAAGGCAGAATATAGGAAACTACATGAAAACATGATTAATTCAGTGAAAATGACTGTAAACAGATGAGAACTTGTTTAGAACAGCTGAAAGAGAATCTCCAAGTCATTTCTTAGTGTAGAAAAGGTAGCTAAGATAAGGAAAATCCTTAATTCCAGTTAAGATCACATGAAACACTGTATGAATCCTATATTCTTTACTTAAAGGAGACTAGAGTGGTAAATGTGTGTTATACAAGGCAGAATACCATTGAAATAGAGAAAGAAACACGTTCGGCAGCTTTGGAAAGCCTTACACTTCACTGAAATGTAGTACTACACTCTATAACACAGTTGAGAGAAAATGTTCCCAAGCTGCCTCAGTTCATAACAGTGTGTAAGAAGGTGTTTGATAAAGAGGGCAAAGCTTATACTTGGGCCAGAAGGCAGAATATAGGAAACTACATGAAAACATGAATAATTCAGTGAAAATGACTATAAACAGATGAGAACTGGTTTAGAACAGCTGAAAGAGAATCTCCAAGTCAGTTCTTAGTGTAGAAAAGGTAGCTAAGATCCGGGAAATTCTTAATTCGAGTTAAGATTACATGAAACACTGTATGAATCCTATATTCTTTACTTAAAGGAGACTAGAGTGGTAAATGTGTGTTATACAAGGCAGAATACCATTGAAATAGAGAAAGAAACACGTTCGGCAGCTTTGGAAAGCCTTACACTTCACTGAAATGTAGTACTACACTCTATAACACAGTTGAGAGACAATGTTCAATAGCTGCCTCAGTACTTAACAGTGTGTAGGAAGTTGTTCGATAAAGTGGGCAAAGCTTATACTTGGGCCAGAAGGCAGAATATAGGAAACTACATGAAAACATGAATAATTCAGTGAAAATGACTGTAAACAGATGAGAACTTGTTTTAGAACAGCTGAAAGAGATCCTCCAAGTCAGTTCTTAGTGTAGAAAAGGTAGCTAAATCCGAAAAATCCTTAATTCCAGTTAAGATCACATGAAACACTGTATGAATCCTATATTCTTTACTTAAAGGAGACTAGAGTGGTAAATGTGTGTTATACAAGGCAGAATACCATTGAAATAGAGAAAGAAACACATTCGGCAGCTTTGGAAAGCCTTACACTTCACTGAAATGTAGTACTACACTCTATAACACAGTTGTTCAATAGCTGCCTCAGTACTTAACAGTGTGTAGGAAGTTGTTCGATAAAGTGGGCAAAGCTTATACTTGGGCCAGAAGGCAGAATATAGGAAACTACATGAAAACATGATTAATTCAGTGAAAATGACTGTAAACAGATAAGAACTTGTTTAGAACAGCTGAAAGAGAATCTCCAAGTCAGTTCTTAGTGTAGAAAAGGTAGCTAAGATAAGGAAAATCCTTAATTCCAGTTAAGATAACATGAAACACTGTATGAATCCTATATTCTTTACTTAAAGGAGACTAGAGTGGTAAATGTGTGTTATACAAGGCAGAATACCATTGAAATAGAGAAAGAAACACGTTCGGCAGCTTTGGAAAGCCTTACACTTCACTGAAATTTAGTACTACACTCTATAACACAGTTGAGAGAAAATGTTCCCAAGCTGCCTCAGTTCATAACAGTGTGTAAGAAGGTGTTTGATAAAGAGGGCAAAGCTTATACTTGGGCCAGAAGGCAGAATATAGGAAACTACATGAAAACATGAATAATTCAGTGAAAATGACTATAAACAGATGAGAACTGGTTTAGAACAGCTGAAAGAGAATCTCCAAGTCAGTTCTTAGTGTAGAAAAGGTAGGTAAGATAAGGGAAATACTTAATTCCAGTTAAGATCACATGAAACACTGTATGAATCCTATATTCTTTACTTAAAGGAGACTAGAGTGGTAAATGTGTGTTATACAAGGCAGAATACCATTGAAATAGAGAAAGAAACACGTTCGGCAGCTTTGGAAAGCCTTACACTTCACTGAAATGTAGTACTACACTCTATAACACAGTTGAGAGACAATGTTCAATAGCTGCCTCAGTACTTAACAGTGTGTAGGAAGTTGTTTGATAAAGTGGGCAAAGCTTATACTTGGGCCAGAAGGCAGAATATAGGAAACTACATGAAAAAGTGAATAATTCAGTGAAAATGACTGTAAACAGATGAGAACTTGTTTTAGAAAGCTGAAAGAGATCCTCCAAGTCAGTTCTTAGTGTAGAAAAGGTAGCTAAATCCGAAAAATCCTTAATTCCAGTTAAGATCACATGAAACACTGTATGAATCCTATATTCTTTAATTAAAGGAGACTACAGTGGTAAATGTGTGTTATACAAGGCAGAATACCATTAAAATAGAGAAAGAAACACGTTCGGCAGCTTTGGAAAGCCTTACACTTCACTGAAATGTAGTACTACACTCTATAACACAGTTGAGAGACAATGTTCAATAGCTGCCTCAGTACTTAACAGTGTGTAGGAAGTTGTTTGATAAAGTGGGCAAAGCTTATACTTGGACCAGAAGGCAGAATATAGGAAACTACATGAAAACATGATTAATTCAGTGAAAATGACTGTAAACAGATGTGAACTTGTTTAGAACAGCTGAAAGAGATTCTCCAAGTCAGTTCTTAGCGTAGAAAAGGTAGCTAAGATCCGGGAAATCCTTAATTCGAGTTAAGATTACATGAAACACTGTATGAATCCTATATTCTTTACTTAAAGGTGACTAGAGTGGTAAATGTGTGTTATACAAGGCAGAATACCATTGAAATAGAGAAAGAAACACGTTCGGCAGCTTTGGAAAGCCTTACACTTCACTGAAATGTAGTACTACACTTTATATAACACAGTTGAGAGACAATGTTCAATAGCTGCCTCAGTACTTAACAGTGTGTAGGAAGTTTTTTGATAAAGTGGGCAAAGCTGATACTTGGACCAGAAGGCAGAATATAGGAAACTACATGAAAACATGATTAATTCAGTGAAAATGACTGTAAACAGATGAGAACTTGTCTAGAACAGCTGAAAGAGAATCTCCAAGTCAGTTCTTATTGTAGAAAAGGTAGCTAAGATAAGGGAAATCCTTAATTCCAGTTAAGATCATATGAAACAATGTATGAATCCTATATTCTTTACTTAAAGGAGAATAGAGTGGTAAATGTGTGTTATACAAGGCAGAATACCATTGAAATAGAGAAAGAAACACGTTCGGCAGCTTTGGAAAGCCTTACACTTCACTGAAATGTAGTACTACACTCTATAACACAGTTGAGAGACAATGTTAACGAGCTGCCTCAGTTCATAACAGTGTGTAGGAAGGTGTTTGATAAAGAGGGCAAAGCTTATACTTGGGCCAGAAGGCAGAATATAGGAAACTACATGAAAACATGAATAATTCAGTGAAAATGACTGTAAACAGATGAGAACTTGTCTAGAACAGCTGAAAGAGAATCTCCAAGTCAGTTCTTATTGTAGAAAAGGTAGCTAAGATAAGGGAAATCCTTAATTCAAGTTAAGATCACATGAAACACTGTATGAATCCTATATTCTTTACTCAAAGGAGACTAGAGTGGTAAATGTGTGTTATACAAGGCAGAATACCACTGAAATAGAGAAAGAAACACGTTCGGCAGCTTTGGAAAGCCTTACACTTCACTGAAATGTAGTACTACACTTTATATAACACAGTTGAGAGACAATGTTCCCTAGCTGCCTCAGTTCATAACAGTGTGTAGGAAGGTGTTTGATAAAGAGGGCAAAGCTTATACTTGGGCCAGAAGGCAGAATATAGGAAACTACATGAAAACATGAATAATTCAGTGAAAATGACTGTAAACAGATGAGAACTGGTTTAGAACAGCTGAAAGAGAATCTCCAAGTCAGTTCTTAGTGTAGAAAAGGTAGGTAAGATAAGGGAAATACTTAATTCCAGTTAAGATCACATGAAACACTATGAATCCTATATTCTTTACTTAAAGGAGACTAGAGTGGTAAATGTGTGTTATACAAGGCAGAATACCATTGAAATAGAGAAAGAAACACATTCGGCAGCTTGTGGAAAGCCTTACACTTCACTGAAATGTAGTACTACACTCTATAACACAGTTGAGAGACAATGTTCAATAGCTGCCTCAGTACTTAACAGTGTGTAGGAAGTTGTTCGATAAAGTGGGCAAAGCTTATACTTGGGCCAGAAGGCAGAATATAGGAAACTACATGAAAACATGAATAATTCAGTGAAAATGACTGTAAACAGATGAGAACTTGTTTTAGAACAGCTGAAAGAGATCCTCCAAGTCAGTTCTTAGTGTAGAAAAGGTAGCTAAATCCGAAAAATCCTTAATTCCAGTTAAGATCACATGAAACACTGTATGAATCCTATATTCTTTAATTAAAGGAGACTACAGTGGTAAATGTGTGTTATACAAGGCAGAATACCATTAAAATAGAGAAAGAAACACGTTCGGCAGCTTTGGAAAGCCTTACACTTCACTGAAATGTAGTACTACACTCTATGACACAGTTGAGAGACAATGTTCAATAGCTGCCTCAGTACTTAACAGTGTGTAGGAAGTTGTTTGATAAAGTGGGCAAAGCTTATACTTGGACCAGAAGGCAGAATATAGGAAACTACATGAAAACATGATTAATTCAGTGTAAATGACTGTAAACAGATGTGAACTTGTTTAGAACAGCTGAAAGAGATTCTCCAAGTCAGTTCTTCGCGTAGAAAAGGTAGCTAAGATCCGGGAAATCCTTAATTCGAGTTAAGATTACATGAAACACTGTATGAATCCTATATTCTTTACTTAAAGGAGACTAGAGTGGTAAATGTGTGTTATACAAGGCAGAATACCATTGAAATAGAGAAAGAAACACGTTCGGCAGCTTTGGAAAGCCTTACACTTCACTGAAATGTAGTACTACACTTTAAATAACACAGTTGAGAGACAATGTTCCCTAGCTCCCTCAGTTCATAACAGTGTGTAGGAAGTTGTTTGATAAAGTGGGGAAAGCTTATACTTGGGCCAGAAGGCAGAATATAGGAAACTACATGAAAACATGATTAATTCAGTGAAAATGACTGTAAACAGATGAGAACTTGTTTAGAACAGCTGAAAGAGAATCTCCAAGTCAGTTCTTAGTGTAGAAAAGGTAGGTAAGATAAGGGAAATACTTAATTCCAGTGAAGATCACATGAAACACTATAAATCCTATATTCTTTACTTAAAGGAGACTAGAGTGGTAAATGTGTGTTATACAAGGCAGAATACCATTGAAATAGAGAAAGAAACACGTTCGGCAGCTTTGGAAAGCCTTACACTTCACTGAAATGTAGTACTACACTTTATATAACACAGTTGAGAGACAATGTTCCCTAGCTCCCTCAGTTCATAACAGTGTGTAGGAAGTTGTTTGATAAAGTGGGCAAAGCTTATACTTGGGCCAGAAGGCAGAATATAGGAAACTACATGAAAACATGATTAATTCAGTGAAAATGACTGTAAACAGATAAGAACTTGTTTAGAACAGCTGAAAGAGAATCTCCAAGTCATTTCTTAGTGTAGAAAAGGTAGGTAAGATAAGGAAAATCCTTAATTCCAGTTAAGATCACATGAAACACTGTATGAATCCTATATTCTTTACTTAAAGGAGACAAGAGTGGTAAATGTGTGTTATACAAGGCAGAATACCATTGAAATAGAGAAAGAAACACGTTCGGCAGCTTTGGAAAGCCTTACACTTCACTGAAATGTAGTACTACACTCTATAACACAGTTGAGAGAAAATGTTCCCAAGCTGCCTCAGTTCATAACAGTGTGTAAGAAGGTGTTTGATAAAGAGGGCAAAGCTTATACTTGGGCCAGAAGGCAGAATATAGGAAACTACATGAAAACATGAATAATTCAGTGAAAATGACTATAAACAGATGAGAACTGGTTTAGAACAGCTGAAAGAGAATCTCCAAGTCAGTTCTTAGTGTAGAAAAGGTAGCTAAGATCCGGGAAATTCTTAATTCGAGTTAAGATTACATGAAACACTGTATGAATCCTATATTCTTTACTTAAAGGAGACTAGAGTGGTAAATGTGTGTTATACAAGGCAGAATACCATTGAAATAGAGAAAGAAACACGTTCGCCCGCTTTGGAAAGCCTTACACTTCACTGAAATGTAGTACTACACTCTATAACACAGTTGAGAGACAATGTTCAATAGCTGCCTCAGTACTTAACAGTGTGTAGGAAGTTGTTCGATAAAGTGGGCAAAGCTTATACTTGGGCCAGAAGGCAGAATATAGGAAACTACATGAAAACATGAATAATTCAGTGAAAATGACTGTAAACAGATGAGAACTTGGTTTAGAACAGCTGAAAGAGATCCTCCAAGTCAGTTCTTAGTGTAGAAAAGGTAGCTAAATCCGAAAAATCCTTAATTCCAGTTAAGATCACATGAAACACTGTATGAATCCTATATTCTTTACTTAAAGGAGACTAGAGTGGTAAATGTGTGTTATACAAGGCAGAATACCATTGAAATAGAGAAAGAAACACATTCGGCAGCTTTGGAAAGCCTTACACTTCACTGAAATGTAGTACTACACTCTATAACACAGTTGAGAGACAATGTTCAATAGCTGCCTCAGTACTTAACAGTGTGTAGGAAGTTGTTCGATAAAGTGGGCAAAGCTTATACTTGGGCCAGAAGGCAGAATATAGGAAACTACATGAAAACATGATTAATTCAGTGAAAATGACTGTAAACAGATAAGAACTTGTTTAGAACAGCTGAAAGAGAATCTCCAAGTCAGTTCTTAGTGTAGAAAAGGTAGCTAAGATAAGGAAAATCCTTAATTCCAGTTAAGATCACATGAAACACTGTATGAATCCTATATTCTTTACTTAAAGGAGACTAGAGTGGTAAATGTGTGTTATACAAGGCAGAATACCATTGAAATAGAGAAAGAAACACGTTCGGCAGCTTTGGAAAGCCTTACACTTCACTGAAATTTAGTACTACACTCTATAACACAGTTGAGAGAAAATGTTCCCAAGCTGCCTCAGTTCATAACAGTGTGTAAGAAGGTGTTTGATAAAGAGGGCAAAGCTTATACTTGGGCCAGAAGGCAGAATATAGGAAACTACATGAAAACATGAATAATTCAGTGAAAATGACTATAAACAGATGAGAACTGGTTTAGAACAGCTGAAAGAGAATCTCCAAGTCAGTTCTTAGTGTAGAAAAGGTAGGTAAGATAAGGGAAATACTTAATTCCAGTTAAGATCACATGAAACACTGTATGAATCCTATATTCTTTACTTAAAGGAGACTAGAGTGGTAAATGTGTGTTATACAAGGCAGAATACCATTGAAATAGAGAAAGAAACACGTTCGGCAGCTTTGGAAAGCCTTACACTTCACTGAAATGTAGTACTACACTCTATAACACAGTTGAGAGACAATGTTCAATAGCTGCCTCAGTACTTAACAGTGTGTAGGAAGTTGTTTGATAAAGTGGGCAAAGCTTATACTTGGGCCAGAAGGCAGAATATAGGAAACTACATGAAAAAGTGAATAATTCAGTGAAAATGACTGTAAACAGATGAGAACTTGTTTTAGAAAGCTGAAAGAGATCCTCCAAGTCAGTTCTTAGTGTAGAAAAGGTAGCTAAATCCGAAAAATCCTTAATTCCAGTTAAGATCACATGAAACACTGTATGAATCCTATATTCTTTAATTAAAGGAGACTACAGTGGTAAATGTGTGTTATACAAGGCAGAATACCATTAAAATAGAGAAAGAAACACGTTCGGCAGCTTTGGAAAGCCTTACACTTCACTGAAATGTAGTACTACACTCTATAACACAGTTGAGAGACAATGTTCAATAGCTGCCTCAGTACTTAACAGTGTGTAGGAAGTTGTTTGATAAAGTGGGCAAAGCTTATACTTGGACCAGAAGGCAGAATATAGGAAACTACATGAAAACATGATTAATTCAGTGAAAATGACTGTAAACAGATGTGAACTTGTTTAGAACAGCTGAAAGAGATTCTCCAAGTCAGTTCTTAGCGTAGAAAAGGTAGCTAAGATCCGGGAAATCCTTAATTCGAGTTAAGATTACATGAAACACTGTATGAATCCTATATTCTTTACTTAAAGGTGACTAGAGTGGTAAATGTGTGTTATACAAGGCAGAATACCATTGAAATAGAGAAAGAAACACGTTCGGCAGCTTTGGAAAGCCTTACACTTCACTGAAATGTAGTACTACACTTTATATAACACAGTTGAGAGACAATGTTCAATAGCTGCCTCAGTACTTAACAGTGTGTAGGAAGTTTTTTGATAAAGTGGGCAAAGCTGATACTTGGACCAGAAGGCAGAATATAGGAAACTACATGAAAACATGATTAATTCAGTGAAAATGACTGTAAACAGATGAGAACTTGTCTAGAACAGCTGAAAGAGAATCTCCAAGTCAGTTCTTATTGTAGAAAAGGTAGCTAAGATAAGGGAAATCCTTAATTCCAGTTAAGATCATATGAAACAATGTATGAATCCTATATTCTTTACTTAAAGGAGAATAGAGTGGTAAATGTGTGTTATACAAGGCAGAATACCATTGAAATAGAGAAAGAAACACGTTCGGCAGCTTTGGAAAGCCTTACACTTCACTGAAATGTAGTACTACACTCTATAACACAGTTGAGAGACAATGTTAACGAGCTGCCTCAGTTCATAACAGTGTGTAGGAAGGTGTTTGATAAAGAGGGCAAAGCTTATACTTGGGCCAGAAGGCAGAATATAGGAAACTACATGAAAACATGAATAATTCAGTGAAAATGACTGTAAACAGATGAGAACTTGTCTAGAACAGCTGAAAGAGAATCTCCAAGTCAGTTCTTATTGTAGAAAAGGTAGCTAAGATAAGGGAAATCCTTAATTCAAGTTAAGATCACATGAAACACTGTATGAATCCTATATTCTTTACTCAAAGGAGACTAGAGTGGTAAATGTGTGTTATACAAGGCAGAATACCACTGAAATAGAGAAAGAAACACGTTCGGCAGCTTTGGAAAGCCTTACACTTCACTGAAAGGTAGTACTACACTTTATATAACACAGTTGAGAGACAATGTTCCCTAGCTCCCTCAGTTCATAACAGTGTGTAGGAAGTTGTTTGATAAAGTGGGGAAAGCTTATACTAGGGCCAGAAGGCAGACTATAGGAAACTACATGAAAACATGATTAATTCAGTGAAAATGACTGTAAACAGATGAGAACTTGTTTAGAACAGCTGAAAGAGAATCTCCAAGTCAGTTCTTAGTGTAGAAAAGGTAGCTAAGATAAGGAAAATCCTTAATTCCAGTTAAGATCACATGAAACACTGTATGAATCCTATATTCTTTAATTAAAGGAGACTACAGTGGTAAATGTGTGTTATACAAGGCAGAATACCATTAAAATAGAGAAAGAAACACGTTCGGCAGCTTTGGAAAGCCTTACACTTCACTGAAATGTAGTACTACACTCTATAACACAGTTGAGAGACAATGTTCAATAGCTCCCTCAGTACTTAACAGTGTGTAGGAAGTTGTTTGATAAAGTGGGCAAAGCTGATACTTGGACCAGAAGGCAGAATATAGGAAACTACATGAAAACATGATTAATTCAGTGAAAATGACTGTAAACAGATGAGAACTTGTTTAGAACAGCTGAAAGAGAATCTCCAAGTCAGTTCTTAGTGTAGAAAAGGTAGCTAAGATAAGGAAAATCCTTAATTCCAGTTAAGATCACATGAAACACTGTATGAATCTTATATTCTTTACTTAAAGGAGACTAGAGTGGTAAATGTGTGTTATACAAGGCAGAATACCATTGAAATAGAGAAAGAAACACGTTCGCCAGCTTTGGAAAGCCTTACACTTCACTGAAATGTAGTACTACACTGTATAACACAGTTGAGAGACAATGTTCAATAGCTGCCTCAGTACTTAACAGTGTGTAGGAAGATGTTTGATAAAGTGGGCAAAGCTTATACTTGGACCAGAAGGCAGAATATAGGAAACTACATGAAAACATGATTAATTCAGTGAAAATGACTGTAAACAGATGTGAACTTGTTTAGAACAGCTGAAAGAGATTCTCCAAGTCAGTTCTTAGTGTAGAAAAGGTAGCTAAGATCTGGGAAATCCTTAATTCGAGTTAAGATTACATGAAACACTGTATGAATCCTATATTCTTTACTTAAAGGAGACTAGAGTGGTAAATGTGTGTTATACAAGGCAGAATACCATTGAAATAGAGAAAGAAACACGTTCGGCAGCTTTGGAAAGCCTTACACTTCACTGAAATGTAGTACTACACTCTATAACACAGTTGAGAGACAATGTTCAATAGCTGACTCAGTACTTAACAGTGTGTAGCAAGTTGTTTGATAAAGTGGGCAAAGCTTATACTTGGGCCAGAAGGCAGAATATAGGAAACTACATAAAAACATGAATAATTCAGTGAAAATGACTGTAAACAGATGAGAACTTGTTTTAGAACAGCTGAAAGAGATCCTCCAAGTCAGTTCTTAGTGTAGAAAAGGTAGCTAAATCCAGAAAATCCTTAATTCCAGTTAAGATCACATGAAACACTGTATGAATCCTATATTCTTTAATTAAAGGAGACTACAGTGGTAAATGTGTGTTATACAAGGCAGAATACCATTAAAATAGAGAAAGAAACACGTTCGGCAGCTTTGGAAAGCCTTACACTTCACTGAAATGTAGTACTACACTCTATAACACAGTTGAGAGACAATGTTCAATAGCTGCCTCAGTACTTAACAGTGTGTAGGAAGTTGTTTGATAAAGTGGGCAAAGCTTATACTTGGACCAGAAGGCAGAATATAGGAAACTACATGAAAACATGATTAATTCAGTGAAAATGACTGTAAACAGATGTGAACTTGTTTAGAACAGCTGAAAGAGATTCTCCAAGTCAGTTCTTAGCGTAGAAAAGGTAGCTAAGATCCGGGAAATCCTTAATTCGAGTTAAGATTACTTGAAACACTGTATGAATCCTATATTCTTTACTTAAAGGTGACTAGAGTGGTAAATGTGTGTTATACAAGGCAGAATACCATTGAAATAGAGAAAGAAACACGTTCGGCAGCTTTGGAAAGCCTTACACTTCACTGAAATGTAGTACTACACTTTATATAACACAGTTGAGAGACAATGTTCAATAGCTGCCTCAGTACTTAACAGTGTGTAGGAAGTTGTTTGATAAAGTGGGCAAAGCTGATACTTGGACCAGAAGGCAGAATATAGGAAACTACATGAAAACATGATTAATTCAGTGAAAATGACTGTAAACAGATGAGAACTTGTCTAGAACAGCTGAAAGAGAATCTCCAAGTCAGTTCTTATTGTAGAAAAGGTAGCTAAGATAAGGGAAATCCTTAATTCCAGTTAAGATCATATGAAACAATGTATGAATCCTATATTCTTTACTTAAAGGAGAATAGAGTGGTAAATGTGTGTTATACAAGGCAGAATACCATTGAAATAGAGAAAGAAACACGTTCGGCAGCTTTGGAAAGCCTTACACTTCACTGAAATGTAGTACTACACTCTATAACACAGTTGAGAGACAATGTTAACGAGCTGCCTCAGTTCATAACAGTGTGTAGGAAGGTGTTTGATAAAGAGGGCAAAGCTTATACTTGGGCCAGAAGGCAGAATATAGGAAACTACATGAAAACATGAATAATTCAGTGAAAATGACTGTAAACAGATGAGAACTTGTCTAGAACAGCTGAAAGAGAATCTCCAAGTCAGTTCTTATTGTAGAAAAGGTAGCTAAGATAAGGGAAATCCTTAATTCAAGTTAAGATCACATGAAACACTGTATGAATCCTATATTCTTTACTCAAAGGAGACTAGAGTGGTAAATGTGTGTTATACAAGGCAGAATACCACTGAAATAGAGAAAGAAACACATTCGGCAGCTTTGGAAAGCCTTACACTTCACTGAAAGGTAGTACTACACTTTATATAACACAGTTGAGAGACAATGTTCCCTAGCTCCCTCAGTTCATAACAGTGTGTAGGAAGTTGTTTGATAAAGTGGGGAAAGCTTATACTAGGGCCAGAAGGCAGACTATAGGAAACTACATGAAAACATGATTAATTCAGTGAAAATGACTGTAAACAGATGAGAACTTGTTTAGAACAGCTGAAAGAGAATCTCCAAGTCAGTTCTTAGTGTAGAAAAGGTAGCTAAGATAAGGAAAATCCTTAATTCCAGTTAAGATCACATGAAACACTGTATGAATCCTATATTCTTTAATTAAAGGAGACTACAGTGGTAAATGTGTGTTATACAAGGCAGAATACCATTAAAATAGAGAAAGAAACACGTTCGGCAGCTTTGGAAAGCCTTACACTTCACTGAAATGTAGTACTACACTCTATAACACAGTTGAGAGACAATGTTCAATAGCTCCCTCAGTACTTAACAGTGTGTAGGAAGTTGTTTGATAAAGTGGGCAAAGCTGATACTTGGACCAGAAGGCAGAATATAGGAAACTACATGAAAACATGATTAATTCAGTGAAAATGACTGTAAACAGATGAGAACTTGTTTAGAACAGCTGAAAGAGAATCTCCAAGTCAGTTCTTAGTGTAGAAAAGGTAGCTAAGATAAGGAAAATCCTTAATTCCAGTTAAGATCACATGAAACACTGTATGAATCTTATATTCTTTACTTAAAGGAGACTAGAGTGGTAAATGTGTGTTATACAAGGCAGAATACCATTGAAATAGAGAAAGAAACACGTTCGCCAGCTTTGGAAAGCCTTACACTTCACTGAAATGTAGTACTACACTGTATAACACAGTTGAGAGACAATGTTCAATAGCTGCCTCAGTACTTAACAGTGTGTAGGAAGATGTTTGATAAAGTGGGCAAAGCTTATACTTGGACCAGAAGGCAGAATATAGGAAACTACATGAAAACATGATTAATTCAGTGAAAATGACTGTAAACAGATGTGAACTTGTTTAGAACAGCTGAAAGAGATTCTCCAAGTCAGTTCTTAGTGTAGAAAAGGTAGCTAAGATCTGGGAAATCCTTAATTCGAGTTAAGATTACATGAAACACTGTATGAATCCTATATTCTTTACTTAAAGGAGACTAGAGTGGTAAATGTGTGTTATACAAGGCAGAATACCATTGAAATAGAGAAAGAAACACGTTCGGCAGCTTTGGAAAGCCTTACACTTCACTGAAATGTAGTACTACACTCTATAACACAGTTGAGAGACAATGTTCAATAGCTGACTCAGTACTTAACAGTGTGTAGCAAGTTGTTTGATAAAGTGGGCAAAGCTTATACTTGGGCCAGAAGGCAGAATATAGGAAACTACATAAAAACATGAATAATTCAGTGAAAATGACTGTAAACAGATGAGAACTTGTTTTAGAACAGCTGAAAGAGATCCTCCAAGTCAGTTCTTAGTGTAGAAAAGGTAGCTAAATCCAGAAAATCCTTAATTCCAGTTAAGATCACATGAAACACTGTATGAATCCTATATTCTTTAATTAAAGGAGACTACAGTGGTAAATGTGTGTTATACAAGGCAGAATACCATTAAAATAGAGAAAGAAACACATTCGGCAGCTTTGGAAAGCCTTACACTTCACTGAAATGTAGTACTACACTCTATAACACAGTTGAGAGACAATGTTCAATAGCTGCCTCAGTACTTAGCAGTGTGTAGGAAGTTGTTTGATAAAGTGGGCAAAGCTTATACTTGGACCAGAAGGCAGAATATAGGAAACTACATGAAAACATGATTAATTCAGTGAAAATGACTGTAAACAGATGTGAAGTTGTTTAGAACAGCTGAAAGAGATTCTCCAAGTCAGTTCTTAGTGTAGAAAAGGTAGCTAAGATCCGGGAAATCCTTAATTCGAGTTAAGATTACATGAAACACTGTATGAATCCTATATTCTTTACTTAAAGGAGACTAGAGTGGTAAATGTGTGTTATACAAGGCAGAATACCATTGAAATAGAGAAAGAAACACGTTCGGCAGCTTTGGAAAGCCTTACACTTCACTGAAATGTAGTACTACACTCTATAACACAGTTGAGAGACAATGTTCAATAGCTGCCTCAGTACTTAACAGTGTGTAGGAAGTTGTTCGATAAAGTGGGCAAAGCTTATACTTGGGCCAGAAGGCAGAATATAGGAAACTACATGAAAACATGAATAATTCAGTGAAAATGACTGTAAACAGATGAGAACTTGTTTTAGAACAGCTGAAAGAGATCCTCCAAGTCAGTTCTTAGTGTAGAAAAGGTAGCTAAATCCGAAAAATCCTTAATTCCAGTTAAGATCACATGAAACACTGTATGAATCCTATATTCTTTACTTAAAGGAGACTAGAGTGGTAAATGTGTGTTATACAAGGCAGAATACCATTGAAATAGAGAAAGAAACACATTCGGCAGCTTTGGAAAGCCTTACACTTCACTGAAATGTAGTACTACACTCTATAACACAGTTGAGAGACAATGTTCAATAGCTGCCTCAGTACTTAACAGTGTGTAGGAAGTTGTTCGATAAAGTGGGCAAAGCTTATACTTGGGCCAGAAGGCAGAATATAGGAAACTACATGAAAACATGATTAATTCAGTGAAAATGACTGTAAACAGATAAGAACTTGTTTAGAACAGCTGAAAGAGAATCTCCAAGTCAGTTCTTAGTGTAGAAAAGGTAGCTAAGATAAGGAAAATCCTTAATTCCAGTTAAGATCACATGAAACACTGTATGAATCCTATATTCTTTACTTAAAGGAGACTAGAGTGGTAAATGTGTGTTATACAAGGCAGAATACCATTGAAATAGAGAAAGAAACACGTTCGGCAGCTTTGGAAAGCCTTACACTTCACTGAAATTTAGTACTACACTCTATAACACAGTTGAGAGAAAATGTTCCCAAGCTGCCTCAGTTCATAACAGTGTGTAAGAAGGTGTTTGATAAAGAGGGCAAAGCTTATACTTGGGCCAGAAGGCAGAATATAGGAAACTACATGAAAACATGAATAATTCAGTGAAAATGACTATAAACAGATGAGAACTGGTTTAGAACAGCTGAAAGAGAATCTCCAAGTCAGTTCTTAGTGTAGAAAAGGTAGGTAAGATAAGGGAAATACTTAATTCCAGTTAAGATCACATGAAACACTGTATGAATCCTATATTCTTTACTTAAAGGAGACTAGAGTGGTAAATGTGTGTTATACAAGGCAGAATACCATTGAAATAGAGAAAGAAACACGTTCGGCAGCTTTGGAAAGCCTTACACTTCACTGAAATGTAGTACTACACTCTATAACACAGTTGAGAGACAATGTTCAATAGCTGCCTCAGTACTTAACAGTGTGTAGGAAGTTGTTTGATAAAGTGGGCAAAGCTTATACTTGGGCCAGAAGGCAGAATATAGGAAACTACATGAAAAAGTGAATAATTCAGTGAAAATGACTGTAAACAGATGAGAACTTGTTTTAGAAAGCTGAAAGAGATCCTCCAAGTCAGTTCTTAGTGTAGAAAAGGTAGCTAAATCCGAAAAATCCTTAATTCCAGTTAAGATCACATGAAACACTGTATGAATCCTATATTCTTTAATTAAAGGAGACTACAGTGGTAAATGTGTGTTATACAAGGCAGAATACCATTAAAATAGAGAAAGAAACACGTTCGGCAGCTTTGGAAAGCCTTACACTTCACTGAAATGTAGTACTACACTCTATAACACAGTTGAGAGACAATGTTCAATAGCTGCCTCAGTACTTAACAGTGTGTAGGAAGTTGTTTGATAAAGTGGGCAAAGCTTATACTTGGACCAGAAGGCAGAATATAGGAAACTACATGAAAACATGATTAATTCAGTGAAAATGACTGTAAACAGATGTGAACTTGTTTAGAACAGCTGAAAGAGATTCTCCAAGTCAGTTCTTAGCGTAGAAAAGGTAGCTAAGATCCGGGAAATCCTTAATTCGAGTTAAGATTACATGAAACACTGTATGAATCCTATATTCTTTACTTAAAGGTGACTAGAGTGGTAAATGTGTGTTATACAAGGCAGAATACCATTGAAATAGAGAAAGAAACACGTTCGGCAGCTTTGGAAAGCCTTACACTTCACTGAAATGTAGTACTACACTTTATATAACACAGTTGAGAGACAATGTTCAATAGCTGCCTCAGTACTTAACAGTGTGTAGGAAGTTTTTTGATAAAGTGGGCAAAGCTGATACTTGGACCAGAAGGCAGAATATAGGAAACTACATGAAAACATGATTAATTCAGTGAAAATGACTGTAAACAGATGAGAACTTGTCTAGAACAGCTGAAAGAGAATCTCCAAGTCAGTTCTTATTGTAGAAAAGGTAGCTAAGATAAGGGAAATCCTTAATTCCAGTTAAGATCATATGAAACAATGTATGAATCCTATATTCTTTACTTAAAGGAGAATAGAGTGGTAAATGTGTGTTATACAAGGCAGAATACCATTGAAATAGAGAAAGAAACACGTTCGGCAGCTTTGGAAAGCCTTACACTTCACTGAAATGTAGTACTACACTCTATAACACAGTTGAGAGACAATGTTAACGAGCTGCCTCAGTTCATAACAGTGTGTAGGAAGGTGTTTGATAAAGAGGGCAAAGCTTATACTTGGGCCAGAAGGCAGAATATAGGAAACTACATGAAAACATGAATAATTCAGTGAAAATGACTGTAAACAGATGAGAACTTGTCTAGAACAGCTGAAAGAGAATCTCCAAGTCAGTTCTTATTGTAGAAAAGGTAGCTAAGATAAGGGAAATCCTTAATTCAAGTTAAGATCACATGAAACACTGTATGAATCCTATATTCTTTACTCAAAGGAGACTAGAGTGGTAAATGTGTGTTATACAAGGCAGAATACCACTGAAATAGAGAAAGAAACACGTTCGGCAGCTTTGGAAAGCCTTACACTTCACTGAAAGGTAGTACTACACTTTATATAACACAGTTGAGAGACAATGTTCCCTAGCTCCCTCAGTTCATAACAGTGTGTAGGAAGTTGTTTGATAAAGTGGGGAAAGCTTATACTAGGGCCAGAAGGCAGACTATAGGAAACTACATGAAAACATGATTAATTCAGTGAAAATGACTGTAAACAGATGAGAACTTGTTTAGAACAGCTGAAAGAGAATCTCCAAGTCAGTTCTTAGTGTAGAAAAGGTAGCTAAGATAAGGAAAATCCTTAATTCCAGTTAAGATCACATGAAACACTGTATGAATCCTATATTCTTTAATTAAAGGAGACTACAGTGGTAAATGTGTGTTATACAAGGCAGAATACCATTAAAATAGAGAAAGAAACACGTTCGGCAGCTTTGGAAAGCCTTACACTTCACTGAAATGTAGTACTACACTCTATAACACAGTTGAGAGACAATGTTCAATAGCTCCCTCAGTACTTAACAGTGTGTAGGAAGTTGTTTGATAAAGTGGGCAAAGCTGATACTTGGACCAGAAGGCAGAATATAGGAAACTACATGAAAACATGATTAATTCAGTGAAAATGACTGTAAACAGATGAGAACTTGTTTAGAACAGCTGAAAGAGAATCTCCAAGTCAGTTCTTAGTGTAGAAAAGGTAGCTAAGATAAGGAAAATCCTTAATTCCAGTTAAGATCACATGAAACACTGTATGAATCTTATATTCTTTACTTAAAGGAGACTAGAGTGGTAAATGTGTGTTATACAAGGCAGAATACCATTGAAATAGAGAAAGAAACACGTTCGCCAGCTTTGGAAAGCCTTACACTTCACTGAAATGTAGTACTACACTGTATAACACAGTTGAGAGACAATGTTCAATAGCTGCCTCAGTACTTAACAGTGTGTAGGAAGATGTTTGATAAAGTGGGCAAAGCTTATACTTGGACCAGAAGGCAGAATATAGGAAACTACATGAAAACATGATTAATTCAGTGAAAATGACTGTAAACAGATGTGAACTTGTTTAGAACAGCTGAAAGAGATTCTCCAAGTCAGTTCTTAGTGTAGAAAAGGTAGCTAAGATCTGGGAAATCCTTAATTCGAGTTAAGATTACATGAAACACTGTATGAATCCTATATTCTTTACTTAAAGGAGACTAGAGTGGTAAATGTGTGTTATACAAGGCAGAATACCATTGAAATAGAGAAAGAAACACGTTCGGCAGCTTTGGAAAGCCTTACACTTCACTGAAATGTAGTACTACACTCTATAACACAGTTGAGAGACAATGTTCAATAGCTGACTCAGTACTTAACAGTGTGTAGCAAGTTGTTTGATAAAGTGGGCAAAGCTTATACTTGGGCCAGAAGGCAGAATATAGGAAACTACATAAAAACATGAATAATTCAGTGAAAATGACTGTAAACAGATGAGAACTTGTTTTAGAACAGCTGAAAGAGATCCTCCAAGTCAGTTCTTAGTGTAGAAAAGGTAGCTAAATCCAGAAAATCCTTAATTCCAGTTAAGATCACATGAAACACTGTATGAATCCTATATTCTTTAATTAAAGGAGACTACAGTGGTAAATGTGTGTTATACAAGGCAGAATACCATTAAAATAGAGAAAGAAACACATTCGGCAGCTTTGGAAAGCCTTACACTTCACTGAAATGTAGTACTACACTCTATAACACAGTTGAGAGACAATGTTCAATAGCTGCCTCAGTACTTAGCAGTGTGTAGGAAGTTGTTTGATAAAGTGGGCAAAGCTTATACTTGGACCAGAAGGCAGAATATAGGAAACTACATGAAAACATGATTAATTCAGTGAAAATGACTGTAAACAGATGTGAAGTTGTTTAGAACAGCTGAAAGAGATTCTCCAAGTCAGTTCTTAGTGTAGAAAAGGTAGCTAAGATCCGGGAAATCCTTAATTCGAGTTAAGATTACATGAAACACTGTATGAATCCTATATTCTTTACTTAAAGGAGACTAGAGTGGTAAATGTGTGTTATACAAGGCAGAATACCATTGAAATAGAGAAAGAAACACGTTCGGCAGCTTTGGAAAGCCTTACACTTCACTGAAATGTAGTACTACACTCTATAACACAGTTGAGAGACAATGTTCAATAGCTGCCTCAGTACTTAACAGTGTGTAGGAAGTTGTTTGATAAAGTGGGCAAAGCTTATAGTTGGGCCAGAAGGCAGAATACAGGAAACTACATGAAAACATGATTAATTCAGTGAAAATGACTGTAAACAGATGTGAACTTGTTTAGAACAGCTGAAAGACATTCTCCAAGTCAGTTCTTAGTGTAGAAAAGGTAGCTAAGATCCGGGAAATCCTTAATTCGAGTTAAGATTACATGAAACACTGTATGAATCCTATATTCTTTACTTAAAGGAGACTACAGTGGTAAATGTGTGTTATACAAGGCAGAATACCATTAAAATAGAGAAAGAAACATGTTCGGCAGCTTTGGAAAGCCTTACACTTCACTGAAATGTAGTACTACATTCTATAACACAGTTGAGAGACAATGATCAATAGCTGCCTCAGTACTTAACAGTGTGTAGGAAGTTGTTTGATAAAGTGGGCAAAGCTGATACTTGGACCAGAACGCAGAATATAGGAAACTACATGAAAACATGATTAATTCAGTGAAAATGACTGTAAACAGATGTGAACTTGTTTAGAACAGCTGAAAGAGATTCTCCAAGTCATTTCTTAGTGTAGAAAAGGTAGCTAAGATCCGGGAAATCCTTAATTCGATTTACGATTACATGAAACACTGTAAGAATCCTATATTCTTTACTTAAAGGAGACTACAGTGGTAAATGTGTGTTATACAAGGCAGAATACCATTAAAATAGAGAAAGAAACACGTTCGGCAGCTTTGGAAAGCCTTACACTCCACTGAAATGTAGTACTACACTCTATAACACAGTTGAGAGACAATGTTCAATAGCTGCCTCAGTACTTAGCAGTGTGTAGGAAGTTGTTTGATAAAGTGGGCAAAGCTTATACTTGGACCAGAAGGCAGAATATAGGAAACTACATGAAAACATGATTAATTCAGTGAAAATGACTGTAAACAGATGTGAACTTGTTTAGAACAGCTGAAAGAGATTCTCCAAGTCAGTTCTTAGTGTAGAAAAGGTAGCTAAGATAAGGAAAATCCTTAATTCCAGTTAAGATCACATGAAACACTGTATGAATCCTATATTCTTTACTTAAAGGAGACTAGAGTGGTAAATGTGTGTTATACAAGGCAGAATACCATTGAAATAGAGAAAGAAACACGTTCAGCAGCTTTGGAAAGCCTTACACTTCACTGAAATGTAGTACTACACTTTATATAACACAGTTGAGAGACAATGTTCCCTAGCTCCCTCAGTTCATAACAGTGTGTAGGAAGTTGTTTTATAAAGTGGGCAAAGCTTATACTTGGGCCAGAAGGCAGAATATAGGAAAGTACATGAAAACATGATTAATTCAGTGAAAATGACTGTAAACAGATGAGAACTTGTTTAGAACAGCTGAAAGAGAATCTCCAAGGCAGTTCTTAGTGTAGAAAAGGTAGGTAAGATAAGGGAAATACTTAATTCCAGTGAAGATCACATGAAACACTATAAATCCTATATTCTTTACTTAAAGGAGACTAGAGTGGTAAATGTGTGTTATACAAGGCAGAATACCATTGAAATAGAGAAAGAAACACGTTCGGCAGCTTTGGAAAGCCTTACACTTCACTGAAATGTAGTACTACACTTTATATAACACAGTTGAGAGACAATGTTCCCTAGCTCCCTCAGTTCATAACAGTGTGTAGGAAGTTGTTTGATAAAGTGGGCAAAGCTTATACTTGGGCCAGAAGGCAGAATATAGGAAACTACATGAAAACATGATTAATTCAGTGAAAATGACTGTAAACAGATAAGAACTTGTTTAGAACAGCTGAAAGAGAATCTCCAAGTCAGTTCTTAGTGTAGAAAAGGTAGCTAAGATAAGGAAAATCCTTAATTCCAGTTAAGATCACATGAAACACTGTATGAATCCTATATTCTTTACTTAAAGGAGACTAGAGTGGTAAATGTGTGTTATACAAGGCAGAATACCATTGAAATAGAGAAAGAAACACGTTCGGCAGCTTTGGAAAGCCTTACACTTCACTGAAATGTAGTACTACACTCTATAACACAGTTGAGAGAAAATGTTCCCAAGCTGCCTCAGTTCATAACAGTGTGTAAGAAGGTGTTTGATAAAGAGGGCAAAGCTTATACTTGGGCCAGAAGGCAGAATATAGGAAACTACATGAAAACATGAATAATTCAGTGAAAATGACTATAAACAGATGAGAACTGGTTTAGAACAGCTGAAAGAGAATCTCCAAGTCAGTTCTTAGTGTAGAAAAGGTAGCTAAGATCCGGGAAATTCTTAATTCGAGTTAAGATTACATGAAACACTGTATGAATCCTATATTCTTTACTTAAAGGAGACTAGAGTGGTAAATGTGTGTTATACAAGGCAGAATACCATTGAAATAGAGAAAGAAACACGTTCGCCAGCTTTGGAAAGCCTTACACTTCACTGAAATGTAGTACTACACTCTATAACACAGTTGAGAGACAATGTTCCCAAGCTGCCTCAGTTCATAACAGTGTGTAGGAAGGTGTTTGATAAAGAGGGCAAAGCTTATACTTGGGCCAGAAGGCAGAATATAGGAAACTACATGAAAACATGAATAATTCAGTGAAAATGACTGTAAACAGATGAGAACTGGTTTAGAACAGCTGAAAGAGAATCTCCAAGTCAGTTCTTAGTGTAGAAAAGGTAGGTAAGATAAGGGAAATACTTAATTCCAGTTAAGATCACATGAAACACTATGAATCCTATATTCTTTACTTAAAGGAGACTAGAGTGGTAAATGTGTGTTATACAAGGCAGAATACCATTGAAATAGAGAAAGAAACACATTCGGCAGCTTTGGAAAGCCTTACACTTCACTGAAATGTAGTACTACACTCTATAACACAGTTGAGAGACAATGTTCAATAGCTGCCTCAGTACTTAACAGTGTGTAGGAAGTTGTTCGATAAAGTGGGCAAAGCTTATACTTGGGCCAGAAGGCAGAATATAGGAAACTACATGAAAACATGAATAATTCAGTGAAAATGACTGTAAACAGATGAGAACTTGTTTTAGAACAGCTGAAAGAGATCCTCCAAGTCAGTTCTTAGTGTAGAAAAGGTAGCTAAGATAAGGAAAATCCTTAATTCCAGTTAAGATCACATGAAACACTGTATGAATCCTATATTCTTTAATTAAAGGAGACTACAGTGGTAAATGTGTGTTATACAAGGCAGAATACCATTGAAATAGAGAAAGAAACACGTTCGGCAGCTTTGGAAAGCCTTACACTTCACTGAAATGTAGTACTACACTCTATGACACAGTTGAGAGAAAATGTTCCCAAGCTGCCTCAGTTCATAACAGTGTGTAAGAAGGTGTTTGATAAAGAGGGCAAAGCTTATACTTGGGCCAGAAGGCAGAATATAGGAAACTACATGAAAACATGAATAATTCAGTGAAAATGACTATAAACAGATGAGAACTGGTTTAGAACAGCTGAAAGAGAATCTCCAAGTCAGTTCTTAGTGTAGAAAAGGTAGCTAAGATCGGGAAATTCTTAATTCGAGTTAAGATTACATGAAACACTGTATGAATCCTATATTCTTTACTTAAAGGAGACTAGAGTGGTAAATGTGTGTTATACAAGGCAGAATACCATTGAAATAGAGAAAGAAACACGTTCGCCAGCTTTGGAAAGCTTTACACTTCACTGAAATGTAGTACTACACTCTATAACACAGTTGAGAGACAATGTTCCCAAGCTGCCTCAGTTCATAACAGTGTGTAGGAAGGTGTTTGATAAAGAGGGCAAAGCTTATACTTGGGCCAGAAGGCAGAATATAGGAAACTACATGAAAACATGAATAATTCAGTGAAAATGACTGTAAACAGATGAGAACTGGTTTAGAACAGCTGAAAGAGAATCTCCAAGTCAGTTCTTAGTGTAGAAAAGGTAGGTAAGATAAGGGAAATACTTAATTCCAGTTAAGATCACATGAAACACTATGAATCCTATATTCTTTACTTAAAGGAGACTAGAGTGGTAAATGTGTGTTATACAAGGCAGAATACCATTGAAATAGAGAAAGAAACACGTTCGGCAGCTTTGGAAAGCCTTACACTTCACTGAAATGTAGTACTACACTCTATAACACAGTTGAGAGACAATGTTCAATAGCTGCCTCAGTACTTAACAGTGTGTAGGAAGTTGTTTGATAAAGTGGGCAAAGCTTATACTTGGGCCAGAAGGCAGAATATAGGAAACTACATGAAAAAGTGAATAATTCAGTGAAAATGACTGTAAACAGATGAGAACTTGTTTTAGAAAGCTGAAAGAGATCCTCCAAGTCAGTTCTTAGTGTAGAAAAGGTAGCTAAATCCGAAAAATCCTTAATTCCAGTTAAGATCACATGAAACACTGTATGAATCCTATATTCTTTAATTAAAGGAGACTACAGTGGTAAATGTGTGTTATACAAGGCAGAATACCATTAAAATAGAGAAAGAAACACGTTCGGCAGCTTTGGAAAGCCTTACACTTCACTGAAATGTAGTACTACACTCTATAACACAGTTGAGAGACAATGTTCAATAGCTGCCTCAGTACTTAACAGTGTGTAGGAAGTTGTTTGATAAAGTGGGCAAAGCTTATACTTGGGCCAGAAGGCAGAATATAGGAAACTACATGAAAACATGATTAATTCAGTGAAAATGACTGTAAACAGATAAGAACTTGTTTAGAACAGCTGAAAGAGAATCTCCAAGTCAGTTCTTAGTGTAGAAAAGGTAGCTAAGATAAGGAAAATCCTTAATTCCAGTTAAGATCACATGAAACACTGTATGAATCCTATATTCTTTACTTAAAGGAGACTAGAGTGGTAAATGTGTGTTATACAAGGCAGAATACCATTGAAATAGAGAAAGAAACACGTTCGGCAGCTTTGGAAAGCCTTACACTTCACTGAAATGTAGTACTACACTCTATAACACAGTTGAGAGAAAATGTTCCCAAGCTGCCTCAGTTCATAACAGTGTGTAAGAAGGTGTTTGATAAAGAGGGCAAAGCTTATACTTGGGCCAGAAGGCAGAATATAGGAAACTACATGAAAACATGAATAATTCAGTGAAAATGACTATAAACAGATGAGAACTGGTTTAGAACAGCTGAAAGAGAATCTCCAAGTCAGTTCTTAGTGTAGAAAAGGTAGCTAAGATCCGGGAAATTCTTAATTCGAGTTAAGATTACATGAAACACTGTATGAATCCTATATTCTTTACTTAAAGGAGACTAGAGTGGTAAATGTGTGTTATACAAGGCAGAATACCATTGAAATAGAGAAAGAAACACGTTCGCCAGCTTTGGAAAGCCTTACACTTCACTGAAATGTAGTACTACACTCTATAACACAGTTGAGAGACAATGTTCCCAAGCTGCCTCAGTTCATAACAGTGTGTAGGAAGGTGTTTGATAAAGAGGGCAAAGCTTATACTTGGGCCAGAAGGCAGAATATAGGAAACTACATGAAAACATGAATAATTCAGTGAAAATGACTGTAAACAGATGAGAACTGGTTTAGAACAGCTGAAAGAGAATCTCCAAGTCAGTTCTTAGTGTAGAAAAGGTAGGTAAGATAAGGGAAATACTTAATTCCAGTTAAGATCACATGAAACACTATGAATCCTATATTCTTTACTTAAAGGAGACTAGAGTGGTAAATGTGTGTTATACAAGGCAGAATACCATTGAAATAGAGAAAGAAACACATTCGGCAGCTTTGGAAAGCCTTACACTTCACTGAAATGTAGTACTACACTCTATAACACAGTTGAGAGACAATGTTCAATAGCTGCCTCAGTACTTAACAGTGTGTAGGAAGTTGTTCGATAAAGTGGGCAAAGCTTATACTTGGGCCAGAAGGCAGAATATAGGAAACTACATGAAAACATGAATAATTCAGTGAAAATGACTGTAAACAGATGAGAACTTGTTTTAGAACAGCTGAAAGAGATCCTCCAAGTCAGTTCTTAGTGTAGAAAAGGTAGCTAAGATAAGGAAAATCCTTAATTCCAGTTAAGATCACATGAAACACTGTATGAATCCTATATTCTTTAATTAAAGGAGACTACAGTGGTAAATGTGTGTTATACAAGGCAGAATACCATTGAAATAGAGAAAGAAACACGTTCGGCAGCTTTGGAAAGCCTTACACTTCACTGAAATGTAGTAATACACTCTATGACACAGTTGAGAGAAAATGTTCCCAAGCTGCCTCAGTTCATAACAGTGTGTAAGAAGGTGTTTGATAAAGAGGGCAAAGCTTATACTTGGGCCAGAAGGCAGAATATAGGAAACTACATGAAAACATGAATAATTCAGTGAAAATGACTATAAACAGATGAGAACTGGTTTAGAACAGCTGAAAGAGAATCTCCAAGTCAGTTCTTAGTGTAGAAAAGGTAGCTAAGATCGGGAAATTCTTAATTCGAGTTAAGATTACATGAAACACTGTATGAATCCTATATTCTTTACTTAAAGGAGACTAGAGTGGTAAATGTGTGTTATACAAGGCAGAATACCATTGAAATAGAGAAAGAAACACGTTCGCCAGCTTTGGAAAGCCTTACACTTCACTGAAATGTAGTACTACACTATATAACACAGTTGAGAGACAATGTTCCCAAGCTGCCTCAGTTCATAACAGTGTGTAGGAAGGTGTTTGATAAAGAGGGCAAAGCTTATACTTGGGCCAGAAGGCAGAATATAGGAAACTACATGAAAACATGAATAATTCAGTGAAAATGACTGTAAACAGATGAGAACTGGTTTAGAACAGCTGAAAGAGAATCTCCAAGTCAGTTCTTAGTGTAGAAAAGGTAGGTAAGATAAGGGAAATACTTAATTCCAGTTAAGATCACATGAAACACTATGAATCCTATATTCTTTACTTAAAGGAGACTAGAGTGGTAAATGTGAGTTATACAAGGCAGAATACCATTGAAATAGAGAAAGAAACACGTTCGGCAGCTTTGGAAAGCCTTACACTTCACTGAAATGTAGTACTACACTCTATAACACAGTTGAGAGACAATGTTCAATAGCTGCCTCAGTACTTAACAGTGTGTAGGAAGTTGTTTGATAAAGTGGGCAAAGCTTATACTTGGGCCAGAAGGCAGAATATAGGAAACTACATGAAAAAGTGAATAATTCAGTGAAAATGACTGTAAACAGATGAGAACTTGTTTTAGAAAGCTGAAAGAGATCCTCCAAGTCAGTTCTTAGTGTAGAAAAGGTAGCTAAATCCGAAAAATCCTTAATTCCAGTTAAGATCACATGAAACACTGTATGAATCCTATATTCTTTAATTAAAGGAGACTACAGTGGTAAATGTGTGTTATACAAGGCAGAATACCATTAAAATAGAGAAAGAAACACGTTCGGCAGCTTTGGAAAGCCTTACACTTCACTGAAATGTAGTACTACACTCTATAACACAGTTGAGAGACAATGTTCAATAGCTGCCTCAGTACTTAACAGTGTGTAGGAAGTTGTTTGATAAAGTGGGCAAAGCTTATACTTGGGCCAGAAGGCAGAATATAGGAAACTACATGAAAACATGATTAATTCAGTGAAAATGACTGTAAACAGATAAGAACTTGTTTAGAACAGCTGAAAGAGAATCTCCAAGTCAGTTCTTAGTGTAGAAAAGGTAGCTAAGATAAGGAAAATCCTTAATTCCAGTTAAGATCACATGAAACACTGTATGAATCCTATATTCTTTACTTAAAGGAGACTAGAGTGGTAAATGTGTGTTATACAAGGCAGAATACCATTGAAATAGAGAAAGAAACACGTTCGGCAGCTTTGGAAAGCCTTACACTTCACTGAAATGTAGTACTACACTCTATAACACAGTTGAGAGAAAATGTTCCCAAGCTGCCTCAGTTCATAACAGTGTGTAAGAAGGTGTTTGATAAAGAGGGCAAAGCTTATACTTGGGCCAGAAGGCAGAATATAAGAAACTACATGAAAACATGAATAATTCAGTGAAAATGACTATAAACAGATGAGAACTGGTTTAGAACAGCTGAAAGAGAATCTCCAAGTCAGTTCTTAGTGTAGAAAAGGTAGCTAAGATCCGGGAAATTCTTAATTCGAGTTAAGATTACATGAAACACTGTATGAATCCTATATTCTTTACTTAAAGGAGACTAGAGTGGTAAATGTGTGTTATACAAGGCAGAATACCATTGAAATAGAGAAAGAAACACGTTCGCCAGCTTTGGAAAGCCTTACACTTCACTGAAATGTAGTACTACACTCTATAACACAGTTGAGAGACAATGTTCCCAAGCTGCCTCAGTTCATAACAGTGTGTAGGAAGGTGTTTGATAAAGAGGGCAAAGCTTATACTTGGGCCAGAAGGCAGAATATAGGAAACTACATGAAAACATGAATAATTCAGTGAAAATGACTGTAAACAGATGAGAACTGGTTTAGAACAGCTGAAAGAGAATCTCCAAGTCAGTTCTTAGTGTAGAAAAGGTAGGTAAGATAAGGGAAATACTTAATTCCAGTTAAGATCACATGAAACACTATGAATCCTATATTCTTTACTTAAAGGAGACTAGAGTGGTAAATGTGTGTTATACAAGGCAGAATACCATTGAAATAGAGAAAGAAACACATTCGGCAGCTTTGGAAAGCCTTACACTTCACTGAAATGTAGTACTACACTCTATAACACAGTTGAGAGACAATGTTCAATAGCTGCCTCAGTACTTAACAGTGTGTAGGAAGTTGTTCGATAAAGTGGGCAAAGCTTATACTTGGGCCAGAAGGCAGAATATAGGAAACTACATGAAAACATGAATAATTCAGTGAAAATGACTGTAAACAGATGAGAACTTGTTTTAGAACAGCTGAAAGAGATCCTCCAAGTCAGTTCTTAGTGTAGAAAAGGTAGCTAAATCCGAAAAATCCTTAATTCCAGTTAAGATCACATGAAACACTGTATGAATCCTATATTCTTTAATTAAAGGAGACTACAGTGGTAAATGTGTGTTATACAAGGCAGAATACCATTGAAATAGAGAAAGAAACACGTTCGGCAGCTTTGGAAAGCCTTACACTTCACTGAAATGTTGTACTACACTCTATGACACAGTTGAGAGAAAATGTTCCCAAGCTGCCTCAGTTCATAACAGTGTGTAAGAAGGTGTTTGATAAAGAGGGCAAAGCTTATACTTGGGCCAGAAGGCAGAATATAGGAAACTACATGAAAACATGAATAATTCAGTGAAAATGACTATAAACAGATGAGAACTGGTTTAGAACAGCTGAAAGAGAATCTCCAAGTCAGTTCTTAGTGTAGAAAAGGTAGCTAAGATCGGGAAATTCTTAATTCGAGTTAAGATTACATGAAACACTGTATGAATCCTATATTCTTTACTTAAAGGAGACTAGAGTGGTAAATGTGTGTTATACAAGGCAGAATACCATTGAAATAGAGAAAGAAACACGTTCGCCAGCTTTGGAAAGCCTTACACTTCACTGAAATGTAGTACTACACTCTATAACACAGTTGAGAGACAATGTTCCCAAGCTGCCTCAGTTCATAACAGTGTGTAGGAAGGTGTTTGATAAAGAGGGCAAAGCTTATACTTGGGCCAGAAGGCAGAATATAGGAAACTACATGAAAACATGAATAATTCAGTGAAAATGACTGTAAACAGATGAGAACTGGTTTAGAACAGCTGAAAGAGAATCTCCAAGTCAGTTCTTAGTGTAGAAAAGGTAGGTAAGATAAGGGAAATACTTAATTCCAGTTAAGATCACATGAAACACTATATGAATCCTATATTCTTTACTTAAAGGAGACTAGAGTGGTAAATGTGTGTTATACAAGACAGAATACCATTGAAATAGAGAAAGAAACACGTTCGGCAGCTTTGGAAAGCCTTACACTTCACTGAAATGTAGTACTACACTCTATAACACAGTTGAGAGACAATGTTCCCGAGCTGCCTCAGTTCATAACAGTTTGTTGGAAGTTGTTTGATAAAGTTGGCAAAGCTTATACTTGGACCAGAAGGAAGAATATAGGAAACTACATGAAAACATGATTAATTTAGTGAAAATGACTGTAAACAGATGAGAACTTGTTTAGAACAGCTGAAAGAGAATCTCCAAGTCAGTTCTTATTGTAGAAAAGGTAGCTAAGATAAGGGAAATCCTTAATTCCAGTTAAGATCACATGAAACACTGTATGAATCCTATATTCTTTACTTAAAGGAGACTAGAGTGGTAATTGTGTGTTATACAAGGCAGAATACCATTGAAATAGAGAAAGAAACACGTTCGGCAGCTTTGGAAAGCCTTACACTTCACTGAAATGTAGTACTACACTTTATATAACACAGTTGAGAGACAATGTTCCCAAGCTGCCTCAGTTCATAACAGTGTGTAGGAAGGTGTTTGATAAAGAGGGCAAAGCTTATACTTGGAACAGAAGGCAGAATATAGGAAACTACATGAAAACATGATTAATCCAGTGAAAATGACTGTAAACAGATGAGAACTTGTTTAGAACAGCTGAAAGAGAATCTCCAAGTCAGTTCTTATTGTAGAAAAGGTAGCTAAGATAAGGAAAATCCTTAATTCCAGTTAAGATCACATGAAACACTGTATGAATCCTATATTCTTTTCTTAAAAGAGACTAGAGTGGCAAATGTGTGTTATACAAGGCAGAATACCATTGCAATAGAGAAAGAAACACGTTCGGCAGCTTTGGAAATCCTTACACTTCACTGAAATGTAGTACTACACTTTATATAACACAGTTGAGAGACAATGTTCCCTAGCTCCCTCAGTTCATAACAGTGTGTAGGAAGTTGTTTGATAAAGTGGGCAAAGCTTATACTTGGGCCAGAAGGCAGAATATAGGAAACTACATGAAAACATGGATAATTCAGTGAAAATGACTGTAAACAGATGAGAACATGTTTAGAACAGCTGAAAGAGAATCTCCAAGTCAGTTCTTAGTGTAGAAAAGGTAGCTAAGATAAGGAAAATCCTTAATTCCAGTTAAGATCACATGAAACACTGTATCAATCCTATATTCTTTACTTAAAGGAGACTAGAGTGGTAAATGTGTGTTATACAAGACAGAATACCATTGAAATAGAGAAAGAAACACGTTCGGCAGCTTTGGAAAGCCTTACAGTTCACTGAAATGTAGTACTACACTCTATAACACAGTTGAGAGACAATGTTCACGAGCTGCCTCAGTTCATAACAGTGTGTTGGAAGTTGTTTGATAAAGTTGGCAAAGCTTATACTTGGACCAGAAGGCAGAATATAGGAAACTACATGAAAACATGATTAATTAAGTGAAAATGACTGTAAACAGATGAGAACTTGTTTAGAACAGCTGAAAGAGAATCTCCAAGTCAGTTCTTATTGTAGAAAAGGTAGCTAAGATAAGGGAAATCCTTAATTCCAGTTAAGATCACATGAAACACTGTATGAATCCTATATTCTTTACTTAAAGGAGACTAGAGTGGTAAATGTGTGTTATACAAGGCAGAATACCATTGAAATAGAGAAAGAAACACGTTCGGCAGCTTTGGAAAGCCTTACACTTCACTGAAATGTAGTACTACACTTTATATCACACAGTTGAGAGACAATGTTCCCAAGCTGCCTCAGTTCATAACAGTGTGTAGGAAGGTGTTTGATAAAGAGGGCAAAGCTTATACTTGGAACAGAAGGCAGAATATAGGAAACTACATGAAAACATGATTAATTAAGTGAAAATGACTGTAAACAGATGAGAACTTGTTTAGAACAGCTGAAAGAGAATCTCCAAGTCAGTTCTTAGTGTAGAAAAGGTAGCTAAGATAAGGAAAATCCTTAATTCCAGTTAAGATCACATTAAACACTGTATCAATCCTATATTCTTTACTTAAAGGAGACTAGAGTGGTAAATATGTGTTATACAAGGCAGAATACCATTGAAATAGAGAAGGAAACACGTTCGGCAGCTTTGGAAAGCCTTACACTTCACTGAAATGTAGTACTACACTCTATAACACAGTTGAGAGACAATGTTCCCGAGCTGCCTCAGTTCATAACAGTGTGTTGGAAGTTGTTTGATAAAGTTGGCAAAGCTTATACTTCGACCAGAAGGCAGAATATAGGAAACTACATGAAAACATGATTAATTAAGTGAAAATGACTGTAAACAGATGAGAACTTGTTTAGAACAGCTGAAAGAGAATCTCCAAGTCAGTTCTTAGTGTAGAAAAGGCAGCTGAGATAAGGAAAATCCTTAATTCCAGTTAAGATCACATGAAACACTGTATCAATCCTATATTCTTTACTTAAAGGAGACTAGAGTGGTAAATGTGTGTTATACAAGGCAGAATACCATTGAAATAGAGAAGGAAACATGTTCGGCAGCTTTGGAAAGCCTTACACTTCACTGAAATGTAGTACTACACTCTATAACACAGTTGAGAGACAATGTTCCCTAGCTCCCTCAGTTCATAACAGTGTGTTGGAAGTTGTTTGATAAAGTTGGCAAAGCTTATACTTGGACCAGAAGGCAGAATATAGGAAACTACATGAAAACATGATTAATTAAGTGAAAATGACTGTAAACAGATGAGAACTTGTTTAGAACAGCTGAAAGAGAATCTCCAAGTCAGTTCTTATTGTAGAAAAGGTAGCTAAGATAATGGAAATCCTTAATTCCAGTTAAGATCACATGAAACACTGTATGAATCCTATATTCTTTTCTTAAAAGAGACTAGAGTGGCAAATGTGTGTTATACAAGGCAGAATACCATTGCAATAGAGAAAGAAACACGTTCGGCAGCTTTGGAAATCCTTACACTTCACTGAAATGTAGTACTACACTTTATATAACACAGTTGAGAGACAATGTTCCCTAGCTCCCTCAGTTCATAACAGTGTGTAGGAAGTTGTTTGATAAAGTGGGCAAAGCTTATACTTGGGCCAGAAGGCAGAATATAGGAAACTACATGAAAACATGGATAATTCAGTGAAAATGACTGTAAACAGATGAGAACATGTTTAGAACAGCTGAAAGAGAATCTCCAAGTCAGTTCTTAGTGTAGAAAAGGTAGCTAAGATAAGGAAAGTCCTTAATTCCAGTTAAGATCACATGAAACACTGTATGAATCCTATATTCTTTACTTAAAGGAGACTAGAGTGGTAAATGTGTGTTATACAAGACAGAATACCATTGAAATAGAGAAAGAAACACGTTCGGCAGCTTTGGAAAGCCTTACAGTTCACTGAAATGTAGTACTACACTCTATAACACAGTTGAGAGACAATGTTCACGAGCTGCCTCAGTTCATAACAGTGTGTTGGAAGTTGTTTGATAAAGTTGGCAAAGCTTATACTTGGACCAGAAGGCAGAATATAGGAAACTACATGAAAACATGATTAATTAAGTGAAAATGACTGTAAACAGATGAGAACTTGTTTAGAACAGCTGAAAGAGAATCTCCAAGTCAGTTCTTATTGTAGAAAAGGTAGCTAAGATAAGGGAAATCCTTAATTCCAGTTAAGATCACATGAAACACTGTATGAATCCTATATTCTTTACTTAAAGGAGACTAGAGTGGTAAATGTGTGTTATACAAGGCAGAATACCATTGAAATAGAGAAAGAAACACGTTCGGCAGCTTTGGAAAGCCTTACACTTCACTGAAATGTAGTACTACACTTTATATCACACAGTTGAGAGACAATGTTCCCAAGCTGCCTCAGTTCATAACAGTGTGTAGGAAGGTGTTTGATAAAGAGGGCAAAGCTTATACTTGGAACAGAAGGCAGAATATAGGAAACTACATGAAAACATGATTAATTAAGTGAAAATGACTGTAAACAGATGAGAACTTGTTTAGAACAGCTGAAAGAGAATCTCCAAGTCAGTTCTTAGTGTAGAAAAGGCAGCTAAGATAAGGAAAATCCTTAATTCCAGTTAAGATCACATTAAACACTGTATCAATCCTATATTCTTTACTTAAAGGAGACTAGAGTGGTAAATGTGTGTTATACAAGGCAGAATACCATTGAAATAGAGAAGGAAACATGTTCGGCAGCTTTGGAAAGCCTTACACTTCACTGAAATGTAGTACTACACTCTATAACACAGTTGAGAGACAATGTTCCCTAGCTCCCTCAGTTCATAACAGTGTGTTGGAAGTTGTTTGATAAAGTTGGCAAAGCTTATACTTGGACCAGAAGGCAGAATATAGGAAACTACATGAAAACATGATTAATTAAGTGAAAATGACTGTAAACAGATGAGAACTTCTTTAGAACAGCTGAAAGAGAATCTCCAAGTCAGTTCTTATTGTAGAAAAGGTAGCTAAGATAAGGGAAATCCTTAATTCCAGTTAAGATCACATGAAACACTGTATGAATCCTATATTCTTTTCTTAAAAGAGACTAGAGTGGCAAATGTGTGTTATACAAGGCAGAATACCATTGCAATAGAGAAAGAAACACGTTCGGCAGCTTTGGAAATCCTTACACTTCACTGAAATGTAGTACTACACTTTATATAACACAGTTGAGAGACAATGTTCCCTAGCTCCCTCAGTTCATAACAGTGTGTAGGAAGTTGTTTGATAAAGTGGGCAAAGCTTATACTTGGGCCAGAAGGCAGAATATAAGAAACTACATGAAAACATGGATAATTCAGTGAAAATGACTGTAAACAGATGAGAACATGTTTAGAACAGCTGAAAGAGAATCTCCAAGTCAGTTCTTAGTGTACAAAAGGTAGCTAAGATAAGGAAAATCCTTAATTCCAGTTAAGATCACATGAAACACTATATGAATCCTATATTCTTTACTTAAAGGAGACTAGAGTGGTAAATGTGTGTTATACAAGACAGAATACCATTGAAATAGAGAAAGAAACACGTTCGGCAGCTTTGGAAAGCCTTACATTTCACTGAAATGTAGTACTACACTCTATAACACAGTTGAGAGACAATGTTCCCGAGCTGCCTCAGTTCATAACAGTTTGTTGGAAGTTGTTTGATAAAGTTGGCAAAGCTTATACTTGGACCAGAAGGCAGAATATAGGAAACTACATGAAAACATGATTAATTAAGTGAAAATGACTGTAAACAGATGAGAACTTGTTTAGAACAGCTGAAAGAGAATCTCCAAGTCAGTTCTTATTGTAGAAAAGGTAGCTAAGATAAGGGAAATCCTTAATTCCAGTTAAGATCACATGAAACACTGTATGAATCCTATATTCTTTACTTAAAGGAGACTAGAGTGGTAAATGTGTGTTATACAAGGCAGAATACCATTGAAATAGAGAAAGAAACACGTTCGGCAGCTTTGGAAAGCCTTACACTTCACTGAAATGTAGTACTACACTTTATATAACACAGTTGAGAGACAATGTTCCCGAGCTGCCTCAGTTCATAACAGTGTGTAGGAAGGTGTTTGATAAAGAGGGCAAAGCTTATACTTGGAACAGAAGGCAGAATATAGGAAACTACATGAAAACATGATTAATTCAGTGAAAATGACTGTAAACAGATGAGTACTTGTTTAGAACAGCTGAAAGAGAATCTCCAAGTCAGTTCTTAGTGTAGAAAAGGTAGCTAAGATAAGGAAAATCCTTAATTCCAGTTAAGATCACATGAAACACTGTATGAATCCTATATTCTTTACTTAAAGGAGACTAGAGTGGTAAATATGTGTTATACAAGGCAGAATACCATTGAAATAGAGAAGGAAACACGTTCGGCAGCTTTGGAAAGCCTTACACTTCACTGAAATGTAGTACTACACTCTATAACACAGTTGAGAGACAATGTTCCCGAGCTGCCTCAGTTCATAACAGTGTGTTGGAAGTTGTTTGATAAAGTTGGCAAAGCTTATACTTGGACCAGAAGGCAGAATATAGGAAACTACATGAAAACATGATTAATTAAGTGAAAATGACTGTAAACAGATGAGAACTTGTTTAGAACAGCTGAAAGAGAATCTCCAAGTCAGTTCTTAGTGTAGAAAAGGCAGCTAAGATAAGGAAAATCCTTAATTCCAGTTAAGATCACATGAAACACTGTATCAATCCTATATTCTTTACTTAAAGGAGACAAGAGTGGTAAATGTGTGTTATACAAGGCAGAATACCATTGAAATAGAGAAGGAAACATGTTCGGCAGCTTTGGAAAGCCTTACACTTCACTGAAATGTAGTACTACACTCTATAACACAGTTGAGAGACAATGTTCCCTAGCTCCCTCAGTTCATAACAGTGTGTAGGAAGTTGTTTGATAAAGTGGGCAAAGCTTATACTTGGGCCAGAAGGCAGAATATAGGAAACTACATGAAAACATGGATAATTCAGTGAAAATGACTGTAAATAGATGAGAACTTGTTTAGAACAGCTGAAAGAGAATCTCCAAGTCAGTTCTTAGTGTAGAAAAGGCAGCTAAGATAAGGAAAATCCTTAATTCCAGTTAAGATCACATGAAACACTGTATGAATCCTATATTCTTTACTTAAAGGAGACTAGAGTGGTAAATGTGTGTTATACAAGGCAGAATACCATTGAAATAGAGAAAGAAACACGTTCGGCAGCTTTGGAAAGCCTTACACTTCACTGGAATGTAGTACTACACT
Source organism: Pipistrellus hanaki (assembly GCF_964339955.1). Lineage (NCBI taxonomy): Eukaryota > Metazoa > Chordata > Mammalia > Chiroptera > Vespertilionidae > Pipistrellus > Pipistrellus hanaki. The sequence goes on along the minus strand of NW_028182298.1, from coordinate 443,025 downwards.
CTATAACACAGTTGAGAGACAATGTTCCCGAGCTGCCTCAGTTCATAACAGTGTGTTGGAAGTTGTTTGATAAAGTTGGCAAAGCTTATACTTGGACCAGAAGGCAGAATATAGGAAACTACATGAAAACATGATTAATTAAGTGAAAATGACTGTAAACAGATGAGAACTTGTTTAGAACAGCTGAAAGAGAATCTCCAAGTCAGTTCTTATTGTAGAAAAGGTAGCTAAGATAAGGGAAATCCTTAATTCCAGTTAAGATCACATGAAACACTGTATGAATCCTATATTCTTTACTTAAAGGAGACTAGAGTGGTAAATGTGTGTTATACAAGGCAGAATACCATTGAAATAGAGAAAGAAACACGTTCGGCAACTTTGGAAAGCCTTACACTTCACTGAAATGTAGTACTACACTTTATATAACACAGTTGAGAGACAATGTTCCCTAGCTGCCTCAGTTCATAACAGTGTGTAGGAAGGTGTTTGATAAAGAGGGCAAAGCTTATACTTGGAACAGAAGGCAGAATATAGGAAACTACATGAAAACATGATTAATTCAGTGAAAATGACTGTAAACAGATGAGAACTTGTTTAGAACAGCTGAAAGAGAATCTCCAAGTCAGTTCTTAGTGTAGAAAAGGCAGCTAAGATAAGGAAAATCCTTAATTCCAGTTAAGATCACATGAAACACTGTATGAATCCTATATTCTTTACTTAAAGGAGACTAGAGTGGTAAATGTGTGTTATACAAGGCAGAATACCATTGAAATAGAGAAAGAAACACGTTCGGTAGCTTTGGAAAGCCTTACACTTCACTGAAATGTAGTACTACAGTCTACAACACAGTTGAGAGACAATGTTCCCGAGCTGCCTCAGTTCATAACAGTGTGTAGGAAGGTGTTTGATAAAGAGGGCAAAGCTTATACTTGGACCAGAAGGCATAATATAGGAAACTACATGAAAACATGATTAACTCAGTGAAAATGACTGTAATCAGATGAGAACTTGTTTAGAACAGCTGAAAGAGAATCTCCAAGTCAGTTCTTATTGTAGAAAAGGTAGCTAAGATAAGGGAAATCCTTAATTCCAGTTAAGATCACATGAAACACTGTATGAATCCTATATTCTTTACTTAAAGGAGACTAGAGTGGTAAACCTGTGTTATACAAGGCAGAATACCATTGAAATAGAGAAAGAAACACGTTCGGCAACTTTGGAAAGCCTTACACTTCACTGAAATGTAGTACTACACTTTATATAACACAGTTGAGAGACAATGTTCCCTAGCTGCCTCAGTTCATAACAGTGTGTAGGAAGGTGTTTGATAAAGAGGGCAAAGCTTATACTTGGAACAGAAGGCAGAATATAGGAAACTACATGAAAACATGATTAATTCAGTGAAAATGACTGTAAACAGATGAGAACTTGTTTAGAACAGCTGAAAGAGAATCTCCAAGTCAGTTCTTAGTGTAGAAAAGGTAGCTAAGATAAGAAAAATCCTTAATTCCAGTTAAGATCACATGAAACACTGTATGAATCCTATATTCTTTACTTAAAGGAGACTAGAGTGGTAAATATGTGTTATACAAGGCAGAATACCATTGAAATAGAGAAGGAAACACGTTCGGCAGCTTTGGAAAGCCTTACACTTCACTGAAATGTAGTACTACACTCTATAACACAGTTGAGAGACAATGTTCCCTAGCTCCCTCAGTTCATAACAGTGTGTAGGAAGGTGTTTGATAAAGACGGCAAAGCTTATACTTGGGCCAGAAGGCAGAATATAGGAAACTACATGAAAACATGATTAATTCAGTGAAAATGACTGTAAACAGATGAGAACTTGTTTAGAACAGCTGAAAGAGAATCTCCAAGTCAGTTCTTAGTGTAGAAAAGGTAGCTAAGATAAGGAAAATCCTTAATTCCAGTTAAGATCACATGAAACACTGTATGAATCCTATATTCTTTACTTAAAGGAGACTAGAGTGGTAAATGTGTGTTATACAAGGCAGAATACCATTGAAATAGAGAAGGAATCATGTTCGGCAGCTTTGGAAAGCCTTACTCTTCACTGAAATGTAGTACTACACTTTATATAACACAGTTGAGAGACAATGTTCCCTAGCTCCCTCAGTTCATAACAGTGTGTAGGAAGTTGTTTGATAAAGTGGGCAAAGCTTATACTTGGGCCAGAAGGCAGAATATAGGAAACTACCTGAAAACATGGATAATTCAGTGAAAATGACTGTAAACAGATGAGAACATGTTTAGAACAGCTGAAAGAGAATCTCCAAGTCAGTTCTTAGTGTAGAAAAGGCAGCTAAGATAAGGAAAATCCTTAATTCCAGTTAAGATCACATGAAACACTGTATGAATCCTATATTGTTTACTTAAAGGAGACTAGAGTGGTAAATGTGTGTTATACAAGGCAGAATACCATTGAAATAGAGAAAGAAACACGTTCGGTAGCTTTGGAAAGCCTTACACTTCACTGAAATGTAGTACTACAGTCTACAACACAGTTGAGAGACAATGTTCCCGAGCTGCCTCAGTTCATAACAGTGTGTAGGAAGGTGTTTGATAAAGAGGGCAAAGCTTATACTTGGACCAGAAGGCATAATATAGGAAACTACATGAAAACATGATTAACTCAGTGAAAATGACTGTAATCAGATGAGAACTTGTTTAGAACAGCTGAAAGAGAATCTCCAAGTCAGTTCTTATTGTAGAAAAGGTAGCTAAGATAAGGGAAATCCTTAATTCCAGTTAAGATCACATGAAACACTGTATGAATCCTATATTCTTTACTTAAAGGAGACTAGAGTGGTAAACCTGTGTTATACAAGGCAGAATACCATTGAAATAGAGAAAGAAACACGTTCGGCAGCTTTGGAAAGCCTTACACTTCACTGAAATGTAGTACTACCCTTTATATAACACAGTTGAGAGACAATGTTCCCTAGCTCCCTCAGTTCATAACAGTGTGTTGGAAGTTGTTTGATAAAGTTGGCAAAGCTTATACTTGGACCAGAAGGCAGAATATAGGAAACTACATGAAAACATGATTAATTAAGTGAAAATTACTGTAAACAGATGAGAACTTGTTTAGAACAGCTGAAAGAGAATCTCCAAGTCAGTTCTTATTGTAGAAAAGGTAGCTAAGATAAGGGAAATCCTTAATTCCAGTTAAGATCACATGAAACACTGTATGAATCCTATATTCTTTTCTTAAAAGAGACTAGAGTGGCAAATGTGTGTTATACAAGGCAGAATACCATTGCAATAGAGAAAGAAACACGTTCGGCAGCTTTGGAAATCCTTACACTTCACTGAAATGTAGTACTACACTTTATATAACACAGTTGAGAGACAATGTTCCCTAGCTCCCTCAGTTCATAACAGTGTGTAGGAAGTTGTTTGATAAAGTGGGCAAAGCTTATACTTGGGCCAGAAGGCAGAATATAGGAAACTACATGAAAACATGGATAATTCAGTGAAAATGACTGTAAACAGATGAGAACATGTTTAGAACAGCTGAAAGAGAATCTCCAAGTCAGTTCTTAGTGTAGAAAAGGTAGCTAAGATAAGGAAAATCCTTAATTCCAGTTAAGATCACATGAAACACTGTATGAATCCTATATTCTTTACTTAAAGGAGACTAGAGTGGTAAATGTGTGTTATACAAGACAGAATACCATTGAAATAGAGAAAGAAACACGTTCGGCAGCTTTGGAAAGCCTTACACTTCACTGAAATGTAGTACTACGCTTTATATAACACAGTTGAGAGACAATGTTCCCTAGCTCCCTCAGTTCATAACAGTGTGTAGGAAGTTGTTTGATAAAGTGGACAAAGCTTATACTTGGGCCAGAAGGCAGAATATAGGAAACTACATGAAAACATGATTAATTCAGTGAAAATGACTGTAAACAGTTGAGAACTTGTTTAGAACAGCTGAAAGAGAATCTCCAAGTCAGTTCTTATTGTAGAAAAGGTAGCTAAGATAAGGGAAATCCTTAATTCCAGTTAAGATCACATGAAACACTGTATGAATCCTATATTCTTTTCTTAAAAGAGACTAGAGTGGCAAATGTGTGTTATACAAGGCAGAATACCATTGCAATAGAGAAAGAAACACGTTCGGCAGCTTTGGAAAGCCTTACACTTCACTGAAATGTAGTACTAAACTCTATAACACAGTTGAGAGACAATGTACCCGAGCTGCCTCAGTTCATAACAGTGTGTTGGAAGTTGTTTGATAAAGTTGGCAAAGCTTATACTTGGACCAGAAGGCAGAATATAGGAAACTACATGAAAACATGATAAATTAAGTGAAAATGACTGTAAACAGATGAGAACTTGTTTAGAACAGCTGAAAGAGAATCTCCAAGTCAGTTCTTATTGTAGAAAAGGTAGCTAAGATAAGGGAAATCCTTAATTCCAGTTAAGATCACATGAAACACTGTATGAATCCTATATTCTTTTCTTAAAAGAGACTAGAGTGGCAAATGTGTGTTATACAAGGCAGAATACCATTGCAATAGAGAAAGAAACACGTTCGGCAGCTTTGGAAATCCTTACACTTCACTGAAATGTAGTACTACACTTTATATAACACAGTTGAGAGACAATGTTCCCTAGCTCCCTCAGTTCATAACAGTGTGTAGGAAGTTGTTTGATAAAGTGGACAAAGCTTATACTTGGGCCAGAAGGCAGAACATAGGAAACTACATGAAAACATGAATAATTCAGTGAAAATGACTGTAAACAGATGAGAACTTGTTTAGAACAGCTGAAAGAGAATCTCCAAGTCAGTTCTTAGTGTAGAAAAGGTAGCTAAGATAAGGAAAATCCTTAATTCCAGTTAAGATCACATGAAACACTGTATGAATCCTATATTCTTTACTTAAAGGAGACTAGAGTGGTAAATATGTGTTATACAAGGCAGAATACCATTGAAATAGAGAAGGAAACATGTTCGGCAGCTTTGTAAAGCCTTACACTTCACTGAAATGTAGTACTACACTCTATAACACAGTTGAGAGACAATGTACCCGAGCTGCCTCAGTTCATAACAGTGTGTTGGAAGTTGTTTGATAAAGTTGGCAAAGCTTATACTTGGACCATAAGGCAGAATATAGGAAACTACATGAAAACATGATTAATTAAGTGAAAATGACTGTAAACAGATGAGAACTTGTTTAGAACAGCTGAAAGAGAATCTCCAAGTCAGTTCTTATTGTAGAAAAGGTAGCTAAGATAAGGAAAATCCTTAATTCCAGTTAAGATCACATGAAACACTGTATGAATCCTATATTGTTTACTTAAAGGAGACTAGAGTGGTAAATGTGTGTTATACAAGGCAGAATACCATTGAAATAGAGAAAGAGACACGTTAGGCAGCTTTGGAAAGCCTTACACTTCACTGAAATGTAGTACTAAACTCTATAACACAGTTGAGAGACAATGTACCCGAGCTGCCTCAGTTCATAACAGTGTGTAGGAAGGTGTTTGATAAAGAGGGCAAAGCTTATACTTGGGCCAGAAGGCAGAATATAGGAAACTACATGAAAACATGAATAATTCAGTGAAAATGACTGTAAACAGATGAGAACTTGTTTAGAACAGCTGAAAGAGAATCTCCAAGTCAGTTCTTAGTGTAGAAAAGGTAGCTAAGATAAGGGAAATCCTTAATTCCAGTTAAGATCACATGAAACACTGTATGAATCCTATATTCTTTACTTAAAGGAGACTAGAGTGGTAAATGTGTGTTATACAAGGCAGAATACCATTGAAATAGAGAAGGAAACATGTTCGGCAGCTTTGGAAAGCCTTACACTTCACTGAAATGTAGTACTACACTTTATATAACACAGTTGAGAGACAATGTTCCCTAGCTCCCTCAGTTCATAACAGTGTGTAGGAAGTTGTTTGATAAAGTGGGCAAAGCTTATACTTGGGCCAGAAGGCAGAATATAGGAAACTACATGAAAACATGGATAATTCAGTGAAAATGACTGTAAACAGATGAGAGCATGTTTAGAACAGCTGAAAGAGAATCTCCAAGACAGTTCTTAGTGCAGAAAAGGTAGCTAAGATAAGGAAAATCCTTAATTCCAGTTAAGATCACATGAAACACTGTATGAATCCTATATTCTTTTCTTAAAAGAGACTAGAGTGGCAAATGTGTGTTATACAAGGCAGAATACCATTGCAATAGAGAAAGAAACACGTTCGGCAGCTTTGGAAAGCCTTACACTTCACTGAAATGTAGTACTACACTCTATAACACAGTCGAGAGACAATGTTCCCGAGCTGCCTCAGTTCATAACAGTGTGTTGGAAGTTGTTTGATAAAGTTGGCAAAGCTTATACTTGGACCAGAAGGCAGAATATAGGAAACTACATGAAAACATGATTAATTAAGTGAAAATGACTGTAAACAGATGAGAACTTGTTTAGAACAGCTGAAAGAGAATCTCCAAGTCAGTTCTTATTGTAGAAAAGGTAGCTAAGATAAGGGAAATCCTTAATTCCAGTTAAGATCACATGAAACACTGTATGAATCCTATATTCTTTACTTAAAGAAGACTAGAGTGGTAAATGTGTGTTATACAAGGCAGAATACCATTGAAATAGAGAAGGAAACACGTTCGGCAGCTTTGGAAAGCCTTACACTTCACTGAAATGTAGTACTACACTCAATAACACAGTTGAGAGACAATGTTCCCTAGCTCCCTCAGTTCATAACAGTGTGTAGGAAGTTGTTTGATAAAGTGGGCAAAGCTTATACTTGGGCCAGAAGGCAGAATATAGGAAACTACATGAAAACATGAATAATTCAGTGAAAATGACTGTAAACAGATGAGAACTTGTTTAGAACAGCTGAAAGAGATTCTCCAAGTCAGTTCTTATTGTGGAAAAGGTAGCTAAGATCCGGGATATCCTTAATTCCAGTTAAGATCACATGAAACAGTGTATGAATCCTATATTCTTCACTTAAAGGAGACTAGAGTGGTAAATGTGTGTTATACAAGGCAGAATACCATTGAAATAGAGAAAGAAACACGTTCGGCAGCTTTGGAAAGCCTTACACTTCACTGAAATGTACTACTACACTCCATATAACACAGTTGAGAGACAATGTTCGCTAGCTCCCTCAGTTCATAGCAGTGTGTAGGAAGTTGTTTGATAAAGTGGGCAAAGCTTATACTTGGGCCAGAAGGCAGAATATAGGAAACTACATGAAAACATGAATAATTCAGTGAAAATAACTGTAAACAGATGAGAACTTGTTTAGAACAGCTGAAAGAGAATGTCCAAGTCAGTTCTTAGTGTAGAAAAGGTAGCTAAGATAAGGAAAATCCTTAATTCCAGTTAAGATCACATGAAACACTGTATGAATCCTATATTCTTTACTTAAAGAAGACTAGAGTGGTAAATGTGTGTTATACAAGGCAGAATACCATTGAAATAGAGAAGGAAACACGTTGGGCAGCTTTGGAAAGCCTTACACTTCACTGAAATGTAGTACTACACTCAAAAACACAGTTGAGAGACAATGTTCCCGAGCTGCCTCAGTTCATAACAGTGTGTAGGAAGGTTTTTGATAAAGAGGGCAAAGCTTATACTTGGGCCAGAAGGCAGAATATAGGAAACTACATGAAAACATGAATAATTCAGTGAAAATGACTGTAAACAGATGAGAACTTGTTTAGAACAGCTGAAAGAGAATCTCCAAGTCAGTTCTTATTGTAGAAAAGGTAGCTAAGATAAGGGAAATCCTTAATTCCAGTTAAGATCACATGAAACACTGTATGAATCCTATATTCTTTACTTAAAGGAGACTAGAGTGGTAAATGTGTGTTATACAAGGCAGAATACCATTGAAATAGAGAAAGAAACACGTTCGGCAGCTTTGGAAAGCCTTACACTTCACTGAAATGTAGTACTACGCTTTATATAACACAGTTGAGAGACAATGTTCCCTAGCTCCCTCAGTTCATAACAGTGTGTAGGAAGTTGTTTGATAAAGTGGACAAAGCTTATACTTGGGCCAGAAGGCAGAATATAGGAAACTACATGAAAACATGGATAATTCAGTGAAAATGACTGTAAACAGATGAGAACTTGTTTAGAACAGCTGAAAGAGAATCTCCAAGTCAGTTCTTAGTGTAGAAAAGGTAGCTAAAATAAGGAAAATCCTTAATTCCAGTTAAGATCACATGAAACACTGTATGAATCCTATATTCTTTACTTAAAGGAGACTAGAGTGGTAAATATGTGTTATACAAGGCAGAATACCATTGAAATAGAGAAGGAAACACGTTCGGCAGCTTTGGAAAGCCTTACACTTCACTGAAATGTAGTACTACAGTCTATAACACAGTTGAGAGACAATGTTCCCGAGCTGCCTCAGTTCATAACAGTGTGTAGGAAGGTGTTTGATAAAGAGGGCAAAGCTTATACTTGGACCAGAAGGCAGAATATAGGAAACTACATGAAAACATGATTAATTCAGTGAAAATGACTGTAAACAGTTGAGAACTTGTTTAGAACAGCTGAAAGAGAATCTCCAAGTCAGTTCTTATTGTAGAAAAGGTAGCTAAGATAAGGGAAATCCTTAATTCCAGTTAAGATCACATGAAACACTGTATGAATCCTATATTCTTTTCTTAAAAGAGACTAGAGTGGCAAATGTGTGTTATACAAGGCAGAATACCATTGCAATAGAGAAAGAAACACGTTCGGCAGCTTTGGAAAGCCTTACACTTCACTGAAATGTAGTACTAAACTCTATAACACAGTTGAGAGACAATGTACCCGAGCTGCCTCAGTTCATAACAGTGTGTTGGAAGTTGTTTGATAAAGTTGGCAAAGCTTATACTTGGACCAGAAGGCAGAATATAGGAAACTACATGAAAACATGATTAATTAAGTGAAAATGACTGTAAACAGATGAGAACTTGTTTAGAACAGCTGAAAGAGAATCTCCAAGTCAGTTCTTATTGTAGAAAAGGTAGCTAAGATAAGGGAAATCCTTAATTCCAGTTAAGATCACATGAAACACTGTATGAATCCTATATTCTTTTCTTAAAAGAGACTAGAGTGGCAAATGTGTGTTATACAAGGCAGAATACCATTGCAATAGAGAAAGAAACACGTTCGGCAGCTTTGGAAATCCTTACACTTCACTGAAATGTAGTACTACACTCTATAACACAGTTGAGAGACAATGTACCCGAGCTGCCTCAGTTCATAACAGTGTGTTGGAAGTTGTTTGATAAAGTTGGCAAAGCTTATACTTGGACCAGAAGGCAGAATATAGGAAACTACATGAAAACATGATTAATTAAGTGAAAATGACTGTAAACAGATGAGAACTTGTTTAGAACAGCTGAAAGAGAATCTCCAAGTCAGTTCTTATTGTAGAAAAGGTAGCTAAGATAAGGGAAATCCTTAATTCCAGTTAAGATCACATGAAACACTGTATGAATCCTATATTCTTTACTTAAAGGAGACTAGAGTGGTAAATGTGTGTTATACAAGGCAGAATACCATTGAAATAGAGAAAGAAACACGATCGGCAGCTTTGGAAAGCCTGACACTTCACTGAAATGTAGTACTACAGTCTATAACACAGTTGAGAGACAATGTTCCCGAGCTGCCTCAGTTCATAACACTGTGTAGGAAGGTGTTTGATAAAGAGGGCAAAGCTTATACTTGGACCAGAAGGCAGAATATAGGAAACTACATGAAAATATGATTAATTCAGTGAAAATGACTGTAAACAGATGAGAACTTGTTTAGAACAGCTGAAAGAGAATCTCCAAGTCAGTTCTTATTGTAGAAAAGGTAGCTAAGATAAGGGAAATCCTTAATTCCAGTTAAGATCACATGAAACACTGTATGAATCCTATATTCTTTTCTTAAAAGAGACTAGAGTGGTAAATGTGTGTTATACAAGGCAGAATACCATTGAAATAGAGAAAGAAACACGTTCGGCAGCTTTGGAAAGCCTTACACTTCACTGAAATGTAGTACTACACTTTATATAACACAGTTGAGAGACAATGTTCCCTAGCTCCCTCAGTTCATAAGAGTGTGTAGGAAGTTGTTTGATAAAGTGGGCAAAGCTTATACTTGGGCCAGAAGGCAGAATATAGGAAACTACATGAAAACATGGATAATTCAGTGAAAATGACTGTAAACAGATGAGAACATGTTTAGAACAGCTGAAAGAGAATCTCCAAGTCAGTTCTTAGTGTAGAAAAGGTAGCTAAGATAAGGAAAATCCTTAATTCCAGTTAAGATCACATGAAACACTGTATGAATCCTATATTCTTTACTTAAAGGAGACTAGAGTGGTAAATGTTTGTTATACAAGGCAGAGTACCATTGAAATAGAGAAAGAAACACGTTCGGCAGCTTTGGAAAGCCTTACATGTCACAGTACTACACTCAATAACACAGTTGAGAGACAATGTTCCCTAGCTCCCTCAGTTCATAACAGTGTGTAGGAAGTTGTTTGATAAAGTGGGCAAAGCTTATACTTGGGCCAGAAGGCAGAATATAGGAAACTACATGAAAACATGAATAATTCAGTGAAAATGACTGTAAACAGATGAGAACTTGTTTAGAACAGCTGAAAGAGATTCTCCAAGTCAGTTCTTATTGTGGAAAAGGTAGCTAAGATCCGGGATATCCTTAATTCCAGTTAAGATCACATGAAACAGTGTATGAATCCTATATTCTTCACTTAAAGGAGACTAGAGTGGTAAATGTGTGTTATACAAGGCAGAATACCATTGAAATAGAGAAAGAAACACGTTCGGCAGCTTTGGAAAGCCTTACACTTCACTGAAATGTACTACTACACTCCATATAACACAGTTGAGAGACAATGTTCGCTAGCTCCCTCAGTTCATAGCAGTGTGTAGGAAGTTGTTTGATAAAGTGGGCAAAGCTTATACTTGGGCCAGAAGGCAGAATATAGGAAACTACATGAAAACATGAATAATTCAGTGAAAATAACTGTAAACAGATGAGAACTTGTTTAGAACAGCTGAAAGAGAATGTCCAAGTCAGTTCTTAGTGTAGAAAAGGTAGCTAAGATAAGGAAAATCCTTAATTCCAGTTAAGATCACATGAAACACTGTATGAATCCTATATTCTTTACTTAAAGAAGACTAGAGTGGTAAATGTGTGTTATACAAGGCAGAATACCATTGAAATAGAGAAGGAAACACGTTGGGCAGCTTTGGAAAGCCTTACACTTCACTGAAATGTAGTACTACACTCAAAAACACAGTTGAGAGACAATGTTCCCGAGCTGCCTCAGTTCATAACAGTGTGTAGGAAGGTGTTTGATAAAGAGGGCAAAGCTTATACTTGGGCCAGAAGGCAGAATATAGGAAACTACATGAAAACATGAATAATTCAGTGAAAATGACTGTAAACAGATGAGAACTTGTTTAGAACATCTGAAAGAGATTCTCCAAGTCTGTTCTTAGTGTAGAAAAGGTAGCTAAGATCCGGGAAATCCTTAATTCGAGTTAAGATTACATGAAACAGTGTATGAATCCTATATTCTTCACTTAAAGGAGACTAGAGTGGTAAATGTGTGTTATACAAGGCAGAATACCATTGAAATAGAGAAAGAAACATGTTCGGCAGCTTTGGAAAGCCTTACACTTCACTGAAATGTAGTACTACACTCTATATAACACAGTTGAGAGACAATGTTCGCTAGCTCCCTCAGTTCATAATAGTGTGTAGGAAGTTGTTTGATCAAGTGGGCAAAGCTTATACTTGGGCCAGAAGGCAGAATATAGGAAACTACATGAAAACATGAATAATTCAGTGAAGATGACTGTAAACAGATGAGAACTTGTTTAGAACAGCTGAAAGAGAATCTCCAAGTCAGTTCTTAGTTTAGAAAAGGTAGGTAAGATAAGGAAAATCCTTAATTCCAGTTAAGATCACATGAAACACTGTATGAATCCTATATTCTTTACTTAAAGGAGACTAGAGTGGTAAATGTGTGTTATACAAGGCAGAACACCATTGAAATAGAGAAAGAAACACGTTCGGCAGCTTTGGAAAGCCTTACACTTCACTGAAATGTAGTACTACAGTCTATAACACAGTTGAGAGACAATGTTCCCTAGCTGCCTCAGTTCATAACAGTGTGTAGGAAGGTGTTTGATAAAGAGGGCAAAGCTTATACTTGGACCAGAAGGCAGAATATAGGAAACTACATGAAAACATGATTAATTCAGTGAAAATGACTGTAAACAGTTGAGAACTTGTTTAGAACAGCTGAAAGAGAATCTCCAAGTCAGTTCTTATTGTAGAAAAGGTAGCTAAGATAAGGGAAATCCTTAATTCCAGTTAAGATCACATGAAACACTGTATGAATCCTATATTCTTTTCTTAAAAGAGACTAGAGTGGCAAATGTGTGTTATACAAGGCTGAATACCATTGCAATAGAGAAAGAAACACGTTCGGCAGCTTTGGAAAGCCTTACACTTCACTGAAATGTAGTACTAAACTCTATAACACAGTTGAGAGACAATGTACCCGAGCTGCCTCAGTTCATAACAGTGTGTTGGAAGTTGTTTGATAAAGTTGGCAAAGCTTATACTTGGACCAGAAGGCAGAATATAGGAAACTACATGAAAACATGATTAATTAAGTGAAAATGACTGTAAACAGATGAGAACTTGTTTAGAACAGCTGAAAGAGAATCTCCAAGTCAGTTCTTATTGTAGAAAAGGTAGCTAAGATAAGGGAAATCCTTAATTCCAGTTAAGATCACATGAAACACTGTATGAATCCTATATTCTTTTCTTAAAAGAGACTAGAGTGGCAAATGTGTGTTATACAAGGCAGAATACCATTGCAATAGAGAAAGAAACACGTTCGGCAGCTTTGGAAATCCTTACACTTCACCGAAATGTAGTACTACACTTTATATAACACAGTTGAGAGACAATGTTCCCTAGCTCCCTCAGTTCATAACAGTGTGTAGGAAGTTGTTTGATAAAGTGGACAAAGCTTATACTTGGGCCAGAAGGCAGAACATAGGAAACTACATGAAAACATGAATAATTCAGTGAAAATGACTGTAATCAGATGAGAACTTGTTTAGAACAGCTGAAAGAGAATCTCCAAGTCAGTTCTTAGTGTAGAAAAGGTAGCTAAGATAAGGAAAATCCTTAATTCCAGTTAAGATCACATGAAACACTGTATGAATCCTATATTCTTTACTTAAAGGAGACTAGAGTGGTAAATATGTGTTATACAAGGCAGAATACCATTGAAATAGAGAAGGAAACATGTTCGGCAGCTTTGGAAAGCCTTACACTTCACTGAAATGTAGTACTACACTCTATAACACAGTTGAGAGACAATGTACCCGAGCTGCCTCAGTTCATAACAGTGTGTTGGAAGTTGTTTGATAAAGTTGGCAAAGCTTATACTTGGACCAGAAGGCAGAATATAGGAAACTACATGAAAACATGATTAATTCAGTGAAAATGACTGTAAACAGATGAGAACTTGTTTAGAACAGCTGAAAGAGAATCTCCAAGTCAGTTCTTATTATAGAAAAGGTAGCTAAGATAAGGGAAATCCTTAATTCCAGTTAAGATCACATGAAACACTGTATGAATCCTATATTCTTTACTTAAAGGAGACTAGAGTGGTAAATGTGTGTTATACAAGGCAGAATACCATTGAAATAGAGAAAGAAACACGTTCGGCAGCTTTGGAAAGCCTTACACTTCACTGAAATGTAGTACTACACTCTATAACACAGTCGAGAGACAATGTTCCCGAGCTGCCTCAGTTCATAACAGTGTGTTGGAAGTTGTTTGATAAAGTTGGCAAAGCTTATACTTGGACCAGAAGGCAGAATATAGGAAACTACATGAAAACATGATTAATTAAGTGAAAATGACTGTAAACAGATGAGAACTTGTTTAGAACAGCTGAAAGAGAATCTCCAAGTCAGTTCTTATTGTAGAAAAGGTAGCTAAGATAAGGGAAATCCTTAATTCCAGTTAAGATCACATGAAACACTGTATGAATCCTATATTCTTTACTTAAAGAAGACTAGAGTGGTAAATGTGTGTTATACAAGGCAGAATACCATTGAAATAGAGAAGGAAACACGTTCGGCAGTTTTGGAAAGCCTTACACTTCACTGAAATGTAGTACTACACTCAATAACACAGTTGAGAGACAATGTTCCCTAGCTCCCTCAGTTCATAACAGTGTGTAGGAAGTTGTTTGATAAAGTGGGCAAAGCTTATACTTGGGCCAGAAGGCAGAATATAGGAAACTACATGAAAACATGAATAATTCAGTGAAAATGACTGTAAACAGATGAGAACTTGTTTAGAACAGCTGAAAGAGATTCTCCAAGTCAGTTCTTATTGTAGAAAAGGTAGCTAAGATCCGGGATATCCTTAATTCCAGTTAAGATCACATGAAACAGTGTATGAATCCTATATTCTTCACTTAAAGGAGACTAGAGTGGTAAATGTGTGTTATACAAGGCAGAATACCATTGAAATAGAGAAAGAAACACGTTCGGCAGCTTTGGAAAGCCTTACACTTCACTGAAATGTACTACTACACTCCATATAACACAGTTGAGAGACAATGTTCGCTAGCTCCCTCAGTTCATAGCAGTGTGTAGGAAGTTGTTTGATAAAGTGGGCAAAGCTTATACTTGGGCCAGAAGGCAGAATATAGGAAACTACATGAAAACATGAATAATTCAGTGAAAATAACTGTAAACAGATGAGAACTTGTTTAGAACAGCTGAAAGAGAATGTCCAAGTCAGTTCTTAGTGTAGAAAAGGTAGCTAAGATAAGGAAAATCCTTAATTCCAGTTAAGATCACATGAAACACTGTATGAATCCTATATTCTTTACTTAAAGAAGACTAGAGTGGTAAATGTGTGTTATACAAGGCAGAATACCATTGAAATAGAGAAGGAAACACGTTCGGCAGCTTTGGAAAGCCTTACACTTCACTGAAATGTAGTACTACACTCAATAACACAGTTGAGAGACAATGTTCCCGAGCTGCCTCAGTTCATAACAGTGTGTAGGAAGGTGTTTGATAAAGAGGGCAAAGCTTATACTTGGGCCAGAAGGCAGAATATAGGAAACTACATGAAAACATGAATAATTCAGTGAAAATGACTGTAAACAGATGAGAACTTGTTTAGAACAGCTGAAAGAGAATCTCCAAGTCAGTTCTTATTGTAGAAAAGGTAGCTAAGATAAGGGAAATCCTTAATTCCAGTTAAGATCACATGAAACACTGTATGAATCCTATATTCTTTACTTAAAGGAGACTAGAGTGGTAAATGTGTGTTATACAAGGCAGAATACCATTGAAATAGAGAAAGAAACACGTTCGGCAGCTTTGGAAAGCCTTACACTTCACTGAAATGTAGTACTACACTCTATAACACAGTCGAGAGACAATGTTCCCGAGCTGCCTCAGTTCATAACAGTGTGTTGGAAGTTGTTTGATAAAGTTGGCAAAGCTTATACTTGGACCAGAAGGCAGAATATAGGAAACTACATGAAAACATGATTAATTAAGTGAAAATGACTGTAAACAGATGAGAACTTGTTTAGAACAGCTGAAAGAGAATCTCCAAGTCAGTTCTTATTGTAGAAAAGGTAGCTAAGATAAGGGAAATCCTTAATTCCAGTTAAGATCACATGAAACACTGTATGAATCCTATATTCTTTACTTAAAGAAGACTAGAGTGGTAAATGTGTGTTATACAAGGCAGAATACCATTGAAATAGAGAAGGAAACACGTTCGGCAGCTTTGGAAAGCCTTACACTTCACTGAAATGTAGTACTACACTCAATAACACAGTTGAGAGACAATGTTCCCTAGCTCCCTCAGTTCATAACAGTGTGTAGGAAGTTGTTTGATAAAGTGGGCAAAGCTTATACTTGGGCCAGAAGGCAGAATATAGGAAACTACATGAAAACATGAATAATTCAGTGAAAATGACTGTAAACAGATGAGAACTTGTTTAGAACAGCTGAAAGAGATTCTCCAAGTCAGTTCTTATTGTGGAAAAGGTAGCTAAGATCCGGGATATCCTTAATTCCAGTTAAGATCACATGAAACAGTGTATGAATCCTATATTCTTCACTTAAAGGAGACTAGAGTGGTAAATGTGTGTTATACAAGGCAGAATACCATTGAAATAGAGAAAGAAACACGTTCGGCAGCTTTGGAAAGCCTTACACTTCACTGAAATGTACTACTACACTCCATATAACACAGTTGAGAGACAATGTTCGCTAGCTCCCTCAGTTCATAGCAGTGTGTAGGAAGTTGTTTGATAAAGTGGGCAAAGCTTATACTTGGGCCAGAAGGCAGAATATAGGAAACTACATGAAAACATGAATAATTCAGTGAAAATAACTGTAAACAGATGAGAACTTGTTTAGAACAGCTGAAAGAGAATGTCCAAGTCAGTTCTTAGTGTAGAAAAGGTAGCTAAGATAAGGAAAATCCTTAATTCCAGTTAAGATCACATGAAACACTGTATGAATCCTATATTCTTTACTTAAAGAAGACTAGAGTGGTAAATGTGTGTTATACAAGGCAGAATACCATTGAAATAGAGAAGGAAACACGTTGGGCAGCTTTGGAAAGCCTTACACTTCACTGAAATGTAGTACTACACTCAAAAACACAGTTGAGAGACAATGTTCCCGAGCTGCCTCAGTTCATAACAGTGTGTAGGAAGGTGTTTGATAAAGAGGGCAAAGCTTATACTTGGGCCAGAAGGCAGAATATAGGAAACTACATGAAAACATGAATAATTCAGTGAAAATGACTGTAAACAGATGAGAACTTGTTTAGAACAGCTGAAAGAGAATCTCCAAGTCAGTTCTTATTGTAGAAAAGGTAGCTAAGATAAGGGAAATCCTTAATTCCAGTTAAGATCACATGAAACACTGTATGAATCCTATATTCTTTACTTAAAGGAGACTAGAGTGGTAAATGTGTGTTATACAAGGCAGAATACCATTGAAATAGAGAAAGAAACACGTTCGGCAGCTTTGGAAAGCCTTACACTTCACTGAAATGTAGTACTACACTTTATATAACACAGTTGAGAGACAATGTTCCCTAGCTCCCTCAGTTCATAACAGTGTGTAGGAAGTTGTTTGATAAAGTGGGCAAAGCTTATACTTGGGCCAGAAGGCAGAATATAGGAAACTACATGAAAACATGATTAATTAAGTGAAAATGACTGTAAACAGATGAGAACTTGTTTAGAACATCTGAAAGAGATTCTCCAAGTCTGTTCTTAGTGTAGAAAAGGTAGCTAAGATCCGGGAAATCCTTAATTCGAGTTAAGATTACATGAAACAGTGTATGAATCCTATATTCTTCACTTAAAGGAGACTAGAGTGGTAAATGTGTGTTATACAAGGCAGAATACCATTGAAATAGAGAAAGAAACATGTTCGGCAGCTTTGGAAAGCCTTACACTTCACTGAAATGTAGTACTACACTCTATATAACACAGTTGAGAGACAATGTTCGCTAGCTCCCTCAGTTCATAATAGTGTGTAGGAAGTTGTTTGATCAAGTGGGCAAAGCTTATACTTGGGCCAGAAGGCAGAATATAGGAAACTACATGAAAACATGAATAATTCAGTGAAGATGACTGTAAACAGATGAGAACTTGTTTAGAACAGCTGAAAGAGAATCTCCAAGTCAGTTCTTAGTTTAGAAAAGGTAGGTAAGATAAGGAAAATCCTTAATTCCAGTTAAGATCACATGAAACACTGTATGAATCCTATATTCTTTACTTAAAGGAGACTAGAGTGGTAAATGTGTGTTATACAAGGCAGAACACCATTGAAATAGAGAAAGAAACACGTTCGGCAGCTTTGGAAAGCCTTACACTTCACTGAAATGTAGTACTACAGTCTATAACACAGTTGAGAGACAATGTTCCCTAGCTGCCTCAGTTCATAACAGTGTGTAGGAAGGTGTTTGATAAAGAGGGCAAAGCTTATACTTGGACCAGAAGGCAGAATATAGGAAACTACATGAAAACATGATTAATTCAGTGAAAATGACTGTAAACAGTTGAGAACTTGTTTAGAACAGCTGAAAGAGAATCTCCAAGTCAGTTCTTATTGTAGAAAAGGTAGCTAAGATAAGGGAAATCCTTAATTCCAGTTAAGATCACATGAAACACTGTATGAATCCTATATTCTTTTCTTAAAAGAGACTAGAGTGGCAAATGTGTGTTATACAAGGCAGAATACCATTGCAATAGAGAAAGAAACACGTTCGGCAGCTTTGGAAAGCCTTACACTTCACTGAAATGTAGTACTAAACTCTATAACACAGTTGAGAGACAATGTACCCGAGCTGCCTCAGTTCATAACAGTGTGTTGGAAGTTGTTTGATAAAGTTGGCAAAGCTTATACTTGGACCAGAAGGCAGAATATAGGAAACTACATGAAAACATGATTAATTAAGTGAAAATGACTGTAAACAGATGAGAACTTGTTTAGAACAGCTGAAAGAGAATCTCCAAGTCAGTTCTTATTGTAGAAAAGGTAGCTAAGATAAGGGAAATCCTTAATTCCAGTTAAGATCACATGAAACACTGTATGAATCCTATATTCTTTTCTTAAAAGAGACTAGAGTGGCAAATGTGTGTTATACAAGGCAGAATACCATTGCAATAGAGAAAGAAACACGTTCGGCAGCTTTGGAAATCCTTACACTTCACCGAAATGTAGTACTACACTTTATATAACACAGTTGAGAGACAATGTTCCCTAGCTCCCTCAGTTCATAACAGTGTGTAGGAAGTTGTTTGATAAAGTGGACAAAGCTTATACTTGGGCCAGAAGGCAGAACATAGGAAACTACATGAAAACATGAATAATTCAGTGAAAATGACTGTAATCAGATGAGAACTTGTTTAGAACAGCTGACAGAGAATCTCCAAGTCAGTTCTTAGTGTAGAAAAGGTAGCTACGATAAGGAAAATCCTTAATTCCAGTTAAGATCACATGAAACACTGTATGAATCCTATATTCTTTACTTAAAGGAGACTAGAGTGGTAAATATGTGTTATACAAGGCAGAATACCATTGAAATAGAGAAGGAAACATGTTCGGCAGCTTTGGAAAGCCTTACACTTCACTGAAATGTAGTACTACACTCTATAACACAGTTGAGAGACAATGTACCCGAGCTGCCTCAGTTCATAACAGTGTGTTGGAAGTTGTTTGATAAAGTTGGCAAAGCTTATACTTGGACCAGAAGGCAGAATATAGGAAACTACATGAAAACATGATTAATTCAGTGAAAATGACTGTAAACAGATGAGAACTTGTTTAGAACAGCTGAAAGAGAATCTCCAAGTCAGTTCTTATTATAGAAAAGGTAGCTAAGATAAGGGAAATCCTTAATTCCAGTTAAGATCACATGAAACACTGTATGAATCCTATATTCTTTACTTAAAGGAGACTAGAGTGGTAAATGTGTGTTATACAAGGCAGAATACCATTGAAATAGAGAAAGAAACACGTTCGGCAGCTTTGGAAAGCCTTACACTTCACTGAAATGTAGTACTACACTCTATAACACAGTCGAGAGACAATGTTCCCGAGCTGCCTCAGTTCATAACAGTGTGTTGGAAGTTGTTTGATAAAGTTGGCAAAGCTTATACTTGGACCAGAAGGCAGAATATAGGAAACTACATGAAAACATGATTAATTAAGTGAAAATGACTGTAAACAGATGAGAACTTGTTTAGAACAGCTGAAAGAGAATCTCCAAGTCAGTTCTTATTGTAGAAAAGGTAGCTAAGATAAGGGAAATCCTTAATTCCAGTTAAGATCACATGAAACACTGTATGAATCCTATATTCTTTACTTAAAGAAGACTAGAGTGGTAAATGTGTGTTATACAAGGCAGAATACCATTGAAATAGAGAAGGAAACACGTTCGGCAGTTTTGGAAAGCCTTACACTTCACTGAAATGTAGTACTACACTCAATAACACAGTTGAGAGACAATGTTCCCTAGCTCCCTCAGTTCATAACAGTGTGTAGGAAGTTGTTTGATAAAGTGGGCAAAGCTTATACTTGGGCCAGAAGGCAGAATATAGGAAACTACATGAAAACATGAATAATTCAGTGAAAATGACTGTAAACAGATGAGAACTTGTTTAGAACAGCTGAAAGAGATTCTCCAAGTCAGTTCTTATTGTAGAAAAGGTAGCTAAGATCCGGGATATCCTTAATTCCAGTTAAGATCACATGAAACAGTGTATGAATCCTATATTCTTCACTTAAAGGAGACTAGAGTGGTAAATGTGTGTTATACAAGGCAGAATACCATTGAAATAGAGAAAGAAACACGTTCGGCAGCTTTGGAAAGCCTTACACTTCACTGAAATGTACTACTACACTCCATATAACACAGTTGAGAGACAATGTTCGCTAGCTCCCTCAGTTCATAGCAGTGTGTAGGAAGTTGTTTGATAAAGTGGGCAAAGCTTATACTTGGGCCAGAAGGCAGAATATAGGAAACTACATGAAAACATGAATAATTCAGTGAAAATAACTGTAAACAGATGAGAACTTGTTTAGAACAGCTGAAAGAGAATGTCCAAGTCAGTTCTTAGTGTAGAAAAGGTAGCTAAGATAAGGAAAATCCTTAATTCCAGTTAAGATCACATGAAACACTGTATGAATCCTATATTCTTTACTTAAAGAAGACTAGAGTGGTAAATGTGTGTTATACAAGGCAGAATACCATTGAAATAGAGAAGGAAACACGTTCGGCAGCTTTGGAAAGCCTTACACTTCACTGAAATGTAGTACTACACTCAATAACACAGTTGAGAGACAATGTTCCCAAGCTGCCTCAGTTCATAACAGTGTGTAGGAAGGTGTTTGATAAAGAGGGCAAAGCTTATACTTGGGCCAGAAGGCAGAATATAGGAAACTACATGAAAACATGAATAATTCAGTGAAAATGACTGTAAACAGATGAGAACTTGTTTAGAACAGCTGAAAGAGAATCTCCAAGTCAGTTCTTATTGTAGAAAAGGTAGCTAAGATAAGGGAAATCCTTAATTCCAGTTAAGATCACATGAAACACTGTATGAATCCTATATTCTTTACTTAAAGGAGACTAGAGTGGTAAATGTGTGTTATACAAGGCAGAATACCATTGAAATAGAGAAAGAAACACGTTCGGCAGCTTTGGAAAGCCTTACACTTCACTGAAATGTAGTACTACACTTTATATAACACAGTTGAGAGACAATGTTCCCTAGCTCCCTCAGTTCATAACAGTGTGTAGGAAGTTGTTTGATAAAGTGGGCAAAGCTTATACTTGGGCCAGAAGGCAGAATATAGGAAACTACATGAAAACATGATTAATTAAGTGAAAATGACTGTAAACAGATGAGAACTTGTTTAGAACAGCTGAAAGAGATTCTCCAAGTCAGTTCTTAGTGTAGAAAAGGTAGCTAAGATCCGGGATATCCTTAATTCGAGTTAAGATTACATGAAACAGTGTATTAATCCTATATTCTTCACTTAAAGGAGACTAGAGTGGTAAATGTGTGTTATACAAGGCAGAATACCATTGAAATAGAGAAAGAAACACGTTCGGCAGCTTTGGAAAGCCTTACACTTCACTGAAATGTACTACTACACTCTATATAACACAGTTGAGAGACAATGTTCGCTAGCTCCCTCAGTTCATAGCAGTGTGTAGGAAGTTGTTTGATAAAGTGGGCAAAGCTTATACTTGGGCCAGAAGGCAGAATATAGGAAACTACATGAAAACATTAATAATTGAGTGAAAATGACTGTAAACAGAT
This sequence comes from Pipistrellus hanaki, assembly GCF_964339955.1. NCBI lineage: Eukaryota > Metazoa > Chordata > Mammalia > Chiroptera > Vespertilionidae > Pipistrellus > Pipistrellus hanaki. The sequence continues at coordinate 421,089 of NW_028182298.1, read as the reverse complement.
GAGAACTTGTTTAGAACAGCTGAAAGAGAATGTCCAAGTCAGTTCTTAGTGTAGAAAAGGTAGCTAAGATAAGGAAAATCCTTAATTCCAGATAAGATCACATGAAACACTGTATGAATCCTATATTCTTTATTTAAAGAAGACTAGAATGGTAAATGTGTGTTATACAAGGCAGAATACCATTGAAATAGAGAAGGAAACACGTTCGGCAGCTTTGGAAAGCCTTACACTTCACTGAAATGTAGTACTACACTCAATAACACAGTTGAGAGACAATGTTCCCGAGCTGCCTCAGTTCATAACAGTGTGTAGGAAGGTGTTTGATAAAGAGGGCAAAGCTTATACTTGGGCCAGAAGGCAGAATATAGGAAACTACATGAAAACATGAATAATTCAGTGAAAATGACTGTAAACAGATGAGAACTTGTTTAGAACAGCTGAAAGAGAATCTCCAAGTCAGTTCTTATTGTAGAAAAGGTAGCTAAGATAAGGGAAATCCTTAATTCCAGTTAAGATCACATGAAACACTGTATGAATCCTATATTCTTTACTTAAAGGAGACTAGAGTGGTAAATGTGTGTTATACAAGGCAGAATACCATTGAAATAGAGAAAGAAACACGTTCGGCAGCTTTGGAAAGCCTTACACTTCACTGAAATGTAGTACTACACTTTATATAACACAGTTGAGAGACAATGTTCCCTAGCTCCCTCAGTTCATAACAGTGTGTAGGAAGTTGTTTGATAAAGTGGGCAAAGCTTATACTTGGGCCAGAAGGCAGAATATAGGAAACTACATGAAAACATGATTAATTAAGTGAAAATGACTGTAAACAGATGAGAACTTGTTTAGAACAGCTGAAAGAGATTCTCCAAGTCAGTTCTTAGTGTAGAAAAGGTAGCTAAGATCCGGGATATCCTTAATTCGAGTTAAGATTACATGAAACAGTGTATTAATCCTATATTCTTCACTTAAAGGAGACTAGAGTGGTAAATGTGTGTTATACAAGGCAGAATACCATTGAAATAGAGAAAGAAACACGTTCGGCAGCTTTGGAAAGCCTTACACTTCACTGAAATGTACTACTACACTCTATATAACACAGTTGAGAGACAATGTTCGCTAGCTCCCTCAGTTCATAGCAGTGTGTAGGAAGTTGTTTGATAAAGTGGGCAAAGCTTATACTTGGGCCAGAAGGCAGAATATAGGAAACTACATGAAAACATTAATAATTGAGTGAAAATGACTGTAAACAGATGAGAACTTGTTTAGAACAGCTGAAAGAGAATGTCCAAGTCAGTTCTTAGTGTAGAAAAGGTAGCTAAGATAAGGAAAATCCTTAATTCCAGATAAGATCACATGAAACACTGTATGAATCCTATATTCTTTATTTAAAGAAGACTAGAATGGTAAATGTGTGTTATACAAGGCAGAATACCATTGAAATAGAGAAGGAAACACGTTCGGCAGCTTTGGAAAGCCTTACACTTCACTGAAATGTAGTACTACACTCAATAACACAGTTGAGAGACAATGTTCCCGAGCTGCCTCAGTTCATAACAGTGTGTAGGAAGGTGTTTGATAAAGAGGGCAAAGCTTATACTTGGGCCAGAAGGCAGAATATAGGAAACTACATGAAAACATGAATAATTCAGTGAAAATGACTGTAAACAGATGAGAACTTGTTTAGAACAGCTGAAAGAGAATCTCCAAGTCAGTTCTTATTGTAGAAAAGGTAGCTAAGATAAGGGAAATCCTTAATTCCAGTTAAGATCACATGAAACACTGTATGAATCCTATATTCTTTACTTAAAAGAGACTAGAGTGGTAAATGTGTGTTATACAAGGCAGAATACCATTGAAATAGAGAAAGAAACTCGTTCGGCAGCTTTGAAAGCCTTACACTTCACTGAAATGTAGTACTACACTTTATATAACACAGTTGAGAGACAATGTTCCCTAGCTCCCTCAGTTCATAAGAGTGTGTAGGAAGTTGTTTGATAAAGTGGGCAAAGCTTATACTTGGGCCAGAAGGCAGAATATAGGAAACTACATGAAAACATGGATAATTCAGTGAAAATGACTGTAAAAAGATGAGAACATGTTTAGAACAGCTGAAAGAGAATCTCCAAGTCAGTTCTTAGTGTAGAAAAGGTAGCTAAGATAAGGAAAATCCTTAATTCCAGTTAAGATCACATGAAACACTGTATGAATCCTATATTCTTTACTTAAAGGAGAGTAGAGTGGTAAATGTGTGTTATACAGGGCAGAATACCATTGAAATAGAGAAAGAAACACGTTCGGCAGCTTTGGAAAGCCTTACACTTCACTGAAATGTAGTACTACACTTTATATAACACCGTTGAGAGACAATGTTCCCTAGCTCCCTCAGTTCATAACAGTGTGTAGGAAGTTGTTTGATAAAGTGGGCAAAGCTTATACTTGGGCCAGAAGGCAGAATATAGGAAACTACATGAAAACATGGATAATTCAGTGAAAATGACTGTAAACAGATGAGAACATGTTTAGAACAGCTGAAAGAGAATCTCCAAGTCAGTTCTTAGTGTAGAAAAGGCAGCTAAGATAAGGAAAATCCTTAATTCCAGTTAAGATCACATGAAACACTGTATGAATCCTATATTCTTTACTTAATGGAGACTAGAGTGGTAAATGTGTGTTATACAAGGCAGAATACCATTGAAATAGAGAAAGAAACACGTTCGGCAGCTTTGGAAAGCCTTACACTTCACTGAAATGTAGTACTACAGTCTATAACACAGTTGAGAGACAATGTTCCCGAGCTGCCTCAGTTCATAACAGTGTGTAGGAAGGTGTTTGATAAAGAGGGCAAAGCTTATACTTGGACCAGAAGGCAGAATATAGGAAACTACATGAAAACATGATTAATTCAGTGAAAATGACTGTAAACAGATGAGAACTTGTTTAGAACAGCTGAAAGAGAATCTCCAAGTCAGTTCTTATTGTAGAAAAGGTAGCTAAGATAAGGGAAATCCTTAATTCCAGTTAAGATCACATGAAACACTGTATGAATCCTATATTCTTTACTTAAAGGAGACTAGAGTGGTAAATGTGTGTTATACAAGGCAGAATACCATTGAAATAGAGAAAGAAACACGTACGGCAGCTTTGGAAAGCCTTACACTTCACTGAAATGTAGTACTACACTTTATATAACACACTTGAGAGACAATGTTCCCTAGCTCCCTCAGTTCATAACAGTGTGTAGGAAGTTGTTTGATAAAGTGGGCAAAGCTTATACTTGGACCAGAAGGCAGAATATAGGAAACTACATGAAAACATGATTAATTCAGTGAAAATGACTGTAAACAGATGAGAACTTGTTTAGAACAGCTGAAAGAGAATCTCCAAGTCAGTTCTTAGTGTAGAAAAGGTAGCTAAGATAAGGAAAATCCTTAATTCGAGTTAAGATTACATGAAACACTGTATGAATCCTATATTCTTTACTTAAAGGAGACTAGAGTGGTAAATGTGTGTTATACAAGGCAGAATACCATTGAAATAGAGAAGGAAACAAGTTCGGCAGCTTTGGAAAGCCTTACACTTCACTGAAATGTAGTACTACACTCAATAACACAGTTGAGAGACAATGTTCCCGAGCTGCCTCAGTTCATAACAGTGTGTAGGAAGGTGTTTGATAAAGAGGGCAAAGCTTATACTTGAGCCAGAAGGCAGAATATAGGAAACTACATGAAAACATGAATAATTCAGTGAAAATGACTGTAAACAGATGAGAACTTGTTTAGAACAGCTGAAAGAGAATCTCCAAGTCAGTTCTTATTGTAGAAAAGGTAGCTAAGATAAGGGAAATCCTTAATTCCAGTTAAGATCACATGAAACACTGTATGAATCCTATATTCTTTACTTAAAAGTGACTAGAGTGGTAAATGTGTGTTATACAAGGCAGAATACCATTGAAATAGAGAAAGAAACATGTTCGGCAGCTCTGGAAAGCCTTACACTTCACTGAAATGTAGTACTACACTTTATATAACACAGTTGAGAGACAATGTTCCCTAGCTCCCTCAGTTCATAACAGTGTGTAGGAAGTTGTTTGATAAAGTGGGCAAAGCTTATACTTGGGACAGAAGGCAGAATATAGGAAACTACATGAAAACATGGATAATTCAGTGAAAATGACTGTAAAAAGATGAGAACTTGTTTAGAACAGCTGAAAGAGATTCTCCAAGTCAGTTCTTAGTGTAGAAAAGGTAGCTAAGATCCGGGATATCCTTAATTCGAGTTAAGATTACATGAAACAGTGTATGAATCCTATATTCTTCACTTAAAGGAGACTAGAGTGGTAAATGTGTGTTATACAAGGCAGAATACCATTGAAATAGAGAAAGAAACACGTTCGGCAGCTTTGGAAAGCCTTACACTTCACTGAAATGTACTACTACACTCTATATAACACAGTTGAGAGACAATGTTCGCTAGCTCCCTCAGTTCATAGCAGTGTGTAGGAAGTTGTTTGATAAAGTGGGCAAAGCTTATACTTGGGCCAGAAGGCAGAATATAGGAAACTACATGAAAACATTAATAATTGAGTGAAAATGACTGTAAACAGATGAGAACTTGTTTAGAACAGCTGAAAGAGAATGTCCAAGTCAGTTCTTAGTGTAGAAAAGGTAACTAAGATAAGGAAAATCCTTAATTCCAGATAAGATCACATGAAACACTGTATGAATCCTATATTCTTTATTTAAAGAAGACTAGAATGGTAAATGTGTGTTATACAAGGCAGAATACCATTGAAATAGAGAAGGAAACACGTTCGGCAGCTTTGGAAAGCCTTACACTTCACTGAAATGTAGTACTACACTCAATAACACAGTTGAGAGACAATGTTCCCGAGCTGCCTCAGTTCATAACAGTGTGTAGGAAGGTGTTTGATAAAGAGGGCAAAGCTTATACTTGGGCCAGAAGGCAGAATATAGGAAACTACATGAAAACATGAATAATTCAGTGAAAATGACTGTAAACAGATGAGAACTTGTTTAGAACAGCTGAAAGAGAATCTCCAAGTCAGTTCTTATTGTAGAAAAGGTAGCTAAGATAAGGGAAATCCTTAATTCCAGTTAAGATCACATGAAACACTGTATGAATCCTATATTCTTTACTTAAAAGAGACTAGAGTGGTAAATGTGTGTTATACAAGGCAGAATACCATTGAAATAGAGAAAGAAACTCGTTCGGCAGCTTTGAAAGCCTTACACTTCACTGAAATGTAGTACTACACTTTATATAACACAGTTGAGAGACAATGTTCCCTAGCTCCCTCAGTTCATAAGAGTGTGTAGGAAGTTGTTTGATAAAGTGGGCAAAGCTTATACTTGGGCCAGAAGGCAGAATATAGGAAACTACATGAAAACATGGATAATTCAGTGAAAATGACTGTAAAAAGATGAGAACATGTTTAGAACAGCTGAAAGAGAATCTCCAAGTCAGTTCTTAGTGTAGAAAAGGTAGCTAAGATAAGGAAAATCCTTAATTCCAGTTAAGATCACATGAAACACTGTATGAATCCTATATTCTTTACTTAAAGGAGAGTAGAGTGGTAAATGTGTGTTATACAGGGCAGAATACCATTGAAATAGAGAAAGAAACACGTTCGGCAGCTTTGGAAAGCCTTACACTTCACTGAAATGTAGTACTACACTTTATATAACACAGTTGAGAGACAATGTTCCCTAGCTCCCTCAGTTCATAACAGTGTGTAGGAAGTTGTTTGATAAAGTGGGCAAAGCTTATACTTGGGCCAGAAGGCAGAATATAGGAAACTACATGAAAACATGGATAATTCAGTGAAAATGACTGTAAACAGATGAGAACATGTTTAGAACAGCTGAAAGACAATCTCCAAGTCAGTTCTTAGTGTAGAAAAGGCAGCTAAGATAAGGAAAATCCTTAATTCCAGTTAAGATCACATGAAACACTGTATGAATCCTATATTCTTTACTTAATGGAGACTAGAGTGGTAAATGTGTGTTATACAAGGCAGAATACCATTGAAATAGAGAAAGAAACACGTTCGGCAGCTTTGGAAAGCCTTACACTTCACTGAAATGTAGTACTACAGTCTATAACACAGTTGAGAGACAATGTTCCCGAGCTGCCTCAGTTCATAACAGTGTGTAGGAAGGTGTTTGATAAAGAGGGCAAAGCTTATACTTGGACCAGAAGGCAGAATATAGGAAACTACATGAAAACATGATTAATTCAGTGAAAATGACTGTAAACAGATGAGAACTTGTTTAGAACAGCTGAAAGAGAATCTCCAAGTCAGTTCTTATTGTAGAAAAGGTAGCTAAGATAAGGGAAATCCTTAATTCCAGTTAAGATCACATGAAACACTGTATGAATCCTATATTCTTTACTTAAAGGAGACTAGAGTGGTAAATGTGTGTTATACAAGGCAGAATACCATTGAAATAGAGAAAGAAACACGTACGGCAGCTTTGGAAAGCCTTACACTTCACTGAAATGTAGTACTACACTTTATATAACACACTTGAGAGACAATGTTCCCTAGCTCCCTCAGTTCATAACAGTGTGTAGGAAGTTGTTTGATAAAGTGGGCAAAGCTTATACTTGGACCAGAAGGCAGAATATAGGAAACTACATGAAAACATGATTAATTCAGTGAAAATGACTGTAAACAGATGAGAACTTGTTTAGAACAGCTGAAAGAGAATCTCCAAGTCAGTTCTTAGTGTAGAAAAGGTAGCTAAGATAAGGAAAATCCTTAATTCCAGTTAAGATCACATGAAACACTGTATGAATCCTATATTCTTTACTTAAAGGAGACTAGAGTGGTAAATGTGTGTTATACAAGGCAGAATACCATTGAAATAGAGAAGGAAACAAGTTCGGCAGCTTTGGAAAGCCTTACACTTCACTGAAATGTAGTACTACACTCAATAACACAGTTGAGAGACAATGTTCCCGAGCTGCCTCAGTTCATAACAGTGTGTAGGAAGGTGTTTGATAAAGAGGGCAAAGCTTATACTTGGGCCAGAAGGCAGAATATAGGAAACTACATGAAAACATGAATAATTCAGTGAAAATGACTGTAAACAGATGAGAACTTGTTTAGAACAGCTGAAAGAGAATCTCCAAGTCAGTTCTTAGTGTAGAAAAGGTAGCTAAGATAAGGGAAATCCTTAATTCCAGTTAGGATCACATGAAACACTGTATGAATCCTATATTCTTTACTTAAAAGAGACTAGAGTGGTAAATGTGTTATACAAGGCAGAATACCATTGAAATAGAGAAAGAAACACGTTCGGCAGCTTTGGAAAGCCTTACACTTCACTGAAATGTAGTACTACACTTTATATAACACAGTTGAGAGACAATGTTCCCTAGCTCCCTCAGTTCATAACAGTGTGTAGAAAGTTGTTTGATAAAGTGGGCAAAGCTTATACTTGGGCCAGAAGGCAGAATATAGGAAACTACATGAAAACATGGATAATTCAGTGAAAATGACTGTAAACAGATGAGAACATGTTTAGAATAGCTGAAAGAGAATCTCCAAGTCAGTTCTTAGTGTAGAAAAGGTAGCTAAGATAAGGAAAATCCTTAATTCCAGTTAAGATCACCTGAAACACTGTATGAATCCTATATTCTTTACTTAAAGGAGACTAGAGTGGTAAATGTGTGTTATACAAGGCAGAATACCATTGAAATAGAGAAAGAGACACGTTAGGCAGCTTTGGAAAGCCTTACACTTCACTGAAATATAGTACTACACTCAATAACACAGTTGAGAGACAATGTTCCCGAGCTGCCTCAGTTCATAACAGTGTGTAGGAAGGTGTTTGATAAAGAGGGCAAAGCTTATACTTGAGCCAGAAGGCAGAATATAGGAAACTACATGAAAACATGAATAATTCAGTGAAAATGACTGTAAACAGATGAGAACTTGTTTAGAACAGCTGAAAGAGAATCTCCAAGTCAGTTCTTATTGTAGAAAAGGTAGCTAAGATAAGGGAAATCCTTAATTCCAGTTAAGATCACATGAAACACTGTATGAATCCTATATTCTTTACTTAAAAGTGACTAGAGTGGTAAATGTGTGTTATACAAGGCAGAATACCATTGAAATAGAGAAAGAAACATGTTCGGCAGCTCTGGAAAGCCTTACACTTCACTGAAATGTAGTACTACACTTTATATAACACAGTTGAGAGACAATGTTCCCTAGCTCCCTCAGTTCATAACAGTGTGTAGGAAGTTGTTTGATAAAGTGGGCAAAGCTTATACTTGGGACAGAAGGCAGAATATAGGAAACTACATGAAAACATGGATAATTCAGTGAAAATGACTGTAAAAAGATGAGAACATGTTTAGAACAGCTGAAAGAGAATCTCCAAGTCAGTTCTTAGTGTAGAAAAGGTAGCTAAGATAAGGAAAATCCTTAATTCCAGTTAAGATCACATGAAACACTGTATGAATCCTATATTCTTTACTTAAAGGAGAGTAGAGTGGTAAATGTGTGTTATACAAGGCAGAATACCATTGAAATAGAGAAAGAAACACGTTCGGCAGCTTTGGAAAGCTTTACACTTCACTGAAATGTAGTACTACACTTTATATAACACAGTTGAGAGACAATGTTCCCTAGCTCCCTCAGTTCATAACAGTGTGTAGGAAGTTGTTTGATAAAGTGGGCAAAGCTTATACTTGGGCCAGAAGGCAGAATATAGGAAACTACATGAAAACATGGATAATTCAGTGAAAATGACTGTAAACAGATGAGAACATGTTTAGAACAGCTGAAAGAGAATCTCCAAGTCAGTTCTTAGTGTAGAAAAGGCAGCTAAGATAAGGAAAATCCTTATTCCAGTTAAGATCACATGAAACACTGTAGGAATCCTATATTCTTTACTTAATGGAGACTAGAGTGGTAAATGTCTGTTATACAAGGCAGAATACCATTGAAATAGAGAAAGAAACACGTTCGGCAGCTATGGAAAGCCTTACACTTCACTGAAATATAGTACTACACTCAATAACACAGTTGAGAGACAATGTTCCTGAGCTGCCTCAGTTCATAACAGTGTGTAGGAAGGTGTTTGATAAAGAGGGCAAAGCTTATACTTGGGCCAGAAGGCAGAATATAGGAAACTACATGAAAACATGAATAATTCAGTGAAAATGACTGTAAACAGATGAGAACTTGTTTAGAACAACTGAAAGAGAATCTCCAAGTCCGTTCTTATTGTAGAAAAGGTAGCTAAGATAAGGGAAATCCTTAATTCCAGTTAAGATCACATGAAACACTGTATGAATCCTATATTCTTTTCTTAAAAGAGACTAGAGTGGTAAATGTGTGTTATACAAGGCAGAATACCATTGAAAGAGAGAAAGAAACACGTTCGGCAGCTTTGGAAAGCCTTACACTTCACTGAAATGTAGTACTACACTTTATATAACACAGTTGAGAGACAATGTTCCCTAGCTCCCTCAGTTCATAACAGTGTGTAGGAAGTTGTTTGATAAAGTGGGCAAAGCTTATACTTGGGGCAGAAGGCAGAATATAGGAAACTACATGAAAACATGGATAATTCAGTGAAAATGACTGTAAACAGATGAGAACATGTTTAGAACAGCTGAAAGAGAATCTCCAAGTCAGTTCTTAGTGTAGAAAAGGTAGCTAAGATAAGGAAAATCCTTAATTCCAGTTAAGATCACATGAAACACTGTATGAATCCTATATTCTTTACTTAAAGGAGAGTAGAGTGGTAAATGTGTGTTATACAAGGCAGAATACCATTGAAATAGAGAAAGAAACACATTCGGCAGCTTTGGAAAGCTTTACACTTCACTGAAATGTAGTACTACACTTTATATAACACAGTTGAGAGACAATGTTCCCTAGCTCCCTCAGTTCATAACAGTGTGTAGGAAGTTGTTTGATAAAGTGGGCAAAGCTTATACTTGGGCCAGAAGGCAGAATATAGGAAACTACATGAAAACATGGATAATTCAGTGAAAATGACTGTAAACAGATGAGAACATGTTTAGAACAGCTGAAAGAGAATCTCCAAGTCAGTTCTTAGTGTAGAAAAGGCAGCTAAGATAAGGAAAATCCTTATTCCAGTTAAGATCACATGAAACACTGTAGGAATCCTATACTCTTTACTTAATGGAGACTAGAGTGGTAAATGTCTGTTATACAAGGCAGAATACCATTGAAATAGAGAAAGAAACACGTTCGGCAGCTATGGAAAGCCTTACACTTCACTGAAATATAGTACTACACTCAATAACACAGTTGAGAGACAATGTTCCTGAGCTGCCTCAGTTCATAACAGTGTGTAGGAAGGTGTTTGATAAAGAGGGCAAAGCTTATACTTGGGCCAGAAGGCAGAATATAGGAAACTACATGAAAACATGAATAATTCAGTGAAAATGACTGTAAACAGATGAGAACTTGTTTAGAACAGCTGAAAGAGAATCTCCAAGTCAGTTCTTATTGTAGAAAAGGTAGCTAAGATAAGGGAAATCCTTAATTCCAGTTAAGATCACATGAAACACTGTATGAATCCTATATTCTTTATTTAAAAGAGACTAGAGTGGTAAATGTGTGTTATACAAGGCAGAATACCATTGAAATAGAGAAAGAAACACGTTCGGCAGCTTTGGAAAGCCTTACACTTCACTGAAATGTAGTACTACACTTTATATAACACAGTTGAGAGACAATGTTCCCTAGCTCCCTCAGTTCATAACAGTGTGTAGGAAGTTGTTTGATAAAGTGGGCAAAGCTTATACTTGGGCCAGAAGGCAGAATATAGGAAACTACATGAAAACATGGATAATTCAGTGAAAATGACTGTAAAAAGATGAGAACATGTTTAGAACAGCTGAAAGAGAATCTCCAAGTCAGTTCTTAGTGTAGAAAAGGTAGCTAAGATAAGGAAAATCCTTAATTCCAGTTAAGATCACATGAAACACTGTATGAATCCTATATTCTTTACTTAAAGGAGAGTAGAGTGGTAAATGTGTGTTATACAAGGCAGAATACCATTGAAATAGAGAAAGAAACACGTTCGGCAGCTTTGGAAAGCCTTACACTTCACTGAAATGTAGTACTACACTTTATATAACACAGTTGAGAGACAATGTTCCCTAGCTCCCTCAGTTCATAACAGTGTGTAGGAAATTGTTTGATAAAGTGGGCAAAGCTTATACTTGGGCCAGAAGGCAGAATATAGGAAACTACATGAAAACATGGATAATTCAGTGAAAATGACTGTAAACAGATGAGAACATGTTTAGAACAGCTGAAAGAGAATCTCCAAGTCAGTTCTTAGTGTAGAAAAGGCAGCTAAGATAAGGAAAATCCTTAATTCCAGTTAAGATCACAGGAAACACTGTATGAATCCTATATTCTTTACTTAATGGGGACTAGAGTGGTAAATGTGTGTTATACAAGGCAGAATACCATTGAAATAGAGAAAGAAACACGTTCGGCAGCTTTGGAAAGCCTTACACTTCACTGAAATGTAGTACTACAGTCTATAACACAGTTGAGAGACAATGTTCCCGAGCTGCCTCAGTTCATAACAGTGTGTAGGAAGGTGTTTGATAAAGAGGGCAAAGCTTATACTTGGACCAGAAGGCAGAATATAGGAAACTACATGAAAACATGATTAATTCAGTGAAAATGACTGTAAACAGATGAGAACTTGTTTAGAACAGCTGAAAGAGAATCTCCAAGTCAGTTCTTATTGTAGAAAAGGTAGCTAAGATAAGGGAAATCCTTAATTCCAGTTAAGATCACATGAAACACTGTATGAATCCTATATTCTTTACTTAAAGGAGACTAGAGTGGTAAATGTGTGTTATACAAGGCAGAATACCATTGAAATAGAGAAAGAAACACGTACGGCAGCTTTGGAAAGCCTTACACTTCACTGAAATGTAGTACTACACTTTATATAACACACTTGAGAGACAATGTTCCCTAGCTCCCTCAGTTCATAACAGTGTGTAGGAAGTTGTTTGATAAAGTGGGCAAAGCTTATACTTGGACCAGAAGGCAGAATATAGGAAACTACATGAAAACATGATTAATTCAGTGAAAATGACTGTAAACAGATGAGAACTTGTTTAGAACAGCTGAAAGAGAATCTCCAAGTCAGTTCTTAGTGTAGAAAAGGTAGCTAAGATAAGGAAAATCCTTAATTCCAGTTAAGATCACATGAAACACTGTATGAATCCTATATTCTTTACTTAAAGGAGACTAGAGTGGTAAATGTGTGTTATACAAGGCAGAATACCATTGAAATAGAGAAGGAAACAAGTTCGGCAGCTTTGGAAAGCCTTACACTTCACTGAAATGTAGTACTACACTCAATAACACAGTTGAGAGACAATGTTCCCGAGCTGCCTCAGTTCATAACAGTGTGTAGGAAGGTGTTTGATAAAGAGGGCAAAGCTTATACTTGGGCCAGAAGGCAGAATATAGGAAACTACATGAAAACATGAATAATTCAGTGAAAATGACTGTAAACAGATGAGAACTTGTTTAGAACAGCTGAAAGAGAATCTCCAAGTCAGTTCTTAGTGTAGAAAAGGTAGCTAAGATAAGGGAAATCCTTAATTCCAGTTAGGATCACATGAAACACTGTATGAATCCTATATTCTTTACTTAAAAGAGACTAGAGTGGTAAATGTGTTATACAAGGCAGAATACCATTGAAATAGAGAAAGAAACACGTTCGGCAGCTTTGGAAAGCCTTACACTTCACTGAAATGTAGTACTACACTTTATATAACACAGTTGAGAGACAATGTTCCCTAGCTCCCTCAGTTCATAACAGTGTGTAGGAAGTTGTTTGATAAAGTGGGCAAAGCTTATACTTGGGCCAGAAGGCAGAATATAGGAAACTACATGAAAACATGGATAATTCAGTGAAAATGACTGTAAACAGATGAGAACATGTTTAGAATAGCTGAAAGAGAATCTCCAAGTCAGTTCTTAGTGTAGAAAAGGTAGCTAAGATAAGGAAAATCCTTAATTCCAGTTAAGATCACCTGAAACACTGTATGAATCCTATATTCTTTACTTAAAGGAGACTAGAGTGGTAAATGTGTGTTATACAAGGCAGAATACCATTGAAATAGAGAAAGAGACACGTTAGGCAGCTTTGGAAAGCCTTACACTTCACTGAAATATAGTACTACACTCAATAACACAGTTGAGAGACAATGTTCCCGAGCTGCCTCAGTTCATAACAGTGTGTAGGAAGGTGTTTGATAAAGAGGGCAAAGCTTATACTTGAGCCAGAAGGCAGAATATAGGAAACTACATGAAAACATGAATAATTCAGTGAAAATGACTGTAAACAGATGAGAACTTGTTTAGAACAGCTGAAAGAGAATCTCCAAGTCAGTTCTTATTGTAGAAAAGGTAGCTAAGATAAGGGAAATCCTTAATTCCAGTTAAGATCACATGAAACACTGTATGAATCCTATATTCTTTACTTAAAAGTGACTAGAGTGGTAAATGTGTGTTATACAAGGCAGAATACCATTGAAATAGAGAAAGAAACATGTTCGGCAGCTCTGGAAAGCCTTACACTTCACTGAAATGTAGTACTACACTTTATATAACACAGTTGAGAGACAATGTTCCCTAGCTCCCTCAGTTCATAACAGTGTGTAGGAAGTTGTTTGATAAAGTGGGCAAAGCTTATACTTGGGACAGAAGGCAGAATATAGGAAACTACATGAAAACATGGATAATTCAGTGAAAATGACTGTAAAAAGATGAGAACATGTTTAGAACAGCTGAAAGAGAATCTCCAAGTCAGTTCTTAGTGTAGAAAAGGTAGCTAAGATAAGGAAAATCCTTAATTCCAGTTAAGATCACATGAAACACTGTATGAATCCTATATTCTTTACTTAAAGGAGAGTAGAGTGGTAAATGTGTGTTATACAAGGCAGAATACCATTGAAATAGAGAAAGAAACACGTTCGGCAGCTTTGGAAAGCTTTACACTTCACTGAAATGTAGTACTACACTTTATATAACACAGTTGAGAGACAATGTTCCCTAGCTCCCTCAGTTCATAACAGTGTGTAGGAAGTTGTTTGATAAAGTGGGCAAAGCTTATACTTGGGCCAGAAGGCAGAATATAGGAAACTACATGAAAACATGGATAATTCAGTGAAAATGACTGTAAACAGATGAGAACATGTTTAGAACAGCTGAAAGAGAATCTCCAAGTCAGTTCTTAGTGTAGAAAAGGCAGCTAAGATAAGGAAAATCCTTATTCCAGTTAAGATCACATGAAACACTGTAGGAATCCTATATTCTTTACTTAATGGAGACTAGAGTGGTAAATGTCTGTTATACAAGGCAGAATACCATTGAAATAGAGAAAGAAACACGTTCGGCAGCTATGGAAAGCCTTACACTTCACTGAAATATAGTACTACACTCAATAACACAGTTGAGAGACAATGTTCCTGAGCTGCCTCAGTTCATAACAGTGTGTAGGAAGGTGTTTGATAAAGAGGGCAAAGCTTATACTTGGGCCAGAAGGCAGAATATAGGAAACTACATGAAAACATGAATAATTCAGTGAAAATGACTGTAAACAGATGAGAACTTGTTTAGAACAACTGAAAGAGAATCTCCAAGTCCGTTCTTATTGTAGAAAAGGTAGCTAAGATAAGGGAAATCCTTAATTCCAGTTAAGATCACATGAAACACTGTATGAATCCTATATTCTTTTCTTAAAAGAGACTAGAGTGGTAAATGTGTGTTATACAAGGCAGAATACCATTGAAAGAGAGAAAGAAACACGTTCGGCAGCTTTGGAAAGCCTTACACTTCACTGAAATGTAGTACTACACTTTATATAACACAGTTGAGAGACAATGTTCCCTAGCTCCCTCAGTTCATAACAGTGTGTAGGAAGTTGTTTGATAAAGTGGGCAAAGCTTATACTTGGGGCAGAAGGCAGAATATAGGAAACTACATGAAAACATGGATAATTCAGTGAAAATGACTGTAAACAGATGAGAACATGTTTAGAACAGCTGAAAGAGAATCTCCAAGTCAGTTCTTAGTGTAGAAAAGGTAGCTAAGATAAGGAAAATCCTTAATTCCAGTTAAGATCACATGAAACACTGTATGAATCCTATATTCTTTACTTAAAGGAGAGTAGAGTGGTAAATGTGTGTTATACAAGGCAGAATACCATTGAAATAGAGAAAGAAACACATTCGGCAGCTTTGGAAAGCTTTACACTTCACTGAAATGTAGTACTACACTTTATATAACACAGTTGAGAGACAATGTTCCCTAGCTCCCTCAGTTCATAACAGTGTGTAGGAAGTTGTTTGATAAAGTGGGCAAAGCTTATACTTGGGCCAGAAGGCAGAATATAGGAAACTACATGAAAACATGGATAATTCAGTGAAAATGACTGTAAACAGATGAGAACATGTTTAGAACAGCTGAAAGAGAATCTCCAAGTCAGTTCTTAGTGTAGAAAAGGCAGCTAAGATAAGGAAAATCCTTATTCCAGTTAAGATCACATGAAACACTGTAGGAATCCTATACTCTTTACTTAATGGAGACTAGAGTGGTAAATGTCTGTTATACAAGGCAGAATACCATTGAAATAGAGAAAGAAACACGTTCGGCAGCTATGGAAAGCCTTACACTTCACTGAAATATAGTACTACACTCAATAACACAGTTGAGAGACAATGTTCCTGAGCTGCCTCAGTTCATAACAGTGTGTAGGAAGGTGTTTGATAAAGAGGGCAAAGCTTATACTTGGGCCAGAAGGCAGAATATAGGAAACTACATGAAAACATGAATAATTCAGTGAAAATGACTGTAAACAGATGAGAACTTGTTTAGAACAGCTGAAAGAGAATCTCCAAGTCAGTTCTTATTGTAGAAAAGGTAGCTAAGATAAGGGAAATCCTTAATTCCAGTTAAGATCACATGAAACACTGTATGAATCCTATATTCTTTATTTAAAAGAGACTAGAGTGGTAAATGTGTGTTATACAAGGCAGAATACCATTGAAATAGAGAAAGAAACACGTTCGGCAGCTTTGGAAAGCCTTACACTTCACTGAAATGTAGTACTACACTTTATATAACACAGTTGAGAGACAATGTTCCCTAGCTCCCTCAGTTCATAACAGTGTGTAGGAAGTTGTTTGATAAAGTGGGCAAAGCTTATACTTGGGCCAGAAGGCAGAATATAGGAAACTACATGAAAACATGGATAATTCAGTGAAAATGACTGTAAAAAGATGAGAACATGTTTAGAACAGCTGAAAGAGAATCTCCAAGTCAGTTCTTAGTGTAGAAAAGGTAGCTAAGATAAGGAAAATCCTTAATTCCAGTTAAGATCACATGAAACACTGTATGAATCCTATATTCTTTACTTAAAGGAGAGTAGAGTGGTAAATGTGTGTTATACAAGGCAGAATACCATTGAAATAGAGAAAGAAACACGTTCGGCAGCTTTGGAAAGCCTTACACTTCACTGAAATGTAGTACTACACTTTATATAACACAGTTGAGAGACAATGTTCCCTAGCTCCCTCAGTTCATAACAGTGTGTAGGAAATTGTTTGATAAAGTGGGCAAAGCTTATACTTGGGCCAGAAGGCAGAATATAGGAAACTACATGAAAACATGGATAATTCAGTGAAAATGACTGTAAACAGATGAGAACATGTTTAGAACAGCTGAAAGAGAATCTCCAAGTCAGTTCTTAGTGTAGAAAAGGCAGCTAAGATAAGGAAAATCCTTAATTCCAGTTAAGATCACAGGAAACACTGTATGAATCCTATATTCTTTACTTAATGGGGACTAGAGTGGTAAATGTGTGTTATACAAGGCAGAATACCATTGAAATAGAGAAAGAAACACGTTCGGCAGCTTTGGAAAGCCTTACACTTCACTGAAATGTAGTACTACAGTCTATAACACAGTTGAGAGACAATGTTCCCGAGCTGCCTCAGTTCATAACAGTGTGTAGGAAGGTGTTTGATAAAGAGGGCAAAGCTTATACTTGGACCAGAAGGCAGAATATAGGAAACTACATGAAAACATGATTAATTCAGTGAAAATGACTGTAAACAGATGAGAACTTGTTTAGACAAATGAAAGAGAATCTCCAAGTCCGTTCTTATTGTAGAAAAGGTAGCTAAGATAAGGGAAATCCTTAATTCCAGTTAAGATCACATGAAACACTGTATGAATCCTATATTCTTTTCTTAAAAGAGACTAGAGTGGTAAATGTGTGTTATACAAGGCAGAATACCATTGAAAGAGAGAAAGAAACACGTTCGGCAGCTTTGGAAAGCCTTACACTTCACTGAAATGTAGTACTACACTTTATATAACACAGTTGAGAGACAATGTTCCCTAGCTCCCTCAGTTCATAACAGTGTGTAGGAAGTTGTTTGATAAAGTGGGCAAAGCTTATACTTGGGCCAGAAGGCAGAATATAGGAAACTACATGAAAACATGGATAATTCAGTGAAAATGACTGTAAAAAGATGAGAACATGTTTAGAACAGCTGAAAGAGAATCTCCAAGTCAGTTCTTAGTGTAGAAAAGGTAGCTAAGATAAGGAAAATCCTTAATTCCAGTTAAGATCACATGAAACACTGTATGAATCCTATATTCTTTACTTAAAGGAGAGTAGAGTGGTAAATGTGTGTTATACAAGGCAGAATACCATTGAAATAGAGAAAGAAACACGTTCGGCAGCTTTGGAAAGCCTTACACTTCACTGAAATGTAGTACTACACTTTATATAACACAGTTGAGAGACAATGTTCCCTAGCTCCCTCAGTTCATAACAGTGTGTAGGAAATTGTTTGATAAAGTGGGCAAAGCTTATACTTGGGCCAGAAGGCAGAATATAGGAAACTACATGAAAACATGAATAATTCAGTGAAAATGACTGTAAACAGATGAGAACTTGTTTAGAACAGCTGAAAGAGAATCTCCAAGTCAGTTCTTATTGTAGAAAAGGTAGCTAAGATAAGGGAAATCCTTAATTCCAGTTAAGATCACATGAAACACTGTATGAATCCTATATTCTTTATTTAAAAGAGACTAGAGTGGTAAATGTGTGTTATACAAGGCAGAATACCATTGAAATAGAGAAAGAAACACGTTCGGCAGCTTTGGAAAGCCTTACACTTCACTGAAATGTAGTACTACACTTTATATAACACAGTTGAGAGACAATGTTCCCTAGCTCCCTCAGATCATAACAGTGTGTAGAAAGTTGTTTGATAAAGTGGGCAAAGCTTATACTTGGGCCAGAAGGCAGAATATAGGAAACTACATGAAAACATGGATAATTCAGTGAAAATGACTGTAAAAAGATGAGAACATGTTTAGAACAGCTGAAAGAGAATCTCCAAGTCAGTTCTTAGTGTAGAAAAGGTAGCTAAGATAAGGAAAATCCTTAATTCCAGTTAAGATCACATGAAACACTGTATGAATCCTATATTCTTTACTTAAAGAAGACTAGAGTGGTAAATGTGTGTTATACAAGGCAGAATACCATTGAAATAGAGAAAGAAACACGTTCGGCAGCTTTGGAAAGCCTTACACTTCACTGAAATGTAGTACTACACTTTATATAACACAGTTGAGAGACAATGTTCCGTAGCTCCCTCAGTTCATAACAGTGTGTAGGAAATTGTTTGATAAAGTGGGCAAAGCTTATACTTGGGCCAGAAGGCAGAATATAGGAAACTACATGAAAAGATGGATAATTCAGTGAAAATGACTGTAAACAGATGAGAACATGTTTAGAACAGCTGAAAGAGAATCTTCAAGTCAGTTCTTAGTGTAGAAAAGGCAGCTAAGATAAGGAAAATCCTTAATTCCAGTTAAGATCACAGGAAACACTGTATGAATCCTATATTCTTTACTTAATGGAGACTAGAGTGGTAAATGTGTGTTATACAAGGCAGAATACCATTGAAATAGAGAAAGAAACACGTTCGGCAGCTTTGGAAAGCCTTACACTTCACTGAAATGTAGTACTACAGTCTATAACACAGTTGAGAGACAATGTTCCCGAGCTGCCTCAGTTCATAACAGTGTGTAGGAAGGTGTTTGATAAAGAGGGCAAAGCTTATACTTGGACCAGAAGGCAGAATATAGGAAACTACATGAAAACATGATTAATTCAGTGAAAATGACTGTAAACAGATGAGAACTTGTTTAGACAAATGAAAGATAATCTCCAAGTCCGTTCTTATTGTAGAAAAGGTAGCTAAGATAAGGGAAATCCTTAATTCCAGTTAAGATCACATGAAACACTGTATGAATCCTATATTCTTTTCTTAAAAGAGACTAGAGTGGTAAATGTGTGTTATACAAGGCAGAATACCATTGAAAGAGAGAAAGAAACACGTTCGGCAGCTTTGGAAAGCCTTACACTTCACTGAAATGTAGTACTACACTTTATATAACACAGTTGAGAGACAATGTTCCCTAGCTCCCTCAGTTCATAACAGTGTGTAGGAAGTTGTTTGATAAAGTGGGCAAAGCTTATACTTGGGGCAGAAGGCAGAATATAGGAAACTACATGAAAACATGGATAATTCAGTGAAAATGACTGTAAACAGATGAGAACATGTTTAGAACAGCTGAAAGAGAATCTCCAAGTCAGTTCTTAGTGTAGAAAATGTAGCTAAGATAAGGAAAATCCTTAATTCGAGTTAAGATTACATGAAACACTGTTTGAATCCTATATTCTTTTCTTAAAGGAGACTAGAGTGGTAAATGTGTGTTATACAAGGCAGAATACCATTGAAATAGAGAAGGAAACACGTTCGGCAGCTTTGGAAAGCCTTACACTTCACTGAAATGTAGTACTACACTCTATAACACAGTTGAGAGACAATGTTCCCTCGCTCCCTCAGTTCATAACAGTGTGTAGGAAGTTGTTTGATAAAGTGGGCAAAGCTTATACATGGGCCAGAAGGCAGAATATAGGAAACTACATGAAAACATGGATAATTCAGTGAAAATGACTGTAAACAGATGAGAACTTGTTTAGAACAGCTGAAAGAGAATCTCCAAGTCAGTTCTTATTGTAGAAAAGGTAGCTAAGATAAGGAAAATCCTTAATTCCAGTTAAGATCACATGAAAAACTGTATGAATCCTATATTCTTTACTTAAAAGAAACTAGAGTGGTAAATGTGTGTTATACAAGGCAGAATACCCTTGAAATAGAGAAAGAAACACGTTCGGCAGCTTTGGAAAGCCTTACACTTCACTGAAATGTAGTACTACAGTCTATAACACAGTTGAGAGACAATGTTCCCGAGCTGCCTCAGCTCATAACAGTGTGTAGGAAGGTGTTTGATAAAGAGGGCAAAGCTTATACTTGGACCAGAAGGCAGAATATAGGAAACTACATGAAAACATGGATAATTCAGTGAAAATGACTGTAAACAGATGAGAACATGTTTAGAACAGCTGAAAGAGAATCTCCAAGTCAGTTCTTAGTGTAGAAAAGGTAGCTAAGATAAGGAAAATCCTTAATTCGAGTTAAGATTACATGAAACACTGTATGAATCCTATATTCTTTACTTAAAGGAGACTAGAGTGGTAAATGTGTGTTATACAAGGCAGAATACCATTGAAATAGAGAAGGAAACACGTTCTGCAGCTTTGGAAAGCCTTACACTTCACTGAAATGTAGTACTACACTCTATAACACAGTTGAGAGACAATGTTCCCTCGCTCCCTCAGTTCATAACAGTGTGTAGGAAGTTGTTTGATAAAGTGGACAAAGCTTATACTTGGGCCAGAAGGCAGAATATAGGAAACTACATGAAAACATGGATAATTCAGTGAAAATGACTGTAAACAGATGAGAACTTGTTTAGAACAGCTGAAAGAGAATCTCCAAGTCAGTTCTTATTGTAGAAAAGGTAGCTAAGATAAGGAAAATCCTTAATTCCAGTTAAGATCACATGAAAAACTGTATGAATCCTATATTCTTTACTTAAAAGAAACTAGAGTGGTAAATGTGTGTTATACAAGGCAGAATACCCTTGAAATAGAGAAAGAAACACGTTCGGCAGCTTTGGAAAGCCTTACACTTCACTGAAATGTAGTACTACACTTTATATAACACAGTTGAGAGACAATGTTCCCTAGCTCCCTCAGTTCATAACAGTGTGTAGGAAGTTGTTTGATAAAGTGGGCAAAGCTTATACTTGGGCCAGAAGGCAGAATATAGGAAACTACATGAAAACATGGATAATTCAGTGAAAATGACTGTAAACAGATGAGAACTTGTTTAGAACAGCTGAAAGAGAATCTCCAAGTCAGTTCTTAGTGTAGAAAAGGTAGCTAAGATAAGGAAAATCCTTAATTCCAGTTAAGATCACATGAAACACTGTATGAATCCTATATTCTTTACTTAAAGAGACTAGAGTGGTAAATGTGTGTTATACCAGGCAGAATAGCATTGAAATAGAGAAGGAAACACGTTCGGCAGCTTTGGAAAGCCTTACACTTCACTGAAATGTAGTACTACACTCTATAACACAGTTGAGAGACAAAGTTCCCTCACTCCCTCAGTTCATAACAGTGTGTAGGAAGTTGTTTGATAAAGTGGGCAAAGCTTATACTTGGGCCATTAGGTAGAATATAGGAAACTACATGAAAACATGGATAATTCAGCGAAAATGACTGTAAACAGATGAGAACTTGTTTAGAACAGCTGAAAGAGAATCTCCAAGTCAGTTCTTATTGTAGAAAAGGTAGCTAAGATAAGGGAAATCCTTAATTCCAGTTAAGATCACATGAAACACTGTATGAATCCTATATTCTTTACTTAAAAGAGACTAGAGTGGTAAATGTGTGTTATACAAGGCAGAATACCATTGAAAGAGAGAAAGAAACACGTTCGGCAGCTTTGGAAAGCCTTACACTTCACTGAAATGTAGTACTACACTTTATATAACACAGTTGAGAGACAATGTTCCCTAGCTCCCTCAGTTCATAACAGTGTGTAGGAAGTTGTTTGATAAAGTGGGCAAAGCTTATACTTGGGCCAGAAGGCAGAATATAGGAAACTACATGAAAACATGGATAATTCAGTGAAAATGACTGTAAACAGATGAGAACTTGTTTAGAACAGCTGAAAGAGAATCTCCAAGTCAGTTCTAAGTGTAGAAAAGGTAGCTAAGATAAGGAAAATCCTTAATTCGAGTTAAGATTACATGAAACACTGTATGAATCCTATATTCTTTTCTTAAAGGAGACTAGAGTGGTAAATGTGTGTTATACAAGGCAGAATACCATTGAAATAGAGAAGGAAACACGTTCGGCAGCTTTGGAAAGCCTTACACTTCACTGAAATGTAGTACTACACTCTATAACACAGTTGAGAGACAATGTTCCCTCGCTCCCTCAGTTCATAACAGTGTGTAGGAAGTTGTTTGATAAAGTGGGCAAAGCTTATACTTGGGCCAGAAGGCAGAATATAGGAAACTACATGAAAACATGGATAATTCAGTGAAAATGACTGTAAACAGATGAGAACTTGTTTAGAACAGCTGAAAGAGAATCTCCAAGTCAGTTCTTAGTGTAGAAAAGGTAGCTAAGATAAGGAAAATCCTTAATTCCAGTTAAGATCACATGAAACACTGTATGAATCCTATATTCTTTACTTAAAGAGACTAGAGTGGTAAATGTGTGTTATACCAGGCAGAATAGCATTGAAATAGAGAAGGAAACACGTTCGGCAGCTTTGGAAAGCCTTACACTTCACTGAAATGTAGTACTACACTCTATAACACAGTTGAGAGACAATGTTCCCTCGCTCCCTCAGTTCATAACAGTGTGTAGGAAGTTGTTTGATAAAGTGGGCAAAGCTTATACTTGGGCCAGAAGGTAGAATATAGGAAACTACATGAAAACATGGATAATTCAGCGAAAATGACTGTAAACAGATGAGAACTTGTTTAGAACAGCTGAAAGAGAATCTCCAAGTCAGTTCTTATTGTAGAAAAGGTAGCTAAGATAAGGGAAATCCTTAATTCCAGTTAAGATCACATGAAACACTGTATGAATCCTATATTCTTTTCTTAAAGGAGACTAGAGTGGTAAATGTGTGTTATACAAGGCAGAATACCATTGAAATAGAGAAGGAAACACGTTCGGCAGCTTTGGAAAGCCTTACACTTCACTGAAATGTAGTACTACACTCTATAACACAGTTGAGAGACAATGTTCCCTCGCTCCCTCAGTTCATAACAGTGTGTAGGAAGTTGTTTGATAAAGTGGGCAAAGCTTATACTTGGGCCAGAAGGCAGAATATAGGAAACTACATGAAAACATGGATAATTCAGTGAAAATGACTGTAAACAGATGAGAACTTGTTTAGAACAGCTGAAAGAGAATCTCCAAGTCAGTTCTTATTGTAGAAAAGGTAGCTAAGATAAGGAAAATCCTTAATTCCAGTTAAGATCACATGAAAAACTGTATGAATCCTATATTCTTTACTTAAAAGAAACTAGAGTGGTAAATGTGTGTTATACAAGGCAGAATACCCTTGAAATAGAGAAAGAAACACGTTCGGCAGCTTTGGAAAGCCTTACACTTCACTGAAATGTAGTACTACAGTCTATAACACAGTTGAGAGACAATGTTCCCGAGCTGCCTCAGTTCATAACAGTGTGTAGGAAGGTGTTTGATAAAGAGGGCAAAGCTTATACTTGGACCAGAAGGCAGAATATAGGAAACTACATGAAAACATGGATAATTCAGTGAAAATGACTGTAAACAGATGAGAACATGTTTAGAACAGCTGAAAGAGAATCTCCAAGTCAGTTCTTAGTGTAGAAAAGGTAGCTAAGATAAGGAAAATCCTTAATTCGAGTTAAGATTACATGAAACACTGTATGAATCCTATATTCTTTACTTAAAGGAGACTAGAGTGGTAAATGTGTGTTATACAAGGCAGAATACCATTGAAATAGAGAAGGAAACACGTTCGGCAGCTTTGGAAAGCCTTACACTTCACTGAAATGTAGTACTACACTCTATAACACAGTTGAGAGACAATGTTCCCTCGCTCCCTCAGTTCATAACAGTGTGTAGGAATTTGTTTGATAAAGTGGGCAAAGCTTATACTTGGGCCAGAAGGCAGAATATAGGAAACTACATGAAAACATGGATAATTCAGTGAAAATGACTGTAAACAGATGAGAACTTGTTTAGAACAGCTGAAAGAGAATCTCCAAGTCAGTTCTTATTGTAGAAAAGGTAGCTAAGATAAGGAAAATCCTTAATTCCAGTTAAGATCACATGAAAAACTGTATGAATCCTATATTCTTTACTTAAAAGAAACTAGAGTGGTAAATGTGTGTTATACAAGGCAGAATACCCTTGAAATAGAGAAAGAAACACGTTCGGCAGCTTTGGAAAGCCTTACACTTCACTGAAATGTAGTACTACACTTTATATAACACAGTTGAGAGACAATGTTCCCTAGCTCCCTCAGTTCATAACAGTGTGTAGGAAGTTGTTTGATAAAGTGGGCAAAGCTTATACTTGGGCCAGAAGGCAGAATATAGGAAACTACATGAAAACATGGATAATTCAGTGAAAATGACTGTAAACAGATGAGAACTTGTTTAGAACAGCTGAAAGAGAATCTCCAAGTCAGTTCTTAGTGTAGAAAAGGTAGCTAAGATAAGGAAAATCCTTAATTCCAGTTAAGATCACATGAAACACTGTATGAATCCTATATTCTTTACTTAAAGAGACTAGAGTGGTAAATGTGTGTTATACCAGGCAGAATAGCATTGAAATAGAGAAGGAAACACGTTCGGCAGCTTTGGAAAGCCTTACACTTCACTGAAATGTAGTACTACACTCTATAACACAGTTGAGAGACAATGTTCCCTCGCTCCCTCAGTTCATAACAGTGTGTAGGAAGTTGTTTGATAAAGTGGGCAAAGCTTATACTTGGGCCAGAAGGTAGAATATAGGAAACTACATGAAAACATGGATAATTCAGCGAAAATGACTGTAAACAGATGAGAACTTGTTTAGAACAGCTGAAAGAGAATCTCCAAGTCAGTTCTTATTGTAGAAAAGGTAGCTAAGATAAGGGAAATCCTTAATTCCAGTTAAGATCACATGAAACACTGTATGAATCCTATATTCTTTTCTTAAAGGAGACTAGAGTGGTAAATGTGTGTTATACAAGGCAGAATACCATTGAAATAGAGAAGGAAACACGTTCGGCAGCTTTGGAAAGCCTTACACTTCACTGAAATGTAGTACTACACTCTATAACACAGTTGAGAGACAATGTTCCCTCGCTCCCTCAGTTCATAACAGTGTGTAGGAAGTTGTTTGATAAAGTGGGCAAAGCTTATACTTGGGCCAGAAGGCAGAATATAGGAAACTACATGAAAACATGGATAATTCAGTGAAAATGACTGTAAACAGATGAGAACTTGTTTAGAACAGCTGAAAGAGAATCTCCAAGTCAGTTCTTATTGTAGAAAAGGTAGCTAAGATAAGGAAAATCCTTAATTCCAGTTAAGATCACATGAAAAACTGTATGAATCCTATATTCTTTACTTAAAAGAAACTAGAGTGGTAAATGTGTGTTATACAAGGCAGAATACCCTTGAAATAGAGAAAGAAACACGTTCGGCAGCTTTGGAAAGCCTTACACTTCACTGAAATGTAGTACTACAGTCTATAACACAGTTGAGAGACAATGTTCCCGAGCTGCCTCAGTTCATAACAGTGTGTAGGAAGGTGTTTGATAAAGAGGGCAAAGCTTATACTTGGACCAGAAGGCAGAATATAGGAAACTACATGAAAACATGGATAATTCAGTGAAAATGACTGTAAACAGATGAGAACATGTTTAGAACAGCTGAAAGAGAATCTCCAAGTCAGTTCTTAGTGTAGAAAAGGTAGCTAAGATAAGGAAAATCCTTAATTCGAGTTAAGATTACATGAAACACTGTATGAATCCTATATTCTTTACTTAAAGGAGACTAGAGTGGTAAATGTGTGTTATACAAGGCAGAATACCATTGAAATAGAGAAGGAAACACGTTCTGCAGCTTTGGAAAGCCTTACACTTCACTGAAATGTAGTACTACACTCTATAACACAGTTGAGAGACAATGTTCCCTCGCTCCCTCAGTTCATAACAGTGTGTAGGAAGTTGTTTGATAAAGTGGACAAAGCTTATACTTGGGCCAGAAGGCAGAATATAGGAAACTACATGAAAACATGGATAATTCAGTGAAAATGACTGTAAACAGATGAGAACTTGTTTAGAACAGCTGAAAGAGAATCTCCAAGTCAGTTCTTATTGTAGAAAAGGTAGCTAAGATAAGGAAAATCCTTAATTCCAGTTAAGATCACATGAAAAACTGTATGAATCCTATATTCTTTACTTAAAAGAAACTAGAGTGGTAAATGTGTGTTATACAAGGCAGAATACCCTTGAAATAGAGAAAGAAACACGTTCGGCAGCTTTGGAAAGCCTTACACTTCACTGAAATGTAGTACTACACTTTATATAACACAGTTGAGAGACAATGTTCCCGAGCTGCCTCAGTTCATAACAGTGTGTAGGAAGGTGTTTGATAAAGAGGGCAAAGCTTATACTTGGACCAGAAGGCAGAATATAGGAAACTACATGAAAACATGGATAATTCAGTGAAAATGACTGTAAACAGATGAGAACATGTTTAGAACAGCTGAAAGAGAATCTCCAAGTCAGTTCTTAGTGTAGAAAAGGTAGCTAAGATAAGGAAAATCCTTAATTCGAGTTAAGATTACATGAAACACTGTATGAATCCTATATTCTTTTCTTAAAGGAGACTAGAGTGGTAAATGTGTGTTATACAAGGCAGAATACCATTGAAATAGAGAAGGAAACACGTTCGGCAGCTTTGGAAAGCCTTACACTTCACTGAAATGTAGTACTACACTCTATAACACAGTTGAGAGACAATGTTCCCTCGCTCCCTCAGTTCATAACAGTGTGTAGGAAGTTGTTTGATAAAGTGGGCAAAGCTTATACTTGGGCCAGAAGGCAGAATATAGGAAACTACATGAAAACATGGATAATTCAGTGAAAATGACTGTAAACGGATGAGAACTTGTTTAGAACAGCTGAAAGAGAATCTCCAAGTCAGTTCTTAGTGTAGAAAAGGTAGCTAAGATAAGGAAAATCCTTAATTCCAGTTAAGATCACATGAAACACTGTATGAATCCTATATTCTTTACTTAAAGAGACTAGAGTGGTAAATGTGTGTTATACCAGGCAGAATAGCATTGAAATAGAGAAGGAAACACGTTCGGCAGCTTTGGAAAGCCTTACACTTCACTGAAATGTAGTACTACACTCTATAACACAGTTGAGAGACAATGTTCCCTCGCTCCCTCAGTTCATAACAGTGTGTAGGAAGTTGTTTGATAAAGTGGGCAAAGCTTATACTTGGGCCAGAAGGTAGAATATAGGAAACTACATGAAAACATGGATAATTCAGCGAAAATGACTGTAAACAGATGAGAACTTGTTTAGAACAGCTGAAAGAGAATCTCCAAGTCAGTTCTTATTGTAGAAAAGGTAGCTAAGATAAGGGAAATCCTTAATTCCAGTTAAGATCACATGAAACACTGTATGAATCCTATATTCTTTTCTTAAAGGAGACTAGAGTGGTAAATGTGTGTTATACAAGGCAGAATACCATTGAAATAGAGAAGGAAACACGTTCGGCAGCTTTGGAAAGCCTTACACTTCACTGAAATGTAGTACTACACTCTATAACACAGTTGAGAGACAATGTTCCCTCGCTCCCTCAGTTCATAACAGTGTGTAGGAAGTTGTTTGATAAAGTGGGCAAAGCTTATACTTGGGCCAGAAGGCAGAATATAGGAAACTACATGAAAACATGGATAATTCAGTGAAAATGACTGTAAACAGATGAGAACATGTTTAGAACAGCTGAAAGAGAATCTCCAAGTCAGTTCTTAGTGTAGAAAAGGTAGCTAAGATAAGGAAAATCCTTAATTCGAGTTAAGATTACATGAAACACTGTATGAATCCTATATTCTTTACTTAAAGGAGACTAGAGTGGTAAATGTGTGTTATACAAGGCAGAATACCATTGAAATAGAGAAGGAAACACGTTCTGCAGCTTTGGAAAGCCTTACACTTCACTGAAATGTAGTACTACACTCTATAACACAGTTGAGAGACAATGTTCCCTCGCTCCCTCAGTTCATAACAGTGTGTAGGAAGTTGTTTGATAAAGTGGACAAAGCTTATACTTGGGCCAGAAGGCAGAATATAGGAAACTACATGAAAACATGGATAATTCAGTGAAAATGACTGTAAACAGATGAGAACTTGTTTAGAACAGCTGAAAGAGAATCTCCAAGTCAGTTCTTATTGTAGAAAAGGTAGCTAAGATAAGGAAAATCCTTAATTCCAGTTAAGATCACATGAAAAACTGTATGAATCCTATATTCTTTACTTAAAAGAAACTAGAGTGGTAAATGTGTGTTATACAAGGCAGAATACCCTTGAAATAGAGAAAGAAACACGTTCGGCAGCTTTGGAAAGCCTTACACTTCACTGAAATGTAGTACTACACTTTATATAACACAGTTGAGAGACAATGTTCCCGAGCTGCCTCAGTTCATAACAGTGTGTAGGAAGGTGTTTGATAAAGAGGGCAAAGCTTATACTTGGACCAGAAGGCAGAATATAGGAAACTACATGAAAACATGGATAATTCAGTGAAAATGACTGTAAACAGATGAGAACATGTTTAGAACAGCTGAAAGAGAATCTCCAAGTCAGTTCTTAGTGTAGAAAAGGTAGCTAAGATAAGGAAAATCCTTAATTCGAGTTAAGATTACATGAAACACTGTATGAATCCTATATTCTTTTCTTAAAGGAGACTAGAGTGGTAAATGTGTGTTATACAAGGCAGAATACCATTGAAATAGAGAAGGAAACACGTTCGGCAGCTTTGGAAAGCCTTACACTTCACTGAAATGTAGTACTACACTCTATAACACAGTTGAGAGACAATGTTCCCTCGCTCCCTCAGTTCATAACAGTGTGTAGGAAGTTGTTTGATAAAGTGGGCAAAGCTTATACTTGGGCCAGAAGGCAGAATATAGGAAACTACATGAAAACATGGATAATTCAGTGAAAATGACTGTAAACGGATGAGAACTTGTTTAGAACAGCTGAAAGAGAATCTCCAAGTCAGTTCTTAGTGTAGAAAAGGTAGCTAAGATAAGGAAAATCCTTAATTCCAGTTAAGATCACATGAAACACTGTATGAATCCTATATTCTTTACTTAAAGAGACTAGAGTGGTAAATGTGTGTTATACCAGGCAGAATAGCATTGAAATAGAGAAGGAAACACGTTCGGCAGCTTTGGAAAGCCTTACACTTCACTGAAATGTAGTACTACACTCTATAACACAGTTGAGAGACAATGTTCCCTCGCTCCCTCAGTTCATAACAGTGTGTAGGAAGTTGTTTGATAAAGTGGGCAAAGCTTATACTTGGGCCAGAAGGTAGAATATAGGAAACTACATGAAAACATGGATAATTCAGCGAAAATGACTGTAAACAGATGAGAACTTGTTTAGAACAGCTGAAAGAGAATCTCCAAGTCAGTTCTTATTGTAGAAAAGGTAGCTAAGATAAGGGAAATCCTTAATTCCAGTTAAGATCACATGAAACACTGTATGAATCCTATATTCTTTTCTTAAAGGAGACTAGAGTGGTAAATGTGTGTTATACAAGGCAGAATACCATTGAAATAGAGAAGGAAACACGTTCGGCAGCTTTGGAAAGCCTTACACTTCACTGAAATGTAGTACTACACTCTATAACACAGTTGAGAGACAATGTTCCCTCGCTCCCTCAGTTCATAACAGTGTGTAGGAAGTTGTTTGATAAAGTGGGCAAAGCTTATACTTGGGCCAGAAGGCAGAATATAGGAAACTACATGAAAACATGGATAATTCAGTGAAAATGACTGTAAACAGATGAGAACTTGTTTAGAACAGCTGAAAGAGAATCTCCAAGTCAGTTCTTATTGTAGAAAAGGTAGCTAAGATAAGGAAAATCCTTAATTCCAGTTAAGATCACATGAAAAACTGTATGAATCCTATATTCTTTACTTAAAAGAAACTAGAGTGGTAAATGTGTGTTATACAAGGCAGAATACCCTTGAAATAGAGAAAGAAACACGTTCGGCAGCTTTGGAAAGCCTTACACTTCACTGAAATGTAGTACTACAGTCTATAACACAGTTGAGAGACAATGTTCCCGAGCTGCCTCAGTTCATAACAGTGTGTAGGAAGGTGTTTGATAAAGAGGGCAAAGCTTATACTTGGACCAGAAGGCAGAATATAGGAAACTACATGAAAACATGGATAATTCAGTGAAAATGACTGTAAACAGATGAGAACATGTTTAGAACAGCTGAAAGAGAATCTCCAAGTCAGTTCTTAGTGTAGAAAAGGTAGCTAAGATAAGGAAAATCCTTAATTCGAGTTAAGATTACATGAAACACTGTATGAATCCTATATTCTTTACTTAAAGGAGACTAGAGTGGTAAATGTGTGTTATACAAGGCAGAATACCATTGAAATAGAGAAGGAAACACGTTCGGCAGCTTTGGAAAGCCTTACACTTCACTGAAATGTAGTACTACACTCTATAACACAGTTGAGAGACAATGTTCCCTCGCTCCCTCAGTTCATAACAGTGTGTAGGAATTTGTTTGATAAAGTGGGCAAAGCTTATACTTGGGCCAGAAGGCAGAATATAGGAAACTACATGAAAACATGGATAATTCAGTGAAAATGACTGTAAACAGATGAGAACTTGTTTAGAACAGCTGAAAGAGAATCTCCAAGTCAGTTCTTATTGTAGAAAAGGTAGCTAAGATAAGGAAAATCCTTAATTCCAGTTAAGATCACATGAAAAACTGTATGAATCCTATATTCTTTACTTAAAAGAAACTAGAGTGGTAAATGTGTGTTATACAAGGCAGAATACCCTTGAAATAGAGAAAGAAACACGTTCGGCAGCTTTGGAAAGCCTTACACTTCACTGAAATGTAGTACTGCACTTTATATAACACAGTTGAGAGACAATGTTCCCTAGCTCCCTCAGTTCATAACAGTGTGTAGGAAGTTGTTTGATAAAGTGGGCAAAGCTTATACTTGGGCCAGAAGGCAGAATATAGGAAACTACATGAAAACATGGATAATTCAGTGAAAATGACTGTAAACAGATGAGAACTTGTTTAGAACAGCTGAAAGAGAATCTCCAAGTCAGTTCTTAGTGTAGAAAAGGTAGCTAAGATAAGGAAAATCCTTAATTCCAGTTAAGATCACATGAAACACTGTATGAATCCTATATTCTTTACTTAAAGAGACTAGAGTGGTAAATGTGTGTTATACCAGGCAGAATAGCATTGAAATAGAGAAGGAAACACGTTCGGCAGCTTTGGAAAGCCTTACACTTCACTGAAATGTAGTACTACACTCTATAACACAGTTGAGAGACAATGTTCCCTCGCTCCCTCAGTTCATAACAGTGTGTAGGAAGTTGTTTGATAAAGTGGGCAAAGCTTATACTTGGGCCAGAAGGTAGAATATAGGAAACTACATGAAAACATGGATAATTCAGCGAAAATGACTGTAAACAGATGAGAACTTGTTTAGAACAGCTGAAAGAGAATCTCCAAGTCAGTTCTTATTGTAGAAAAGGTAGCTAAGATAAGGGAAATCCTTAATTCCAGTTAAGATCACATGAAACACTGTATGAATCCTATATTCTTTTCTTAAAGGAGACTAGAGTGGTAAATGTGTGTTATACAAGGCAGAATACCATTGAAATAGAGAAGGAAACACGTTCGGCAGCTTTGGAAAGCCTTACACTTCACTGAAATGTAGTACTACACTCTATAACACAGTTGAGAGACAATGTTCCCTCGCTCCCTCAGTTCATAACAGTGTGTAGGAAGTTGTTTGATAAAGTGGGCAAAGCTTATACTTGGGCCAGAAGGCAGAATATAGGAAACTACATGAAAACATGGATAATTCAGTGAAAATGACTGTAAACAGATGAGAACTTGTTTAGAACAGCTGAAAGAGAATCTCCAAGTCAGTTCTTATTGTAGAAAAGGTAGCTAAGATAAGGAAAATCCTTAATTCCAGTTAAGATCACATGAAAAACTGTATGAATCCTATATTCTTTACTTAAAAGAAACTAGAGTGGTAAATGTGTGTTATACAAGGCAGAATACCCTTGAAATAGAGAAAGAAACACGTTCGGCAGCTTTGGAAAGCCTTACACTTCACTGAAATGTAGTACTACAGTCTATAACACAGTTGAGAGACAATGTTCCCGAGCTGCCTCAGTTCATAACAGTGTGTAGGAAGGTGTTTGATAAAGAGGGCAAAGCTTATACTTGGACCAGAAGGCAGAATATAGGAAACTACATGAAAACATGGATAATTCAGTGAAAATGACTGTAAACAGATGAGAACATGTTTAGAACAGCTGAAAGAGAATCTCCAAGTCAGTTCTTAGTGTAGAAAAGGTAGCTAAGATAAGGAAAATCCTTAATTCGAGTTAAGATTACATGAAACACTGTATGAATCCTATATTCTTTACTTAAAGGAGACTAGAGTGGTAAATGTGTGTTATACAAGGCAGAATACCATTGAAATAGAGAAGGAAACACGTTCGGCAGCTTTGGAAAGCCTTACACTTCACTGAAATGTAGTACTACACTCTATAACACAGTTGAGAGACAATGTTCCCTCGCTCCCTCAGTTCATAACAGTGTGTAGGAATTTGTTTGATAAAGTGGGCAAAGCTTATACTTGGGCCAGAAGGCAGAATATAGGAAACTACATGAAAACATGGATAATTCAGTGAAAATGACTGTAAACAGATGAGAACTTGTTTAGAACAGCTGAAAGAGAATCTCCAAGTCAGTTCTTATTGTAGAAAAGGTAGCTAAGATAAGGAAAATCCTTAATTCCAGTTAAGATCACATGAAAAACTGTATGAATCCTATATTCTTTACTTAAAAGAAACTAGAGTGGTAAATGTGTGTTATACAAGGCAGAATACCCTTGAAATAGAGAAAGAAACACGTTCGGCAGCTTTGGAAAGCCTTACACTTCACTGAAATGTAGTACTACACTTTATATAACACAGTTGAGAGACAATGTTCCCTAGCTCCCTCAGTTCATAACAGTGTGTAGGAAGTTGTTTGATAAAGTGGGAAAGCTTATACTTGGGCCAGAAGGCAGAATATAGGAAACTACATGAAAACATGGATAATTCAGTGAAAATGACTGTAAACAGATGAGAACTTGTTTAGAACAGCTGAAAGAGAATCTCCAAGTCAGTTCTTAGTGTAGAAAAGGTAGCTAAGATAAGGAAAATCCTTAATTCCAGTTAAGATCACATGAAACACTGTATGAATCCTATATTCTTTACTTAAAGAGACTAGAGTGGTAAATGTGTGTTATACCAGGCAGAATAGCATTGAAATAGAGAAGGAAACACGTTCGGCAGCTTTGGAAAGCCTTACACTTCACTGAAATGTAGTACTACACTCTATAACACAGTTGAGAGACAATGTTCCCTCGCTCCCTCAGTTCATAACAGTGTGTAGGAAGTTGTTTGATAAAGTGGGCAAAGCTTATACTTGGGCCAGAAGGTAGAATATAGGAAACTACATGAAAACATGGATAATTCAGCGAAAATGACTGTAAACAGATGAGAACTTGTTTAGAACAGCTGAAAGAGAATCTCCAAGTCAGTTCTTATTGTAGAAAAGGTAGCTAATATAAGGGAAATCCTTAATTCCAGTTAAGATCACATGAAACACTGTATGAATCCTATATTCTTTACTTAAAAGAGACTAGAGTGGTAAATGTGTGTTATACAAGGCAGAATACCATTGAAAGAGAGAAAGAAACACGTTCGGCAGCTTTGGAAAGCCTTACACTTCACTGAAATGTAGTACTACACTTTATATAACACAGTTGAGAGACAATATTCCCTAGCTCCCTCAGTTCATAACAGTGTGTAGGAAGTTGTTTGATAAAGTGGGCAAAGCTTATACTTGGACCAGAAGGCAGAATATAGGAAACTACATGAAAACATGGATAATTCAGTGAAAATGACTGTAAACAGATGAGAACTTGTTTAGAACAGCTGAAAGAGAATCTCCAAGTCAGTTCTTAGTGTAGAAAAGGTAGCTAAGATAAGGAAAATCCTTAATTCCAGTTAAGATCACATGAAACACTGTATGAATCCTATATTCTTTACTTAAAGAGACTAGAGTGGTAAATGTGTGTTATACAAGGCAGAATAGCATTGAAATAGAGAAGGAAACACGTTCGGCAGCTTTGGAAAGCCTTACACTTCACTGAAATGTAGTACTACACTCAATAACACAGTTGAGAGACAATGTTCCCGAGCTGCCTCAGTTCATAACAGTGTGTAGGAAGGTGTTTGATAAAGAGGGCAAAGCTTATACTTGGGCCAGAAGGCAGAATATAGGAAATTACATGAAAACATGAATAATTCAGTGAAAATGACTGTAAACGGATGAGAACTTGTTTAGAACAGCTGAAAGAGAATCTCCAAGTCAGTTCTTATTGTAGAAAAGGTAGCTAAGATAAGGGAAATCCTTAATTCCAGTTAAGATCACATGAAACACTGTATGAATCCTATATTCTTTACTTAAAAGAAACTAGAGTGGTAAATGTGTGTTATACAAGGCAGAATACCATTGAAAGAGAGAAAGAAACACGTTCGGCAGCTTTGGAAAGCCTTACACTTCACTGAAATGTAGTACTACACTTTATATAACACAGTTGAGAGACAATGTTCCCTAGCTCCCTCAGTTCATAACAGTGTGTAGGAAGTTGTTTGATAAAGTGGGCAAAGCTTATACTTGGGGCAGAAGGCAGAATATAGGAAACTACATGAAAACATGGATAATTCAGTGAAAATGACTGTAAACAGATGAGAACATGTTTAGAACAGCTGAAAGAGAATCTCCAAGTCAGTTCTTAGTGTGGAAAAGGTAGCTAAGATAAGGAAAATCCTTAATTCGAGTTAAGATTACATGAAACACTGTATGAATCCTATATTCTTTACTTAAAGGAGACTAAGTGGTAAATGTGTGTTATACAAGGCAGAATACCATTGAAATAGAGAAGGAAACACGTTCGGCAGCTTTGGAAAGCCTTACACTTCACAGAAATGTAGTACTACACTATATAACACAGTTGAGAGACAATGTTCCCTCGCTCCCTCATTTCATAACAGTGTGTAGGAAGTTGTTTGATAAAGTGGGCAAAGCTTATACTTGGGCCAGAAGGTAGAATATAGGAAACTACATGAAAACATGGATAATTCAGCGAAAATGACTGTAAACAGATGAGAACTTGTTTAGAACAGCTGAAAGAGAATCTCCAAGTCAGTTCTTATTGTAGAAAAGGTAGCTAAGATAAGGGAAATCCTTAATTCCAGTTAAGATCACATGAAACACTGTATGAATCGTATATTCTTTACTTAAAAGAGACTAGAGTGGTAAATGTGTGTTATACAAGGCAGAATACCATTGAAAGAGAGAAAGAAACACGTTCGGCAGCTTTGGAAAGCCTTACACTTCACTGAAATGTAGTACTACACTTTATATAACACAGTTGAGAGACAATGTTCCCTAGCTCCCTCAGTTCATAACAGTGTGTAGGAAGTTGTTTGATAAAGTGGGCAAAGCTTATACTTGGGCCAGAAGGCAGAATATCGGAAACTACATGAAAACATGGATAATTCAGTGAAAATGACTGTAAACAGATGAGAACTTGTTTAGAACAGCTGAAAGAGAATCTCCAAGTCAGTTCTTAGTGTAGAAAAGGTAGCTAAGATAAGGAAAATCCTTAATTCCAGTTAAGATCACATGAAACACTGTATGAATCCTATATTCTTTACTTAAAGAGACTAGAGTGGTAAATGTGTGTTATACAAGGCAGAATCGCATTGAAATAGAGAAGGAAACACGTTCGGCAGCTTTGGAAAGCCTTACACTTCACTGAAATATAGTACTACACTCTATAACACAGTTGAGAGACAATGTTCCCTAGCTCCCTCAGTTCATAACAGTGTGTAGGAAGGTGTTTGATAAAGAGGGCAAAGCTTATACTTGGACCAGAAGGCAGAATATAGGAAACTATATGAAAACATGATTAATTCAGTGAAAATGACTGTAAACAGATGAGAACTTGTTTAGAACAGCTGAAAGAGAATCTCAAAGTCAGTTCTTATTGTAGAAAAGGTAGCTAAGATAAGGGAAATCCTTAATTCCAGTTAAGATCACATGAAACACTGTATGAATCCTATATTCTTTACTTAAAAGAGACTAGAGTGGTAAATGTGTGTTATACAAGGCAGAATACCATTGAAATAGAGAAAGAAACACGTTCGGCAGCTTTGGAAAGCCTTACACTTCACTGAAATGTAGTACTACACTTTATATAACACAGTTGAGAGACAATGTTCCCTAGCTCCCTCAGTTCATATCAGTGTGTAGGAAGTTGTTTGATAAAGTGGGCAAAGCTTATACTTGGGGCAGAAGGCAGAATATAGGAAACTACTGAAAACATGGATAATTCAGTGAAAATGACTGTAAACAGATGAGAACATGTTTAGAACAGCTGAAAGAGAATCTCCAAGTCAGTTCTTAGTGTAGAAAAGGTAGCTAAGATAAGGAAAATCCTTAATTCGAGTTAAGATTACATGAAACACTGTATGAATCCTATATTCTTTACTTAAGGGAGACTAGAGTGGTAAATGTGTGTTATACAAGGCAGAATACCATTGAAATAGAGAAGGAAACATGTTCGGCAGCTTTGGAAAGCCTTACACTTCACTGAAATGTAGTACTACACTCTATAACACAGTTGAGAGACAATGTTCCCTCGCTCCCTCAGTTCATAACAGTGTGTAGGAAGTTGTTTGATAAAGTGGGCAAAGCTTATACTTGGGCCAGAAGGCAGAATATAGGAAACTACATGAAAACATGGATAATTCAGTGAAAATGACTGTAAACAGATGAGAACTTGTTTAGAACAGCTGAAAGAGAATCTCCAAGTCAGTTCTTATTGTAGAAAAGGTAGCTAAGATAAGGGAAATCCTCAATTCCAGTTAAGATCACATGAAACACTGTATGAATCCTATATTCTTTACTTAAAAGAGACTAGAGTGGTAAATGTGTGTTATACAAGGCAGAATACCATTGAAATAGAGAAAGAAACACGTTCGGCAGCTTTGGAAAGCCTTACACTTCACTGAAATGTAGTACTACACTTTATATAACACAGTTGAGAGACAATGTTCCCTAGCTCCCTCAGTTCATAACAGTGTGTAGGAAGTTGTTTGATAAAGTGGGCAAAGCTTATACTTGGGCCAGAAGGCAGAATATAGGAAACTACATGAAAACATGGATAATTCAGTGAAAATGACTGTAAACAGATGAGAACTTGTTTAGAGCAGCTGAAAGAGAATCTCCAAGTCAGTTCTTAGTGTAGAAAAGGCAGCTAAGATAAGGAAAATCATAATTCCAGTTAAGATCACATGAAACACTGTATGAATCCTATATTCTTTACTTAAAGGAGACTAGAGTGGTAAATGTGTGTTATACAAGGCAGAATACCATTGAAATAGAGAAGGAAACACGTTCGGCAGCTTTGGAAAGCCTTACACTTCACTGAAATGTAGTACTACACTCTATAACACAGTTGAGAGACAATGTTCCCTCGCTCCCTCAGTTCATAACAGTGTGTAGGAAGTTGTTTGATAAAGTGGGCAAAGCTTATACTT
Source organism: Pipistrellus hanaki (assembly GCF_964339955.1). Taxonomy (NCBI): domain Eukaryota; kingdom Metazoa; phylum Chordata; class Mammalia; order Chiroptera; family Vespertilionidae; genus Pipistrellus; species Pipistrellus hanaki. The sequence goes on along the minus strand of NW_028182298.1, from coordinate 383,063 downwards.
GGGCAAGAAGGCAGAATAGAGGAACTACATGAAAACATGGATAATTCAGTGAAAATGACTGTAAACAGATGAGAACTTGTTTAGAACAGCTGAAAGAGAATCTCCAAGTCAGTTCTTATTGTAGAAAAGGTAGCTATGATAAGGGAAATCCTCAATTCCAGTTAAGATCACATGAAACACTGTATGAATCCTATATTCTTTACTTAAAAGAGACTAGAGTGGTAAATATGTGTTATACAAGGCAGAATACCATTGAAATAGAGAAAGAAACACGTTCGGCAGCTTTGGAAAGCCTTACACTTCACTGAAATGTAGTACTACACTTTATATAACACAGTTGAGAGACAATGTTCCCTAGCTCCCTCAGTTCATAACAGTGTGTACGAAGTTGTTTGATAAAGTGGGCAAAGCTTATACTTGGGCCAGAAGGCAGAATATAGGAAACTACATGAAAACATGGATAATTCAGTGAAAATGACTGTAAACAGATGAGAACATGTTTAGAACAGCTGAAAGAGAATCTCCAAGTCAGTTCTTAGTGTAGAAAAGGCAGCTAAGATAAGGAAAATCCTTAATTCCAGTTAAGATCACATGAAACACTGTATGAATCCTATATTCTTTACTTAAAGGAGACTAGAGTGGTAAATGTGTGTTATACAAGGCAGAATACCATTGAAATAGAGAAAGAAACACGTTCGGCAGCTTTGGAAAGCCTTACACTTCACTGAAATGTAGGACTACAGTCTATAACACAGTTGAGAGACAATGTTCCCGAGCTGCCTCAGTTCATAAGAGTGTGTAGGAAGGTGTTTGATAAAGAGGGCAAAGCTTATACTTGGACCAGAAGGCAGAATATAGGAAACTACATGAAAACATGATTAATTCAGTGAAAATGACTGTAAACAGATGAGAACTTGTTTAGAACACCTGAAAGAGAATCTCCAAGTCAGTTCTTAGTGTAGAAAAGGTAGCTAAGATAAGGAAAATCCTTAATTCCAGTTAAGATCACATGAAACACTGTATGAATCCTATATGCTTTACTTAAAGAAGACTAGAGTGGTAAATGTGTGTTATACAAGGCAGAATACCATTGAAATAGAGAAGGAAACACGTTCGGCAGCTTTGGAAAGCCTTACACTTCACTGAAATGTAGTACTACACTCAATAACACAGTTGAGAGACAATGTTCCCGAGCTGCCTCAGTTCATAACAGTGTGTAGGAAGGTGTTTGATAAAGAGGGCAAAGCTTATACTTGGGCCAGAAGGCAGAATATAGGAAACTACATGAAAACATGAATAATTCAGTGAAAATGACTGTAAACAGATGAGAACTTGTTTAGAACAGCTGAAAGAGAATCTCCAAGTCATTCTTATTGTAGAAAAGGTAGCTAAGATAAGGGAAATCCTTAATTCCAGTTAAGATCACATGAAACACTGTATGAATCCTATATTCTTTACTTAAAAGAGACTAGAGTGGTAAATGTGTGTTATACAAGGCAGAATACCATTGAAATAGAGAAAGAAACACGTTCGGCAGCTTTGGAAAGCCTTACACTTCACTGAAATGTAGTACTACACTTTATATAACACAGTTGAGAGACAATGTTCCCTAGCTCCCTCAGTTCATAACAGTGTGTAGGAAGTTGTTTGATAAAGTGTGCAAAGCTTATACTTGGGCCAGAAGGCAGAATATAGGAAACTACATGAAAACATGGATAATTCAGTGAAAATGACTGTAAACAGATGAGAACATGTTTAGAATAGCTGAAAGAGAATCTCCAAGTCAGTTCTTAGTGTAGAAAAGGTAGCTAAGATAAGAAAAATCCTTAATTCCAGTTAAGATCACAAGAAACACTGTATGAATCCTATATTGTTTACTTAAAGGAGACTAGAGTGGTAAATGTGTGTTATACAAGGCAGAATACCATTGAAATAGAGAAAGAAACACGTTCGGCAGCTTTGGAAAGCCTTACACTTCACTGAAATGTAGTACTACAGTCTATAACACAGTTGAGAGACAATGTTTCCGAGCTGCCTCAGTTCATAACAGTGTGTAGGAAGGTGTTTGATAAAGAGGGCAAAGCTTATACTTGGACCAGAAGGCAGAATATAGGAAACTACATGAAAACATGGATAATTAAGTGAAAATGACTGTAAACAGATGAGAACTTGTTTAGAACAGCTGAAAGAGAATCTCCAAGTCAGTTCTTATTGTAGAAAAGGTAGCTAAGATAAGGGAAATCCTTAATTCCAGTTAAGATCACATGAAACACTGTATGAATCCTATATTCTTTACTTAAAAGAGACTAGAGTGGTAAATGTGTGTTATACAAGGCAGAATACCATTGAAATAGAGAAAGAAACACGTTCGGCAGCTTTGGAAAGCCTTACACTTCACTGAAATGTAGTACTACACTTTATATAACACAGTTGAGAGACAATGTTCCCTAGCTCCCTCAGTTCATAACAGTGTGTAGGAAGTTGTTTGATAAACTGGGCAAAGCTTATACATGGGCCAGAAGGCAGAATATAGGAAACTACATGAAAACATGGATAATTCAGTGAAAATGACTGTAAATAGATGAGAACATGTTTAGAACAGCTGAAAGAGAATCTCCAAGTCAGTTCTTAGTGTAGAAAAGGCAGCTAAGATAAGGAAAATCCTTAATTCCAGTTAAGATCACATGAAATACTGTATGAATCCTATATTCTTTACTTAAAGGAGACTAGAGTGGTAAATGTGTGTTATACAAGGCAGAATACCATTGAAATAGAGAAGGAAACACGTTCGGCAGCTTTGGAAAGCCTTACACTTCACTGAAATGTAGTACTACACTCTATAACACAGTTGAGAGACAATGTTCCCTCGCTCCCTCAGTTCATAACAGTGTGTAGGAAGTTGTTTGATAAAGTGGGCAAAGCTTATACTTGGGCCAGAAGGCAGAATATAGGAAACTACATGAAAACATGGATAATTCAGTGAAAATGACTGTAAACAGATGAGAACTTGTTTAGAACAGCTGAAAGAGAATCTCCAAGTCAGTTCTTAGTGTAGAAAAGGCAGCTAAGATAAGGAAAATCATAATTCCAGTTAAGATCACATGAAACACTGTATGAATCCTATATTCTTTACTTAAAGGAGACTAGAGTTGCAAATGTGTGTTATACAAGGCAGAATACCATTGAAATAGAGAAAGAAACACGTTCGGCAGCTTTGGAAAGCCTTACACTTCACTGAAATGTAGTACTACAGTCTATAACACAGTTGAGAGACAATGTTCCCGAGATGCCTCAGTTCATAACAGTGTATAGGAAGGTGTTTGAAAAAGAGGGCAAAGCTTATACTTGGACCAGAAGGCAGAATATAGGAAACTATATGAAAACATGATTAATTCAGTGTAAATGACTGTAAACAGATGAGAACTTGTTTAGAACAGCTGAAAGAGAATCTCCAAGTCAGTTCTTATTGTAGAAAAGGTAGCTAAGATAAGGGAAATCCTCAATTCCAGTTAAGATCACATGAAACACTGTATGAATCCTATAATCTTTACTTAAAAGAGACTAGAGTGGTAAATGTGTGTTATACAAGGCAGAATACCATTGAAATAGAGAAAGAAACACGTTCGGCAGCTTTGGAAAGCCTTACACTTCACTGAAATGTAGTACTACACTTTATATAACACAGTTGAGAGACAATGTTCCCTAGCTCCCTCAGTTCATAACAGTGTGTAGGAAGTTGTTTGATAAAGTGGGCAAAGCTTATACTTGGGCCAGAAGGCAGAATATAGGAAACTACATGAAAACATGGATAATTCAGTGAAAATGACTGTAAACAGATGAGAACTTGTTTAGAGCAGCTGAAAGAGAATCTCCAAGTCAGTTCTTAGTGTAGAAAAGGCAGCTAAGATAAGGAAAATCATAATTCCAGTTAAGATCACATGAAACACTGTATGAATCCTATATTCTTTACTTAAAGGAGACTAGAGTTGCAAATGTGTGTTATACAAGGCAGAATACCATTGAAATAGAGAAAGAAACACGTTCGGCAGCTTTGGAAAGCCTTACACTTCACTGAAATGTAGTACTACAGTCTATAACACAGTTGAGAGACAATGTTCCCGAGATGCCTCAGTTCATAACAGTGTATAGGAAGGTGTTTGAAAAAGAGGGCAAAGCTTATACTTGGACCAGAAGGCAGAATATAGGAAACTATATGAAAACATGATTAATTCAGTGTAAATGACTGTAAACAGATGAGAACTTGTTTAGAACAGCTGAAAGAGAATCTCCAAGTCAGTTCTTATTGTAGAAAAGGTAGCTAAGATAAGGGAAATCCTTAATTCCAGTTAAGATCACATGAAACACTGTATGAATCCTATATTCTTTACTTAAAAGAGACTAGAGTGGTAAATGTGTGTTATACAAGGCAGAATACCATTGAAATAGAGAAAGAAACACGTTCGGCAGCTTTGGAAAGCCTTACACTTCACTGAAATGTAGTACTACACTTTATATAACACAGTTGAGAGACAATGTTCCCTAGCTCCCTCAGTTCATATCAGTGTGTAGGAAGTTGTTTGATAAAGTGGGCAAAGCTTATACTTGGGGCAGAAGGCAGAATATAGGAAACTACTGAAAACATGGATAATTCAGTGAAAATGACTGTAAACAGATGAGAACATGTTTAGAACAGCTGAAAGAGAATCTCCAAGTCAGTTCTTAGTGTAGAAAAGGTAGCTAAGATAAGGAAAATCCTTAATTCGAGTTAAGATTACATGAAACACTGTATGAATCCTATATTCTTTACTTAAGGGAGACTAGAGTGGTAAATGTGTGTTATACAAGGCAGAATACCATTGAAATAGAGAAGGAAACACGTTCGGCAGCTTTGGAAAGCCTTACACTTCACTGAAATGTAGTACTACACTCTATAACACATTTGAGAGACAATGTTCCCTCGCTCCCTCAGTTCATAACAGTATGTAGGAAGTTGTTTGATAAAGTGGGCAAAGCTTATACTTGGGCCAGAAGGCAGAATATAGGAAACTACATGAAAACATGGATAATTCAGTGAAAATGACTGTAAACAGATGAGAACTTGTTTAGAACAGCTGAAAGAGAATCTCCAAGTAAGTTCTTATTGTAGAAAAATTAGCTAAGATAAGGGAAATCCTCAATTCCAGTTAAGATCACATGAAACACTGTATGAATCCTATATTCTTTACTTAAAAGAGACTAGAGTGGTAAATGTGTGTTATACAAGGCAGAATACCATTGAAATAGAGAAAGAAACACGTTCGGCAGCTTTGGAAAGCCTTACACTTCACTGAAATGTAGTACTACACTTTATATAACACAGTTGAGAGACAATGTTCCCTAGCTCCCTCAGTTCATAACAGTGTGTAGGAAGTTGTTTGATAAAGTGGGCAAAGCTTATACTTGGGCCAGAAGGCAGAATATAGGAAACTACATGAAAACATGGATAATTCAGTGAAAATGACTGTAAACAGATGAGAACTTGTTTAGAGCAGCTGAAAGAGAATCTCCAAGTCAGTTCTTAGTGTAGAAAAGGCAGCTAAGATAAGGAAAATCATAATTCCAGTTAAGATCACATGAAACACTGTATGAATCCTATATTCTTTACTTAAAGGAGACTAGAGTGGTAAATGTGTGTTATACAAGGCAGAATACCATTGAAATAGAGAAGGAAACACGTTCGGCAGCTTTGGAAAGCCTTACACTTCACTGAAATGTAGTACTACACTCTATAACACAGTTGAGAGACAATGTTCCCTCGCTCCCTCAGTTCATAACAGTGTGTAGGAAGTTGTTTGATAAAGTGGGCAAAGCTTATACTTTGGCAAGAAGGCAGAATAGAGGAACTACATGAAAACATGGATAATTCAGTGAAAATGACTGTAAACAGATGAGAACTTGTTTAGAACAGCTGAAAGAGAATCTCCAAGTCAGTTCTTATTGTAGAAAAGGTAGCTATGATAAGGGAAATCCTCAATTCCAGTTAAGATCACATGAAACACTGTATGAATCCTATATTCTTTACTTAAAAGAGACTAGAGTGGTAAATATGTGTTATACAAGGCAGAATACCATTGAAATAGAGAAAGAAACACGTTCGGCAGCTTTGGAAAGCCTTACACTTCACTGAAATGTAGTACTACACTTTATATAACACAGTTGAGAGACAATGTTCCCTAGCTCCCTCAGTTCATAACAGTGTGTAGGAAGTTGTTTGATAAAGTGGGCAAAGCTTATACTTGGGCCAGAAGCCAGAATATAGGAAACTACATGAAAACATGGATAATTCAGTGAAAATGACTGTAAACAGATGAGAACATGTTTAGAACAGCTGAAAGAGAATCTCCAAGTCAGTTCTTAGTGTAGAAAAGGCAGCTAAGATAAGGAAAATCATAATTCCAGTTAAGATCACATGAAACACTGTATGAATCCTATATTCTTTACTTAAAGGAGACTACAGTTGCAAATGTGTGTTATACAAGGCAGAATACCATTGAAATAGAGAAAGAAACACGTTCGGCAGCTTTGGAAAGCCTTACACTTCACTGAAATGTAGTACTACAGTCTATAACACAGTTGAGAGACAATGTTCCCGAGATGCCTCAGTTCATAACAGTGTATAGGAAGGTGTTTGAAAAAGAGGGCAAAGCTTATACTTGGACCAGAAGGCAGAATATAGGAAACTATATGAAAACATGATTAATTCAGTGTAAATGACTGTAAACAGATGAGAACTTGTTTAGAACAGCTGAAAGAGAATCTCCAAGTCAGTTCTTATTGTAGAAAAGGTAGCTAAGATAAGGGAAATCCTTAATTCCAGTTAAGATCACATGAAACACTGTATGAATCCTATATTCTTTACTTAAAAGAGACTAGAGTGGTAAATGTGTGTTATACAAGGCAGAATACCATTGAAATAGAGAAAGAAACACGTTCGGCAGCTTTGGAAAGCCTTACACTTCACGGAAATGTAGTACTACACTTTATATAACACAGTTGAGAGACAATGTTCCCTAGCTCCCTCAGTTCATATCAGTGTGTAGGAAGTTGTTTGATAAAGTGGGCAAAGCTTATACTTGGGGCAGAAGGCAGAATATAGGAAACTACTGAAAACATGGATAATTCAGTGAAAATGACTGTAAACAGATGAGAACATGTTTAGAACAGCTGAAAGAGAATCTCCAAGTCAGTTCTTAGTGTAGAAAAGGTAGCTAAGATAAGGAAAATCCTTAATTCGAGTTAAGATTACATGAAACACTGTATGAATCCTATATTCTTTACTTAAGGGAGACTAGAGTGGTAAATGTGTGTTATACAAGGCAGAATACCATTGAAATAGAGAAGGAAACACGTTCGGCAGCTTTGGAAAGCCTTACACTTCACTGAAATGTAGTACTACACTCTATAACACATTTGAGAGACAATGTTCCCTCGCTCCCTCAGTTCATAACAGTATGTAGGAAGTTGTTTGATAAAGTGGGCAAAGCTTATACTTGGGCCAGAAGGCAGAATATAGGAAACTACATGAAAACATGGATAATTCAGTGAAAATGACTGTAAACAGATGAGAACTTGTTTAGAACAGCTGAAAGAGAATCTCCAAGTAAGTTCTTATTGTAGAAAAATTAGCTAAGATAAGGGAAATCCTCAATTCCAGTTAAGATCACATGAAACACTGTATGAATCCTATATTCTTTACTTAAAAGAGACTAGAGTGGTAAATGTGTGTTATACAAGGCAGAATACCATTGAAATAGAGAAAGAAACACGTTCGGCAGCTTTGGAAAGCCTTACACTTCACTGAAATGTAGTACTACACTTTATATAACACAGTTGAGAGACAATGTTCCCTAGCTCCCTCAGTTCATAACAGTGTGTAGGAAGTTGTTTGATAAAGTGGGCAAAGCTTATACTTGGGCCAGAAGGCAGAATATAGGAAACTACATGAAAACATGGATAATTCAGTGAAAATGACTGTAAACAGATGAGAACTTGTTTAGAGCAGCTGAAAGAGAATCTCCAAGTCAGTTCTTAGTGTAGAAAAGGCAGCTAAGATAAGGAAAATCATAATTCCAGTTAAGATCACATGAAACACTGTATGAATCCTATATTCTTTACTTAAAGGAGACTAGAGTGGTAAATGTGTGTTATACAAGGCAGAATACCATTGAAATAGAGAAGGAAACACGTTCGGCAGCTTTGGAAAGCCTTACACTTCACTGAAATGTAGTACTACACTCTATAACACAGTTGAGAGACAATGTTCCCTCGCTCCCTCAGTTCATAACAGTGTGTAGGAAGTTGTTTGATAAAGTGGGCAAAGCTTATACTTTGGCAAGAAGGCAGAATAGAGGAACTACATGAAAACATGGATAATTCAGTGAAAATGACTGTAAACAGATGAGAACTTGTTTAGAACAGCTGAAAGAGAATCTCCAAGTCAGTTCTTATTGTAGAAAAGGTAGCTATGATAAGGGAAATCCTCAATTCCAGTTAAGATCACATGAAACACTGTATGAATCCTATATTCTTTACTTAAAAGAGACTAGAGTGGTAAATATGTGTTATACAAGGCAGAATACCATTGAAATAGAGAAAGAAACACGTTCGGCAGCTTTGGAAAGCCTTACACTTCACTGAAATGTAGTACTACACTTTATATAACACAGTTGAGAGACAATGTTCCCTAGCTCCCTCAGTTCATAACAGTGTGTAGGAAGTTGTTTGATAAAGTGGGCAAAGCTTATACTTGGGCCAGAAGCCAGAATATAGGAAACTACATGAAAACATGGATAATTCAGTGAAAATGACTGTAAACAGATGAGAACATGTTTAGAACAGCTGAAAGAGAATCTCCAAGTCAGTTCTTAGTGTAGAAAAGGCAGCTAAGATAAGGAAAATCCTTAATTCCAGTTAAGATCACATGAAACACTGTATGAATCCTATATTCTTTACTTAAAGGAGACTAGAGTGGTAAATGTGTGTTATACAAGGCAGAATACCATTGAAATAGAGAAAGAAACACGTTCGGCAGCTTTGGAAAGCCTTACACTTCACTGAAATGTAGGACTACAGTCTATAACACAGTTGAGAGACAATGTTCCCGAGCTGCCTCAGTTCATAACAGTGTGTAGGAAGGTGTTTGATAAAGAGGGCAAAGCTTATACTTGGACCAGAAGGCAGAATATAGGAAACTACATGAAAACATGATTAATTCAGTGAAAATGACTGTAAACAGATGAGAACTTGTTTAGAACACCTGAAAGAGAATCTCCAAGTCAGTTCTTAGTGTAGAAAAGGTAGCTAAGATTAGGAAAATCCTTAATTCCAGTTAAGATCACATGAAACACTGTATGAATGCTATATGCTTTACTTAAAGAAGACTAGAGTGGTAAATGTGTGTTATACAAGGCAGAATACCATTGAAATAGAGAAGGAAACACGTTCGGCAGCTTTGGAAAGCCTTACACTTCACTGAAATGTAGTACTACACTCAATAACACAGTTGAGAGACAATGTTCCCAAGCTGCCTCAGTTCATAACAGTGTGTAGGAAGGTGTTTGATAAAGAGGGCAAAGCTTATACTTGGGCCAGAAGGCAGAATATAGGAAACTACATGAAAACATGAATAATTCAGTGAAAATGACTGTAAACAGATGAGAACTTGTTTAGAACAGCTGAAAGAGAATCTCCAAGTCATTCTTATTGTAGAAAAGGTAGCTAAGATAAGGGAAATCCTTAATTCCAGTTAAGATCACATGAAACACTGTATGAATCCTATATTCTTTACTTAAAAGAGACTAGAGTGGTAAATGTGTGTTATACAAGGCAGAATACCATTGAAATAGAGAAAGAAACACGTTGGGCAGCTTTGGAAAGCCTTACACTTCACTGAAATGTAGTACTACACTTTATATTACACAGTTGAGAGACAATGTTCCCTAGCTCCCTCAGTTCATAACAGTGTGTAGGAAGTTGTTTGATAAAGTGTGCAAAGCTTATACTTGGGCCAGAAGGCAGAATATAGGAAACTACATGAAAACATGGATAATTCAGTGAAAATGACTGTAAACAGATGAGAACTTGTTTAGAATAGCTGAAAGAGAATCTCCAAGTCAGTTCTTAGTGTAGAAAAGGTAGCTAAGATAAGAAAAATCCTTAATTCCAGTTAAGATCAGAAGAAACACTGTATGAATCCTATATTGTTTACTTAAAGGAGACTAGAGTGGTAAATGTGTGTTATACAAGGCAGAATACCATTGAAATAGGGAAAGAAACACGTTCGGCAGCTTTGGAAAGCCTTACACTTCACTGAAATGTAGTACTACAGTCTATAACACAGTTGAGAGACAATGTTTCCGAGCTGCCTCAGTTCATAACAGTGTGTAGGAAGGTGTTTGATAAAGAGGGCAAAGCTTATACTTGGACCAGAAGGCAGAATATAGGAAACTACATGAAAACATGGATAATTAAGTGAAAATGACTGTAAACAGATGAGAACTTGTTTAGAACAGCTGAAAGAGAATCTCCAAGTCAGTTCTTATTGTAGAAAAGGTAGCTAAGATAAGGGAAATCCTTAATTCCAGTTAAGATCACATGAAACACTGTATGAATCCTATATTCTTTACTTAAAAGAGACTAGAGTGGTAAATGTGTGTTATACAAGGCAGAATACCATTGAAATAGAGAAAGAAACACGTTCGGCAGCTTTGGAAAGCCTTACACTTCACTGAAATGTAGTACTACACTTTATATAACACAGTTGAGAGACAATGTTCCCTAGCTCCCTCAGTTCATAACAGTGTGTAGGAAGTTGTTTTATAAAGTGGGCAAAGCTTATACTTGGGCCAGAAGGCAGAATATAGGAAACTACATGAAAACATGGATAATTCAGTGAAAATGACTGTAAATAGATGAGAACATGTTTAGAACAGCTGAAAGAGAATCTCCAAGTCAGTTCTTAGTGTAGAAAAGGCAGCTAAGATAAGGAAAATCCTTAATTCCAGTTAAGATCACATGAAATACTGTATGAATCCTATATTCTTTACTTAAAGGAGACTAGAGTGGTAAATGTGTGTTATACAAGGCAGAATACCATTGAAATAGAGAAGGAAACACGTTCGGCAGCTTTGGAAAGCCTTACACTTCACTGAAATGTAGTACTACACTCTATAACACAGTTGAGACACAATGTTCCCTAGCTCCCTCAGTTCATAACAGTGTGTAGGAAGTTGTTTGATAATGTGGGCAAAGCTTATACTTGGGCCAGAAGGCAGAATATAGGAAACTACATGAAAACATGGATAATTCAGTGAAAATGACTGTAAACAGATGAGAACATGTTTAGAACAGCTGAAAGAGAATCTCCAAGTCAGTTCTTAGTGTAGAAAAGGCAGCTAAGATAAGGAAAATCCTTAATTCCAGTTAAGATCACATGAAACACTGTATGAATCCTATATTCTTTACTTAAAGGAGACTAGAGTGGTAAATGTGTGTTATACAAGGCAGAATACCATTGAAATAGAGAAGGAAACACGTTCGGCAGCTTTGGAAAGCCTTACACTTCACTGAAATGTAGTACTACACTCTATAACACAGTTGAGAGACAATGTTCCCTAGCTCCCTCAGTTCATAACAGTGTGTAGGAAGTTGTTTGATAAAGTGGGCAAAGCTTATACTTGGGCCAGAAGGCAGAATATAGGAAACTACATGAAAACATGGATAATTCAGTGAAAATGACTGTAAACAGATGAGAACTTGTTTAGAACAGCTGAAAGAGAATCTCCAAGTCAGTTCTTAGTGTAGAAAAGGTAGCTAAGATAAGGAAAATCCTTAATTCCAGTTAAGATCACATGAAACACTGTATGAATCCTATATTCTTTACTTAAAAGAGACTAGAGTGGTAAATGTGTGTTATACAAGGCAGAATACCATTGAAATAGAGAAAGAAACACGTTTGGCAGCTTTGGAAAGCCTTACACTTCACTGAAATGTAGTACTACACTTTATATAACACAGTTGAGAGACAATGTTCCCTAGCTCCCTCAGTTCATAACAGTGTGTAGGAAGTTGTTTGATAAAGTGTGCAAAGCTTATACTTGGGCCAGAAGGCAGAATATAGGAAACTACATGAAAACATGGATAATTCAGTGAAAATGACTGTAAACAGATGAGAACATGTTTAGAATAGCTGAAAGAGAATCTCCAAGTCAGTTCTTAGTGTAGAAAAGGTAGCTAAGATAAGAAAAATCCTTAATTCCAGTTAAGATCACATGAAACACTGTATGAATCCTATATTGTTTACTTAAAGGAGACTAGAGTGGTAAATGTGTGTTATACAAGGCAGAATACCATTGAAATAGAGAAAGAAACACGTTCGGCAGCTTTGGAAAGCCTTACACTTCACTGAAATGTAGTACTACACTCAATAACACAGGTGAGAGACAATGTTCCCGAGCTGCCTCTGTTCATAACAGTGTGTAGGAAGGTGTTTGATAAAGAGGGCAAAGCTTATACTTGGGCCAGAAGGCAGAATATAGGAAACTACATGAAAACATGAATAATTCAGTGAAAATGACTGTAAACAGATGAGAACTTGTTTAGAACAGCTGAAAGAGAATCTCCAAGTCATTCTTATTGTAGAAAAGGTAGCTAAGATAAGGGAAATCCTTAATTCCAGTTAAGATCACATGAAACACTGTATGAATCCTATATTCTTTACTTAAAAGGGACTAGAGTGGTAAATGTGTGTTATACAAGGCAGAATACCATTGAAATAGAGAAAGAAACACGTTCGGCAGCTTTGGAAAGCCTTACACTTCACTGAAATGTAGTACTACACTTTATATAACACAGTTGAGAGACAATGTTCCCTAGCTCCCTCAGTTCATAACAGTGTGTAGGAAGTTGTTTGATAAAGTGTGCAAAGCTTATACTTGGGCCAGAAGGCAGAATATAGGAAACTACATGAAAACATGGATAATTCAGTGAAAATGACTGTAAACAGATGAGAACATTTTTAGAATAGCTGAAAGAGAATCTCCAAGTCAGTTCTTAGTGTAGAAAAGGTAGCTAAGATAAGAAAAATCCTTAATTCCAGTTAAGATCACAAGAAACACTGTATGAATCCTATATTGTTTACTTAAAGGAGACTAGAGTGGTAAATGTGTGTTATACAAGGCAGAATACCATTGAAATAGAGAAAGAAACACGTTCGGCAGCTTTGGAAAGCCTTACACTTCACTGAAATGTAGTACTACAGTCTATAACACAGTTGAGAGACAATGTTTCCGAGCTGCCTCAGTTCATAACAGTGTGTAGGAAGTTGTTTGATAAACTGGGCAAAGCTTATACTTGGGCCAGAAGGCAGAATATAGGAAACTACATGAAAACATGGATAATTCAGTGAAAATGACTGTAAATAGATGAGAACATGTTTAGAACAGCTGAAAGAGAATCTCCAAGTCAGTTCTTAGTGTAGAAAAGGCAGCTAAGATAAGGAAAATCCTTAATTCCAGTTAAGATCACATGAAACACTGTATGAATCCTATATTCTTTACTTAAAGGAGACTAGAGTGGTAAATGTGTGTTATACAAGGCAGAATACCATTGAAATAGAGAAGGAAACACGTTGGGCAGCTTTGGAAAGCCTTACACTTCACTGAAATGTAGTACTACACTCTATAACACAGTTGAGAGACAATGTTCCCTAGCTCCCTCAGTTCATAACAGTGTGTAGGAAGTTGTTTGATAAAGTGGGCAAAGCTTATACTTGGGCCAGAAGGCAGAATATAGGAAACTACATGAAAACATGGATAATTCAGTGAAAATGACTGTAAACAGATGAGAACTTGTTTAGAACAGCTGAAAGAGAATCTCCAAGTCAGTTCTTAGTGTAGAAAAGGTAGCTAAGATAAGTAAAATCCTTAATTCCAGTTAAGATCACATGAAACACTGTATGAATCCTATATTCTTTACTTAAAAGAGACTAGAGTGGTAAATGTGTGTTATACAAGGCAGAATACCATTGAAATAGAGAAAGAAACACGTTGGGCAGCTTTGGAAAGCCTTACACTTCACTGAAATGTAGTACTACAGTCTATAACACAGTTGAGAGACAATGTTCCCGAGCTGCCTCAGTTCATAACAGTGTGTAGGAAGGTGTTTGATAAAGTGGGCAAAGCTTATACTTGGACCAGAAGGAAGAATATAGGAAACGACATGAAAACATGATTAATTCAGTGAAAATGACTGTAAACAGATGAGAACTTGTTTAGAACAGCTGAAAGAGAATCTCCAAGTCAGTTCTTATTGTAGAAAAGGTAGCTAAGATAAGGGAAATCCTTAATTCCAGTTAAGATCACATGAAACACTGTATGAATCCTATATTCTTTTCTTAAAAGAGACTAGAGTGGTAAATGTGTGTTATACAAGGCAGAATACCATTGAAATAGAGAAAGAAACACGTTCGGCAGCTTTGGAAAGCCTTACACTTCACTGAAATGTAGTACTACACTTTATATAACACAGTTGAGAGACAATGTTCCCTAGCTCCCTCAGTTCATAACAGTGTGTAGGAAGTTGTTTGATAAACTGGGCAAAGCTTATACTTGGGCCAGAAGGCAGAATATAGGAAACTACATGAAAACATGGATAATTCAGTGAAAATGACTGTAAACAGATGAGAACATGTTTAGAACAGCTGAAAGAGAATCTCCAAGTCAGTTCTTAGTGTAGAAAAGGCAGCTAAGATAAGGAAAATCCTTAATTCCAGTTAAGATCACATGAAACACTGTATGAATCCTATATTCTTTACTTAAAGGAGACTAGAGTGGTAAATGTGTGTTATACAAGGCAGAATACCATTGAAATAGAGAAGGAAACACGTTCGGCAGCTTTGGAAAGCCTTACAGTTCACTGAAATGTAGTACTACACTCTATAACACAGTTGAGAGACAATGTTCCCTAGCTCCCTCAGTTCATAACAGTGTGTAAAAAGGTGTTTGATAAAGAGGGCAAAGCTTATACTTGGACCAGAAGGCAGAATATAGGAAACTACATGAAAACATGGATAATTAAGTGAAAATGACTGTAAACAGATGAGAACTTGTTTAGAACAGCTGAAAGAGAATCTCCAAGTCAGTTCTTATTGTAGAAAAGGTAGCTAAGATAAGGGAAATCCTTAATTCCAGTTAAGATCACATGAAACACTGTATGAATCCTATATTCTTTACTTAAAAGAGACTAGAGTGGTAAATGTGTGTTATACAAGGCAGAATACCATTGAAATAGAGAAAGAAACACGTTCGGCAGCTTTGGAAAGCCTTACACTTCACTGAAATGTAGTACTACACTTTATATAACACAGTTGAGAGACAATGTTCCCTAGCTCCCTCAGTTCATAACAGTGTGTAGGAAGTTGTTTGATAAAGTGGGCAAAGCTTATACTTGGGCCAGAAGGCAGAATATAGGAAACTACATGAAAACATGGATAATTCAGTGAAAATGACTGTAAATAGATGAGAACATGTTTAGAACAGCTGAAAGAGAATCTCCAAGTCAGTTCTTAGTGTAGAAAAGGCAGCTAAGATAAGGAAAATCCTTAATTCCAGTTAAGATCACATGAAATACTGTATGAATCCTATATTCTTTACTTAAAGGAGACTAGAGTGGTAAATGTGTGTTATACAAGGCAGAATACCATTGAAATAGAGAAGGAAACACGTTCGGCAGCTTTGGAAAGCCTTACACTTCACTGAAATGTAGTACTACACTCTATAACACAGTTGAGACACAATGTTCCCTAGCTCCCTCAGTTCATAACAGTGTGTAGGAAGTTGTTTGATAAAGTGGGCAAAGCTTATACTTGGGCCAGAAGGCAGAATATAGGAAACTACATGAAAACATGGATAATTCAGTGAAAATGACTGTAAACAGATGAGAACATGTTTAGAACAGCTGAAAGAGAATCTCCAAGTCAGTTCTTAGTGTAGAAAAGGCAGCTAAGATAAGGAAAATCCTTAATTCCAGTTAAGATCACATGAAACACTGTATGAATCCTATATTCTTTACTTAAAGGAGACTCGAGTGGTAAATGTTTGTTATACAAGGCAGAATACCATTGAAATAGAGAAGGAAACACGTTCGGCAGCTTTGGAAAGCCTTACACTTCACTGAAATGTAGTACTACACTCTATAACACAGTTGAGAGACAATGTTCCCTAGCTCCCTCAGTTCATAACAGTGTGTAGGAAGTTGTTTGATAAAGTGGGCAAAGCTTATACTTGGGCCAGAAGGCAGAATATAGGAAACTACATGAAAACATGGATAATTCAGTGAAAATGACTGTAAACAGATGAGAACTTGTTTAGAACAGCTGAAAGAGAATCTCCAAGTCAGTTCTTAGTGTAGAAAAGGTAGCTAAGATAAGGAAAATCCTTAATTCCAGTTAAGATCACATGAAACACTGTATGAATCCTATATTCTTTACTTAAAAGAGACTAGAGTGGTAAATGTGTGTTATACAAGGCAGAATACCATTGAAATAGAGAAAGAAACACGTTTGGCAGCTTTGGAAAGCCTTACACTTCACTGAAATGTAGTACTACACTTTATATAACACAGTTGAGAGACAATGTTCCCTAGCTCCCTCAGTTCATAACAGTGTGTAGGAAGTTGTTTGATAAAGTGTGCAAAGCTTATACTTGGGCCAGAAGGCAGAATATAGGAAACTACATGAAAACATGGATAATTCAGTGAAAATGACTGTAAACAGATGAGAACATGTTTAGAATAGCTGAAAGAGAATCTCCAAGTCAGTTCTTAGTGTAGAAAAGGTAGCTAAGATAAGAAAAATCCTTAATTCCAGTTAAGATCACATGAAACACTGTATGAATCCTATATTGTTTACTTAAAGGAGACTAGAGTGGTAAATGTGTGTTATACAAGGCAGAATACCATTGAAATAGAGAAAGAAACACGTTCGGCAGCTTTGGAAAGCCTTACACTTCACTGAAATGTAGTACTACAGTCTATAACACAGTTGAGAGACAATGTTTCTGAGCTGCCTCAGTTCATAACAGTGTGTAGGAAGGTGTTTGATAAAGAGGGCAAAGCTTATACTTGGACCAGAAGGCAGAATATAGGAAACTACATGAAAACATGATTAATTCAGTGAAAATGACTGTAAACAGATGAGAACTTGTTTAGAACACCTGAAAGAGAATCTCCAAGTCAGTTCTTAGTGTAGAAAAGGTAGCTAAGATAAGGAAAATCCTTAATTCCCATTAAGATCACATGAAACACTGTATGAATCCTATATGCTTTACTTAAAGAAGACTAGAGTGGTAAATGTGTGTTATACAAGGCAGAATACCATTGAAATAGAGAAGGAAACACGTTTGGCAGCTTTGGAAAGCCTTACACTTCACTGAAATGTAGTACTACACTCAATAACACAGTTGAGAGACAATGTTCACGAGCTGCCTCTGTTCATAACAGTGTGTAGGAAGGTGTTTGATAAAGAGGGCAAAGCTTATACTTGGGCCAGAAGGCAGAATATAGGAAACTACATGAAAACATGAATAATTCAGTGAAAATGACTGTAAACAGATGAGAACTTGTTTAGAACAGCTGAAAGAGAATCTCCAAGTCATTCTTATTGTAGAAAAGGTAGCTAAGATAAGGGAAATCCTTAATTCCAGTTAAGATCACATGAAACACTGTATGAATCCTATATTCTTTACTTAAAAGGGACTAGAGTGGTAAATGTGTGTTATACAAGGCAGAATACCATTGAAATAGAGAAAGAAACACGTTCGGCAGCTTTGGAAAGCCTTACACTTCACTGAAATGTAGTACTACACTTTATATAACACAGTTGAGAGACAATGTTCCCTAGCTCCCTCAGTTCATAACAGTGTGTAGGAAGTTGTTTGATAAAGTGTGCAAAGCTTATACTTGGGCCAGAAGGCAGAATATAGGAAACTACATGAAAACATGGATAATTCAGTGAAAATGACTGTAAACAGATGAGAACATGTTTAGAATAGCTGAAAGAGAATCTCCAAGTCAGTTCTTAGTGTAGAAAAGGTAGCTAAGATAAGAAAAATCCTTAATTCCAGTTAAGATCACAAGAAACACTGTATGAATCCTATATTGTTTACTTAAAGGAGACTAGAGTGGTAAATGTGTGTTATACAAGGCAGAATACCATTGAAATAGAGAAAGAAACACGTTCGGCAGCTTTGGAAAGCCTTACACTTCACTGAAATGTAGTACTACAGTCTATAACACAGTTGAGAGACAATGTTTCCGAGCTGCCTCAGTTCATAACAGTGTGTAGGAAGTTGTTTGATAAAGTGGGCAAAGCTTATACTTGGGCCAGAAGGCAGAATATAGGAAACTACATGAAAACATGGATAATTCAGTGAAAATGACTGTAAACAGATGAGAACTTGTTTAGAACAGCTGAAAGAGAATCTCCAAGTCAGTTCTTAGTGTAGAAAAGGTAGCTAAGATAAGGAAAATCCTTAATTCCAGTTAAGATCACATGAAACACTGTATGAATCCTATATTCTTTACTTAAAGGAGACTAGAGTGGTAAATGTGTGTTATACAAGGCAGAATACCATTGAAATAGAGAAGGAAACACGTTGGGCAGCTTTGGAAAGCCTTACACTTCACTGAAATGTAGTACTACACTCTATAACACAGTTGAGAGACAATGTTCCCGAGCTGCCTCAGTTCATAACAGTGTGTAGGAAGGTGTTTGATAAAGAGGGCAAAGCTTATACTTGGACCAGAAGGAAGAATATAGGAAACTACATGAAAACATGATTAATTCAGTGAAAATGACTGTAAACAGATGAGAACTTGTTTAGAACAGCTGAAAGAGAATCTCCAAGTCAGTTCTTATTGTAGAAAAGGTAGCTAAGATAAGGGAAATCCTTAATTCCAGTTAAGATCACATGAAACACTGTATGAATCCTATATGCTTTACTTAAAGAAGACTAGAGTGGTAAATGTGTGTTATACAAGGCAGAATACCATTGAAATAGAGAAGGAAACACGTTTGGCAGCTTTGGAAAGCCTTACACTTCACTGAAATGTAGTACTACACTCAATAACACAGTTGAGAGACAATGTTCCCGAGCTGCCTCTGTTCATAACAGTGTGTAGGAAGGTGTTTGATAAAGAGGGCAAAGCTTATACTTGGGCCAGAAGGCAGAATATAGGAAACTACATGAAAACATGAATAATTCAGTGAAAATGACTGTAAACAGATGAGAACTTGTTTAGAACAGCTGAAAGAGAATCTCCAAGTCATTCTTATTGTAGAAAAGGTAGCTAAGATAAGGGAAATCCTTAATTCCAGTTAAGATCACATGAAACACTGTATGAATCCTATATTCTTTACTTAAAAGGGACTAGAGTGGTAAATGTGTGTTATACAAGGCAGAATACCATTGAAATAGAGAAAGAAACACGTTCGGCAGCTTTGGAAAGCCTTACACTTCACTGAAATGTAGTACTACACTCTATAACACAGTTGAGAGACAATGTTCCCTAGCTCCCTCAGTTCATAACAGTGTGTAGGAAGTTGTTTGATAAAGTGGGCAAAGCTTATACTTGGGCCAGAAGGCAGAATATAGGAAACTACATGAAAACATGGATAATTCAGTGAAAATGACTGTAAACAGATGAGAACTTGTTTAGAACAGCTGAAAGAGAATCTCCAAGTCAGTTCTTAGTGTAGAAAAGGTAGCTAAGATAAGTAAAATCCTTAATTCCAGTTAAGATCACATGAAACACTGTATGAATCCTATATTCTTTACTTAAAAGAGACTAGAGTGGTAAATGTGTGTTATACAAGGCAGAATACCATTGAAATAGAGAAAGAAACACGTTCGGCAGCTTTGTAAAGCCTTACACTTCACTGAAATGTAGTACTACAGTCTATAACACAGTTGAGAGACAATGTTCCCGAGCTGCCTCAGTTCATAACAGTGTGTAGGAAGGTGTTTGATAAAGAGGGCAAAGCTTATACTTGGACCAGAAGGAAGAATATAGGAAACTACATGAAAACATGATTAATTCAGTGAAAATGACTGTAAACAGATGAGAACTTGTTTAGAACAGCTGAAAGAGAATCTCCAAGTCAGTTCTTATTGTAGAAAAGGTAGCTAAGATAAGGGAAATCCTTAATTCCAGTTAAGATCACATGAAACACTGTATGAATCCTATATTCTTTTCTTAAAAGAGACTAGAGTGGTAAATGTGTGTTATACAAGGCAGAATACCATTGAAATAGAGAAAGAAACACGTTCGGCAGCTTTGGAAAGCCTTACACTTCACTGAAATGTAGTACTACACTTTATATAACACAGTTGAGAGACAATGTTCCCTAGCTCCCTCAGTTCATAACAGTGTGTAGGAAGTTGTTTGATAAAGTGTGCAAAGCTTATACTTGGGCCAGAAGGCAGAATATAGGAAACTACATGAAAACATGGATAATTCAGTGAAAATGACTGTAAACAGATGAGAACATGTTTAGAACAGCTGAAAGAGAATCTCCAAGTCAGTTCTTAGTGTAGAAAAGGCAGCTAAGATAAGGAAAATCCTTAATTCCAGTTAAGATCACATGAAACACTGTATGAATCCTATATTCTTTACTTAAAGGAGACTAGAGTGGTAAATGTGTGTTATACAAGGCAGAATACCATTGAAATAGAGAAGGAAACACGTTCGGCAGCTTTGGAAAGCCTTACAGTTCACTGAAATGTAGTACTACACTCTATAACACAGTTGAGAGACAATGTTCCCTAGCTCCCTCAGTTCATAACAGTGTGTAGGAAGTTGTTTGATAAAGTGGGCAAAGCTTATACTTGGGCCAGAAGGCAGAATATAGGAAACTACATGAAAACATGGATAATTCAGTGAAAATGACTGTAAACAGATGAGAACTTGTTTAGAACAGCTGAAAGAGAATCTCCAAGTCAGTTCTTATTGTAGAAAAGGTAGCTAAGATAAGGAAAATCCTTAATTCCAGTTAAGATCACATGAAACACTGTATGAATCCTATATTCTTTACTTAAAAGAGACTAGAGTGGTAAATGTGTGTTATACAAGGCAGAATACCATTGAAATAGAGAAAGAAACACGTTCGGCAGCTTTGGAAAGCCTTACACTTCACTGAAATGTAGTACTACACTTTATATAACACAGTTGAGAGACAATGTTCCCTAGCTCCCTCAGTTCATAACAGTGTGTAGGAAGTTGTTTGATAAAGTGTGCAAAGCTTATACTTGGGCCAGAAGGCAGAATATAGGAAACTACATGAAAACATGGATAATTCAGTGAAAATGACTGTAAACAGATGAGAACATGTTTAGAATACCTGAAAGAGAATCTCCAAGTCAGTTCTTAGTGTAGAAAAGGTAGCTAAGATAAGAAAAATCCTTAATTCCAGTTAAGATCACATGAAACACTGTATGAATCCTATATTGTTTACTTAAAGGAGACTAGAGTGGTAAATGTGTGTTATACAAGGCAGAATACCATTGAAATAGAGAAAGAAACACGTTCGGCAGCTTTGGAAAGCCTTACACTTCACTGAAATGTAGTACTACAGTCTATAACACAGTTGAGAGACAATGTTTCCGAGCTGCCTCAGTTCATAACAGTGTGTAGGAAGGTGTTTGATAAAGAGGGCAAAGCTTATACTTGGACCAGAAGGCAGAATATAGGAAACTACATGAAAACATGGATAATTAAGTGAAAATGACTGTAAACAGATGAGAACTTGTTTAGAACAGCTGAAAGAGAATCTCCAAGTCAGTTCTTATTGTAGAAAAGGTAGCTAAGATAAGGGAAATCCTTAATTCCAGTTAAGATCACATGAAACACTGTATGAATCCTATATTCTTTACTTAAAAGAGACTAGAGTGGTAAATGTGTGTTATACAAGGCAGAATACCATTGAAATAGAGAAAGAAACACGTTCGGCAGCTTTGGAAAGCCTTACACTTCACTGAAATGTAGTACTACACTTTATATAACACAGTTGAGAGACAATGTTCCCTAGCTCCCTCAGTTCATAACAGTGTGTAGGAAGTTGTTTGATAAAGTGGGCAAAGCTTATACTTGGGCCAGAAGGCAGAATATAGGACACTACATGAAAACATGGATAATTCAGTGAAAATGACTGTAAACAGATGAGAACTTGTTTAGAACAGCTGAAAGAGAATCTCCAAGTCAGTTCTTAGTGTAGAAAAGGTAGCTAAGATAAGTAAAATCCTTAATTCCAGTTAAGATCACATGAAACACTGTATGAATCCTATATTCTTTACTTAAAAGAGACTAGAGTGGTAAATGTGTGTTATACAAGGCAGAATACCATTGAAATAGAGAAAGAAACACGTTCGGCAGCTTTGTAAAGCCTTACACTTCACTGAAATGTAGTACTACAGTCTATAACACAGTTGAGAGACAATGTTCCCGAGCTGCCTCAGTTCATAACAGTGTGTAGGAAGGTGTTTGATAAAGAGGGCAAAGCTTATACTTGGACCAGAAGGAAGAATATAGGAAACTACATGAAAACATGATTAATTCAGTGAAAATGACTGTAAACAGATGAGAACTTGTTTAGAACAGCTGAAAGAGAATCTCCAAGTCAGTTCTTATTGTAGAAAAGGTAGCTAAGATAAGGGAAATCCTTAATTCCAGTTAAGATCACATGAAACACTGTATGAATCCTATATTCTTTTCTTAAAAGAGACTAGAGTGGTAAATGTGTGTTATACAAGGCAGAATACCATTGAAATAGAGAAAGAAACACGTTCGGCAGCTTTGGAAAGCCTTACACTTCACTGAAATGTAGTACTACACTTTATATAACACAGTTGAGAGACAATGTTCCCTAGCTCCCTCAGTTCATAACAGTGTGTAGGAAGTTGTTTGATAAACTGGGCAAAGCTTATACTTGGGCCAGAAGGCAGAATATAGGAAACTACATGAAAACATGGATAATTCAGAGAAAATGACTGTAAACAGATGAGAACATGTTTAGAACAGCTGAAAGAGAATCTCCAAGTCAGTTCTTAGTGTAGAAAAGGCAGCTAAGATAAGGAAAATCCTTAATTCCAGTTAAGATCACATGAAACACTGTATGAATCCTATATTCTTTACTTAAAGGAGACTAGAGTGGTAAATGTGTGTTATACAAGGCAGAATACCATTGAAATAGAGAAGGAAACACGTTCGGCAGCTTTGGAAAGCCTTACAGTTCACTGAAATGTAGTACTACACTCTATAACACAGTTGAGAGACAATGTTCCCTAGCTCCCTCAGTTCATAACAGTGTGTAGGAAGTTGTTTGATAAAGTGGGCAAAGCTTATACTTGGGCCAGAAGGCAGAATATAGGAAACTACATGAAAACATGGATAATTCAGTGAAAATGACTGTAAACAGATGAGAACTTGTTTAGAACAGCTGAAAGAGAATCTCCAAGTCAGTTCTTATTGTAGAAAAGGTAGCTAAGATAAGGAAAATCCTTAATTCCAGTTAAGATCACATGAAACACTGTATGAATCCTATATTCTTTACTTAAAAGAGACTAGAGTGGTAAATGTGTGTTATACAAGGCAGAATACCATTGAAATAGAGAAAGAAACACGTTCGGCAGCTTTGGAAAGCCTTACACTTCACTGAAATGTAGTACTACACTTTATATAACACAGTTGAGAGACAATGTTCCCTAGCTCCCTCAGTTCATAACAGTGTGTAGGAAGTTGTTTGATAAAGTGTGCAAAGCTTATACTTGGGCCAGAAGGCAGAATATAGGAAACTACATGAAAACATGGATAATTCAGTGAAAATGACTGTAAACAGATGAGAACATGTTTAGAATACCTGAAAGAGAATCTCCAAGTCAGTTCTTAGTGTAGAAAAGGTAGCTAAGATAAGAAAAATCCTTAATTCCAGTTAAGATCACATGAAACACTGTATGAATCCTATATTGTTTACTTAAAGGAGACTAGAGTGGTAAATGTGTGTTATACAAGGCAGAATACCATTGAAATAGAGAAAGAAACACGTTCGGCAGCTTTGGAAAGCCTTACACTTCACTGAAATGTAGTACTACAGTCTATAACACAGTTGAGAGACAATGTTTCCGAGCTGCCTCAGTTCATAACAGTGTGTAGGAAGGTGTTTGATAAAGAGGGCAAAGCTTATACTTGGACCAGAAGGCAGAATATAGGAAACTACATGAAAACATGGATAATTAAGTGAAAATGACTGTAAACAGATGAGAACTTGTTTAGAACAGCTGAAAGAGAATCTCCAAGTCAGTTCTTATTGTAGAAAAGGTAGCTAAGATAAGGGAAATCCTTAATTCCAGTTAAGATCACATGAAACACTGTATGAATCCTATATTCTTTACTTAAAAGAGACTAGAGTGGTAAATGTGTGTTATACAAGGCAGAATACCATTGAAATAGAGAAAGAAACACGTTCGGCAGCTTTGGAAAGCCTTACACTTCACTGAAATGTAGTACTACACTTTATATAACACAGTTGAGAGACAATGTTCCCTAGCTCCCTCAGTTCATAACAGTGTGTAGGAAGTTGTTTGATAAACTGGGCAAAGCTTATACTTGGGCCAGAAGGCAGAATATAGGAAACTACATGAAAACATGGATAATTCAGTGAAAATGACTGTAAATAGATGAGAACATGTTTAGAACAGCTGAAAGAGAATCTCCAAGTCAGTTCTTAGTGTAGAAAAGGCAGCTAAGATAAGGAAAATCCTTAATTCCAGTTAAGATCACATGAAACACTGTATGAATCCTATATTCTTTACTTAAAAGAGACTAGAGTGGTAAATGTGTGTTATACAAGGCAGAATACCATTGAAATAGAGAAAGAAACACGTTCGGCAGCTTTGGAAAGCCTTACACTTCACTGAAATGTAGTACTACAGTCTATAACACAGTTGAGAGACAATGTTACCGAGCTGCCTCAGTTCATAACAGTGTGTAGGAAGTTGTTTGATAAAGTGGGCAAAGCTTATACTTGGGCCAGAAGGCAGAATATGGGAAACTACATGAAAACATGGATAATTCAGTGAAAATGACTGTAAACAGATGAGAACATGTTTAGAACAGCTGAAAGAGAATCTCCAAGTCAGTTCTTAGTGTAGAAAAGGTAGCTAAGATAAGGAAAATCCTTAATTCCAGTTAAGATCACATGAAACACTGTATGAATCCTATATTCTTTACTTAAAGGAGACTAGAGTGCTAAATGTGTGTTATACAAGGCAGAATACCATTGAAATAGAGAAAGAAACACGTTCGGCAGCTTTGGAAAGCCTTACACTTCACTGAAATGTAGGACTACAGTCTATAACACAGTTGAGAGACAATGTTCCCGAGCTGCCTCAGTTCATAACAGTGTGTAGGAAGGTGTTTGATAAAGAGGGCAAAGCTTATACTTGGACCAGAAGGAAGAATATAGGAAACTACATGAAAACATGATTAATTCAGTGAAAATGACTGTAAACAGATGAGAACTTGTTTAGAACAGCTGAAAGAGAATCTCCAAGTCAGTTCTTATTGTAGAAAAGGTAGCTAAGATAAGGGAAATCCTTAATTCCAGTTAAGATCACATGAAACACTGTATGAATCCTATATTCTTTTCTTAAAAGAGACTAGAGTGGTAAATGTGTGTTATACAAGGCAGAATACCATTGAAATAGAGAAAGAAACACGTTCGGCAGCTTTGGAAAGCCTTACACTTCACTGAAATGTAGTACTACACTTTATATAACACAGTTGAGAGACAATGTTCCCTAGCTCCCTCAGTTCATAACAGTGTGTAGGAAGTTGTTTGATAAACTGGGCAAAGCTTATACTTGGGCCAGAAGGCAGAATATAGGAAACTACATGAAAACATGGATAATTCAGTGAAAATGACTGTAAACAGATGAGAACATGTTTAGAACAGCTGAAAGAGAATCTCCAAGTCAGTTCTTAGTGTAGAAAAGGCAGCTAAGATAAGGAAAATCCTTAATTCCAGTTAAGATCACATGAAACACTGTATGAATCCTATATTCTTTACTTAAAGGAGACTAGAGTGGTAAATGTGTGTTATACAAGGCAGAATACCATTGAAATAGAGAAGGAAACACGTTCGGCAGCTTTGGAAAGCCTTACAGTTCACTGAAATGTAGTACTACACTCTATAACACAGTTGAGAGACAATGTTCCCTAGCTCCCTCAGTTCATAACAGTGTGTAGGAAGTTGTTTGATAAAGTGGGCAAAGCTTATACTTGGGCCAGAAGGCAGAATATAGGAAACTACATGAAAACATGGATAATTCAGTGAAAATGACTGTAAACAGATGAGAACTTGTTTAGAACAGCTGAAAGAGAATCTCCAAGTCAGTTCTTATTGTAGAAAAGGTAGCTAAGATAAGGAAAATCCTTAATTCCAGTTAAGATCACATGAAACACTGTATGAATCCTATATTCTTTACTTAAAAGAGACTAGAGTGGTAAATGTGTGTTATACAAGGCAGAATACCATTGAAATAGAGAAAGAAACACGTTCGGCAGCTTTGGAAAGCCTTACACTTCACTGAAATGTAGTACTACACTTTATATAACACAGTTGAGAGACAATGTTCCCTAGCTCCCTCAGTTCATAACAGTGTGTAGGAAGTTGTTTGATAAAGTGTGCAAAGCTTATACTTGGGCCAGAAGGCAGAATATAGGAAACTACATGAAAACATGGATAATTCAGTGAAAATGACTGTAAACAGATGAGAACATGTTTAGAATACCTGAAAGAGAATCTCCAAGTCAGTTCTTAGTGTAGAAAAGGTAGCTAAGATAAGAAAAATCCTTAATTCCAGTTAAGATCACATGAAACACTGTATGAATCCTATATTGTTTACTTAAAGGAGACTAGAGTGGTAAATGTGTGTTATACAAGGCAGAATACCATTGAAATAGAGAAAGAAACACGTTCGGCAGCTTTGGAAAGCCTTACACTTCACTGAAATGTAGTACTACAGTCTATAACACAGTTGAGAGACAATGTTTCCGAGCTGCCTCAGTTCATAACAGTGTGTAGGAAGGTGTTTGATAAAGAGGGCAAAGCTTATACTTGGACCAGAAGGCAGAATATAGGAAACTACATGAAAACATGGATAATTAAGTGAAAATGACTGTAAACAGATGAGAACTTGTTTAGAACAGCTGAAAGAGAATCTCCAAGTCAGTTCTTATTGTAGAAAAGGTAGCTAAGATAAGGGAAATCCTTAATTCCAGTTAAGATCACATGAAACACTGTATGAATCCTATATTCTTTACTTAAAAGAGACTAGAGTGGTAAATGTGTGTTATACAAGGCAGAATACCATTGAAATAGAGAAAGAAACACGTTCGGCAGCTTTGGAAAGCCTTACACTTCACTGAAATGTAGTACTACACTTTATATAACACAGTTGAGAGACAATGTTCCCTAGCTCCCTCAGTTCATAACAGTGTGTAGGAAGTTGTTTGATAAACTGGGCAAAGCTTATACTTGGGCCAGAAGGCAGAATATAGGAAACTACATGAAAACATGGATAATTCAGTGAAAATGACTGTAAATAGATGAGAACATGTTTAGAACAGCTGAAAGAGAATCTCCAAGTCAGTTCTTAGTGTAGAAAAGGCAGCTAAGATAAGGAAAATCCTTAATTCCAGTTAAGATCACATGAAACACTGTATGAATCCTATATTCTTTACTTAAAAGAGACTAGAGTGGTAAATGTGTGTTATACAAGGCAGAATACCATTGAAATAGAGAAAGAAACACGTTCGGCAGCTTTGGAAAGCCTTACACTTCACTGAAATGTAGTACTACAGTCTATAACACAGTTGAGAGACAATGTTACCGAGCTGCCTCAGTTCATAACAGTGTGTAGGAAGTTGTTTGATAAAGTGGGCAAAGCTTATACTTGGGCCAGAAGGCAGAATATGGGAAACTACATGAAAACATGGATAATTCAGTGAAAATGACTGTAAACAGATGAGAACATGTTTAGAACAGCTGAAAGAGAATCTCCAAGTCAGTTCTTAGTGTAGAAAAGGTAGCTAAGATAAGGAAAATCTTTAATTCCAGTTAAGATCACATGAAACACTGTATGAATCCTATATTCTTTACTTAAAGGAGACTAGAGTGCTAAATGTGTGTTATACAAGGCAGAATACCATTGAAATAGAGAAAGAAACACGTTCGGCAGCTTTGGAAAGCCTTACACTTCACTGAAATGTAGGACTACAGTCTATAACACAGTTGAGAGACAATGTTCCCGAGCTGCCTCAGTTCATAACAGTGTGTAGGAAGGTGTTTGATAAAGAGGGCAAAGCTTATACTTGGACCAGAAGGCAGAATATAGGAAACTACATGAAAACATGATTAATTCAGTGAAAATGACTGTAAACAGATGAGAACTTGTTTAGAACACCTGAAAGAGAATCTCCAAGTCAGTTCTTAGTGTAGAAAAGGTAGCTAAGATAAGGAAAATCCTTAATTCCAGTTAAGATCACATGAAACACTGTATGAATCCTATATGCTTTACTTAAAGAAGACTAGAGTGGTAAATGTGTGTTATACAAGGCAGAATACCATTGAAATAGAGAAGGAAACACGTTCGGCAGCTTTGGAAAGCCTTACACTTCACTGAAATGTAGTACTACACTCAATAACACAGTTGAGAGACAATGTTCCCGAGCTGCCTCAGTTCATAACAGTGTGTAGGAAGGTGTTTGATAAAGAGGGCAAAGCTTATACTTGGGCCAGAAGGCAGAATATAGGAAACTACATGAAAACGTGAATAATTCAGTGAAAATGACTGTAAACAGATGAGAACTTGTT
Source organism: Pipistrellus hanaki (assembly GCF_964339955.1). Classification (NCBI taxonomy): domain Eukaryota; kingdom Metazoa; phylum Chordata; class Mammalia; order Chiroptera; family Vespertilionidae; genus Pipistrellus; species Pipistrellus hanaki. The sequence goes on along the minus strand of NW_028182298.1, from coordinate 354,100 downwards.
TAGAACAGCTGAAAGAGAATCTCCAAGTCATTCTTATTGTAGAAAAGGTAGCTAAGATAAGGGAAATCCTTAATTCCAGTTAAGATCACATGAAACACTGTATGAATCCTATATTCTTTACTTAAAAGAGACTAGAGTGGTAAATGTGTGTTATACAAGGCAGAATACCATTGAAATAGAGAAAGAAACACGTTCGGCAGCTTTGGAAAACCTTATACTTCACTGAAATGTAGTACTACAGTCTATAACACAGTTGAGAGACAATGTTTCCGAGCTGCCTCAGTTCATAACAGTGTGTAGGAAGGTGTTTGATAAAGAGGGCAAAGCTTATACTTGGACCAGAAGGCAGAATATAGGAAACTACATGAAAACATGGATAATTAAGTGAAAATGACTGTAAACAGATGAGAACTTGTTTAGAACAGCTGAAAGAGAATCTCCAAGTCAGTTCTTATTGTAGAAAAGGTAGCTAAGATAAGGGAAATCCTTAATTCCAGTTAAGATCACATGAAACACTGTATGAATCCTATATTCTTTTCTTAAAAGAGACTAGAGTGGTAAATGTGTGTTATACAAGGCAGAATACCATTGAAATAGAGAAAGAAACACGTTCGGCAGCTTTGGAAAGCCTTACACTTCACTGAAATGTAGTACTACAGTCTATAACACAGTTGAGAGACAATGTTTCCGAGCTGCCTCAGTTCATAACAGTGTGTAGGAAGGTGTTTAATAAAGTGGGCAAAGCTTATACTTGGGCCAGAAGGCAGAATATAGGAAACTACATGAAAACATGGATAATTCAGTGAAAATGACTGTAAACAGATGAGAACTTGTTTAGAACAGCTGAAAGAGAATCTCCAAGTCAGTTCTTATTGTAGAAAAGGTAGCTAAGATAAGGGAAATCCTTAATTCCAGTTAAGATCACATGAAACACTGTATGAATCCTATATTCTTTACTTAAAGAAGACTAGAGTGGTAAATGTGTGTTATACAAGGCAGAATACCATTGAAATAGAGAAGGAAACACGTTCGGCAGCTTTGGAAAGCCTTACACTTCACTGAAATGTAGTACTACACTCAATAACACAGTTGAGAGACAATGTTCCCGAGCTGCCTCAGTTCATAACAGTGTGTAGGAAGTTGTTTGATAAAGTGGGCAAAGCTTATACTTGGGCCAGAAGGCAGAATATAGGAAACTACATGAAAACATGGATAATTCAGTGAAAATGACTGTAAACAGATGAGAACTTGTTTAGAACAGCTGAAAGATAATCTTCAAGTCAGTTCTTAGTGTAGAAAAGGTAGCTAAGATAAGGAAAATCCTTAATTCCAGTTAAGATCACATGAAACACTGTATGAATCCTATATTCTTTACTTAAAAGAGACTAGAGTGGTAAATGTGTGTTATACAAGGCAGAATACCATTGAAATAGAGAAAGAAACACGTTCGGCAGCTTTGGAAAGCCTTACACTTCACTGAAATGTAGTACTACACTTTATATAACACAGTTGAGAGACAATGTTCCCTAGCTCCCTCAGTTCATAACAGTGTGTAGGAAGTTGTTTGATAAAGTGGGCAAAGCTTATACTTGGGCCAGAAGGCAGAATATAGGAAACTACATGAAAACATGGATAATTCAGTGAAAATGACTGTAAACAGATGAAAACATGTTTAGAACAGCTGAAAGAGAATCTCCAAGTCAGTTCTTAGTGTAGAAAAGGCAGCTAAGATAAGGAAAATCCTTAATTCCAGTTAAGATCACATGAAACACTGTATGAATCCTATATTCTTTACTTAAAGGAGACTAGAGTGGTAAATGTGTGTTATACAAGGCAGAATACCATTGAAATAGAGAAAGAAACACGTTCGGCAGCTTTGGAAAGCCTTACACTTCACTGAAATGTAGTACTACAGTCTATAACACAGTTGAGAGACAATGTTCCCGAGCTGCCTCAGTTCATAACAGTGTGTAGGAAGGTGTCTGATAAAGAGGGCAAAGCTTATACTTGGACCAGAAGGCAGAATATAGGAAACTACATGAAAACATGATTAATTCAGTGAAAATGACTGTAAACAGATGAGAACTTGTTTAGAACAGCTGAAAGAGAATCTCCAAGTCAGTTCTTATTCTAGAAAAGGTAGCTAAGATAAGGGAAATCCTTAATTCCAGTTAAGATCACATGAAGCACTGTATGAATCCTATATTCTTTTCTTAAAAGAGACTAGAGTGGTAAATGTGTGTTATACAAGGCAGAATACCATTGAAATAGAGAAAGAAACACGTTCGGCAGCTTTGGAAAGCCTTACACTTCACTGAAATGTAGTACTACACTTTATATAACACAGTTGAGAGACAATGTTCCCTAGCTCCCTCAGTTCATAACAGTGTGTAGGAAGTTGTTTGATAAAGTGGGCAAAGCTTATACTTGGGCCAGAAGGCAGAATATGGGAAACTACATGAAAACATGGATAATTCAGTGAAAATGACTGTAAACAGATGAGAACATGTTTAGAACAGCTGAAAGAGAATCTCCAAGTCAGTTCTTAGTGTAGAAAAGGTAGCTAAGATAAGGAAAATCCTTAATTCCAGTTAAGATCACATGAAACACTGTATGAATCCTATATTCTTTACTTAAAGGAGACTAGAGTGCTAAATGTGTGTTATACAAGGCAGAATACCATTGAAATAGAGAAAGAAAAACGTTCGGCAGCTTTGGAAAGCCTTACACTTCACTGAAATGTAGGACTACAGTCTATAACACAGTTGAGAGACAATGTTCCCGAGCTGCCTCAGTTCATAACAGTGTGTAGGAAGGTGTTTGATAAAGAGGGCAAAGCTTATACTTGGACCAGAAGGCAGAATATAGGAAACTACATGAAAACATGATTAATTCAGTGAAAATGACTGTAAACAGATGAGAACTTGTTTAGAACACATGAAAGAGAATCTCCAAGTCAGTTCTTAGTGTAGAAAAGGTAGCTAAGATAAGGAAAATCCTTAATTCCAGTTAAGATCACATGAAACACTGTATGAATCCTATATGCTTAACTTAAAGAAGACTAGAGTGGTAAATGTGTGTTATACAAGGCAGAATACCATTGAAATAGAGAAGGAAACACGTTCGGCAGCTTTGGAAAGCCTTACACTTCACTGAAATGTAGTACTACACTCAATAACACAGTTGAGAGACAATGTTCCTGAGCTGCCTCAGTTCATAACAGTGTGTAGGAAGGTGTTTGATAAAGAGGGCAAAGCTTATACTTGGGCCAGAAGGCAGAATATAGGAAACTACATGAAAACATGAATAATTCAGTGAAAATGACTGTAAACAGATGAGAACTTGTTTAGAACAACTGAAAGAGAATCTCCAAGTCATTCTTATTGTAGAAAAGGCAGCTAAGATAAGGGAAATCCTTAATTCCAGTTAAGATCACATGAAACACTGTATGAATCCTATATTCTTTACTTAAAAGAGACTAGAGTGGTAAATGTGTGTTATACAAGGCAGAATACCATTGAAATAGAGAAAGAAACACGTTCGGCAGCTTTGGAAAGCCTTACACTTCACTGAAATGTAGTACTACACTTTATATAACACAGTTGAGAGACAATGTTCCCTAGCTCCCTCAGTTCATAACAGTGTGTAGGAAGTTGTTTGATAAAGTGGGCAAAGCTTATACTTGGGCCAGAAGGCAGAATATAGGAAACTACATGAAAACATGGATAATTCAGTGAAAATGACTGTAAACAGATGAAAACATGTTTAGAACAGCTGAAAGAGAATCTCCAAGTCAGTTCTTAGTGTAGAAAAGGCAGCTAAGATAAGGAAAATCCTTAATTCCAGTTAAGATCACATGAAACACTGTATGAATCCTATATTCTTTACTTAAAGGAGACTAGAGTGGTAAATGTGTGTTATACAAGGCAGAATACCATTGAAATAGAGAAAGAAACACGTTCGGCAGCTTTGGAAAGCCTTACACTTCACTGAAATGTAGTACTACAGTCTATAACACAGTTGAGAGACAATGTTCCCGAGCTGCCTCAGTTCATAACAGTGTGTAGGAAGGTGTCTGATAAAGAGGGCAAAGCTTATACTTGGACCAGAAGGCAGAATATAGGAAACTACATGAAAACATGATTAATTCAGTGAAAATGACTGTAAACAGATGAGAACTTGTTTAGAACAGCTGAAAGAGAATCTCCAAGTCAGTTCTTATTCTAGAAAAGGTAGCTAAGATAAGGGAAATCCTTAATTCCAGTTAAGATCACATGAAGCACTGTATGAATCCTATATTCTTTTCTTAAAAGAGACTAGAGTGGTAAATGTGTGTTATACAAGGCAGAATACCATTGAAATAGAGAAAGAAACACGTTCGGCAGCTTTGGAAAGCCTTACACTTCACTGAAATGTAGTACTACACTTTATATAACACAGTTGAGAGACAATGTTCCCTAGCTCCCTCAGTTCATAACAGTGTGTAGGAAGTTGTTTGATAAAGTGGGCAAAGCTTATACTTGGGCCAGAAGGCAGAATATGGGAAACTACATGAAAACATGGATAATTCAGTGAAAATGACTGTAAACAGATGAGAACATGTTTAGAACAGCTGAAAGAGAATCTCCAAGTCAGTTCTTAGTGTAGAAAAGGTAGCTAAGATAAGGAAAATCCTTAATTCCAGTTAAGATCACATGAAACACTGTATGAATCCTATATTCTTTACTTAAAGGAGACTAGAGTGCTAAATGTGTGTTATACAAGGCAGAATACCATTGAAATAGAGAAAGAAAAACGTTCGGCAGCTTTGGTAAGCCTTACACTTCACTGAAATGTAGGACTACAGTCTATAACACAGTTGAGAGACAATGTTCCCGAGCTGCCTCAGTTCATAACAGTGTGTAGGAAGGTGTTTGATAAAGAGGGCAAAGCTTATACTTGGACCAGAAGGCAGAATATAGGAAACTACATGAAAACATGATTAATTCAGTGAAAATGACTGTAAACAGATGAGAACTTGTTTAGAACACATGAAAGAGAATCTCCAAGTCAGTTCTTAGTGTAGAAAAGGTAGCTAAGATAAGGAAAATCCTTAATTCCAGTTAAGATCACATGAAACACTGTATGAATCCTATATGCTTAACTTAAAGAAGACTAGAGTGGTAAATGTGTGTTATACAAGGCAGAATACCATTGAAATAGAGAAGGAAACACGTTCGGCAGCTTTGGAAAGCCTTACACTTCACTGAAATGTAGTACTACACTCAATAACACAGTTGAGAGACAATGTTCCTGAGCTGCCTCAGTTCATAACAGTGTGTAGGAAGGTGTTTGATAAAGAGGGCAAAGCTTATACTTGGGCCAGAAGGCAGAATATAGGAAACTACATGAAAACATGAATAATTCAGTGAAAATGACTGTAAACAGATGAGAACTTGTTTAGAACAACTGAAAGAGAATCTCCAAGTCATTCTTATTGTAGAAAAGGTAGCTAAGATAAGGGAAATCCTTAATTCCAGTTAAGATCACATGAAACACTGTATGAATCCTATATTCTTTACTTAAAAGAGACTAGAGTGGTAAATGTGTGTTATACAAGGCAGAATACCATTGAAATAGAGAAAGAAACACGTTCGGCAGCTTTGGAAAGCCTTACACTTCACTGAAATGTAGTACTACACTTTATATAACACAGTTGAGAGACAATGTTCCCTAGCTCCCTCAGTTCATAACAGTGTGTAGGAAGTTGTTTGATAAAGTGGGCAAAGCTTATACTTGGGCCAGAAGGCAGAATATAGGAAACTACATGAAAACATGGATAATTCAGTGAAAATGACTGTAAACAGATGAAAACATGTTTAGAACAGCTGAAAGAGAATCTCCAAGTCAGTTCTTAGTGTAGAAAAGGCAGCTAAGATAAGGAAAATCCTTAATTCCAGTTAAGATCACATGAAACACTGTATGAATCCTATATTCTTTACTTAAAGGAGACTAGAGTGGTAAATGTGTGTTATACAAGGCAGAATACCATTGAAATAGAGAAAGAAACACGTTCGGCAGCTTTGGAAAGCCTTACACTTCACTGAAATGTAGTACTACAGTCTATAACACAGTTGAGAGACAATGTTCCCGAGCTGCCTCAGTTCATAACAGTGTGTAGGAAGGTGTCTGATAAAGAGGGCAAAGCTTATACTTGGACCAGAAGGCAGAATATAGGAAACTACATGAAAACATGATTAATTCAGTGAAAATGACTGTAAACAGATGAGAACTTGTTTAGAACAGCTGAAAGAGAATCTCCAAGTCAGTTCTTATTCTAGAAAAGGTAGCTAAGATAAGGGAAATCCTTAATTCCAGTTAAGATCACATGAAGCACTGTATGAATCCTATATTCTTTTCTTAAAAGAGACTAGAGTGGTAAATGTGTGTTATACAAGGCAGAATACCATTGAAATAGAGAAAGAAACACGTTCGGCAGCTTTGGAAAGCCTTACACTTCACTGAAATGTAGTACTACACTTTATATAACACAGTTGAGAGACAATGTTCCCTAGCTCCCTCAGTTCATAACAGTGTGTAGGAAGTTGTTTGATAAAGTGGGCAAAGCTTATACTTGGGCCAGAAGGCAGAATATGGGAAACTACATGAAAACATGGATAATTCAGTGAAAATGACTGTAAACAGATGAGAACATGTTTAGAACAGCTGAAAGAGAATCTCCAAGTCAGTTCTTAGTGTAGAAAAGGTAGCTAAGATAAGGAAAATCCTTAATTCCAGTTAAGATCACATGAAACACTGTATGAATCCTATATTCTTTACTTAAAGGAGACTAGAGTGCTAAATGTGTGTTATACAAGGCAGAATACCATTGAAATAGAGAAAGAAAAACGTTCGGCAGCTTTGGAAAGCCTTACACTTCACTGAAATGTAGGACTACAGTCTATAACACAGTTGAGAGACAATGTTCCCGAGCTGCCTCAGTTCATAACAGTGTGTAGGAAGGTGTTTGATAAAGAGGGCAAAGCTTATACTTGGACCAGAAGGCAGAATATAGGAAACTACATGAAAACATGATTAATTCAGTGAAAATGACTGTAAACAGATGAGAACTTGTTTAGAACACATGAAAGAGAATCTCCAAGTCAGTTCTTAGTGTAGAAAAGGTAGCTAAGATAAGGAAAATCCTTAATTCCAGTTAAGATCACATGAAACACTGTATGAATCCTATATGCTTAACTTAAAGAAGACTAGAGTGGTAAATGTGTGTTATACAAGGCAGAATACCATTGAAATAGAGAAGGAAACACGTTCGGCAGCTTTGGAAAGCCTTACACTTCACTGAAATGTAGTACTACACTCAATAACACAGTTGAGAGACAATGTTCCTGAGCTGCCTCAGTTCATAACAGTGTGTAGGAAGGTGTTTGATAAAGAGGGCAAAGCTTATACTTGGGCCAGAAGGCAGAATATAGGAAACTACATGAAAACATGAATAATTCAGTGAAAATGACTGTAAACAGATGAGAACTTGTTTAGAACAACTGAAAGAGAATCTCCAAGTCATTCTTATTGTAGAAAAGGTAGCTAAGATAAGGGAAATCCTTAATTCCAGTTAAGATCACATGAAACACTGTATGAATCCTATATTCTTTACTTAAAAGAGACTAGAGTGGTAAATGTGTGTTATACAAGGCAGAATACCATTGAAATAGAGAAAGAAACACGTTCGGCAGCTTTGGAAAGCCTTACACTTCACTGAAATGTAGTACTACACTTTATATAACACAGTTGAGAGACAATGTTCCCTAGATCCCTCAGTTCATAACAGTGTGTAGGAAGTTGTTTGATAAAGTGTGCAAAGCTTATACTTGGGCCAGAAGGCAGAATATAGGAAACTACATGAAAACATGGATAATTCAGTGAAAATGACTGTAAACAGATGAGAACATGTTTAGAATAGCTGAAAGAGAATCTCCAAGTCAGTTCTTAGTGTAGAAAAGGTAGCTAAGATAAGAAAAATCCTTAATTCCAGTTAAGATCACATGAAACATTGTATGAATCCTATATTGTTTACTTAAAGGAGACTAGAGTGGTAAATGTGTGATATACAAGGCAGAATACCATTGAAATAGAGAAAGAAACACGTTCGGCAGCTTTGGAAAACCTTACACTTCACTGAAATGTAGTACTACAGTCTATAACACAGTTGAGAGACAATGTTTCCGAGCTGCCTCAGTTCATAACAGTGTGTAGGAAGGTGTTTGATAAAGAGGGCAAAGCTTATACTTGGACCAGAAGGCAGAATATAGGAAACTACATGAAAACATGGATAATTAAGTGAAAATGACTGTAAACAGATGAGAACTTGTTTAGAACAGCTGAAAGAGAATCTCCAAGTCAGTTCTTATTGTAGAAAAGGTAGCTAAGATAAGGGAAATCCTTAATTCCAGTTAAGATCACATGAAACACTGTATGAATCCTATATTCTTTACTTAAAAGAGACTAGAGTGGTAAATGTGTGTTATACAAGGCAGAATACCATTGAAATAGAGAAAGAAACACGTTCGGCAGCTTTGGAAAGCCTTACACTTCACTGAAATGTAGTACTACACTTTATATAACACAGTTGAGAGACAATGTTCCCTAGCTCCCTCAGTTCATAACAGTGTGTAGGAAGTTGTTTGATAAACTGGGCAAAGCTTATACTTGGGCCAGAAGGCAGAACATAGGAAACTACATGAAAACATGAATAATTCAGTGAAAATGACTGTAAACAGATGAGAACATGTTTAGAACAGCTGAAAGAGAATCTCCAAGTCAGTTCTTAGTGTAGAAAAGGCAGCTAAGATAAGGAAAATCCTTAATTCCAGTTAAGATCACATGAAACACTGTATGAATCCTATATTCTTTACTTAAAGGAGACTAGAGTGGTAAATGTGTGTTATACAAGGCAGAATACCATTGAAATAGAGAAGGAAACACGTTCGGCAGCTTTGGAAAGCCTTACACTTCACTGAAATGTAGTACTACACTCTATAACACAGTTGAGAGACAATGTTCCCTAGCTCCCTCAGTTCATAACAGTGTGTAGGAAGTTGTTTGATAAAGTGGGCAAAGCTTATACTTGGGCCAGAAGGCAGAATATAGGAAACTACATGAAAACATGGATAATTCAGTGAAAATGACTGTAAACAGATGAGAACTTGTTTAGAACAGCTGAAAGAGAATCTCCAAGTCAGTTCTTATTGTAGAAAAGGTAGCTAAGATAAGGGAAATCCTTAATTCCAGTTAAGATCACATGAAACACTGTATGAATCCTATATTCTTTTCTTAAAAGAGACTAGAGTGGTAAATGTGTGTTATACAAGGCAGAATACCATTGAAATAGAGAAAGAAACACGTTCGGCAGCTTTGGAAAGCCTTACACTTCACTGAAATGTAGTACTACAGTCTATAACACAGTTGAGAGACAATGTTTCCGAGCTGCCTCAGTTCATAACAGTGTGTAGGAAGGTGTTTGATAAAGTGGGCAAAGCTTATACTTGGGCCAGAAGGCAGAATATAGGAAACTACATGAAAACATGGATAATTCAGTGAAAATTACTGTAAAGAGATGAGAACATGTTTAGAACAGCTGAAAGAGAATCTCCAAGTCAGTTCTTAGTGTAGAAAAGGCAGCTAAGATAAGGAAAATCCTTAATTCCAGTTAAGATCACATGAAACACTGTATGAATCCTGTATTCTTTACTTAAAGGAGACTAGAGTGGTAAATGTGTGTTATACAAGGCAGAATACCATTGAAATAGAGAAAGAAACACGTTCGGCAGCTTTGGAAAGCCTTACACTTCACTGAAATGTAGTACTACACTTTATATAACACAGTTGAGAGACAATGTTCCGTAGCTCCCTCAGTTCATAACAGTGTGTAGGAAGTTGTTTGATAAAGTGGGCAAAGCTTATACTTGGGCCAGAAGGCAGAATATAGGAAACTACATGAAAACATGGATAATTCAGTGAAAATGACTGTAAACAGATGAAAACATGTTTAGAACAGCTGAAAGAGAATCTCCAAGTCAGTTCTTAGTGTAGAAAAGGCAGCTAAGATAAGGAAAATCCTTAATTCCAGTTAAGATCACATGAAACACTGTATGAATCCTATATTCTTTACTTAAAGGAGACTAGAGTGGTAAATGTGTGTTATACAAGGCAGAATACCATTGAAATAGAGAAAGAAACACGTTCGGCAGCTTTGGAAAGCCTTACACTTCACTGAAATGTAGTACTACAGTCTATAACACAGTTGAGAGACAATGTTCCCGAGCTGCCTCAGTTCATAACAGTGTGTAGGAAGGTGTCTGATAAAGAGGGCAAAGCTTATACTTGGACCAGAAGGCAGAATATAGGAAACTACATGAAAACATGATTAATTCAGTGAAAATGACTGTAAACAGATGAGAACTTGTTTAGAACAGCTGAAAGAGAATCTCCAAGTCAGTTCTTATTCTAGAAAAGGTAGCTAAGATAAGGGAAATCCTTAATTCCAGTTAAGATCACATGAAGCACTGTATGAATCCTATATTCTTTTCTTAAAAGAGACTAGAGTGGTAAATGTGTGTTATACAAGGCAGAATACCATTGAAATAGAGAAAGAAACACGTTCGGCAGCTTTGGAAAGCCTTACACTTCACTGAAATGTAGTACTACACTTTATATAACACAGTTGAGAGACAATGTTCCCTAGCTCCCTCAGTTCATAACAGTGTGTAGGAAGTTGTTTGATAAAGTGGGCAAAGCTTATACTTGGGCCAGAAGGCAGAATATGGGAAACTACATGAAAACATGGATAATTCAGTGAAAATGACTGTAAACAGATGAGAACATGTTTAGAACAGCTGAAAGAGAATCTCCAAGTCAGTTCTTAGTGTAGAAAAGGTAGCTAAGATAAGGAAAATCCTTAATTCCAGTTAAGATCACATGAAACACTGTATGAATCCTATATTCTTTACTTAAAGGAGACTAGAGTGCTAAATGTGTGTTATACAAGGCAGAATACCATTGAAATAGAGAAAGAAAAACGTTCGGCAGCTTTGGAAAGCCTTACACTTCACTGAAATGTAGGACTACAGTCTATAACACAGTTGAGAGACAATGTTCCCGAGCTGCCTCAGTTCATAACAGTGTGTAGGAAGGTGTTTGATAAAGAGGGCAAAGCTTATATTTGGACCAGAAGGCAGAATATAGGAAACTACATGAAAACATGATTAATTCAGTGAAAATGACTGTAAACAGATGAGAACTTGTTTAGAACACATGAAAGAGAATCTCCAAGTCAGTTCTTAGTGTAGAAAAGGTAGCTAAGATAAGGAAAATCCTTAATTCCAGTTAAGATCACATGAAACACTGTATGAATCCTATATGCTTAACTTAAAGAAGACTAGAGTGGTAAATGTGTGTTATACAAGGCAGAATACCATTGAAATAGAGAAGGAAACACGTTCGGCAGCTTTGGAAAGCCTTACACTTCACTGAAATGTAGTACTACACTCAATAACACAGTTGAGAGACAATGTTCCTGAGCTGCCTCAGTTCATAACAGTGTGTAGGAAGGTGTTTGATAAAGAGGGCAAAGCTTATACTTGGGCCAGAAGGCAGAATATAGGAAACTACATGAAAACATGAATAATTCAGTGAAAATGACTGTAAACAGATGAGAACTTGTTTAGAACAACTGAAAGAGAATCTCCAAGTCATTCTTATTGTAGAAAAGGTAGCTAAGATAAGGGAAATCCTTAATTCCAGTTAAGATCACATGAAACACTGTATGAATCCTATATTCTTTACTTAAAAGAGACTAGAGTGGTAAATGTGTGTTATACAAGGCAGAATACCATTGAAATAGAGAAAGAAACACGTTCGGCAGCTTTGGAAAGCCTTACACTTCACTGAAATGTAGTACTACACTTTATATAACACAGTTGAGAGACAATGTTCCCTAGATCCCTCAGTTCATAACAGTGTGTAGGAAGTTGTTTGATAAAGTGTGCAAAGCTTATACTTGGGCCAGAAGGCAGAATATAGGAAACTACATGAAAACATGGATAATTCAGTGAAAATGACTGTAAACAGATGAGAACATGTTTAGAATAGCTGAAAGAGAATCTCCAAGTCAGTTCTTAGTGTAGAAAAGGTAGCTAAGATAAGAAAAATCCTTAATTCCAGTTAAGATCACATGAAACATTGTATGAATCCTATATTGTTTACTTAAAGGAGACTAGAGTGGTAAATGTGTGATATACAAGGCAGAATACCATTGAAATAGAGAAAGAAACACGTTCGGCAGCTTTGGAAAACCTTACACTTCACTGAAATGTAGTACTACAGTCTATAACACAGTTGAGAGACAATGTTTCCGAGCTGCCTCAGTTCATAACAGTGTGTAGGAAGGTGTTTGATAAAGAGGGCAAAGCTTATACTTGGACCAGAAGGCAGAATATAGGAAACTACATGAAAACATGGATAATTAAGTGAAAATGACTGTAAACAGATGAGAACTTGTTTAGAACAGCTGAAAGAGAATCTCCAAGTCAGTTCTTATTGTAGAAAAGGTAGCTAAGATAAGGGAAATCCTTAATTCCAGTTAAGATCACATGAAACACTGTATGAATCCTATATTCTTTACTTAAAAGAGACTAGAGTGGTAAATGTGTGTTATACAAGGCAGAATACCATTGAAATAGAGAAAGAAACACGTTCGGCAGCTTTGGAAAGCCTTACACTTCACTGAAATGTAGTACTACACTTTATATAACACAGTTGAGAGACAATGTTCCCTAGCTCCCTCAGTTCATAACAGTGTGTAGGAAGTTGTTTGATAAACTGGGCAAAGCTTATACTTGGGCCAGAAGGCAGAACATAGGAAACTACATGAAAACATGAATAATTCAGTGAAAATGACTGTAAACAGATGAGAACATGTTTAGAACAGCTGAAAGAGAATCTCCAAGTCAGTTCTTAGTGTAGAAAAGGCAGCTAAGATAAGGAAAATCCTTAATTCCAGTTAAGATCACATGAAACACTGTATGAATCCTATATTCTTTACTTAAAGGAGACTAGAGTGGTAAATGTGTGTTATACAAGGCAGAATACCATTGAAATAGAGAAGGAAACACGTTCGGCAGCTTTGGAAAGCCTTACACTTCACTGAAATGTAGTACTACACTCTATAACACAGTTGAGAGACAATGTTCCCTAGCTCCCTCAGTTCATAACAGTGTGTAGGAAGTTGTTTGATAAAGTGGGCAAAGCTTATACTTGGGCCAGAAGGCAGAATATAGGAAACTACATGAAAACATGGATAATTCAGTGAAAATGACTGTAAACAGATGAGAACTTGTTTAGAACAGCTGAAAGAGAATCTCCAAGTCAGTTCTTATTGTAGAAAAGGTAGCTAAGATAAGGGAAATCCTTAATTCCAGTTAAGATCACATGAAACACTGTATGAATCCTATATTCTTTTCTTAAAAGAGACTAGAGTGGTAAATGTGTGTTATACAAGGCAGAATACCATTGAAATAGAGAAAGAAACACGTTCGGCAGCTTTGGAAAGCCTTACACTTCACTGAAATGTAGTACTACAGTCTATAACACAGTTGAGAGACAATGTTTCCGAGCTGCCTCAGTTCATAACAGTGTGTAGGAAGGTGTTTGATAAAGTGGGCAAAGCTTATACTTGGGCCAGAAGGCAGAATATAGGAAACTACATGAAAACATGGATAATTCAGTGAAAATTACTGTAAAGAGATGAGAACATGTTTAGAACAGCTGAAAGAGAATCTCCAAGTCAGTTCTTAGTGTAGAAAAGGCAGCTAAGATAAGGAAAATCCTTAATTCCAGTTAAGATCACATGAAACACTGTATGAATCCTGTATTCTTTACTTAAAGGAGACTAGAGTGGTAAATGTGTGTTATACAAGGCAGAATACCATTGAAATAGAGAAAGAAACACGTTCGGCAGCTTTGGAAAGCCTTACACTTCACTGAAATGTAGTACTACACTTTATATAACACAGTTGAGAGACAATGTTCCGTAGCTCCCTCAGTTCATAACAGTGTGTAGGAAGTTGTTTGATAAAGTGGGCAAAGCTTATACTTGGGCCAGAAGGCAGAATATAGGAAACTACATGAAAACATGGATAATTCAGTGAAAATGACTGTAAACAGATGAGACCATGTTTAGAATAGCTGAAAGAGAATCTCCAAGTCAGTTCTTAGTGTAGAAAAGGTAGCTAAGATAAGGAAAATCCTTAATTCCAGTTAAGATCACATGAAACACTGTATGAATCCTATATTGTTTACTTAAAGGAGACTAGAGTGGTAAATGTGTGTTATACAAGGCAGAATACCATTGAAATAGAGAAAGAGACACGTTAGGCAGCTTTGGAAAGCCTTACACTTCACTGAAATGTAGTACTACACTCAATAACACAGTTGAGAGACAATGTTCCCGAGCTGCCTCAGTTCATAACAGTGTGTAGGAAGGTGTTTGATAAAGAGGGCAAAGCTTATACTTGGGCCAGAAGGCAGAATATAGGAAACTACATGAAAACATGGATAATTCAGTGAAAATGACTGTAAACAGATGAGAACATGTTTAGAATAGCTGAAAGAGAATCTCCAAGTCAGTTCTTAGTGTAGAAAAGGTAGCTAAGATAAGGAAAATCCTTAATTCCAGTTAAGATCACATGAAACACTGTATGAATCCTATATTGTTTACTTAAAGGAGACTAGAGTGGTAAATGTGTGTTATACAAGGCAGAATACCATTGAAATAGAGAAAGAGACACGTTAGGCAGCTTTGGAAAGCCTTACACTTCACTGAAATATAGTACTACACTCAATAACACAGTTGAGAGACAGTGTTCCCGAGCTGCCTCAGTTCATAACAGTGTGTAGGAAGGTGCTTGATAAAGAGGGCAAAGCTTATACTTGGGCCAGAAGGCAGAATATAGGAAACTACATGAAAACATGAATAATTCAGTGAAAATGACTGTAAACAGATGAGAACTTGTTTAGAACAGCTGAAAGAGAATCTCCAAGTCAGTTCTTATTGTAGAAAAGGTAGCTAAGATAAAGGAAATCCTTAATTCCAGTTAAGATCACATGAAACACTGTATGAATCCTATATTCTTTACTTAAAAGAGACTAGAGTGGTAAATGTGTGTTATACAGGGCAGAATACCATTGAAATAGAGAAAGAAACACGTTCGGCAACTTTGGAAAGCCTTACACTTCACTGAAATGTAGTACTACACTTTATATGACACAGTTGAGAGACAATGTTCCCTAGCTCCCTCAGTTCATAACAGTGTGTAGGAAGTTGTTTGATAAAGTGGGCAAAGCTTATACTTGGGCCAGAAGGCAGAATATAGGAAACTACATGAAAACATGGATAATTCAGTGATAATGACTGTAAACAGATGAGAACATGTTTGGAATAGCTGAAAGAGAATCTCCAAGTCAGTTCTTAGTGTAGAAAAGGTAGCTAAGATAAGGAAAATCCTTAATTCCAGTTAAGATCACATGAAACACTGTATGAATCCTATATTGTTTACTTAAAGGAGACTAGAGTGGTAAATGTGTGTTATACAAGGCAGAATACCATTGAAATAGAGAAAGAGACACGTTAGGCAGCTTTGGAAAGCCTTACACTTCACTGAAATATAGTACCACACTCAATAACACAGTTGAGAGACAGTGTTCCCGAGCTGCCTCAGTTCATAACAGTGTGTAGGAAGGTGTTTGATAAAGAGGGCAAAGCTTATACTTGGGCCAGAAGGCAGAATATAGGAAACTACATGAAAACATGAATAATTCAGTGAAAATGACTGTAAACAAATGAGAACTTGTTTAGAACAGCTGAAAGAGAATCTCCAAGTCAGTTCTTATTGTAGAAAAGGTAGCTAAGATAAAGGAAATCCTTAATTCCAGTTAAGATCACATGAAACACTGTATGAATCCTATATTCTTTACTTAAAAGAGACTAGAGTGGTAAATGTGTGTTATACAAGGCAGAATACCATTGAAATAGAGAAAGAAACACGTTCGGCAACTTTGGAAAGCCTTACACTTCACTGAAATGTAGTACTACACTTTATATAACACAGTTGAGAGACAATGTTCCCTAGCTCCCTCAGTTCATAACAGTGTGTAGGAAGTTGTTTGATAAAGTGGGCAAAGCTTATACTTGGGCCAGAAGGCAGAATATAGGAAACTACATGAAAACATGGATAATTCAGTGAAAATGACTGTAAACAGATGAGAACATGTTTAGAACAGCTGAAAGAGAATCTCCAAGTCAGTTCTTAGTGTAGAAAAGGTAGCTAAGATAAGGAAAATCCTTAATTCCAGTTAAGATCACATGAAACACTGTATGAATCCTATATTCTTTACTTAAAGGAGACTAGAGTGGTAAATGTTTGTTATACAAGGCAGAATACCATTGAAATAGAGAAAGAAACACGTTCGGCAGCTTTGGAAAGCCTTACACTTCACTGAAATGTAGTACTACACTTTATATAACACAGTTGAGAGACAATGTTCCCTAGCTCCCTCAGTTCATAACAGTTTGTAGGAAGTTGTTTGATAAAGTGGGCAAAGCTTATACTTGGGCCAGAAGGCAGAATATAGGAAACTACATGAAAACATGGATAATTCAGTGAAAATGACTGTAAACAGATGAGAACATGTTTAGAACAGCTGAAAGAGAATCTCCAAGTCAGTTCTTAGTGTAGAAAAGGCAGCTAAGATAAGGAAAATCCTTAATTCCAGTTAAGATCACATGAAACACTGTATGAATCCTATATTGTTTACTTAAAGGAGACTAGAGTGGTAAATGTGTGTTATACAAGGCAGAATACCATTGAAATAGAGAAAGAGACACGTTAGGCAGCTTTGGAAAGCCTTACACTTCACTGAAATATAGTACTACACTCAATAACACAGTTGAGAGACAGTGTTCCCGAGCTGCCTCAGTTCATAACAGTGTGTAGGAAGGTGTTTGATAAAGAGGGCAAAGCTTATACTTGGGCCAGAAGGCAGAATATAGGAAACTACATGAAAACATGAATAATTCAGTGAAAATGACTGTAAACAAATGAGAACTTGTTTAGAACAGCTGAAAGAGAATCTCCAAGTCAGTTCTTATTATAGAAAAGGTAGCTAAGATAAAGGAAATCCTTAATTCCAGTTAAGATCACATGAAACACTGTATGAATCCTATATTCTTTACTTAAAAGAGACTAGAGTGGTAAATGTGTGTTATACAAGGCAGAATACCATTGAAATAGAGAAAGAAACACGTTCGGCAACTTTGGAAAGCCTTACACTTCACTGAAATGTAGTACTACACTTTATATAACACAGTTGAGAGACAATGTTCCCTAGCTCCCTCAGTTCATAACAGTGTGTAGGAAGTTGTTTGATAAAGTGGGCAAAGCTTATACTTGGGCCAGAAGGCAGAATATAGGAAACTACATGAAAACATGGATAATTCAGTGAAAATGACTGTAAACAGATGAGAACATGTTTAGAACAGCTGAAAGAGAATCTCCAAGTCAGTTCTTAGTGTAGAAAAGGTAGCTAAGATAAGGAAAATCCTTAATTCCAGTTAAGATCACATGAAACACTGTATGAATCCTATATTCTTTACTTAAAGGAGACTAGAGTGGTAAATGTTTGTTATACAAGGCAGAATACCATTGAAATAGAGAAAGAAACACGTTCGGCAGCTTTGGAAAGCCTTACACTTCACTGAAATGTAGTACTACACTTTATATAACACAGTTGAGAGACAATGTTCCCTAGCTCCCTCAGTTCATAACAGTTTGTAGGAAGTTGTTTGATAAAGTGGGCAAAGCTTATACTTGGGCCAGAAGGCAGAATATAGGAAACTACATGAAAACATGGATAATTCAGTGAAAATGACTGTAAACAGATGAGAACATGTTTAGAACAGCTGAAAGAGAATCTCCAAGTCAGTTCTTAGTGTAGAAAAGGCAGCTAAGATAAGGAAAATCCTTAATTCCAGTTAAGATCACATGAAACACTGTATGAATCCTATATTGTTTACTTAAAGGAGACTAGAGTGGTAAATGTGTGTTATACAAGGCAGAATACCATTGAAATAGAGAAAGAGACACGTTAGGCAGCTTTGGAAAGCCTTACACTTCACTGAAATATAGTACTACACTCAATAACACAGTTGAGAGACAGTGTTCCCGAGCTGCCTCAGTTCATAACAGTGTGTAGGAAGGTGTTTGATAAAGAGGGCAAAGCTTATACTTGGGCCAGAAGGCAGAATATAGGAAACTACATGAAAACATGAATAATTCAGTGAAAATGACTGTAAACAGATGAGAACTTGTTTAGAACAGCTGAAAGAGAATCTCCAAGTCAGTTCTTATTGTAGAAAAGGTAGCTAAGATAAGGGAAATCCTTAATTCCAGTTAAGATCACATGAAACACTGTATGAATCCTATATTGTTTACTTAAAGGAGACTAGAGTGGTAAATGTGTGTTATACAAGGCAGAATACCATTGAAATAGAGAAAGAAACACGTTCGGCAACTTTGGAAAGCCTTACACTTCACTGAAATGTAGTACTACACTTTATATGACACAGTTGAGAGACAATGTTCCCTAGCTCCCTCAGTTCATAACAGTGTGTAGGAAGTTGTTTGATAAAGTGGGCAAAGCTTATACTTGGGCCAGAAGGCAGAATATAGGAAACTACATGAAAACATGGATAATTCAGTGAAAATGACTGTAAACAGATGAGAACATGTTTAGAATAGCTGAAAGAGAATCTCCAAGTCAGTTTTTAGTGTAGAAAAGGTAGCTAAGATAAGGAAAATCCTTAATTCCAGTTAAGATCACATGAAACACTGTATGAATCCTATATTGTTTACTTAAAGGAGACTAGAGTGGTAAATGTGTGTTATACAAGGCAGAATACCATTGAAATAGAGAAAGAGACACGTTAGGCAGCTTTGGAAAGCCTTACACTTCACTGAAATATAGTACTACACTCAATAACACAGTTGAGAGACAGTGTTCCCTAGCTGCCTCAGTTCATAACAGTGTGTAGGAAGGTGTTTGATAAAGAGGGCAAAGCTTATACTTGGGCCAGAAGGCAGAATATAGGAAACTACATGAAAACATGAATAATTCAGTGAAAATGACTGTAAACAAATGAGAACTTGTTTAGAACAGCTGAAAGAGAATCTCCAAGTCAGTTCTTATTGTAGAAAAGGTAGCTAAGATAAAGGAAATCCTTAATTCCAGTTAAGATCACATGAAACACTGTATGAATCCTATATTCTTTACTTAAAAGAGACTAGAGTGGTAAATGTGTGTTATACAAGGCAGAATACCATTGAAATAGAGAAAGAAACACGTTAGGCAACTTTGGAAAGCCTTACACTTCACTGAAATGTAGTACTACACTTTATATAACACAGTTGAGAGACAATGTTCCCTAGCTCCCTCAGTTCATAACAGTGTGTAGGAAGTTGTTTGATAAAGTGGGCAAAGCTTATACTTGGGCCAGAAGGCAGAATATAGGAAACTACATGAAAACATGGATAATTCAGTGAAAATGACTGTAAACAGATGAGAACATGTTTAGAATAGCTGAAAGAGAATCTCCAAGTCAGTTCTTAGTGTAGAAAAGGTAGCTAAGATAAGGAAAATCCTTAATTCCAGTTAAGATCACATGAAACACTGTATGAATCCTATATTGTTTACTTAAAGGAGACTAGAGTGGTAAATGTGTGTTATACAAGGCAGAATACCATTGAAATAGAGAAAGAGACACGTTAGGCAGCTTTGGAAAGCCTTACACTTCACTGAAATATAGTACTACACTCAATAACACAGTTGAGAGACAGTGTTCCCGAGCTGCCTCAGTTCATAACAGTGTGTAGGAAGGTGTTTGATAAAGAGGGCAAAGCTTATACTTGGGCCAGAAGGCAGAATATAGGAAACTACATGAAAACATGAATAATTCAGTGAAAATGACTGTAAACAGATGAGAACTTGTTTAGAACAGCTGAAAGAGAATCTCCAAGTCAGTTCTTATTGTAGAAAAGGTAGCTAAGATAAGGGAAATCCTTAATTCCAGTTAAGATCACATGAAACACTGTATGAATCCTATATTCTTTACTTAAAAGAGACTAGAGTAGTAAATGTGTGTTATACAAGGCAGAATACCATTGAAATAGAGAAAGAAACACGTTCGGCAGCTTTGGAAAGCCTTACACTTCACTGAAATGTAGTACTACACTTTAAATAACACAGTTGAGAGACAATGTTCCCTAGCTCCCTCAGTTCATAACAGTGTGTAGGAAGTTGTTTGATAAAGTGGGCAAAGCTTATACTTGGGCCAGAAGGCAGAATATAGGAAACTACATGAAAACATGGATAATTCAGTGAAAATGACTGTAAACAGATGAGAACATGTTTAGAACAGCTGAAAGAGAATCTCCAAGTCAGTTCTTAGTGTAGAAAAGGTAGCTAAGATAAGGAAAATCCTTAATTCCAGTTAAGATCACATGAAACACTGTATGAATCCTATATTCTTTACTTAAAGGAGACTAGAGTGGTAAATGTTTGTTATACAAGGCAGAATACCATTGAAATAGAGAAAGAAACACGTTCGGCAGCTTTGGAAAGCCTTACACTTCACTGAAATGTAGTACTACACTTTATATAACACAGTTGAGAGACAATGTTCCCTAGCTCCCTCAGTTCATAACAGTTTGTAGGAAGTTGTTTGATAAAGTGGGCAAAGCTTATACTTGGGCCAGAAGGCAGAATATAGGAAACTACATGAAAACATGGATAATTCAGTGAAAATGACTGTAAACAGATGAGAACATGTTTAGAACAGCTGAAAGAGAATCTCCAAGTCAGTTCTTAGTGTAGAAAAGGCAGCTAAGATAAGGAAAATCCTTAATTCCAGTTAAGATCACATGAAACACTGTATGAATCCTATATTCTTTACTTAAAGGAGACTAGAGTGGTAAATGTGTGTTATACAAGGCAGAATACCATTGAAATAGAGAAAGAGACACGTTAGGCAGCTTTGGAAAGCCTTACACTTCACTGAAATATAGTACTACACTCAATAACACAGTTGAGAGACAGTGTTCCCGAGCTGCCTCAGTTCATAACAGTGTGTAGGAAGGTGTTTGATAAAGAGGGCAAAGCTTATACTTGGGCCAGAAGGCAGAATATAGGAAACTACATGAAAACATGAATAATTCAGTGAAAATGACTGTAAACAGATGAGAACTTGTTTAGAACAGCTGAAAGAGAATCTCCAAGTCAGTTCTTATTGTAGGAAAGGTAGCTAAGATAAGGGAAATCCTTAATTCCAGTTAAGATCACATGAAACACTGTATGAATCCTATATTCTTTACTTAAAAGAGACTAGAGTGGTAAATGTGTGTTATACAAGGCAGAATACCATTGAAATAGAGAAAGAAACACGTTCGGCAGCTTTGGAAAGCCTTACACTTCACTGAAATGTAGTACTACACTTTATATAACACAGTTGAGAGACAATGTTCCCTAGCTCCCTCAGTTCATAACAGTGTGTAGGAAGTTGTTTGAAAAAGTGGGCAAAGCTTATACTTGGCCCAGAAGGCAGAATATAGGAAACTACATGAAAACATGGATAATTCAGTGAAAATGACTGTAAACAGATGAGAACATGTTTAGAACAGCTGAAAGAGAATCTCCAAGTCAGTTCTTAGTGTAGAAAAGGTAGCTAAGATAAGGAAAATCCTTAATTCCAGTTAAGATCACATGAAACACTGTATGAATCCTATATTCTTTACTTAAAGGAGACTAGAGTGGTAAATGTGTGTTATACAAGGCAGAATACCATTGAAATAGAGAAGGAAACACGTTCGGCAGCTTTGGAAAGCCTTACACTTCACTGAAATATAGTACTACACTCAATAACACAGTTGAGAGACAGTGTTCCCGAGCTGCCTCAGTTCATAACAGTGTTTAGGAAGGTGTTTGATAAAGAGGGCAAAGCTTATATTTGGGCCAGAAGGCAGAATATAGGAAACTACATGAAAACATGAATAATTCAGTGAAAATGACTGTAAACAGATGAGAACTTGTTTAGAACAGCTGAAAGAGAATCTCCAAGTCAGTTCTTATTGTAGAAAAGGTAGCTAAGATAAGGGAAATCCTTAATTCCAGTTAAGATCACATGAAACACTGTATGAATCCTATATTCTTTACTTAAAGAAGACTAGAGTGGTAAATGTGTGTTATACAAGGCAGAATACCATTGAAATAGAGAAGGAAACACGTTCGGCAGCTTTTGAAAGCCTTACACTTCACTGAAATGTAGTACTACACTCAATAACACAGTTGAGAGACAATGTTCCCGAGCTGCCTCAGTTCATAACAGTGTGTAGGAAGGTGTTTGATAAAGAGGGCAAAGCTTATACTTGGGCCAGAAGGCAGAATATAGGAAACTACATGAAAACATGAATAATTCAGTGAAAATGACTGTAAACATATGAGAACTTGTTTAGAACAGCTGATAGAGAATCTCCAAGTCAGTTCTTATTGTAGAAAAGGTAGCTAAGATAAAGGAAATCCTTAATTCCAGTTAAGATCACATGAAACACTGTATGAATCCTATATTCTTTACTTAAAAGAGACTAGAGTGGTAAATGTGTGTTATACAAGGCAGAATACCATTGAAATAGAGAAAGAAACACGTTCGGCAACTTTGGAAAGCCTTACACTTCACTGAAATGTAGTACTACACTTTATATAACACAGTTGAGAGACAATGTTCCCTAGCTCCCTCAGTTCATAACAGTGTGTAGGAAGTTGTTTGATAAAGTGGGCAAAGCTTATACTTGGGCCAGAAGGCAGAATATAGGAAACTACATGAAAACATGGATAATTCAGTGAAAATGACTGTAAACAGATGAGAACATGTTTAGAATAGCTGAAAGAGAATCTCCAAGTCAGTTCTTAGTGTAGAAAAGGTAGCTAAGATAAGGAAAATCCTTAATTCCAGTTAAGATCACATGAAACACTGTATGAATCCTATATTGTTTACTTAAAGGAGACTAGAGTGGTAAATGTGTGTTATACAAGGCAGAATACCATTGAAATAGAGAAAGAGACACGTTAGGCAGCTTTGGAAAGCCTTACACTTCACTGAAATATAGTACTACACTCAATAACACAGTTGAGAGACAGTGTTCCCGAGCTGCTTCAGTTCATAACAGTGTGTAGGAAGGTGTTTGATAAAGAGGGCAAAGCTTATACTTGGGCCAGAAGGCAGAATATAGGAAACTACATGAAAACATGAATAATTCAGTGAAAATGACTGTATACAGATGAGAACTTGTTTAGAACAGCTGAAAGAGAATCTCCAAGTCAGTCCTTATTGTAGAAAAGGTAGCTAAGATAAAGGAAATCCTTAATTCCAGTTAAGATCACATGAAACATTGTATGAATCCTATATTCTTTACTTAAAAGAGACTAGAGTGGTAAATGTGTGTTATACAAGGCAGAATACCATTGAAATAGAGAAAGAAACACGTTCGGCAACTTTGGAAAGCCTTACACTTCACTGAAATGTAGTACTACACTTTATATAACACAGTTGAGAGACAATGTTCCCTAACTCCCTCAGTTCATAACAGTGTGTAGGAAGTTGTTTGATAAAGTGGGCAAAGCTTATACTTGGGCCAGAAGGCAGAATATAGGAAACTACATGAAAACATGGATAATTCAGTGAAAATGACTGTAAACAGATGAGAACATGTTTAGAACAGCTGAAAGAGAATCTCCAAGTCAGTTCTTAGTGTAGAAAAGGTAGCTAAGATAAGGAAAATCCTTAATTCCAGTTAAGATCACATGAAACACTGTATGAATCCTATATTCTTTACTTAAAGGAGACTAGAGTGGTAAATGTTTGTTATAAAAGGCAGAATACCATTGAAATAGAGAAAGAAACACGTTCGGCAGCTTTGGAAAGCCTTACACTTCACTGAAATGTAGTACTACACTTTATATAACACAGTTGAGAGACAATGTTCCCTAGCTCCCTCAGTTCATAACAGTGTGTAGGAAGCTGTTTGATAAAGTGGGCAAAGCTTATACTTGGGCCAGAAGGCAGAATATAGGAAACTACATGAAAACATGGATAATTCAGTGAAAATGACTGTAAACAGATGAGAACATGTTTAGAACAGCTGAAAGAGAATCTCCAAGTCAGTTCTTAGTGTAGAAAAGGCAGCTAAGATAAGGAAAATCCTTAATTCCAGTTAAGATCACATGAAACACTGTATGAATCCTATATTCTTTACTTAAAGGAGACTAGAGTGGTAAATGTGTGTTATACAAGGCAGAATACCATTGAAATAGAGAAAGAGACACGTTAGGCAGCTTTGGAAAGCCTTACACTTCACTGAAATGTAGTACTACACTCTATAACACAGTTGAGAGACAATGTTCCCGAGCTGCCTCAGTTCATAACAGTGTGTAGGAAGGTGTTTGATAAAGAGGGCAAAGCTTATACTTGGACCAGAAGGCAGAATATAGGAAACTACATGAAAACATGATTAATTCAGTGAAAATGAGTGTAAACAGATAAGAACTTGTTTAGAACAGCTGTAAGAGATTCTCCAAGTCAGTTCTTAGTGTAGAAAAGGTAGCTAAGATACGGGAAATCCTTAATTGGAGTTGAGATTACATGAAACACTGTATGAATCCTATATTCTTTACTTAAAGGAGACTAGAGTGTTAAATGTGTGTTATACAAGGCAGAATACCATTGAAATAGAGAAGGAAACACGTTCGGCAGCTTTGGAAAGCCTTACACTTCACTGAAATGTAGTACTACACTCTATAACACAGTTGAGAGACAATGTTCCCTAGCTCCCTCAGTTCATAACAGTGTGTAGGAAGTTGTTTGATAAAGTGGGCAAAGCTTATACTTGGGCCAGAAGGCAGAATATAGGAAACTACATGAAAACATGGATAATTCAGTGAAAATGAGTGTAAACAGATGAGAACTTGCTTAGAATAGCTGAAAGAGAATCTCCAAGTCAGTTCTTAGTGTAGAAAAGGTAGCTAAGATAAGGGAAATCCTTAATTCCAGTTAAGATCACATGAAACACTGTATGAATCCTATATTCATTACTTAAAGGAGACTAGAGTGGTAAATGTGTGTTATGCAAGGCCGAATACCATTGAAATAGAGAAAGAAACACGTTGGGCAGCTTTGGAAGGCCTTAAACTTCACTGAAATGTAGTACTACACTCTATAACACAGTTGAGAGACAATGTTCCCGAGTTGCCTCAGTTCATAACAGTGTGTAGGAAGTTGTTTGATAAAGTGGGCAAAGCTTATACTTGGGCCAGAAGGCAGAATATAGGAAACTACATGAAAACATGAATAATTCAGTGAAAATGACTGTAAACAGATGAGAACTTGTTTAGAACAGCTGAAAGAGAATCTCCAAGTCAGTTCTTAGTGTAGAAAAGGTAGCTAAGATAAGGAAAATCCTTAATTCCAGTTAAGATCACATGAAACACTGTATGAATCCTATATTCTTTACTTAAAGAAGACTAGAGTGGTAAATGTGTGTTATACAAGGCAGAATACCATTGAAATAGAGAAGGAAACACGTTCGGCAGCTTTGGAAAGCCTTACACTTCACTGAAATGTAGTACTGCACTCTATAACACAGTTGAGAGACAATGTTCCCTAGCTGCCTCAGTTCATAACAGTGTGTAGGAAGTTGTTTGATAAAGTGGGCAAAGCTTATACTTGGAC
Source organism: Pipistrellus hanaki (assembly GCF_964339955.1). NCBI lineage: Eukaryota > Metazoa > Chordata > Mammalia > Chiroptera > Vespertilionidae > Pipistrellus > Pipistrellus hanaki. The sequence goes on along the minus strand of NW_028182298.1, from coordinate 328,215 downwards.
CAGAAGGCAGAATATAGGAAACTACATGAAAACGAATAATTTAGTGAAAATGACTGTAAACAGATGAGAACTTGTTTTAGAACAGCTGAAACAGATTCTCCAAGTCAGTTCTTAGTGTAGAAATGGTAGCTAAATCCGGAAAATCCTTAATTCCAGTTAAGATCACATGAAACACTGTATGAATCCTATATTCTTTACTTAAAGGAGACTAGAGTGGTAAATGTGTGTTACACAAGGCAGAATACCATTGAAATAGAGAATGAAACACGTTTCGCAGCTTTGGAAAGCCTTACACTTCACTGAAATGTAGTACTGCACTCTATGACACAGTTGAGAGACAATGTTCCCTAGCTGCCTCAGTTCATAACAGTGTGTAGGAAGGTGTTTGATAAAGTGGGCAAAGCTTATACTTGGGCCGGAAGGCAGAATATAGGAAACTACATGAAAACATGAATAATTCTGTGAAAATGACTGTAAACAGATGAGAACTTGTTTAGAACAGCTGAAAGAGAATCTCCAAGTCAGTTCTTAGTGTAGAAAAGATAGCTAAGATAAGGGAAATCCTTAATTCTAGTTAAGATAACATCAAAAACTGTATGAATCCTATATTCATTACTTAAAGGAGACTAGAATGGTAAATGTGTGTTATACAAGGCAGAATACCATTGAAATAGAGAAAGAAACACGTTCGGCAGCTTTGGAAAGCCTTACACTTCACTGAAATGCAGTACTGCACTCTATGACACAGTTGAGAGACAATGTTCCCTAGCTGCCTCAGTTCATAACAGTGTGTAGGAAGGTGTTTGATAAAGTGGGCAAAGCTTATCCTTGGGCCAGAAGGCAAAATATAGGAAACTACATGAATACATGAATAATTCAGTGAAAATGACTGTAAACAGATGAGAACTTGTTTAGAACAGCTGAAAGAGAATCTCCAAGTCAGTTCTTAGTGTAGAAAAGGTAGCTAAGATAAGGGAAATCCTTAATTCCAGTTAAGATCACATGAAACACTGTATGAATCCTATATTCATTACTTAAAGGAGACTAGAGTGGTAAATGTGTGTTATGCAAGGCCGAATACCATTGAAATAGAGAAAGAAACACGTTTGGCAGCTTTGGAAAGCCTTAAACTTCACTGAAATGTAGTACTACACTCTATAACACAGTTGAGAGACAATGTTCCCGAGTTGCCTCAGTTCATAACAGTGTGTAGGAAGTTGTTTGATAAAGTGGGCAAAGCTTATACTTGGGCCAGAAGGCAGAATATAGAAAACTACATGAAAACATGAATAATTCAGTGAAAATGACTGTAAACAGATGAGAACTTGTTTAGAACAGCTGAAAGAGAATCTGCAAGTCAGTTCTTAGTGTAGAAAAGGTAGCTAAGATAAGGGAAATCCTTAATTCGAGTTAAGATAACATTAAACACTCTATGAATCCTATATTCTTTACTTGAGGGAGACTAGAGTGGTAAATGTGTGTTATACAAGGCAGAATACCATTGAAATAGAGAAAGAAACACGTTCGGCAGCTTTGGAAAGCCTTACACTTCACTGAAATGTAGTACTGCACTTTATAACACAGTTGAGAGACAGTGTTCCATAGATGCCTCAGTTCATAACAGTGTGTAGGAAGTTGTTTGATAAAGTGGGCAAAGCTTATACTTGGACCAGAAGGCAGAATATAGGAAACTACGTGAAAACATGAATAATTCAGTGAAAATGACTGTAAACAGATGAGAACTTGTTTAGAACAGCTGAAAGAGAATCTCCAAGTCAGTTCTTATTGTAGGAAAGGTAGCTAAGATAAGGGAAATCCTTAATTCCAGTTAAGATCACATGAAACACTGTATGAATCCTCTATTCTTTACTTAAAAGAGACTAGAGTGGTAAATGTGTGTTATACAAGGCAGAATACCATTGAAATTGAGAAAGAAACACGTTCGGCAGCTTTGGAAAGCCTTACACTTCACTGAAATGTAGTACTACACTATATAACACAGTTGAGAGACAATGTTCCCGAGTTGCCTCAGTTCATAACAGTGTGTAGGAAGTTGTTTGATAAAGTGGGCAAAGCTTATACTTGGGCCAGAAGGCAGAATATAGGAAACTACATGAAAACATGATTAATTCAGTGAAAATGACTGTAAACAGATGAGAACTTGCTTAGAACAGCTGAAAGAGAATCTCCAAGTCAGTTCTTAGTGTAGAAAAGGTAGCTAAGATAAGGGAAATCCTTAATTCCAGTTAAGATCACATGAAACACTGTATGAATCCTATATTCATTACTTAAAGGAGACTAGAGTGGTAAATGTGTGTTATACAAGGCAGAATACCATTGAAATAGAGAAAGAAACACGTTCGGCAGCTTTGGAAAGCCTTAAACTTCACTGAAATGTAGTACTACACTCTATAACACAGTTGAGAGACAATGTTCCCGAGTTGCCTCAGTTCATAACAGTGTGTAGGAAGTTGTTTGATAAAGTGGGCAAAGCTTATACTTGGGCCAGAAGGCAGAATATAGGAAACTACATGAAAACATGATTAATTCAGTGAAAATGACTGTAAACAGATGAGAACTTGCTTAGAACAGCTGAAAGAGAATCTCCAAGTCAGTTCTTAGTGTAGAAAAGGTAGCTAAGATAAGGGAAATCCTTAATTCCAGTTAAGATCACATGAAACACTGTATGAATCCTATATTCATTACTTAAAGGAGACTAGAGTGGTAAATGTGTGTTATACAAGGCAGAATACCATTGAAATAGAGAAAGAAACACGTTCGGCAGCTTTGGAAAGCCTTACACTTCACTGAAATGTAGTACTGCACTCTATAACACAGTTGAGAGACAATGTTCCCTAGATGCCTCAGTTCATAACAGTGTGTAGGAAGTTGTTTGATAAAGTGGGCAAAGCTTATACTTGGACCAGAAGGCAGAATATAGGAAACTACATGAAAATATGAATAATTCAATAAAAATGACTGTAAACAGATGAGAACTTGTTTAGAAGAGCTGAAAGAGAATCTCCAAGTCAGTTCTTAGTGTAGAAAAGGTAGGTAAGATAAGGGAAATCCTTAATTCGAGTTAAGATAACATCAAACACTCTATGAATCCTATATTCTTTACTTAAAGGAGACTAGAGTGGTAAATGTGAGTTATACAAGGCAGAATACCATTGAAATAGAGAAAGAAACACGTTCTGCAGCTTTGGAAAGCCTTACACTTCACTGAAATGTAGTACTACACTCTATAACACAGTTGAGAGACAATGTTCCCGAGTTGCCTCAGTTCATAACAGTGTGTAGGAAGTTGTTTGATAAAGTGGGCAAAGCTTATACTTGGGCCAGAAGGCAGAATATAGGAAACTACATGAAAACATGAATAATTCAGTGAAAATGACTGTAAACAGATGAGAACTTGTTTAGAACAGCTGAAAGAGAATCTCCAAGTCAGTTCTTAGTGTAGAAAAGGTAGCTAAGATAAGGGAAATCCTTAATTCGAGTTAAGATAACATTAAACACTCTATGAATCCTATATTCTTTACTTAAAGGAGACTAGAGTGGTAAATGTGTGTTATACAAGGCAGAATACCATTGAAATAGAGAAAGAAACACTTTCGGCAGCTTTGGAAAGCCTTACACTTCACTGAAATGTAGTACTGCACTCTATAACACAGTTGAGAGACAATGTTCCATAGATGCCTCAGTTCATAACAGTGTGTAGGAAGTTGTTTGATAAAGTGGGCAAAGCTTATACTTGGACCAGAAGGCAGAATATAGGAAACTACATGAAAACATGAATAATTCAGTGAAAATGACTGTAAACAGATGAGAACTTGTTTCAGAACAGCTGAAACAGATTCTCCAAGTCAGTTCTTAGTGTAGAAATGGTAGTTAAATCCGGAAAATCCTTAATTCCAGTTAAGATCACATGAAACACTGTATGAATCCTATATTCTTTACTTAAAGGAGACTAAAGTGGTAAATGTGTGTTATACAAGGCAGAATACCATTGAAATAGAGAATGAAACACGTTTTGCAGCTTTGGAAAGCCTTCCACTTCACTGAAATGTAGTACTACACTCAATAACACAGTTGAGAGACAGTGTTCCCGAGCTGCCTCAGTTCATAACAGTGTGTAGGAAGGTGTTTGATAAAGAGGGCAAAGCTTATACTTGGGCCAGAAGGCAGAATATAGGAAACTACATGAAAACATGAATAATTCAGTGAAAATGACTGTAAACAGATGAGAACTTGTTTAGAACAGCTGAAAGAGAATCTCCAAGTCAGTTCTTATTGTAGAAAAGGTAGCTAAGATAAGGGAAATCCTTAATTCCAGTTAAGATCACATGAAACACTGTATGAATCCTATATTCTTTACTTAAAGAAGACTAGAGTGGTAAATGTGTGTTATACAAGGCAGAATACCATTGAAATAGAGAAGGAAACACGTTCGGCAGCTTTGGAAAGCCTTACACTTCACTGAAATGTAGTACTACACTCAATAACACAGTTGAGAGACAATGTTCCCGAGCTGCCTCAGTTCATAACAGTGTGTAGGAAGGTGTTTGATAAAGAGGGCAAAGCTTATACTTGGGCCAGAAGGCAGAATATAGGAAACTACATGAAAACATGAATAATTCAGTGAAAATGACTGTAAACAGATGAGAACTTGTTTAGAACAGCTGAAAGAGAATCTCCAAGTCAGTTCTTATTGTAGAAAAGGTAGCTAAGATAAAGGAAATCCTTAATTCCAGTTAAGATCACATGAAACACTGTATGAATCCTACATTCTTTACTTAAAAGAGACTAGAGTGGTAAATGTGTGTTATACAAGGCAGAATACCATTGAAATAGAGAAAGAAACACGTTCGGCAACTTTGGAAAGCCTTACACTTCACTGAAATGTAGTACTACACTTTATATAACACAGTTGAGAGACAATGTTCCCTAGCTCCCTCAGTTCATAACAGTGTGTAGGAAGTTGTTTGATAAAGTGGGCAAAGCTTATACTTGGGCCAGAAGGCAGAATATAGGAAACTACATGAAAACATGGATAATTCAGTGAAAATGACTGTAAACAGATGACAACATGTTTAGAATAGCTGAAAGAGAATCTCCAAGTCAGTTCTTAGTGTAGAAAAGGTAGCTAAGATAAGGAAAATCCTTAATTCCAGTTAAGATCACATGAAACACTGTATGAATCCTATATTGTTTACTTAAAGGAGACTAGAGTGGTAAATGTGTGTTATACAAGGCAGAATACCATTGAAATAGAGAAAGAGACACGTTAGGCAGCTTTGGAAAGCCTTACACTTCACTGAAATATAGTACTACACTCAATAACACAGTTGAGAGACAGTGTTCCCGAGTTGCCTCAGTTCATAACAGTGTGTAGGAAGGTGTTTGATAAAGAGGGCAAAGCTTATACTTGGGCCAGAAGGCAGAATATAGGAAACTACATGAAAACATGAATAATTCAGTGAAAATGACTGTAAACAGATGAGAACTTGTTTAGAACAGCTGAAAGAGAATCTCCAAGTCAGTTCTTATTGTAGAAAAGGTAGCTAAGATAAAGGAAATCCTTAATTCCAGTTAAGATCACATGAAACACTGTATGAATCCTATATTCTTTACTTAAAAGAGACTAGAGTGGTAAATGTGTGTTATACAAGGCAGAATACCATTGAAATAGAGAAAGAAACACGTTCGGCAACTTTGGAAAGCCTTACACTTCACTGAAATGTAGTACTACACTTTATATAACACAGTTGAGAGACAATGTTCCCTAGCTCCCTCAGTTCATAACAGTGTGTAGGAAGTTGTTTGATGAAGTGGGCAAAGCTTATACTTGGGCCAGAAGGCAGAATATAGGAAACTACATGAAAACATGGATAATTCAGTGAAAATGACTGTAAACAGATGAGAACTTGTTTAGAACAGCTGAAAGAGAATCTCCAAGTCAGTTCTTATTGTAGAAAAGGTAGCTAAGATAAGGGAAATCCTTAATTCCAGTTAAGATCACATGAAAAACTGTATGAATCCTATATTCTTTTCTTAAAAGAGATTAGAGTGGCAAATGTGTGTTATACAAGGCAGAATACCATTGAAATAGAGAAGGAAACACGTTCGGCAGCTTTGGAAAGCCTTACACTTCACTGAAATGTAGTACTACACTCTATAACACAGTTGAGAGACAATGTTCCCTCGCTCCCTCAGTTCATAACAGTATGTAGGAAGTTGTTTGATAAAGTGGGCAAAGCTTATACTTGGGCCAGAAGGCAGAATATAGGAAACTACATGAAAACATGGATAATTCAGTGAAAATGACTGTAAACAGATGAGAACTTGTTTAGAACAGCTGAAAGAGAATCTGCAAGTCAGTTCTTAGTGTAGAAAAGGTAGCTAAGATAAGGAAAATCCTTAATTCCAGTTAAGATCACATGAAACACTGTATGAATCCTATATTCTTTACTTAAAGAAGACTAGAGTGGTAAATGTGTGTTATACAAGGCAGAATACCATTGAAATAGAGAAGGAAACACGTTCGGCAGCTTTGGAAAGCCTTACACTTCACTGAAATGTAGTACTACACTCAATAACACAGTTGAGAGACAATGTTCCCGAGCTGCCTCAGTTCATAACAGTGTGTAGGAAGGTGTTTGATAAAGAGGGCAAAGCTTATACTTGGGCCAGAAGGCAGAATATAGGAAACTACATGAAAACATGATTAATTCAGTGAAAATGACTGTAAACAGATGAGAACTTGTTTAGAACAGCTGAAAGAGAATCTCCAAGTCAGTTCTTATTGTAGAAAAGGTAGCTAAGATAAGGGAAATCCTTAATTCCAGTTAAGATCACATGAAACACTGAATGAATCCTATATTCTTTTCTTAAAAGAGACTAGAGTGGCAAATGTGTGTTATACAAGGCAGAATACCATTGCAATAGAGAAAGAAACACGTTCACCAGCTTTGGAAATCCTTACACTTCACTGAAATGTAGTACTACACTTTATATAACACAGTTGAGAGACAATGTTCCCTAGCTCCCTCAGTTCATAACAGTGTGTAGGAAGTTGTTTGATAAAGTGGACAAAGCTTATACTTGGGCCAGAAGGCAGAACATAGGAAACTACATGAAAACATGAATAATTCAGTGAAAATGACTGTAAACAGATGAGAACTTGTTTAGAACAGCTGAAAGAGAATCTCCAAGTCAGTTCTTAGTGTAGAAAAGGTAGCTAAGATAAGGAAAATCCTTAATTCCAGTTAAGATCACATGTAACACTGTATGAATCCTATATTCTTTACTTAAAGGAGACTAGAGTGGTAAATATGTGTTATACAAGGCAGAATACCATTGAAATAGAGAAGGAAACACGTTCGGCAGCTTTGGAAAGCCTTACACTTCACTGAAATGTAGTACTACACTTTATATAACACAGTTGAGAGACAATGTTCCCGAGCTCCCTCAGTTCATAACAGTGTGTAGGAAGTTGTTTGATAAAGTGGGCAAAGCTTATACTTGGGCCAGAAGGCAGAATATAGGAAACTACATGAAAACATGGATAATTCAGTGAAAATGACTGTAAACAGATGAGAACATGTTTAGAACAGCTGAAAGAGAATCTCCAAGTCAGTTCTTAGTGTAGAAAAGGTAGCTAAGATAAGGGAAATCCTTAATACCAGTTAAGATCACATGAAACACTGTATGAATCCTATATTCTTTACTTAAAGGAGACTAGAGTGGTAAAAGTGTGTTATACAAGGCAGAATACCATTGAAATAGAGAAAGAAACACGTTCGGCAGCTTTGGAAAGCCTTACACTTCACTGAAATGTAGTACTACAGTCTATAACACAGTTGAGAGACAATGTTCCCGAGCTGCCTCAGTTCATAACAGTGTGTAGGAAGGTGTTTGATAAAGAGGGCAAAGCTTATACTTGGACCAGAAGGCAGAATATAGGAAACTACATGAAAACATGATTAATTCAGTGAAAATGACTGTAAACAGATGAGAACTTGTTTAGAACAGCTGAAAGAGAATCTCCAAGTCAGTTCTTAGTGTAGAAAAGGCAGCTAAGATAAGGAAAATCCTTAATTCCAGTTAAGATCACATGAAACACTGTATGAATCCTATATTCTTTACTTAAAGGAGACTAGAGTGGTAAATGTGTGTTATACAAGGCAGAATACCATTGAAATAGAGAAAGAAACACGTTGGGCAGCTTTGGAAAGCCTTACACTTCACTGAAATGTAGTACTACAGTCTATAACACAGTTGAGAGACAATGTTCCCGAGCTGCCTCAGTTCATAACAGTGTGTAGGAAGGTGTTTGATAAAGAGGGCAAAGCTTATACTTGGACCAGAAGGCAGAATATAGGAAACTACATGAAAACATGATTAATTCAGTGAAAATGACTGTAAACAGATGAGAACTTGTTTAGAACAGCTGAAAGAGAATCTCCAAGTCAGTTCTTATTGTAGAAAAGGTAGCTAAGATAAGGGAAATCCTTAATTCCAGTTAAGATCACATGAAAAACTGTATGAATCCTATATTCTTTTCTTAAAAGAGACTAGAGTGGCAAATGTGTGTTATACAAGGCAGAATACCATTGAAATAGAGAAGGAAACACGTTCGGCAGCTTTGGAAAGCCTTACACTTCACTGAAATGTAGTACTACACTCTATAACACAGTTGAGAGACAATGTTCCCTCGCTCCCTCAGTTCATAACAGTATGTAGGAAGTTGTTTGATAAAGTGGGCAAATCTTATACTTGGGCCAGAAGGCAGAATATAGGAAACTACATGAAAACATGGATAATTCAGTGAAAATGACTGTAAACAGATGAGAACTTGTTTAGAACAGCTGAAAGAGAATCTCCAAGTCAGTTCTTAGTGTAGAAAAGGTAGCTAAGATAAGGAAAATCCTTAATTCCAGTTAAGATCACATGTAACACTGTATGAATCCTATATTCTTTACTTAAAGGAGACTAGAGTGGTAAATATGTGTTATACAAGGCAGAATACCATTGAAATAGAGAAGGAAACATGTTCGGCAGCTTTGGAAAGCCTTACACTTCACTGAAATGTAGTACTACACTCTATAACACAGTTGAGAGACAATGTTCCCGAGCTGCCTCAGTTCATAACAGTGTGTTGGAAGTTGTTTGATAAAGTTGGCAAAGCTTATACTTGGACCAGAAGGCAGAATATAGGAAACTACATGAAAACATGATTAATTAAGTGAAAATGACTGTAAACAGATGAGAACTTGTTTAGAACAGCTGAAAGAGAATCTCCAAGTCAGTTCTTATTGTAGAAAAGGTAGCTAAGATAAGGGAAATCCTTAATTCCAGTTAAGATCACATGAAACACTGTATGAATCCTATATTCTTTACTTAAAGGAGACTAGAGTGGTAAATGTGTGTTATACAAGGCAGAATACCATTGAAATAGAGAAAGAAACACGTTCGGCAGCTTTGAAAAGCCTTACACTTCACTGAAATGTAGTACTACAGTCTATAACACAGTTGAGAGACAATGTTCCCGAGCTGCCTCAGTTCATAACAGTGTGTAGGAGGGTGTTTGATAAAGAGGGCAAAGCTTATACTTGGACCAGAAGGCAGAATATAGGAAACTACATGAAAACATGATTAATTCAGTGAAAATGACTGTAAACAGATGAGAACTTGTTTAGAACAGCTGAAAGAGAATCTCCAAGTCAGTTCTTATTGTAGAAAAGGTAGCTAAGATAAGGGAAATCCTTAATTCCAGTTAAGATCACATGAAACACTGTATGAATCCTATATTCTTTTCTTAAAAGAGACTAGAGTGGCAAATGTGTGTTATACAAGGCAGAATACCATTGCAATAGAGAAAGAAACAAGTTCGGCAGCTTTGGAAATCCTTACACTTCACTGAAATGTAGTACTACGCTTTATATAACACAGTTGAGAGACAATGTTCCCTAGCTCCCTCAGTTCATAACAGTGTGTAGGAAGTTGTTTGATAAAGTGGACAAAGCTTATACTTGGGCCAGAAGGCAGAACATAGGAAACTACATGAAAACATGAATAATTCAATTAAAATGACTGTAAACAGATGAGAACTTGTTTAGAACAGCTGAAAGAGAATCTCCAAGTCAGTTCTTAGTGTAGAAAAGGTAGCTAAGATAAGGGAAATCCTTAATTCCAGTTAAGATCACATGAAACACTGTATGAATCCTATATTCTTTACTTAAAGGAGACTAGAGTGTTAAATGTGTGTTATACAAGGCAGAATACCATTGAAATAGAGAAAGAAACACGTTCGGCAGCTTTGGAAAGCCTTACACTTCACTGAAATGTAGTACTACAGTCTATAACACAGTTGAGAGACAATGTTCCAGAGCTGCCTCAGTTCATAACAGTGTGTAGGAAGGTGTTTGATAAAGTGGGCAAAGCTTATACTTGGGCCAGAAGGCAGAATATAGGAAACTACATGAAAACATGGATAATTCAGTGAAAATGACTGTAAACAGATGAGAACTTGTTTAGAACAGCTGAAAGAGAATCTCCAAGTCAGTTCTTAGTGTAGAAAAGGTAGCTAAAATAAGGAAAATCCTTAATTCCAGTTAAGATCACATGAAACACTGTATGAATCCTATATTCTTTACTTAAAGGAGACTAGAGTGGTAAATATGTGTTATACAAGGCAGAATACCATTGAAATAGAGAAGGAAACACGTTCGGCAGCTTTGGAAAGCCTTACACTTCACTGAAATGTAGTACTACAGTCTATAACACAGTTGAGAGACAATGTTCCCGAGCTGCCTCAGTTCATAACAGTGTGTAGGAAGGTGTTTGATAAAGAGGGCAAAGCTTATACTTGGACCAGAAGGCAGAATATAGGAAACTACATGAAAACATGATTAATTCAGTGAAAATGACTGTAAACAGATAAGAACTTGTTTAGAACAGCTGAAAGAGAATCTCCAAGTCAGTTCTTATTGTAGAAAAGTTAGCTAAGATAAGGGAAATCCTTAATTCCAGTTAAGATCACATGAAACACTGTATGAATCCTATATTCTTTTCTTAAAAGAGACTAGAGTGGCAAATGTGTGTTATACAAGACAGAATACAATTGCAATAGAGAAAGAAACACGTTCGGCAGCTTTGGAAATCCTTACACTTCACTGAAATGTAGTACTACACTTTATATAACACAGTTGAGAGACAATGTTCCCTAGCTCCCTCAGTTCATAACAGTGTGTAGGAAGTTGTTTGATAAAGTGGACAAAGCTTATACTTGGGCCAGAAGGCAGAACATAGGAAACTACATGAAAACATGAATAATTCAGTGAAAATGACTGTAAACAGATGAGAACTTGTTTAGAACAGCTGAAAGAGAATCTCCAAGTCAGTTCTTAGTGTAGAAAAGGTAGCTAAGATAAGGAAAATCCTTAATTCCAGTTAAGATCACATGAAACACTGTATGAATCCTATATTCTTTACTTAAAGGAGACTAGAGTGGTAAATGTGTGTTATACAAGGCAGAATACCATTGAAATAGAGAAAGAAACACGTTCGGCAGCTTTGGAAAGCCTTACACTTCACTGAAATGTAGTACTACAGTCTATAACACAGTTGAGAGAAAATGTTCCCGAGCTGCCTCAGTTCATAACAGTGTGTAGGAAGGTGTTTGATAAAGAGGGCAAAGCTTATACTTGGACCAGAAGGCAGAATATAGGAAACTACATGAAAACATGGATAATTAAGTGAAAATGACTGTAAACAGATGAGAACTTGTTTAGAACAGCTGAAAGAGAATCTCCAAGTCAGTTCTTATTGTAGAAAAGGTAGCTAAGATAAGGGAAATCCTTAATTCCAGTTAAGATCACATGAAACACTGTATGAATCCTATATTCTTTTCTTAAAAGAGACTAGAGTGGCAAATGTGTGTTATACAAGGCAGAATACCATTGCAATAGAGAAAGAAACAAGTTCGGCAGCTTTGGAAATCCTTACACTTCACTGAAATGTAGTACTACGCTTTATATAACACAGTTGAGAGACAATGTTCCCTAGCTCCCTCAGTTCATAACAGTGTGTAGGAAGTTGTTTGATAAAGTGGACAAAGCTTATACTTGGGCCAGAAGGCAGAACATAGGAAACTACATGAAAACATGAATAATTCAATTAAAATGACTGTAAACAGATGAGAACTTGTTTAGAACAGCTGAAAGAGAATCTCCAAGTCAGTTCTTAGTGTAGAAAAGGTAGCTAAGATAAGGGAAATCCTTAATTCCAGTTAAGATCACATGAAACACTGTATGAATCCTATATTCTTTACTTAAAGGAGACTAGAGTGTTAAATGTGTGTTATACAAGGCAGAATACCATTGAAATAGAGAAAGAAACACGTTCGGCAGCTTTGGAAAGCCTTACACTTCACTGAAATGTAGTACTACAGTCTATAACACAGTTGAGAGACAATGTTCCAGAGCTGCCTCAGTTCATAACAGTGTGTAGGAAGGTGTTTGATAAAGTGGGCAAAGCTTATACTTGGGCCAGAAGGCAGAATATAGGAAACTACATGAAAACATGGATAATTCAGTGAAAATGACTGTAAACAGATGAGAACTTGTTTAGAACAGCTGAAAGAGAATCTCCAAGTCAGTTCTTAGTGTAGAAAAGGTAGCTAAAATAAGGAAAATCCTTAATTCCAGTTAAGATCACATGAAACACTGTATGAATCCTATATTCTTTACTTAAAGGAGACTAGAGTGGTAAATATGTGTTATACAAGGCAGAATACCATTGAAATAGAGAAGGAAACACGTTCGGCAGCTTTGGAAAGCCTTACACTTCACTGAAATGTAGTACTACAGTCTATAACACAGTTGAGAGACAATGTTCCCGAGCTGCCTCAGTTCATAACAGTGTGTAGGAAGGTGTTTGATAAAGAGGGCAAAGCTTATACTTGGACCAGAAGGCAGAATATAGGAAACTACATGAAAACATGATTAATTCAGTGAAAATGACTGTAAACAGATAAGAACTTGTTTAGAACAGCTGAAAGAGAATCTCCAAGTCAGTTCTTATTGTAGAAAAGTTAGCTAAGATAAGGGAAATCCTTAATTCCAGTTAAGATCACATGAAACACTGTATGAATCCTATATTCTTTTCTTAAAAGAGACTAGAGTGGCAAATGTGTGTTATACAAGACAGAATACAATTGCAATAGAGAAAGAAACACGTTCGGCAGCTTTGGAAATCCTTACACTTCACTGAAATGTAGTACTACACTTTATATAACACAGTTGAGAGACAATGTTCCCTAGCTCCCTCAGTTCATAACAGTGTGTAGGAAGTTGTTTGATAAAGTGGACAAAGCTTATACTTGGGCCAGAAGGCAGAACATAGGAAACTACATGAAAACATGAATAATTCAGTGAAAATGACTGTAAACAGATGAGAACTTGTTTAGAACAGCTGAAAGAGAATCTCCAAGTCAGTTCTTAGTGTAGAAAAGGTAGCTAAGATAAGGAAAATCCTTAATTCCAGTTAAGATCACATGAAACACTGTATGAATCCTATATTCTTTACTTAAAGGAGACTAGAGTGGTAAATGTGTGTTATACAAGGCAGAATACCATTGAAATAGAGAAAGAAACACGTTCGGCAGCTTTGGAAAGCCTTACACTTCACTGAAATGTAGTACTACAGTCTATAACACAGTTGAGAGAAAATGTTCCCGAGCTGCCTCAGTTCATAACAGTGTGTAGGAAGGTGTTTGATAAAGAGGGCAAAGCTTATACTTGGACCAGAAGGCAGAATATAGGAAACTACATGAAGACATGATTAATTCAGTGAAAATGACTGTAAACAGATGAGAACTTGTTTAGAACAGCTGAAAGAGAATCTCCAAGTCAGTTCTTATTGTAGAAAAGGTAGCTAAGATAAGGGAAATCCTTAATTCCAGTTAAGATCACAGGAAACACTGTATGAATCCTATATTCTTTTCTTAAAAGAGACTAGAGTGGCAAATGTGTGTTATACAAGGCAGAATACCATTGCAATAGAGAAAGAAACACGTTCGGCAGCTTTGGAAATCCTTACACTTCACTGAAATGTAGTACTACACTTTATATAACACAGTTGAGAGACAATGTTCCCTAGCTCCCTCAGTTCATAACAGTGTGTAGGAAGTTGTTTGATAAAGTGGACAAAGCTTATACTTGGGCCAGAAGGCAGAACATAGGAAACTACATGAAAACATGAATAATTCAGTGAAAATGACTGTAAACAGATGAGAACTTGTTTAGAACAGCTGAAAGAGAATCTCCAAGTCAGTTCTTAGTGTAGAAAAGGTAGCTAAATAAGGAAAATCCTTAATTCCAGTTAAGATCACATGAAACACTGTATGAATCCTATATTCTTTACTTAAAGGAGACTGGAGTGGTAAATGTGTGTTATACAAGGCAGAATACCATTGAAATAGAGAAAGAAACACGTTCGGCAGCTTTGGAAAGCCTTACACTTCACTGAAATGTAGTACTACACTCTATAACACAGTTGAGAGACAATGTTCCCGAGCTGCCTCAGTTCATAACAGTGTGTTGGAAGTTGTTTGATAAAGTTGGCAAAGCTTATACTTGGACCAGAAGGCAGAATATAGGAAACTACATGAAAACATGATTAATTAAGTGAAAATGACTGTAAACAGATGAGAACTTGTTTAGAACAGCTGAAAGAGAATCTCCAAGTCAGTTCTTATTGTAGAAAAGGTAGCTAAGATAAGGGAAATCCTTAATTCCAGTTAAGATCACATGAAACACTGTATGAATCCTATATTCTTTACTTAAAGGAGACTAGAGTGGTAAATGTGTGTTATACAAGGCAGAATACCATTGAAATAGAGAAAGAAACATGTTCGGCAGCTTTGGAAAGCCTTACACTTCACTGAAATGTAGTACTACACTTTATATAACACAGTTGAGAGACAATGTTCCCGAGCTGCCTCAGTTCATAACAGTGTGTAGGAAGGTGTTTGATAAAGAGGGCAAAGCTTATACTTGGAACAGAAGGCAGAATATAGGAAACTACATGAAAACATGATTAATTCAGTGAAAATGACTGTAAACAGATGAGAACTTGTTTAGAACAGCTGAAAGAGAATCTCCAAGTCAGTTCTTATTGTAGAAAAGGTAGCTAAGATAAGGGAAATCCTTAATTCCAGTTAAGATCACAGGAAACACTGTATGAATCCTATATTCTTTTCTTAAAAGAGACTACAGTGGCAAATGTGTGTTATACAAGGCAGAATACCATTGCAATAGAGAAAGAAACACGTTCGGCAGCTTTGGAAATCCTTACACTTCACTGAAATGTAGTACTACACTTTATATAACACAGTTGAGAGACAATGTTCCCTAGCTCCCTCAGTTCATAACAGTGTGTAGGAAGTTGTTTGATAAAGTGGACAAAGCTTATACTTGGGCCAGAAGGCAGAACATAGGAAACTACATGAAAACATGAATAATTCAGTGAAAATGACTGTAAACAGATGAGAACTTGTTTAGAACAGCTGAAAGAGAATCTCCAAGTCAGTTCTTAGTGTAGAAAAGGTAGCTAAATAAGGAAAATCCTTAATTCCAGTTAAGATCACATGAAACACTGTATGAATCCTATATTCTTTACTTAAAGGAGACTAGAGTGGTAAATGTGTGTTATACAAGGCAGAATACCATTGAAATAGAGAAAGAAACATGTTCGGCAGCTTTGGAAAGCCTTACACTTCACTGAAATGTAGTACTACACTCTATAACACAGTTGAGAGACAATGTTCCCGAGCTGCCTCAGTTCATAACAGTGTGTTGGAAGTTGTTTGATAAAGTTGGCAAAGCTTATACTTGGACCAGAAGGCAGAATATAGGAAACTACATGAAAACATGATTAATTAAGTGAAAATGAGACTGTAAACAGATGAGAACTTGTTTAGAACAGCTGAAAGAGAATCTCCAAGTCAGTTCTTAGTGTAGAAAAGGCAGCTAAGATAAGGAAAATCCTTAATTCCAGTTAAGATCACATGAAACACTGTATCAATCCTATATTCTTTACTTAAAGGAGACTAGAGTGGTAAATGTGTGTTATACAAGGCAGAATACCATTGAAATAGAGAAAGAAACACGTTCGGCAGCTTTGGAAAGCCTTACACTTCACTGAAATGTAGTACTACACTCTATAACACAGTTGAGAGACAATGTTCCCGAGCTGCCTCAGTTCATAACAGTGTGTTGGAAGTTGTTTGATAAAGTTGGCAAAGCTTATACTTGGACCAGAAGGCAGAATATAGGAAACTACATGAAAACATGATTAATTAAGTGAAAATGACTGTAAACAGATGAGAACTTGTTTAGAACAGCTGAAAGAGAATCTCCAAGTCAGTTCTTATTGTAGAAAAGGTAGCTAAGATAAGGGAAATCCTTAATTCCAGTTAAGATCACATGAAACACTGTATGAATCCTATATTCTTTACTTAAAGGAGACTAGAGTGGTAAATGTGTGTTATACAAGGCAGAATACCATTGAAATAGAGAAAGAAACATGTTCGGCAGCTTTGGAAAGCCTTACACTTCACTGAAATGTAGTACTACACTTTATATAACACAGTTGAGAGACAATGTTCCCGAGCTGCCTCAGTTCATAACAGTGTGTAGGAAGGTGTTTGATAAAGAGGGCAAAGCTTATACTTGGAACAGAAGGCAGAATATAGGAAACTACATGAAAACATGATTAATTCAGTGAAAATGACTGTAAACAGATGAGAACTTGTTTAGAACAGCTGAAAGAGAATCTCCAAGTCAGTTCTTATTGTAGAAAAGGTAGCTAAGATAAGGGAAATCCTTAATTCCAGTTAAGATCACAGGAAACACTGTATGAATCCTATATTCTTTTCTTAAAAGAGACTACAGTGGCAAATGTGTGTTATACAAGGCAGAATACCATTGCAATAGAGAAAGAAACACGTTCGGCAGCTTTGGAAATCCTTACACTTCACTGAAATGTAGTACTACACTTTATATAACACAGTTGAGAGACAATGTTCCCTAGCTCCCTCAGTTCATAACAGTGTGTAGGAAGTTGTTTGATAAAGTGGACAAAGCTTATACTTGGGCCAGAAGGCAGAACATAGGAAACTACATGAAAACATGAATAATTCAGTGAAAATGACTGTAAACAGATGAGAACTTGTTTAGAACAGCTGAAAGAGAATCTCCAAGTCAGTTCTTAGTGTAGAAAAGGTAGCTAAATAAGGAAAATCCTTAATTCCAGTTAAGATCACATGAAACACTGTATGAATCCTATATTCTTTACTTAAAGGAGACTAGAGTGGTAAATGTGTGTTATACAAGGCAGAATACCATTGAAATAGAGAAAGAAACATGTTCGGCAGCTTTGGAAAGCCTTACACTTCACTGAAATGTAGTACTACACTCTATAACACAGTTGAGAGACAATGTTCCCGAGCTGCCTCAGTTCATAACAGTGTGTTGGAAGTTGTTTGATAAAGTTGGCAAAGCTTATACTTGGACCAGAAGGCAGAATATAGGAAACTACATGAAAACATGATTAATTAAGTGAAAATGAGACTGTAAACAGATGAGAACTTGTTTAGAACAGCTGAAAGAGAATCTCCAAGTCAGTTCTTAGTGTAGAAAAGGCAGCTAAGATAAGGAAAATCCTTAATTCCAGTTAAGATCACATGAAACACTGTATCAATCCTATATTCTTTACTTAAAGGAGACTAGAGTGGTAAATGTGTGTTATACAAGGCAGAATACCATTGAAATAGAGAAAGAAACACGTTCGGCAGCTTTGGAAAGCCTTACACTTCACTGAAATGTAGTACTACACTCTATAACACAGTTGAGAGACAATGTTCCCGAGCTGCCTCAGTTCATAACAGTGTGTTGGAAGTTGTTTGATAAAGTTGGCAAAGCTTATACTTGGACCAGAAGGCAGAATATAGGAAACTACATGAAAACATGATTAATTAAGTGAAAATGACTGTAAACAGATGAGAACTTGTTTAGAACAGCTGAAAGAGAATCTCCAAGTCAGTTCTTATTGTAGAAAAGGTAGCTAAGATAAGGGAAATCCTTAATTCCAGTTAAGATCACATGAAACACTGTATGAATCCTATATTCTTTACTTAAAGGAGACTAGAGTGGTAAATGTGTGTTATACAAGGCAGAATACCATTGAAATAGAGAAAGAAACATGTTCGGCAGCTTTGGAAAGCCTTACACTTCACTGAAATGTAGTACTACACTTTATATAACACAGTTGAGAGACAATGTTCCCGAGCTGCCTCAGTTCATAACAGTGTGTAGGAAGGTGTTTGATAAAGAGGGCAAAGCTTATACTTGGAACAGAAGGCAGAATATAGGAAACTACATGAAAACATGATTAATTCAGTGAAAATGACTGTAAACAGATGAGAACTTGTTTAGAACAGCTGAAAGAGAATCTCCAAGTCAGTTCTTATTGTAGAAAAGGTAGCTAAGATAAGGGAAATCCTTAATTCCAGTTAAGATCACAGGAAACACTGTATGAATCCTATATTCTTTTCTTAAAAGAGACTACAGTGGCAAATGTGTGTTATACAAGGCAGAATACCATTGCAATAGAGAAAGAAACACGTTCGGCAGCTTTGGAAATCCTTACACTTCACTGAAATGTAGTACTACACTTTATATAACACAGTTGAGAGACAATGTTCCCTAGCTCCCTCAGTTCATAACAGTGTGTAGGAAGTTGTTTGATAAAGTGGACAAAGCTTATACTTGGGCCAGAAGGCAGAACATAGGAAACTACATGAAAACATGAATAATTCAGTGAAAATGACTGTAAACAGATGAGAACTTGTTTAGAACAGCTGAAAGAGAATCTCCAAGTCAGTTCTTAGTGTAGAAAAGGTAGCTAAATAAGGAAAATCCTTAATTCCAGTTAAGATCACATGAAACACTGTATGAATCCTATATTCTTTACTTAAAGGAGACTAGAGTGGTAAATGTGTGTTATACAAGGCAGACTACCATTGAAATAGAGAAAGAAACATGTTCGGCAGCTTTGGAAAGCCTTACACTTCACTGAAATGTAGTACTACACTCTATAACACAGTTGAGAGACAATGTTCCCAAGCTGCCTCAGTTCATAACAGTGTGTTGGAAGTTGTTTGATAAAGTTGGCAAAGCTTATACTTGGACCAGAAGGCAGAATATAGGAAACTACATGAAAACATGATTAATTAAGTGAAAATGAGACTGTAAACAGATGAGAACTTGTTTAGAACAGCTGAAAGAGAATCTCCAAGTCAGTTCTTAGTGTAGAAAAGGCAGCTAAGATAAGGAAAATCCTTAATTCCAGTTAAGATCACATGAAACACTGTATCAATCCTATATTCTTTACTTAAAGGAGACTAGAGTGGTAAATGTGTGTTATACAAGGCAGAATACCATTGAAATAGAGAAAGAAACACGTTCGGCAGCTTTGGAAAGCATTACACTTCACTGAAATGTAGTACTACACTTTATATAACACAGTTGAGAGACAATGTTCCCGAGCTGCCTCAGTTCATAACAGTGTGTAGGAAGGTGTTTGATAAAGAGGGCAAAGCTTATACTTGGGCCAGAAGGCAGAATATAGGAAACTACATGAAAACATGGATAATTCAGTGAAAATGACTGTAAACAGATGAGAACATGTTTAGAACAGCTGAAAGAGAATCTCCAAGTCAGTTCTTAGTGTAGAAAAGGTAGCTAAGATAAGGAAAATCCTTAATTCCAGTTAAGATCACATGAAACACTGTATGAATCCTATATTCTTTACTTAAAGGAGACTAGAGTGGTAAACGTGTGTTATACAAGGCAGAATACCATTGAAATAGAGAAAGAAACACGTTCGGCAGCTTTGGAAAGCCTTACACTTCACTGAAATGTAGTACTACGCTTTATATAACACAGTTGAGAGACAATGTTCCCTAGCTCCCTCAGTTCATAACAGTGTGTAGGAATTTGTTTGATAAAGTGGGCAAAGCTTATACTTGGGCCAGAAGGCAGAATATAGGAAACTACATGAAAACATGGATAATTCAGTGAAAATGACTGTAAACAGATGAGAACTTGTTTAGAACAGTTGAAAGAGAATCTGCAAGTCAGTTCTTAGTGTAGAAAAGGTAGCTAAGATAAGGAAAATCCTTAATTCCACTTAAGATCACATGTAACACGGTATGAATCCTATATTCTTTACTTAAAGGAGACTAGAGTGGTAAATATGTGTTATACAAGGCAGAATACCATTGAAATAGAGAAGAAAACACGTTCGGCAGCTTTGGAAAGCCTTACACTTCACTGAAATGTAGTACTACACTCTATAATACAGTTGAGAGACAATGTTCCCGAGCTGCCTCAGTTCATAACAGTGTGTTGGAAGTTGTTTGATAAAGTTGGCAAAGCTTATACTTGGACCAGAAGGCAGAATATAGGAAACTACATGAAAACATGATTAATTAAGTGAAAATGACTGTAAACAGATGAGAACTTGTTTAGAACAGCTGAAAGAGAATCTCCAAGTCAGTTCTTATTGTAGAAAAGGTAGCTAAGATAAGGGAAATCCTTAATTCCAGTTAAGATCACATGAAACACTGTATGAATCCTATATTCTTTACTTAAAGGAGACTAGAGTGGTAAATGTGTGTTATACAAGGCAGAATACCATTGAAATAGAGAAAGAAACACGTTCGGCAGCTTTGGAAAGCCTTACACTTCACTGAAATGTAGTACTACAGTCTATAACACAGTTGAGAGAAAATGTTCCCGAGCTGCCTCAGTTCATAACAGTGTGTAGGAAGGTGTTTGATAAAGAGGGCAAAGCTTATACTTGGACCAGAAGGCAGAATATAGGAAACTACATGAAAACATGATTAATTCAGTGAAAATGACTGTAAACAGATGAGAACTTGTTTAGAACAGCTGAAAGAGAATCTCCAAGTCAGTTCTTATTGTAGAAAAGGTAGCTAAGATAAGGGAAATCCTTAATTCCAGTTAAGATCACAGGAAACACTGTATGAATCCTATATTCTTTTCTTAAAAGAGACTAGAGTGGCAAATGTGTGTTATACAAGGCAGAATACCATTGCAATAGAGAAAGAAACACGTTCGGCAGCTTTGGAAATCCTTACACTTCACTGAAATGTAGTACTACACTTTATATAACACAGTTGAGAGACAATGTTCCCTAGCTCCCTCAGTTCATAACAGTGTGTAGGAAGTTGTTTGATAAAGTGGACAAAGCTTATACTTGGGCCAGAAGGCAGAACATAGGAAACTACATGAAAACATGAATAATTCAGTGAAAATGACTGTAAACAGATGAGAACTTGTTTAGAACAGCTGAAAGAGAATCTCCAAGTCAGTTCTTAGTGTAGAAAAGGTAGCTAAATAAGGAAAATCCTTAATTCCAGTTAAGATCACATGAAACACTGTATGAATCCTATATTCTTTACTTAAAGGAGACTGGAGTGGTAAATGTGTGTTATACAAGGCAGAATACCATTGAAATAGAGAAAGAAACACGTTCGGCAGCTTTGGAAAGCCTTACACTTCACTGAAATGTAGTACTACACTCTATAACACAGTTGAGAGACAATGTTCCCGAGCTGCCTCAGTTCATAACAGTGTGTTGGAAGTTGTTTGATAAAGTT
The DNA here is from genome assembly GCF_964339955.1 of Pipistrellus hanaki. Lineage (NCBI taxonomy): Eukaryota > Metazoa > Chordata > Mammalia > Chiroptera > Vespertilionidae > Pipistrellus > Pipistrellus hanaki. The sequence continues at coordinate 306,464 of NW_028182298.1, read as the reverse complement.
GGCAAAGCTTATACTTGGACCAGAAGGCAGAATATAGGAAACTACATGAAAACATGATTAATTAAGTGAAAATGACTGTAAACAGATGAGAACTTGTTTAGAACAGCTGAAAGAGAATCTCCAAGTCAGTTCTTATTGTAGAAAAGGTAGCTAAGATAAGGGAAATCCTTAATTCCAGTTAAGATCACATGAAACACTGTATGAATCCTATATTCTTTACTTAAAGGAGACTAGAGTGGTAAATGTGTGTTATACAAGGCAGAATACCATTGAAATAGAGAAAGAAACATGTTCGGCAGCTTTGGAAAGCCTTACACTTCACTGAAATGTAGTACTACACTTTATATAACACAGTTGAGAGACAATGTTCCCGAGCTGCCTCAGTTCATAACAGTGTGTAGGAAGGTGTTTGATAAAGAGGGCAAAGCTTATACTTGGAACAGAAGGCAGAATATAGGAAACTACATGAAAACATGATTAATTCAGTGAAAATGACTGTAAACAGATGAGAACTTGTTTAGAACAGCTGAAAGAGAATCTCCAAGTCAGTTCTTATTGTAGAAAAGGTAGCTAAGATAAGGGAAATCCTTAATTCCAGTTAAGATCACAGGAAACACTGTATGAATCCTATATTCTTTTCTTAAAAGAGACTACAGTGGCAAATGTGTGTTATACAAGGCAGAATACCATTGCAATAGAGAAAGAAACACGTTCGGCAGCTTTGGAAATCCTTACACTTCACTGAAATGTAGTACTACACTTTATATAACACAGTTGAGAGACAATGTTCCCTAGCTCCCTCAGTTCATAACAGTGTGTAGGAAGTTGTTTGATAAAGTGGACAAAGCTTATACTTGGGCCAGAAGGCAGAACATAGGAAACTACATGAAAACATGAATAATTCAGTGAAAATGACTGTAAACAGATGAGAACTTGTTTAGAACAGCTGAAAGAGAATCTCCAAGTCAGTTCTTAGTGTAGAAAAGGTAGCTAAATAAGGAAAATCCTTAATTCCAGTTAAGATCACATGAAACACTGTATGAATCCTATATTCTTTACTTAAAGGAGACTAGAGTGGTAAATGTGTGTTATACAAGGCAGAATACCATTGAAATAGAGAAAGAAACATGTTCGGCAGCTTTGGAAAGCCTTACACTTCACTGAAATGTAGTACTACACTCTATAACACAGTTGAGAGACAATGTTCCCGAGCTGCCTCAGTTCATAACAGTGTGTTGGAAGTTGTTTGATAAAGTTGGCAAAGCTTATACTTGGACCAGAAGGCAGAATATAGGAAACTACCTGAAAACATGATTAATTAAGTGAAAATGAGACTGTAAACAGATGAGAACTTGTTTAGAACAGCTGAAAGAGAATCTCCAAGTCAGTTCTTAGTGTAGAAAAGGCAGCTAAGATAAGGAAAATCCTTAATTCCAGTTAAGATCACATGAAACACTGTATCAATCCTATATTCTTTACTTAAAGGAGACTAGAGTGGTAAATGTGTGTTATACAAGGCAGAATACCATTGAAATAGAGAAAGAAACACGTTCGGCAGCTTTGGAAAGCCTTACACTTCACTGAAATGTAGTACTACACTCTATAACACAGTTGAGAGACAATGTTCCCGAGCTGCCTCAGTTCATAACAGTGTGTTGGAAGTTGTTTGATAAAGTTGGCAAAGCTTATACTTGGACCAGAAGGCAGAATATAGGAAACTACATGAAAACATGATTAATTAAGTGAAAATGACTGTAAACAGATGAGAACTTGTTTAGAACAGCTGAAAGAGAATCTCCAAGTCAGTTCTTATTGTAGAAAAGGTAGCTAAGATAAGGGAAATCCTTAATTCCAGTTAAGATCACATGAAACACTGTATGAATCCTATATTCTTTACTTAAAGGAGACTAGAGTGGTAAATGTGTGTTATACAAGGCAGAATACCATTGAAATAGAGAAAGAAACATGTTCGGCAGCTTTGGAAAGCCTTACACTTCACTGAAATGTAGTACTACACTTTATATAACACAGTTGAGAGACAATGTTCCCGAGCTGCCTCAGTTCATAACAGTGTGTAGGAAGGTGTTTGATAAAGAGGGCAAAGCTTATACTTGGAACAGAAGGCAGAATATAGGAAACTACATGAAAACATGATTAATTCAGTGAAAATGACTGTAAACAGATGAGAACTTGTTTAGAACAGCTGAAAGAGAATCTCCAAGTCAGTTCTTATTGTAGAAAAGGTAGCTAAGATAAGGGAAATCCTTAATTCCAGTTAAGATCACAGGAAACACTGTATGAATCCTATATTCTTTTCTTAAAAGAGACTACAGTGGCAAATGTGTGTTATACAAGGCAGAATACCATTGCAATAGAGAAAGAAACACGTTCGGCAGCTTTGGAAATCCTTACACTTCACTGAAATGTAGTACTACACTTTATATAACACAGTTGAGAGACAATGTTCCCTAGCTCCCTCAGTTCATAACAGTGTGTAGGAAGTTGTTTGATAAAGTGGACAAAGCTTATACTTGGGCCAGAAGGCAGAACATAGGAAACTACATGAAAACATGAATAATTCAGTGAAAATGACTGTAAACAGATGAGAACTTGTTTAGAACAGCTGAAAGAGAATCTCCAAGTCAGTTCTTAGTGTAGAAAAGGTAGCTAAATAAGGAAAATCCTTAATTCCAGTTAAGATCACATGAAACACTGTATGAATCCTATATTCTTTACTTAAAGGAGACTAGAGTGGTAAATGTGTGTTATACAAGGCAGAATACCATTGAAATAGAGAAAGAAACATGTTCGGCAGCTTTGGAAAGCCTTACACTTCACTGAAATGTAGTACTACACTCTATAACACAGTTGAGAGACAATGTTCCCGAGCTGCCTCAGTTCATAACAGTGTGTTGGAAGTTGTTTGATAAAGTTGGCAAAGCTTATACTTGGACCAGAAGGCAGAATATAGGAAACTACATGAAAACATGATTAATTAAGTGAAAATGAGACTGTAAACAGATGAGAACTTGTTTAGAAGAGCTGAAAGAGAATCTCCAAGTCAGTTCTTAGTGTAGAAAAGGCAGCTAAGATAAGGAAAATCCTTAATTCCAGTTAAGATCACATGAAACACTGTATCAATCCTATATTCTTTACTTAAAGGAGACTAGAGTGGTAAATGTGTGTTATACAAGGCAGAATACCATTGAAATAGAGAAAGAAACACGTTCGGCAGCTTTGGAAAGCATTACACTTCACTGAAATGTAGTACTACACTTTATATAACACAGTTGAGAGACAATGTTCCCGAGCTGCCTCAGTTCATAACAGTGTGTAGGAAGGTGTTTGATAAAGAGGGCAAAGCTTATACTTGGGCCAGAAGGCAGAATATAGGAAACTACATGAAAACATGGATAATTCAGTGAAAATGACTGTAAACAGATGAGAACATGTTTAGAACAGCTGAAAGAGAATCTCCAAGTCAGTTCTTAGTGTAGAAAAGGTAGCTAAGATAAGGAAAATCCTTAATTCCAGTTAAGATCACATGAAACACTGTATGAATCCTATATTCTTTACTTAAAGGAGACTAGAGTGGTAAACGTGTGTTATACAAGGCAGAATACCATTGAAATAGAGAAAGAAACACGTTCGGCAGCTTTGGAAAGCCTTACACTTCACTGAAATGTAGTACTACGCTTTATATAACACAGTTGAGAGACAATGTTCCCTAGCTCCCTCAGTTCATAACAGTGTGTAGGAATTTGTTTGATAAAGTGGGCAAAGCTTATACTTGGGCCAGAAGGCAGAATATAGGAAACTACATGAAAACATGGATAATTCAGTGAAAATGACTGTAAACAGATGAGAACTTGTTTAGAACAGTTGAAAGAGAATCTGCAAGTCAGTTCTTAGTGTAGAAAAGGTAGCTAAGATAAGGAAAATCCTTAATTCCAGTTAAGATCACATGAAACACTGTATGAATCCTATATTCTTTACTTAAAGAAGACTAGAGTGGTAAATGTGTGTTATACAAGGCAGAATACCATTGAAATAGAGAAGGAAACACGTTCGGCAGCTTTGGAAAGCCTTACACTTCACTGAAATGTAGTACTACACTCAATAACACAGTTGAGAGACAATGTTCCCGAGCTGCCTCAGTTCATAACAGTGTGTAGGAAGGTGTTTGATAAAGAGGGCAAAGCTTATACTTGGGCCAGAAGGCAGAATATAGGAAACTACATGAAAACATGATTAATTCAGTGAAAATGACTGTAAACAGATGAGAACTTGTTTAGAACAGCTGAAAGAGAATCTCCAAGTCAGTTCTTATTGTAGAAAAGGTAGCTAAGATAAGGGAAATCCTTAATTCCAGTTAAGATCACATGAAACACTGTATGAATCCTATATTCTTTTCTTAAAAGAGACTAGAGTGGCAAATGTGTGTTATACAAGGCAGAATACCATTGCAATAGAGAAAGAAACACGTTCGGCAGCTTTGGAAATCCTTACACTTCACTGAAATGTAGTACTACACTTTATATAACACAGTTGAGAGACAATGTTCCCTAGCTCCCTCAGTTCATAACAGTGTGTAGGAAGTTGTTTGATAAAGTGGACAAAGCTTATACTTGGGCCAGAAGGCAGAACATAGGAAACTACATGAAAACATGAATAATTCAGTGAAAATGACTGTAAACAGATGAGAACTTGTTTAGAACAGCTGAAAGAGAATCTCCAAGTCAGTTCTTAGTGTAGAAAAGGTAGCTAAGATCCGGGAAATCCTTAATTCCAGTTAAGATCACATGAAACACTGTATGGATTCTATATTCTTTACTTAAAGGAGACTAGAGTGGTAAATGTGTGTTATACAAGGCAGAATACCATTGAAATAGAGAAAGAAACACGTTCACCAGCTTTGGAAAGCCTTACACTTCACTGAAATGTAGTACTAACTCTATAACACAGTTGAGAGACAATGTTCCCTACTTGCCTCAGTTCATAACAGTGTGTAGGAAGTTGTTTGATAAAGTGGGCAAAGCTTATACTTGGGCCAGAAGGCAGAATATAGGAAACTACATGAAAACATGGATAATTCAGTGAAAATGACTGTAAACAGATGAGAACATGTTTAGAACAGCTGAAAGAGAATCTCCAAGTCAGTTCTTAGTGTAGAAAAGGTAGCTAAGATAAGGGAAATCCTTAATACCAGTTAAGATCACATGAAACACTGTATGAATCCTATATTCTTTACTTAAAGGAGACTAGAGTGGTAAAAGTGTGTTATACAAGGCAGAATACCATTGAAATAGAGAAAGAAACACGTTGGGCAGCTTTGGAAAGCCTTACACTTCACTGAAATGTAGTACTACAGTCTATAACACAGTTGAGAGACAATGTTCCCGAGCTGCCTCAGTTCATAACAGTGTGTAGGAAGGTGTTTGATAAAGAGGGCAAAGCTTATACTTGGACCAGAAGGCAGAATATAGGAAACTACATGAAAACATGATTAATTCAGTGAAAATGACTGTAAACAGATGAGAACTTGTTTAGAACAGCTGAAAGAGAATCTCCAAGTCAGTTCTTATTGTAGAAAAGGTAGCTAAGATAAGGGAAATCCTTAATTCCAGTTAAGATCACATGAAACACTGTATGAATCCTATATTCTTTTCTTAAAAGAGACTAGAGTGGCAAATGTGTGTTATACAAGATAGAATACCATTGCAATAGAGAAAGAAACACGTTCGGCAGCTTTGGAAATCCTTACACTTCACTGAAATGTAGTACTACACTTTATATAACACAGTTGAGAGACAATGTTCCCTAGCTCCCTCAGTTCATAACAGTGAGTAGGAAGTTGTTTGATAAAGTGGACAAAGCTTATACTTGGGCCAGAAGGCAGAACATAGGAAACTACATGAAAACATGAATAATTCAGTGAAAATGACTGTAAACAGATGAGAACTTGTTTAGAACAGCTGAAAGAGAATCTCCAAGTCAGTTCTTAGTGTAGAAAAGGTAGCTAAGATAAGGAAAATCCTTAATTCCAGTTAAGATCACATGTAACACTGTATGAATCCTATATTCTTTACTTAAAGGAGACTAGAGTGGTAAATATGTGTTATACAAGGCAGAATACCATTGAAATAGAGAAGGAAACACGTTCGGCAGCTTTGGAAAGCCTTACACTTCACTGAAATGTAGTACTACACTCTATAACACAGTTGAGAGACAATGTTCCCGAGCTGCCTCAGTTCATAACAGTGTGTTGGAAGTTGTTTGATAAAGTTGGAAAAGCTTATACTTGGACCAGAAGGCAGAATATAGGAAACTACATGAAAACATGATTAATTAAGTGAAAATGACTGTAAACAGATGAGAACTTGTTTAGAACAGCTGAAAGAGAATCTCCAAGTCAGTTCTTATTGTAGAAAAGGTAGCTAAGATAAGGGAAATCCTTAATTCCAGTTAAGATCACATGAAACACTGTATGAATCCTATATTCTTTACTTAAAGGAGACTAGAGTGGTAAATGTGTGTTATACAAGGCAGAATACCATTGAAATAGAGAAAGAAACACGTTCGGCAGCTTTGAAAAGCCTTACACTTCACTGAAATGTAGTACTACAGTCTATAACACAGTTGAGAGACAATGTTCCCGAGCTGCCTCAGTTCATAACAGTGTGTAGGAGGGTGTTTGATAAAGAGGGCAAAGCTTATACTTGGACCAGAAGGCAGAATATAGGAAACTACATGAAAACATGATTAATTCAGTGAAAATGACTGTAAACAGATGAGAACTTGTTTAGAACAGCTGAAAGAGAATCTCCAAGTCAGTTCTTATTGTAGAAAAGGTAGCTAAGATAAGGGAAATCCTTAATTCCAGTTAAGATCACATGAAACACTGTATGAATCCTATATTCTTTTCTTAAAAGAGACTAGAGTGGCAAATGTGTGTTATACAAGGCAGAATACCATTGCAATAGAGAAAGAAACAAGTTCGGCAGCTTTGGAAATCCTTACACTTCACTGAAATGTAGTACTACGCTTTATATAACACAGTTGAGAGACAATGTTCCCTAGCTCCCTCAGTTCATAACAGTGTGTAGGAAGTTGTTTGATAAAGTGGACAAAGCTTATACTTGGGCCAGAAGGCAGAACATAGGAAACTACATGAAAACATGAATAATTCAATTAAAATGACTGTAAACAGATGAGAACTTGTTTAGAACAGCTGAAAGAGAATCTCCAAGTCAGTTCTTAGTGTAGAAAAGGTAGCTAAGATAAGGGAAATCCTTAATTCCAGTTAAGATCACATGAAACACTGTATGAATCCTATATTCTTTACTTAAAGGAGACTAGAGTGTTAAATGTGTGTTATACAAGGCAGAATACCATTGAAATAGAGAAAGAAACACGTTCGGCAGCTTTGGAAAGCCTTACACTTCACTGAAATGTAGTACTACAGTCTATAACACAGTTGAGAGACAATGTTCCAGAGCTGCCTCAGTTCATAACAGTGTGTAGGAAGGTGTTTGATAAAGTGGGCAAAGCTTATACTTGGGCCAGAAGGCAGAATATAGGAAACTACATGAAAACATGGATAATTCAGTGAAAATGACTGTAAACAGATGAGAACATGTTTAGAACAGCTGAAAGAGAATCTCCAAGTCAGTTCTTAGTGTAGAAAAGGTAGCTAAGATAAGGAAAATCCTTAATTCCAGTTAAGATCACATGAAACACTGTATGAATCCTATATTCTTTACTTAAAGGAGACTAGAGTGGTAAATGTGTGTTATACAAGGCAGAATACCATTGAAATAGAGAAAGAAACACGTTCGGCAGCTTTGGAAAGCCTTACACTTCACTGAAATGTAGTACTACGCTTTATATAACACAGTTGAGAGCCAATGTTCCCTAGCTCCCTCAGTTCATAACAGTGTGTAGGAAGTTGTTAGATAAAGTGGACAAAGCTTATACTTGGGCCAGAAGGCAGAATATAGGAAACTACATGAAAACATGAATAATTCAGTGAAAATGACTGTAAACAGATGAGAACTTGTTTAGAACAGCTGAAAGAGAATCTCCAAGTCAGTTCTTAGTGTAGAAAAGGTAGCTAAAATAAGGAAAATCCTTAATTCCAGTTAAGATCACATGAAACACTGTATGAATCCTATATTCTTTACTTAAAGGAGACTAGAGTGGTAAATATGTGTTATACAAGGCAGAATACCATTGAAATAGAGAAGGAAACACGTTCGGCAGCTTTGGAAAGCCTTACACTTCACTGAAATGTAGTACTACAGTCTATAACACAGTTGAGAGACAATGTTCCCGAGCTGCCTCAGTTCATAACAGTGTGTAGGAAGGTGTTTGATAAAGAGGGCAAAGCTTATACTTGGACCAGAAGGCAGAATATAGGAAACTACATGAAAACATGATTAATTCAGTGAAAATGACTGTAAACAGATAAGAACTTGTTTAGAACAGCTGAAAGAGAATCTCCAAGTCAGTTCTTATTGTAGAAAAGTTAGCTAAGATAAGGGAAATCCTTAATTCCAGTTAAGATCACATGAAACACTGTATGAATCCTATATTCTTTTCTTAAAAGAGACTAGAGTGGCAAATGTGTGTTATACAAGACAGAATACAATTGCAATAGAGAAAGAAACACGTTCGGCAGCTTTGGAAATCCTTACACTTCACTGAAATGTAGTACTACACTTTATATAACACAGTTGAGAGACAATGTTCCCTAGCTCCCTCAGTTCATAACAGTGTGTAGGAAGTTGTTTGATAAAGTGGACAAAGCTTATACTTGGGCCAGAAGGCAGAACATAGGAAACTACATGAAAACATGAATAATTCAGTGAAAATGACTGTAAACAGATGAGAACTTGTTTAGAACAGCTGAAAGAGAATCTCCAAGTCAGTTCTTAGTGTAGAAAAGGTAGCTAAGATAAGGAAAATCCTTAATTCCACTTAAGATCACATGTAACACGGTATGAATCCTATATTCTTTACTTAAAGGAGACTAGAGTGGTAAATATGTGTTATACAAGGCAGAATACCATTGAAATAGAGAAGGAAACACGTTCGGCAGCTTTGGAAAGCCTTACACTTCACTGAAATGTAGTACTACACTCTATAACACAGTTGAGAGACAATGTTCCCGAGCTGCCTCAGTTCATAACAGTGTGTTGGAAGTTGTTTGATAAAGTTGGCAAAGCTTATACTTGGACCAGAAGGCAGAATATAGGAAACTACATGAAAACATGATTAATTAAGTGAAAATGACTGTAAACAGATGAGAACTTGTTTAGAACAGCTGAAAGAGAATCTCCAAGTCAGTTCTTATTGTAGAAAAGGTAGCTAAGATAAGGGAAATCCTTAATTCCAGTTAAGATCACATGAAACACTGTATGAATCCTATATTCTTTACTTAAAGGAGACTAGAGTGGTAAATGTGTGTTATACAAGGCAGAATACCATTGAAATAGAGAAAGAAACACGTTCGGCAGCTTTGGAAAGCCTTACACTTCACTGAAATGTAGTACTACAGTCTATAACACAGTTGAGAGAAAATGTTCCCGAGCTGCCTCAGTTCATAACAGTGTGTAGGAAGGTGTTTGATAAAGAGGGCAAAGCTTATACTTGGACCAGAAGGCAGAATATAGGAAACTACATGAAAACATGATTAATTCAGTGAAAATGACTGTAAACAGATGAGAACTTGTTTAGAACAGCTGAAAGAGAATCTCCAAGTCAGTTCTTATTGTAGAAAAGGTAGCTAAGATAAGGGAAATCCTTAATTCCAGTTAAGATCACAGGAAACACTGTATGAATCCTATATTCTTTTCTTAAAAGAGACTAGAGTGGCAAATGTGTGTTATACAAGGCAGAATACCATTGCAATAGAGAAAGAAACACGTTCGGCAGCTTTGGAAATCCTTACACTTCACTGAAATGTAGTACTACACTTTATATAACACAGTTGAGAGACAATGTTCCCTAGCTCCCTCAGTTCATAACAGTGTGTAGGAAGTTGTTTGATAAAGTGGACAAAGCTTATACTTGGGCCAGAAAGCAGAACATAGGAAACTACATGAAAACATGAATAATTCAGTGAAAATGACTGTAAACAGATGAGAACTTGTTTAGAACAGCTGAAAGAGAATCTCCAAGTCAGTTCTTAGTGTAGAAAAGGTAGCTAAATAAGGAAAATCCTTAATTCCAGTTAAGATCACATGAAACACTGTATGAATCCTATATTCTTTACTTAAAGGAGACTGGAGTGGTAAATGTGTGTTATACAAGGCAGAATACCATTGAAATAGAGAAAGAAACACGTTCGGCAGCTTTGGAAAGCCTTACACTTCACTGAAATGTAGTACTACACTCTATAACACAGTTGAGAGACAATGTTCCCGAGCTGCCTCAGTTCATAACAGTGTGTTGGAAGTTGTTTGATAAAGTTGGCAAAGCTTATACTTGGACCAGAAGGCAGAATATAGGAAACTACATGAAAACATGATTAATTAAGTGAAAATGACTGTAAACAGATGAGAACTTGTTTAGAACAGCTGAAAGAGAATCTCCAAGTCAGTTCTTATTGTAGAAAAGGTAGCTAAGATAAGGGAAATCCTTAATTCCAGTTAAGATCACATGAAACACTGTATGAATCCTATATTCTTTACTTAAAGGAGACTAGAGTGGTAAATGTGTGTTATACAAGGCAGAATACCATTGAAATAGAGAAAGAAACATGTTCGGCAGCTTTGGAAAGCCTTACACTTCACTGAAATGTAGTACTACACTTTATATAACACAGTTGAGAGACAATGTTCCCGAGCTGCCTCAGTTCATAACAGTGTGTAGGAAGGTGTTTGATAAAGAGGGCAAAGCTTATACTTGGAACAGAAGGCAGAATATAGGAAACTACATGAAAACATGATTAATTCAGTGAAAATGACTGTAAACAGATGAGAACTTGTTTAGAACAGCTGAAAGAGAATCTCCAAGTCAGTTCTTATTGTAGAAAAGGTAGCTAAGATAAGGGAAATCCTTAATTCCAGTTAAGATCACAGGAAACACTGTATGAATCCTATATTCTTTTCTTAAAAGAGACTACAGTGGCAAATGTGTGTTATACAAGGCAGAATACCATTGCAATAGAGAAAGAAACACGTTCGGCAGCTTTGGAAATCCTTACACTTCACTGAAATGTAGTACTACACTTTATATAACACAGTTGAGAGACAATGTTCCCTAGCTCCCTCAGTTCATAACAGTGTGTAGGAAGTTGTTTGATAAAGTGGACAAAGCTTATACTTGGGCCAGAAGGCAGAACATAGGAAACTACATGAAAACATGAATAATTCAGTGAAAATGACTGTAAACAGATGAGAACTTGTTTAGAACAGCTGAAAGAGAATCTCCAAGTCAGTTCTTAGTGTAGAAAAGGTAGCTAAATAAGGAAAATCCTTAATTCCAGTTAAGATCACATGAAACACTGTATGAATCCTATATTCTTTACTTAAAGGAGACTAGAGTGGTAAATGTGTGTTATACAAGGCAGAATACCATTGAAATAGAGAAAGAAACATGTTCGGCAGCTTTGGAAAGCCTTACACTTCACTGAAATGTAGTACTACACTCTATAACACAGTTGAGAGACAATGTTCCCGAGCTGCCTCAGTTCATAACAGTGTGTTGGAAGTTGTTTGATAAAGTTGGCAAAGCTTATACTTGGACCAGAAGGCAGAATATAGGAAACTACATGAAAACATGATTAATTAAGTGAAAATGAGACTGTAAACAGATGAGAACTTGTTTAGAACAGCTGAAAGAGAATCTCCAAGTCAGTTCTTAGTGTAGAAAAGGCAGCTAAGATAAGGAAAATCCTTAATTCCAGTTAAGATCACATGAAACACTGTATCAATCCTATATTCTTTACTTAAAGGAGACTAGAGTGGTAAATGTGTGTTATACAAGGCAGAATACCATTGAAATAGAGAAAGAAACACGTTCGGCAGCTTTGGAAAGCATTACACTTCACTGAAATGTAGTACTACACTTTATATAACACAGTTGAGAGACAATGTTCCCGAGCTGCCTCAGTTCATAACAGTGTGTAGGAAGGTGTTTGATAAAGAGGGCAAAGCTTATACTTGGGCCAGAAGGCAGAATATAGGAAACTACATGAAAACATGGATAATTCAGTGAAAATGACTGTAAACAGATGAGAACATGTTTAGAACAGCTGAAAGAGAATCTCCAAGTCAGTTCTTAGTGTAGAAAAGGTAGCTAAGATAAGGAAAATCCTTAATTCCAGTTAAGATCACATGAAACACTGTATGAATCCTATATTCTTTACTTAAAGGAGACTAGAGTGGTAAACGTGTGTTATACAAGGCAGAATACCATTGAAATAGAGAAAGAAACACGTTCGGCAGCTTTGGAAAGCCTTACACTTCACTGAAATGTAGTACTACGCTTTATATAACACAGTTGAGAGACAATGTTCCCTAGCTCCCTCAGTTCATAACAGTGTGTAGGAATTTGTTTGATAAAGTGGGCAAAGCTTATACTTGGGCCAGAAGGCAGAATATAGGAAACTACATGAAAACATGGATAATTCCGTGAAAATGACTGTAAACAGATGAGAACATGTTTAGAACAGCTGAAAGAGAATCTCCAAGTCAGTTCTTAGTGTAGAAAAGGTAGCTAAGATAAGGAAAATCCTTAATTCCAGTTAAGATCACATGAAACACTGTATGAATCCTATATTCTTTACTTAAAGGAGACTAGAGTGGTAAATATGTGTTATACAAGGCAGAATACCATTGAAATAGAGAAGGAAACACGTTCGGCAGCTTTGGAAAGCCTTACACTTCACTGAAATGTAGTACTACAGTCTATAACACAGTTGAGAGACAATGTTCCCGAGCTGCCTAAGTTCATAACAGTGTGTAGGAAGGTGTTTGATAAAGAGGGCAAAGCTTATACTTGGACCAGAAGGCAGAATATAGGAAACTACATGAAAACATGATTAATTCAGTGAAAATGACTGTAAACAGATGAGAACTTGTTTAGAACAGCTGAAAGAGAATCTCCAAGTCAGTTCTTATTGTAGAAAAGGTAGCTAAGATAAGGGAAATCCTTAATTCCAGTTAAGATCACATGAAACACTGTATGAATCCTATATTCTTTTATTAAAAGAGACTAGAGTGGTAAATGTGTGTTATACAAGGCAGAATACCATTGAAATAGAGAAAGAAACACGTTCGGCAGCTTTGGAAAGCCTTATACTTCACTGAAATGTAGTACTACACTTTATATAACACAGTTGAGAGACAATGTTCCCTAGCTCCCTCAGTTCATAACAGTGTGTAGGAAGTTGTTTGATAAAGTGGGCAAAGCTTATACTTGGGCCAGAAGGCAGAATATAGGAAACAACATGAAAACATGGATAATTCAGTGAAAATGACTGTAAACAGATGAGAACATGTTTAGAACAGCTGAAAGAGAATCTCCAAGTCAGTTCTTATTGTAGAAAAGGTAGCTAAGATAAGGGAAATCCTTAATTCCAGTTAAGATCACATGAAACACTGTATGAATCCTATATTCTTTACTTAAAGGAGACTAGAGTGGTAAATGTGTGTTATACAAGGCAGAATACCATTGAAATAGAGAAAGAAACATGTTCGGCAGCTTTGGAAAGCCTTACACTTCACTGAAATGTAGTACTACACTTTATATAACACAGTTGAGAGACAATGTTCCCGAGCTGCCTCAGTTCATAACAGTGTGTAGGAAGGTGTTTGATAAAGAGGGCAAAGCTTATACTTGGAACAGAAGGCAGAATATAGGAAACTACATGAAAACATGATTAATTCAGTGAAAATGACTGTAAACAGATGAGAACTTGTTTAGAACAGCTGAAAGAGAATCTCCAAGTCAGTTCTTATTGTAGAAAAGGTAGCTAAGATAAGGGAAATCCTTAATTCCAGTTAAGATCACAGGAAACACTGTATGAATCCTATATTCTTTTCTTAAAAGAGACTACAGTGGCAAATGTGTGTTATACAAGGCAGAATACCATTGCAATAGAGAAAGAAACACGTTCGGCAGCTTTGGAAATCCTTACACTTCACTGAAATGTAGTACTACACTTTATATAACACAGTTGAGAGACAATGTTCCCTAGCTCCCTCAGTTCATAACAGTGTGTAGGAAGTTGTTTGATAAAGTGGACAAAGCTTATACTTGGGCCAGAAGGCAGAACATAGGAAACTACATGAAAACATGAATAATTCAGTGAAAATGACTGTAAACAGATGAGAACTTGTTTAGAACAGCTGAAAGAGAATCTCCAAGTCAGTTCTTAGTGTAGAAAAGGTAGCTAAATAAGGAAAATCCTTAATTCCAGTTAAGATCACATGAAACACTGTATGAATCCTATATTCTTTACTTAAAGGAGACTAGAGTGGTAAATGTGTGTTATACAAGGCAGAATACCATTGAAATAGAGAAAGAAACATGTTCGGCAGCTTTGGAAAGCCTTACACTTCACTGAAATGTAGTACTACACTCTATAACACAGTTGAGAGACAATGTTCCCGAGCTGCCTCAGTTCATAACAGTGTGTTCGAAGTTGTTTGATAAAGTTGGCAAAGCTTATACTTGGACCAGAAGGCAGAATATAGGAAACTACATGAAAACATGATTAATTAAGTGAAAATGAGACTGTAAACAGATGAGAACTTGTTTAGAACAGCTGAAAGAGAATCTCCAAGTCAGTTCTTAGTGTAGAAAAGGCAGCTAAGATAAGGAAAATCCTTAATTCCAGTTAAGATCACATGAAACACTGTATCAATCCTATATTCTTTACTTAAAGGAGACTAGAGTGGTAAATGTGTGTTATACAAGGCAGAATACCATTGAAATAGAGAAAGAAACACGTTCGGCAGCTTTGGAAAGCATTACACTTCACTGAAATGTAGTACTACACTTTATATAACACAGTTGAGAGACAATGTTCCCGAGCTGCCTCAGTTCATAACAGTGTGTAGGAAGGTGTTTGATAAAGAGGGCAAAGCTTATACTTGGGCCAGAAGGCAGAATATAGGAAACTACATGAAAACATGGATAATTCAGTGAAAATGACTGTAAACAGATGAGAACATGTTTAGAACAGCTGAAAGAGAATCTCCAAGTCAGTTCTTAGTGTAGAAAAGGTAGCTAAGATAAGGAAAATCCTTAATTCCAGTTAAGATCACATGAAACACTGTATGAATCCTATATTCTTTACTTAAAGGAGACTAGAGTGGTAAACGTGTGTTATACAAGGCAGAATACCATTGAAATAGAGAAAGAAACACGTTCGGCAGCTTTGGAAAGCCTTACACTTCACTGAAATGTAGTACTACACTCTATAACACAGTTGAGAGACAATGTTCCCGAGCTGCCTCAGTTCATAACAGTGTGTACGAAGGTGTTTGATAAAGAGGGCAAAGCTTATACTTGGACCAGAAGGCAGAATATAGGAAACTACATGAAAACATGATTAATTCAGTGAAAATGACTGTAAACAGATAAGAACTTGTTTAGAACAGCTGAAAGAGATTCTCCAAGTCAGTTCTTAGTGTAGAAAAGGTAGCTAAGATCCGGGAAATCCTTAATTCGAGTTAAGATTACATGAAAAACTGTATGAAACCTATATTCTTTACTTAAAGGAGACTAGAGTGGTAAATGTGTGTTATACAAGGCAGAATACCATTGAAATAGAGAAAGAAACACGTTCGGCAGCTTTGGAAAGCCTTACACTTCACTGAAATGTAGTACTACACTTTATATAACACAGTTGAGAGACAATGTTCCCTAGCTCCCTCAGTTCATAACAGTGTGTAGGAAGTTGTTTGATAAAGTGGGCAAAGCTTATACTTGGGCCAGAAGGCAGAATATAGGAAACTACATGAAAACATGAATAATTCAGTGAAAATGACTGTAAGCAGATGAGAACTTGTTTAGAACAGCTGAAAGAGAATCTCCAAGTCAGTTCTTAGTGTAGAAAAGGTAGCTAAGATAAGGAAAATCTTTAATTCCAGTTAAGATCACATGAAACACTGTATGAATCCTATATTCTTTACTTAAAGGACACTAGAGTGGTAAATATATGTTATACAAGGCAGAATACCATTGAAATAGAGAAGGAAACACGTTCGGCAGCTTTGGAAAGCCTTACACTTCACTGAAATGTAGTACTACACTCTATAACACAGTTGAGAGACAATGGTCCCGAGCTGCCTCAGTTCATAACAGTGTGTTGGAAGTTGTTTCATAAAGTTGGCAAAGCTTATACTTGGACCAGAAGGCAGAATATAGGAAACTACATGAAAACATGATTAATTAAGTGAAAATGACTGTAAACAGATGAGAACTTGTTTAGAACAGCTGAAAGAGAATCTCCAAGTCAGTTCTTATTGTAGAAAAGGTAGCTAAGATAAGGGAAATCCTTAATTCCAGTTAAGATCACATGAAACACTGTATGAATCCTATATTCTTTACTTAAAAGAGACTAGAGTGGTAAATGTGTGTTAGACAAGGCAGAATACCATTGAAATAGAGAAAGAAACACGTTCGGCAGCTTTGGAAAGCCTTACACTTCACTGAAATGTAGTACTACACTTTATATAACACAGTTGAGAGACAATGTTCCCTAGCTCCCTCAGTTCATAACAGTGTGTAGGAAGTTGTTTGATAAAGTGGGCAAAGCTTATACTTGGGCCAGAAGGCAGAATATAGGAAACTACATGAAAACATGGAAAATTCAGTGAAAATGACTGTAAACAGATGAGAACATGTTTAGAACAGCTGAAAGAGAATCTCCAAGTCAGTTCTTAGTGTAGAAAAGGCAGCTAAGATAAGGAAAATCCTTAATTCCAGTTAAGATCACATGAAACACGGTATGAATCCTATATTCTTTACTTAAAGGAGACTAGAGTGGTAAATGTGTGTTATACAGGCAGAATACCATTGAAATAGAGAAAGAAACACGTTCGGCACCTTTGGAAAGCCTTACACTTCACTGAAATGTAGTACTACAGTCTATAACACAGTTGAGAGACAATGTTCCCGAGCTGCCTCAGTTCATAACAGTGTGTAGGAAGGTGTTTGATAAAGAGGGCAAAGCTTATACTTGGACCAGAAGGCAGAATATAGGAAACTACATGAAAACATGATTAATTCAGTGAAAATGACTGTAAACAGATAAGAACTTGTTTAGAACAGCTGAAAGAGATTCTCCAAGTCAGTTCTTAGTGTAGAAAAGGTAGCTAAGATCCGGGAAATCCTTAATTCGAGTTAAGATTACATGAAAAACTGTATGAATCCTATATTCTTTACTTAAAGGAGACTAGAGTGGTAAATGTGTGTTATACAAGGCAGAATGCCATTGAAATAGAGAAAGAAACACGTTCGGCAGCTTTGGAAAGCCTTACACTTCACTGAAATGTAGTACTACACTTTATATAACACAGTTGAGAGACAATGGTCCCTAGCTCCCTCAGTTCATAACAGTGTGTAGGATGTTGTTTGATAAAGTGGGCAAAGCTTATACTTGGGCCAGAAGGCAGAATATAGGAAACTACATAAAAACATGGATAATTCAGTGAAAATGACTGTAAACAGATGAGAACATGTTTAGAACAGCTGAAAGAGAATCTCCAAGTCAGTTCTTAGTGTAGAAAAGGTAGCTAAGATAAGGGAAATACTTAATTCGAGTTAAGATAACATTTAACACTCTATGAATCCTATATTCTTTACTTAAAGGAGACTAGAGTGGTAAATGTGTGTTATACAAGGCAGAATACCATTGAAATAGAGAAAGAAACACGTTCGGCAGCTTTGGAAACCCTTACACTTCACTGAAATGTAGTACTGCACTCTATAACACAGTTGAGAGACAATGTTCCCTAGCTGCCTCAGTTCATAACAGTGTGTAGGAAGTTGTTTGATAAAGTGGGCAAAGCTTATACTTGGGCCAGAAGGCAGAATATAGGAAACTACATGAAAACATGATTAATTCAGTGAAAATGACTGTAAACAGATGAGAACTTGTTTAGAACAGCTGAAAGAGAATCTCCAAGTCAGTTCTTATTGTAGAAAAGGTAGCTAAGATAAGGGAAATCCTTAATTCCAGTTAAGATCACAGGAAACACTGTATGAATCCTATATTCTTTTCTTAAAAGAGACTACAGTGGCAAATGTGTGTTATACAAGGCAGAATACCATTGCAATAGAGAAAGAAACACGTTCGGCAGCTTTGGAAATCCTTACACTTCACTGAAATGTAGTACTACACTTTATATAACACAGTTGAGAGACAATGTTCCCTAGCTCCCTCAGTTCATAACAGTGTGTACGAAGGTGTTTGATAAAGAGGGCAAAGCTTATACTTGGACCAGAAGGCAGAATATAGGAAACTACATGAAAACATGATTAATTCAGTGAAAATGACTGTAAACAGATAAGAACTTGTTTAGAACAGCTGAAAGAGATTCTCCAAGTCAGTTCTTAGTGTAGAAAAGGTAGCTAAGATCCGGGAAATCCTTAATTCGAGTTAAGATTACATGAAAAACTGTATGAAACCTATATTCTTTACTTAAAGGAGACTAGAGTGGTAAATGTGTGTTATACAAGGCAGAATACCATTGAAATAGAGAAAGAAACACGTTCGGCAGCTTTGGAAAGCCTTACACTTCACTGAAATGTAGTACTACACTTTATATAACACAGTTGAGAGACAATGTTCCCTAGCTCCCTCAGTTCATAACAGTGTGTAGGAAGTTGTTTGATAAAGTGGGCAAAGCTTATACTTGGGCCAGAAGGCAGAATATAGGAAACTACATGAAAACATGAATAATTCAGTGAAAATGACTGTAAGCAGATGAGAACTTGTTTAGAACAGCTGAAAGAGAATCTCCAAGTCAGTTCTTAGTGTAGAAAAGGTAGCTAAGATAAGGAAAATCTTTAATTCCAGTTAAGATCACATGAAACACTGTATGAATCCTATATTCTTTACTTAAAGGACACTAGAGTGGTAAATATATGTTATACAAGGCAGAATACCATTGAAATAGAGAAGGAAACACGTTCGGCAGCTTTGGAAAGCCTTACACTTCACTGAAATGTAGTACTACACTCTATAACACAGTTGAGAGACAATGGTCCCGAGCTGCCTCAGTTCATAACAGTGTGTTGGAAGTTGTTTCATAAAGTTGGCAAAGCTTATACTTGGACCAGAAGGCAGAATATAGGAAACTACATGAAAACATGATTAATTAAGTGAAAATGACTGTAAACAGATGAGAACTTGTTTAGAACAGCTGAAAGAGAATCTCCAAGTCAGTTCTTATTGTAGAAAAGGTAGCTAAGATAAGGGAAATCCTTAATTCCAGTTAAGATCACATGAAACACTGTATGAATCCTATATTCTTTACTTAAAAGAGACTAGAGTGGTAAATGTGTGTTAGACAAGGCAGAATACCATTGAAATAGAGAAAGAAACACGTTCGGCAGCTTTGGAAAGCCTTACACTTCACTGAAATGTAGTACTACACTTTATATAACACAGTTGAGAGACAATGTTCCCTAGCTCCCTCAGTTCATAACAGTGTGTAGGAAGTTGTTTGATAAAGTGGGCAAAGCTTATACTTGGGCCAGAAGGCAGAATATAGGAAACTACATGAAAACATGGAAAATTCAGTGAAAATGACTGTAAACAGATGAGAACATGTTTAGAACAGCTGAAAGAGAATCTCCAAGTCAGTTCTTAGTGTAGAAAAGGCAGCTAAGATAAGGAAAATCCTTAATTCCAGTTAAGATCACATGAAACACGGTATGAATCCTATATTCTTTACTTAAAGGAGACTAGAGTGGTAAATGTGTGTTATACAGGCAGAATACCATTGAAATAGAGAAAGAAACACGTTCGGCACCTTTGGAAAGCCTTACACTTCACTGAAATGTAGTACTACAGTCTATAACACAGTTGAGAGACAATGTTCCCGAGCTGCCTCAGTTCATAACAGTGTGTAGGAAGGTGTTTGATAAAGAGGGCAAAGCTTATACTTGGACCAGAAGGCAGAATATAGGAAACTACATGAAAACATGATTAATTCAGTGAAAATGACTGTAAACAGATAAGAACTTGTTTAGAACAGCTGAAAGAGATTCTCCAAGTCAGTTCTTAGTGTAGAAAAGGTAGCTAAGATCCGGGAAATCCTTAATTCGAGTTAAGATTACATGAAAAACTGTATGAATCCTATATTCTTTACTTAAAGGAGACTAGAGTGGTAAATGTGTGTTATACAAGGCAGAATGCCATTGAAATAGAGAAAGAAACACGTTCGGCAGCTTTGGAAAGCCTTACACTTCACTGAAATGTAGTACTACACTTTATATAACACAGTTGAGAGACAATGGTCCCTAGCTCCCTCAGTTCATAACAGTGTGTAGGATGTTGTTTGATAAAGTGGGCAAAGCTTATACTTGGGCCAGAAGGCAGAATATAGGAAACTACATAAAAACATGGATAATTCAGTGAAAATGACTGTAAACAGATGAGAACATGTTTAGAACAGCTGAAAGAGAATCTCCAAGTCAGTTCTTAGTGTAGAAAAGGTAGCTAAGATAAGGGAAATACTTAATTCGAGTTAAGATAACATTTAACACTCTATGAATCCTATATTCTTTACTTAAAGGAGACTAGAGTGGTAAATGTGTGTTATACAAGGCAGAATACCATTGAAATAGAGAAAGAAACACGTTCGGCAGCTTTGGAAACCCTTACACTTCACTGAAATGTAGTACTGCACTCTATAACACAGTTGAGAGACAATGTTCCCTAGCTGCCTCAGTTCATAACAGTGTGTAGGAAGTTGTTTGATAAAGTGGGCAAAGCTTATACTTGGGCCAGAAGGCAGAATATAGGAAACTACATGAAAACATGATTAATTCAGTGAAAATGACTGTAAACAGATGAGAACTTGTTTAGAACAGCTGAAAGAGAATCTCCAAGTCAGTTCTTATTGTAGAAAAGGTAGCTAAGATAAGGGAAATCCTTAATTCCAGTTAAGATCACAGGAAACACTGTATGAATCCTATATTCTTTTCTTAAAAGAGACTACAGTGGCAAATGTGTGTTATACAAGGCAGAATACCATTGCAATAGAGAAAGAAACACGTTCGGCAGCTTTGGAAATCCTTACACTTCACTGAAATGTAGTACTACACTTTATATAACACAGTTGAGAGACAATGTTCCCTAGCTCCCTCAGTTCATAACAGTGTGTAGGAAGTTGTTTGATAAAGTGGACAAAGCTTATACTTGGGCCAGAAGGCAGAACATAGGAAACTACATGAAAACATGAATAATTCAGTGAAAATGACTGTAAACAGATGAGAACTTGTTTAGAACAGCTGAAAGAGAATCTCCAAGTCAGTTCTTAGTGTAGAAAAGGTAGCTAAATAAGGAAAATCCTTAATTCCAGTTAAGATCACATGAAACACTGTATGAATCCTATATTCTTTACTTAAAGGAGACTAGAGTGGTAAATGTGTGTTATACAAGGCAGAATACCATTGAAATAGAGAAAGAAACATGTTCGGCAGCTTTGGAAAGCCTTACACTTCACTGAAATGTAGTACTACACTCTATAACACAGTTGAGAGACAATGTTCCCGAGCTGCCTCAGTTCATAACAGTGTGTTGGAAGTTGTTTGATAAAGTTGGCAAAGCTTATACTTGGACCAGAAGGCAGAATATAGGAAACTACATGAAAACATGATTAATTAAGTGAAAATGAGACTGTAAACAGATGAGAACTTGTTTAGAACAGCTGAAAGAGAATCTCCAAGTCAGTTCTTAGTGTAGAAAAGGCAGCTAAGATAAGGAAAATCCTTAATTCCAGTTAAGATCACATGAAACACTGTATCAATCCTATATTCTTTACTTAAAGGAGACTAGAGTGGTAAATGTGTGTTATACAAGGCAGAATACCATTGAAATAGAGAAAGAAACACGTTCGGCAGCTTTGGAAAGCATTACACTTCACTGAAATGTAGTACTACACTTTATATAACACAGTTGAGAGACAATGTTCCCGAGCTGCCTCAGTTCATAACAGTGTGTAGGAAGGTGTTTGATAAAGAGGGCAAAGCTTATACTTGGGCCAGAAGGCAGAATATAGGAAACTACATGAAAACATGGATAATTCAGTGAAAATGACTGTAAACAGATGAGAACATGTTTAGAACAGCTGAAAGAGAATCTCCAAGTCAGTTCTTAGTGTAGAAAAGGTAGCTAAGATAAGGAAAATCCTTAATTCCAGTTAAGATCACATGAAACACTGTATGAATCCTATATTCTTTACTTAAAGGAGACTAGAGTGGTAAACGTGTGTTATACAAGGCAGAATACCATTGAAATAGAGAAAGAAACACGTTCGGCAGCTTTGGAAAGCCTTACACTTCACTGAAATGTAGTACTACACTCTATAACACAGTTGAGAGACAATGTTCCCGAGCTGCCTCAGTTCATAACAGTGTGTACGAAGGTGTTTGATAAAGAGGGCAAAGCTTATACTTGGACCAGAAGGCAGAATATAGGAAACTACATGAAAACATGATTAATTCAGTGAAAATGACTGTAAACAGATAAGAACTTGTTTAGAACAGCTGAAAGAGATTCTCCAAGTCAGTTCTTAGTGTAGAAAAGGTAGCTAAGATCCGGGAAATCCTTAATTCGAGTTAAGATTACATGAAAAACTGTATGAAACCTATATTCTTTACTTAAAGGAGACTAGAGTGGTAAATGTGTGTTATACAAGGCAGAATACCATTGAAATAGAGAAAGAAACACGTTCGGCAGCTTTGGAAAGCCTTACACTTCACTGAAATGTAGTACTACACTTTATATAACACAGTTGAGAGACAATGTTCCCTAGCTCCCTCAGTTCATAACAGTGTGTAGGAAGTTGTTTGATAAAGTGGGCAAAGCTTATACTTGGGCCAGAAGGCAGAATATAGGAAACTACATGAAAACATGAATAATTCAGTGAAAATGACTGTAAGCAGATGAGAACTTGTTTAGAACAGCTGAAAGAGAATCTCCAAGTCAGTTCTTAGTGTAGAAAAGGTAGCTAAGATAAGGAAAATCTTTAATTCCAGTTAAGATCACATGAAACACTGTATGAATCCTATATTCTTTACTTAAAGGACACTAGAGTGGTAAATATATGTTATACAAGGCAGAATACCATTGAAATAGAGAAGGAAACACGTTCGGCAGCTTTGGAAAGCCTTACACTTCACTGAAATGTAGTACTACACTCTATAACACAGTTGAGAGACAATGGTCCCGAGCTGCCTCAGTTCATAACAGTGTGTTGGAAGTTGTTTCATAAAGTTGGCAAAGCTTATACTTGGACCAGAAGGCAGAATATAGGAAACTACATGAAAACATGATTAATTAAGTGAAAATGACTGTAAACAGATGAGAACTTGTTTAGAACAGCTGAAAGAGAATCTCCAAGTCAGTTCTTATTGTAGAAAAGGTAGCTAAGATAAGGGAAATCCTTAATTCCAGTTAAGATCACATGAAACACTGTATGAATCCTATATTCTTTACTTAAAAGAGACTAGAGTGGTAAATGTGTGTTAGACAAGGCAGAATACCATTGAAATAGAGAAAGAAACACGTTCGGCAGCTTTGGAAAGCCTTACACTTCACTGAAATGTAGTACTACACTTTATATAACACAGTTGAGAGACAATGTTCCCTAGCTCCCTCAGTTCATAACAGTGTGTAGGAAGTTGTTTGATAAAGTGGGCAAAGCTTATACTTGGGCCAGAAGGCAGAATATAGGAAACTACATGAAAACATGGAAAATTCAGTGAAAATGACTGTAAACAGATGAGAACATGTTTAGAACAGCTGAAAGAGAATCTCCAAGTCAGTTCTTAGTGTAGAAAAGGCAGCTAAGATAAGGAAAATCCTTAATTCCAGTTAAGATCACATGAAACACGGTATGAATCCTATATTCTTTACTTAAAGGAGACTAGAGTGGTAAATGTGTGTTATACAGGCAGAATACCATTGAAATAGAGAAAGAAACACGTTCGGCACCTTTGGAAAGCCTTACACTTCACTGAAATGTAGTACTACAGTCTATAACACAGTTGAGAGACAATGTTCCCGAGCTGCCTCAGTTCATAACAGTGTGTAGGAAGGTGTTTGATAAAGAGGGCAAAGCTTATACTTGGACCAGAAGGCAGAATATAGGAAACTACATGAAAACATGATTAATTCAGTGAAAATGACTGTAAACAGATAAGAACTTGTTTAGAACAGCTGAAAGAGATTCTCCAAGTCAGTTCTTAGTGTAGAAAAGGTAGCTAAGATCCGGGAAATCCTTAATTCGAGTTAAGATTACATGAAAAACTGTATGAATCCTATATTCTTTACTTAAAGGAGACTAGAGTGGTAAATGTGTGTTATACAAGGCAGAATGCCATTGAAATAGAGAAAGAAACACGTTCGGCAGCTTTGGAAAGCCTTACACTTCACTGAAATGTAGTACTACACTTTATATAACACAGTTGAGAGACAATGGTCCCTAGCTCCCTCAGTTCATAACAGTGTGTAGGATGTTGT
Source organism: Pipistrellus hanaki (assembly GCF_964339955.1). Classification (NCBI taxonomy): domain Eukaryota; kingdom Metazoa; phylum Chordata; class Mammalia; order Chiroptera; family Vespertilionidae; genus Pipistrellus; species Pipistrellus hanaki. The sequence continues at coordinate 281,749 of NW_028182298.1, read as the reverse complement.
TTGATAAAGTGGGCAAAGCTTATACTTGGGCCAGAAGGCAGAATATAGGAAACTACATAAAAACATGGATAATTCAGTGAAAATGACTGTAAACAGATGAGAACATGTTTAGAACAGCTGAAAGAGAATCTCCAAGTCAGTTCTTAGTGTAGAAAAGGTAGCTAAGATAAGGGAAATACTTAATTCGAGTTAAGATAACATTTAACACTCTATGAATCCTATATTCTTTACTTAAAGGAGACTAGAGTGGTAAATGTGTGTTATACAAGGCAGAATACCATTGAAATAGAGAAAGAAACACGTTCGGCAGCTTTGGAAACCCTTACACTTCACTGAAATGTAGTACTGCACTCTATAACACAGTTGAGAGACAATGTTCCCTAGCTGCCTCAGTTCATAACAGTGTGTAGGAAGTTGTTTGATAAAGTGGGCAAAGCTTATACTTGGACCAGAAGGCAGAGTATAGGAAACTACATGAAAACATGAATAATTCAGTGAAAATGACTGTAAACAGATGAGAACTTGTTTTAGAACAGCTAAAACAGATTCTCCAAGTCAGTTCTTAGTGTAGAAATGGTAGCTAAATCCGGAAAATCCTTAATTCCAGTTAAGATCACATGAAACACTGTATGAATCCTATATTCTTTACTTATAGGAGACTAGAGTGGTAAATGTGTGTTATACAAGGCAGAATACCATTGAAATAGAGAATGAAACACGTTTCGTAGCTTTGGAAAGCCTTACCCTTCACTGAAATGTAGTACTGCACTCTATGACACAGTTGAGAGACAATGTTCCCTAGCTGCCTCAGTTCATAACAGTGTGTAGGAAGGTGTTTGATAAAGTGGGTAAAGCTTATACTTGGGCCAGAAGGCAGAATATAGGAAACTACATGAAAACATGATTAATTCAATGAAAATGACTGTAAACAGATGAGAACTTGCTTAGAACAGCTGAAAGAGAATCTCCAAGTCAGTTCTTAGTGTAGAAAAGGTAGCTCAGATGCGGGAAATCCTTAATTCGAGTTAAGATTACATGAAAAACTGTATGAATCCTATATTCTTTACTTAAAGGAGACTAGAGTGGTAAATGTGTGTTATACAAGGCAGAATACCATTGAAATAGAGAAAGAAACAAGTTCGGCAGCTTTGGAAAGCCTTACACTTCACTGAAATGTAGTACTACACTTTATATAACACAGTTGAGAGACAATGTTCCCTAGCTCCCTCAGTTCATAACAGTGTGTAGGAAGTTGTTTGATAAAGTGGGCAAAGCTTATACTTGGGCCAGAAGGCAGAATATAGGAAACTACATGAAAACATGAATAATTCAGTGAAAATGACTGTAAGCAGATGAGAACTTGTTTAGAACAGCTGAAAGAGAATCTCCAAGTCAGTTCTTAGTGTAGAAAAGGTAGCTAAGATAAGGAAAATCTTTAATTCCAGTTAAGATCACATGAAACACTGTATGAATCCTATATTCTTTACTTAAAGGAGACTAGAGTGGTAAATATGTGTTATACAAGGCAGAATACCATTGAAATAGAGAAGGAAACACGTTAGGCAGCTTTGGAAAGCCTTACACTTCACTGAAATGTAGTACTACACTCTATAACACAGTTGAGAGACAATGGTCCCGAGCTGCCTCAGTTCATAACAGTGTGTTGGAAGTTGTTTCATAAAGTTGGCAAAGCTTATACTTGGACCAGAAGGCAGAATATAGGAAACTACATGAAAACATGGATAATTCAGTGAAAATGACTGTAAACAGATGAGAACATGTTTAGAACAGCTGAAAGAGAATCTCCAAGTCAGTTCTTAGTGTAGAAAAGGTAGCTAAGATAAGGAAAATCCTTAATTCCAGTTAAGATCACATTAAACACTGTATGAATCCTATATTCTTTACTTAAAGGAGACTAGAGTGGTAAATGTGTGTTATACAAGGCAGAATACCATTGAAATAGAGAAAGAAACACGTTCGGCAGCTTTGGAAAGCCTTACACTTCACTGAAATGTAGTACTACGCTTTATATAACACAGTTGAGAGACAATGTTCCCTAGCTCCCTCAGTTCATAACAGTGTGTAGGAAGTTGTTTGATAAAGTGGGCAAAGCTTATACTTGGGCCAGAAGGCAGAATATAGGAAACTACATGAAAACATGGATAATTCAGTGAAAATGACTGTAAACAGATGAGAACATGTTTAGAACAGCTGAAAGAGAATCTCCAAGTCAGTTCTTAGTGTAGAAAAGGCAGCTAAGATAAGGAAAATCCTTAATTCCAGTTAAGATCACATGAAACACGGTATGAATCCTATATTCTTTACTTAAAGGAGACTAGAGTGGTAAATGTGTGTTATACAAGGCAGAATACCATTGAAATAGAGAAAGAAACACGTTCGGCAGCTTTGGAAAGCCTTACACTTCACTGCAATGTAGTACTACAGTCTATAACACAGTTGAGAGACAATGTTCCCGAGCTGCCTCAGTTCATAACAGTGTGTAGGAAGGTGTTTGATAAAGAGGGCAAAGCTTATACTTGGACCAGAAGGCAGAATATAGGAAACTACATGAAAACATGATTAATTCAGTGAAAATGACTGTAAACAGATAAGAACTTGTTTAGAACAGCTGAAAGAGATTCTCCAAGTCAGTTCTTAGTGTAGAAAAGGTAGCTAAGATCCGGGAAATCCTTAATTCGAGTTAAGATTACATGAAAAACTGTATGAATCCTATATTCTTTACTTAAAGGAGATTAGAGTGGTAAATGTGTGTTATACAAGGCAGAATACCATTGAAATAGAGAAAGAAACACGTTCGGCAGCTTTGGAAAGCCTTACACTTCACTGAAATGTAGTACTACACTTTATATAACACAGTTGAGAGACAATGTTCCCTAGCTCCCTCAGTTCATAACAGTGTGTAGGATGTTGTTTGATAAAGTGGGCAAAGCTTATACTTGGGCCAGAAGGCAGAATATAGGAAACTACATGAAAACATGGATAATTCAGTGAAAATGACTGTAAACAGATGAGAACATGTTTAGAACAGCTGAAAGAGAATCTCCAAGTCAGTTCTTAGTGTAGAAAAGGTAGCTAAGATAAGGGAAATCCTTAATTCGAGTTAAGATAACATTTAACACTCTATGAATCCTATATTCTTTACTTAAAGGAGACTAGAGTGGTAAATGTGTGTTATACAAGGCAGAATACCATTGAAATAGAGAAAGAAACACGTTCGGCAGCTTTGGAAACCCTTACACTTCACTGAAATGTAGTACTGCACTCTATAACACAGTTGAGAGACAATGTTCCCTAGCTGCCTCAGTTCATAACAGTGTGTAGGAAGTTGTTTGATAAAGTGGGCAAAGCTTATACTTGGACCAGAAGGCAGAATATAGGAAACTACATGAAAACATGAATAATTCAGTGAAAATGACTGAAAACAGATGAGAACTTGTTTTAGAACAGCTGAAACAGATTCTCCAAGTCAGTTCTTAGTGTAGAAATTGTAGCTAAATCCGGAAAATCCTTAATTCCAGTTAAGATCACATGAAACACTGTATGAATCCTATATTCTTTACTTATAGGAGACTAGAGTGGTAAATGTGTGTTATACAAGGCAGAAAACCATTGAAATAGAGAATGAAACACTTTTCGTAGCTTTGGAAAGCCTTACCCTTCACTGAAATGTAGTACTGCACTCTATGACACAGTTGAGAGACAATGTTCCCTAGCTGCCTCAGTTCATAACAGTGTGTAGGAAGGTGTTTGATAAAGTGGGCAAAGCTTATACTTGGGCCAGAAGGCAGAATATAGGAAACTACATGAAAACATGATTAATTCAGTGAAAATGACTGTAAACAGATGAGAACTTGCTTAGAACAGCTGAAAGAGAATCTCCAAGTCAGATCTTAGTGTAGAAAAGGAAGCTAAGATAAGGGAAATCCTTAATTCCAGTTAAGATCACATGAAACACTGTATGAATCCTATATTCATTACTTAAAGGAGACTAGAGTGGTAAATGTGTGTTATGCAAGGCTGAATACCATTGAAATAGAGAAAGAAACACGTTCTGCAGCTTTGGAAAGCCTTACACTTCACTGAAATGTAGTACTACACTTTATATAACACAGTTGAGAGACAATGTTCTCGAGTTGCCTGAGTTCATAACAGTGTGTAGGAAGTTGTTTTATAAAGTGGGCAAAGCTTATACTTGGGCCAGAAGGCAGAATATAGGAAACTACATGAAAACATGAATAATTCAGTGAAAATGACTGTAAACAGATGAGAACATGTTTAGAACAGCTGAAAGAGAATCTCCAAGTCAGTTCTTAGTGTAGAAAAGGTAGCTAAGATAAGGAAAATCCTTAATTCCAGTTAAGATCACATGAAACACTGTATGAATCCTATATTCTTTACTTAAAGGAGACTAGAGTGGTAAATGTGTGTTATACAAGGCAGAATACCATTGAAATAGAGAAAGAAACACGTTCGGCAGCTTTGGAAAGCCTTACACTTCACTGAAATGTAGTACTACACTTTATATAACACAGTTGAGAGACAATGTTCCCTAGCTCCCTCAGTTCATAACAGTGTGTAGGAAGTTGTTTGATAAAGTGGACAAAGCTTATAGTTGGGCCAGAAGGCAGAATATAGGAAACTACATGAAAACATGAATAATTCAGTGAAAATGACTGTAAACAGATGAGAACTTGTTTAGAACAGCTGAAAGAGAATCTCCAAGTCAGTTCTTATTGTAGAAAAGGTAGCTAAGATAAGGGAAATCCTTAATTCCAGTTAAGATCACATGAAACACTGTATGAATCCTATATTCTTTACTTAAAAGAGACTAGAGTGGTAAATGTGTGTTATACAAGGCAGAATACCATTGAAATAGAGAAAGAAACACGTTCGGCAGCTTTGGAAAGCCTTACACTTCACTGAAATGTAGTACTACACTCTATAACACAGTTGAGAGACAATGTTCCCGAGCTGCCTCAGTTCATAACAGTGTGTTGGAAGTTGTTTGATAAAGTTGGCAAAGCTTATACTTGGACCAGAAGGCAGAATATAGGAAACTACATAAAAACATGATTAATTAAGTGAAAATGACTGTAAACAGATGAGAACTTGTTTAGAACAGCTGAAAGAGAATCTCCAAGTCAGTTCTTATTGTAGAAAAGGTAGCTAAGATAAGGGAAATCCTTAATTCCAGTTAAGATCACATGAAACACTGTATGAATCCTATATTCTTTACTTAAAAGAGACTAGAGTGGTAAATGTGTGTTATACAAGGCAGAATACCATTGAAATAGAGAAAGAAACACGTTCGGCAGCTTTGGAAAGCCTTACACTTCACTGAAATGTAGTACTACACTTTATATAACACAGTTGAGAGACAATGTTCCCTAGCTCCCTCAGTTCATAACAGTGTGTAGGAAGTTGTTTGATAAAGTGGGCAAAGCTTATACTTGGGCCAGAAGGCAGAATATAGGAAACTACATGAAAACATGAATAATTCAGTGAAAATGACTGTAAGCAGATGAGAACTTGTTTAGAACAGCTGAAAGAGAATCTCCAAGTCAGTTCTTAGTGTAGAAAAGGTAGCTAAGATAAGGAAAATCTTTAATTCCAGTTAAGATCACATGAAACACTGTATGAATCCTATATTCTTTACTTAAAGGAGACTAGAGTGGTAAATGTGTTATACAAGGCAGAATACCATTGAAATAGAGAAGGAAACACGTTCGGCAGCTTTGGAAAGCCTTACACTTCACTGAAATGTAGTACTACACTCTATAACACAGTTGAGAGACAATGGTCCCGAGCTGCCTCAGTTCATAACAGTGTGTTGGAAGTTGTTTCATAAAGTTGGCAAAGCTTATACTTGGACCAGAAGGCAGAATATAGGAAACTACATGAAAACATGATTAATTAAGTGAAAATGACTGTAAACAGATGAGAACTTGTTTAGAACAGCTGAAAGAGAATCTCCAAGTCAGTTCTTATTGTAAAAAAGGTAGCTAAGATAAGGGAAATCCTTAATTCCAGTTAAGATCACATGAAACACTGTATGAATCCTATATTCTTTACTTAAAAGAGACTAGAGTGGTAAATGTGTGTTATACAAGGCAGAATACCATTGAAATAGAGAAGGAAACACGTTCGGCAGCTTTGGAAAGCCTTACACTTCACTGAAATGTAGTACTACACTCTATAACACAGTTGAGAGACAATGGTCCCGAGCTGCCTCAGTTCATAACAGTGTGTTGGAAGTTTTTTCATAAAGTTGGCAAAGCTTATACTTGGACCAGAAGGCAGAATATAGGAAACTACATGAAAACATGATTAATTAAGTGAAAATGACTGTAAACAGATGAGAACTTGTTTAGAACAGCTGAAAGAGAATCTCCAAGTCAGTTCTTATTGTAAAAAAGGTAGCTAAGATAAGGGAAATCCTTAATTCCAGTTAAGATCACATGAAACACTGTATGAATCCTATATTCTTTACTTAAAAGAGACTAGAGTGGTAAATGTGTGTTATACAAGGCAGAATACCATTGAAATAGAGAAAGAAACACGTTCGGCAGCTTTGGAAAGCCTTACACTTCACTGAAATGTAGTACTACACTTTATATAACACAGTTGAGAGACAATGTTCCCTAGCTCCCTCAGTTCATAACAGTGTGTAGGAAGTTGTTTGATAAAGTGGGCAAAGCTTATACTTGGGCCAGAAGGCAGAATATAGGAAACTACATGAAAACATGATTAATTCAGTGAAAATGACTGTAAACAGATAAGAACTTGTTTAGAACAGCTGAAAGAGATTCTCCAAGTCAGTTCTTAGTGTAGAAAATGTAGCTAAGATCCGGGAAATCCTTAATTCGAGTTAAGATTACGTGAAAAACTGTATGAATCCTATATTCTTTACTTAAAGGAGATTAGAGTGGTAAATGTGTGTTATACAAGGCAGAATACCATTGAAATAGAGAAAGAAACACGTTCGGCAGCTTTGGAAAGCCTTACACTTCACTGAAATGTAGTACTACGCTTTATATAACACAGTTGAGAGACAATGTTCCCTAGCTCCCTCAGTTCATAACAGTGTGTAGGAAGTTGTTTGATAAAGTGGGCAAAGCTTATACTTGGGCCAGAAGGCAGAATATAGGAAACTACATGAAAACATGGATAATTCAGTGAAAATGACTGTAAACAGATGAGAACAGTTTAGAACAGCTGAAAGAGAATCTCCAAGTCAGTTCTTAGTGTAGAAAAGGCAGCTAAGATAAGGAAAATCCTTAATTCCAGTTAAGATCACATGAAACACGGTATGAATCCTATATTCTTTACTTAAAGGAGACTAGAGTGGTAAATGTGTGTTATACAAGGCAGAATACCATTGAAATAGAGAAAGAAACACGTTCGGCAGCTTTGGAAAGCCTTACACTTCACTGAAATGTAGTACTACAGTCTATAACACAGTTGAGAGACAATGTTCCCGAGCTGCCTCAGTTCATAACAGTGTGTAGGAAGGTGTTTGATAAAGAGGGCAAAGCTTATACTTGGACCAGAAGGCAGAATATAGGAAACTACATGAAAACATGATTAATTCAGTGAAAATGACTCTAAACAGATAAGAACTTGTTTAGAACAGCTGAAAGAGATTCTCCAAGTCAGTTCTTAGTGTAGAAAAGGTAGCTAAGATCCGGGAAATCCTTAATTCGAGTTAAGATTACATGAAAAACTGTATGAATCCTATATTCTTTACTTAAAGGAGATTAGAGTGGTAAATGTGTGTTATACAAGGCAGAATACCATTGAAATAGAGAAAGAAACACGTTCGGCAGCTTTGGAAAGCCTTACACTTCACTGAAATGTAGTACTACACTTTATATAACACAGTTGAGAGACAATGTTCCCTAGCTCCCTCAGTTCATAACAGTGTGTAGGATGTTGTTTGATAAAGTGGGCAAAGCTTATACTTGGGCCAGAAGGCAGAATATAGGAAACTACATGAAAACATGGATAATTCAGTGAAAATGACTGTAAACAGATGAGAACATGTTTAGAACAGCTGAAAGAGAATCTCCAAGTCAGTTCTTAGTGTAGAAAAGGTAGCTAAGATAAGGGAAATCCTTAATTCGAGTTAAGATAACATTTAACACTCTATGAATCCTATATTCTTTACTTAAAGGAGACTAGAGTGGTAAATGTGTGTTATACAAGGCAGAATACCATTGAAATAGAGAAAGAAACACGTTCGGCAGCTTTGGAAACCCTTACACTTCACTGAAATGTAGTACTGCACTCTATAACACAGTTGAGAGACAATGTTCCCTAGCTGCCTCAGTTCATAACAGTGTGTAGGAAGTTGTTTGATAAAGTGGGCAAAGCTTATACTTGGACCAGAAGGCAGAATATAGGAAACTACATGAAAACATGAATAATTCAGTGAAAATGACTGAAAACAGATGAGAACTTGTTTTAGAACAGCTGAAACAGATTCTCCAAGTCAGTTCTTAGTGTAGAAATTGTAGCTAAATCCGGAAAATCCTTAATTCCAGTTAAGATCACATGAAACACTGTATGAATCCTATATTCTTTACTTATAGGAGACTAGAGTGGTAAATGTGTGTTATACAAGGCAGAATACCATTGAAATAGAGAATGAAACACTTTTCGTAGCTTTGGAAAGCCTTACCCTTCACTGAAATGTAGTACTGCACTCTATGACACAGTTGAGAGACAATGTTCCCTAGCTGCCTCAGTTCATAACAGTGTGTAGGAAGGTGTTTGATAAAGTGGGCAAAGCTTATACTTGGGCCAGAAGGCAGAATATAGGAAACTACATGAAAACATGATTAATTCAGTGAAAATGACTGTAAACAGATGAGAACTTGCTTAGAACAGCTGAAAGAGAATCTCCAAGTCAGATCTTAGTGTAGAAAAGGTAGCTAAGATAAGGGAAATCCTTAATTCCAGTTAAGATCACATGAAACACTGTATGAATCCTATATTCATTACTTAAAGGAGACTAGAGTGGTAAATGTGTGTTATGCAAGGCTGAATACCATTGAAATAGAGAAAGAAACACGTTCTGCAGCTTTGGAAAGCCTTAAACTTCACTGAAATGTAGTACTACACTCTATAACACAGTTGAGAGACAATGTTCCCGAGTTGCCTGAGTTCATAACAGTGTGTAGGAAGTTGTTTTATAAAGTGGGCAAAGCTTATACTTGGGCCAGAAGGCAGAATATAGGAAACTACATGAAAACATGAATAATTCAGTGAAAATGACTGTAAACAGATGAGAACATGTTTAGAACAGCTGAAAGAGAATCTCCAAGACAGTTCTTAGTGTAGAAAAGGTAGCTAAGATAAGGAAAATCCTTAATTCCAGTTAAGATCACATGAAACACTGTATGAATCCTATATTCTTTACTTAAAGGAGACTAGAGTGGTAAATGTGTGTTATACAAGGCAGAATACCATTGAAATAGAGAAAGAAACACGTTCGGCAGCTTTGGAAAGCCTTACACTTCACTGAAATGTAGTACTACACTTTATATAACACAGTTGAGAGACAATGTTCCCTAGCTCCCTCAGTTCATAACAGTGTGTAGGAAGTTGTTTGATAAAGTGGACAAAGCTTATAGTTGGGCCAGAAGGCAGAATATAGGAAACTACATGAAAACATGAATAATTCAGTGAAAATGACTGTAAGCAGATGAGAACTTGTTTAGAACAGCTGAAAGAGAATCTCCAAGTCAGTTCTTAGTGTAGAAAAGGTAGCTAAGATAAGGAAAATCTTTAATTCAAGTTAAGATCACATGAAACACTGTATGAATCCTATATTCTTTACTTAAAGGAGACTAGAGTGGTAAATATGTGTTATACAAGGCAGAATACCATTGAAATAGAGAAGGAAACACGTTCGGCAGCTTTGGAAAGCCTTACACTTCACTGAAATGTAGTACTACACTCTATAACACAGTTGAGAGACAATGTTCCCGAGCTGCCTCAGTTCATAACAGTGTGTTGGAAGTTGTTTGATAAAGTTGGCAAAGCTTATACTTGGACCAGAAGGCAGAATATAGGAAACTACATGAAAACATGATTAATTAAGTGAAAATGACTGTAAACAGATGAGAACTTGTTTAGAACAGCTGAAAGAGAATCTCCAAGTCAGTTCTTATTGTAGAAAAGGTAGCTAAGATAAGGGAAATCCTTAATTCCAGTTAAGATCACATGAAACACTGTATGAATCCTATATTCTTTACTTAAAAGAGACTAGAGTGGTAAATGTGTGTTATACAAGGCAGAATACCATTGAAATAGAGAAAGAAACACGTTCGGCAGCTTTGGAAAGCCTTACACTTCACTGAAATGTAGTACTACACTTTATATAACACAGTTGAGAGACAATGTTCCCTAGCTCCCTCAGTTCATAACAGTGTGTAGGAAGTTGTTTGATAAAGTGGGCAAAGCTTATACTTGGGCCAGAAGGCAGAATATAGGAAACTACATGAAAACATGAATAATTCAGTGAAAATGACTGTAAGCAGATGAGAACTTGTTTAGAACAGCTGAAAGAGAATCTCCAAGTCAGTTCTTAGTGTAGAAAAGGTAGCTAAGATAAGGAAAATCTTTAATTCCAGTTAAGATCACATGAAACACTGTATGAATCCTATATTCTTTACTTAAAGGAGACTAGAGTGGTAAATATGTGTTATACAAGGCAGAATACCATTGAAATAGAGAAGGAAACACGTTCGGCAGCTTTGGAAAGCCTTACACTTCACTGAAATGTAGTACTACACTCTATAACACAGTTGAGAGACAATGGTCCCGAGCTGCCTCAGTTCATAACAGTGTGTTGGAAGTTGTTTCATAAAGTTGGCAAAGCTTATACTTGGACCAGAAGGCAGAATATAGGAAACTACATGAAAACATGATTAATTAAGTGAAAATGACTGTAAACAGATGAGAACTTGTTTAGAACAGCTGAAAGAGAATCTCCAAGTCAGTTCTTATTGTAAAAAAGGTAGCTAAGATAAGGGAAATCCTTAATTCCAGTTAAGATCACATGAAACACTGTATGAATCCTATATTCTTTACTTAAAAGAGACTAGAGTGGTAAATGTGTGTTATACAAGGCAGAATACCATTGAAATAGAGAAAGAAACACGTTCGGCAGCTTTGGAAAGCCTTACACTTCACTGAAATGTAGTACTACACTTTATATAACACAGTTGAGAGACAATGTTCCCTAGCTCCCTCAGTTCATAACAGTGTGTAGGAAGTTGTTTGATAAAGTGGGCAAAGCTTATACTTGGGCCAGAAGGCAGAATATAGGAAACTACATGAAAACATGAATAATTCAGTGAAAATGACTGTAAACAGATGAGAACATGTTTAGAACAGCTGAAAGAGAATCTCCAAGTCAGTTCTTAGTGTAGAAAAGGTAGCTAAGATAAGGAAAATCCTTAATTCCAGTTAAGATCACATGAAACACTGTATGAATCCTATATTCTTTACTTAAAGGAGACTGGAGTGGTAAATGTGTGTTATACAAGGCAGAATACCATTGAAATAGAGAAAGAAACACGTTCGGCAGCTTTGGAAAGCCTTACACTTCACTGAAATGTAGTACTACACTTTATATAACACAGTTGAGAGACAATGTTCCCTAGCTCCCTCAGTTCATAACAGTGTGTAGGAAGTTGTTTGATAAAGTGGGCAAAGCTTATACTTGGGCCAGAAGGCAGAATATAGGAAACTACATGAAAACATGAATAATTCAGTGAAAATGACTGTAAGCAGATGAGAACAGTTTAGAACAGCTGAAAGAGAATCTCCAAGTCAGTTCTTAGTGTAGAAAAGGCAGCTAAGATAAGGAAAATCCTTAATTCCAGTTAAGATCACATGAAACACGGTATGAATCCTATATTCTTTACTTAAAGGAGACTAGAGTGGTAAATGTGTGTTATACAAGGCAGAATACCATTGAAATAGAGAAAGAAACACGTTCGGCAGCTTTGGAAAGCCTTACACTTCACTGAAATGTAGTACTACAGTCTATAACACAGTTGAGAGACAATGTTCCCGAGCTGCCTCAGTTCATAACAGTGTGTAGGAAGGTGTTTGATAAAGAGGGCAAAGCTTATACTTGGACCAGAAGGCAGAATATAGGAAACTACATGAAAACATGATTAATTCAGTGAAAATGACTCTAAACAGATAAGAACTTGTTTAGAACAGCTGAAAGAGATTCTCCAAGTCAGTTCTTAGTGTAGAAAAGGTAGCTAAGATCCGGGAAATCCTTAATTCGAGTTAAGATTACATGAAAAACTGTATGAATACTATATTCTTTACTTAAAGGAGATTAGAGTGGTAAATGTGTGTTATACAAGGCAGAATACCATTGAAATAGAGAAAGAAACACGTTCGGCAGCTTTGGAAAGCCTTACACTTCACTGAAATGTAGTACTACACTTTATATAACACAGTTGAGAGACAATGTTCCCTAGCTCCCTCAGTTCATAACAGTGTGTAGGATGTTGTTTGATAAAGTGGGCAAAGCTTATACTTGGGCCAGAAGGCAGAATATAGGAAACTACATGAAAACATGGATAATTCAGTGAAAATGACTGTAAACAGATGAGAACATGTTTAGAACAGCTGAAAGAGAATCTCCAAGTCAGTTCTTAGTGTAGAAAAGGTAGCTAAGATAAGGGAAATCCTTAATTCGAGTTAAGATAACATTTAACACTCTATGAATCCTATATTCTTTACTTAAAGGAGACTAGAGTGGTAAATGTGTGTTATACAAGGCAGAATACCATTGAAATAGAGAAAGAAACACGTTCGGCAGCTTTGGAAACCCTTACACTTCACTGAAATGTAGTACTGCACTCTATAACACAGTTGAGAGACAATGTTCCCTAGCTGCCTCAGTTCATAACAGTGTGTAGGAAGTTGTTTGATAAAGTGGGCAAAGCTTATACTTGGACCAGAAGGCAGAATATAGGAAACTACATGAAAACATGAATAATTCAGTGAAAATGACTGAAAACAGATGAGAACTTGTTTTAGAACAGCTGAAACAGATTCTCCAAGTCAGTTCTTAGTGTAGAAATTGTAGCTAAATCCGGAAAATCCTTAATTCCAGTTAAGATCACATGAAACACTGTATGAATCCTATATTCTTTACTTATAGGAGACTAGAGTGGTAAATGTGTGTTATACAAGGCAGAATACCATTGAAATAGAGAATGAAACACTTTTCGTAGCTTTGGAAAGCCTTACCCTTCACTGAAATGTAGTACTGCACTCTATGACACAGTTGAGAGACAATGTTCCCTAGCTGCCTCAGTTCATAACAGTGTGTAGGAAGGTGTTTGATAAAGTGGGCAAAGCTTATACTTGGGCCAGAAGGCAGAATATAGGAAACTACATGAAAACATGATTAATTCAGTGAAAATGACTGTAAACAGATGAGAACTTGCTTAGAACAGCTGAAAGAGAATCTCCAAGTCAGATCTTAGTGTAGAAAAGGTAGCTAAGATAAGGGAAATCCTTAATTCCAGTTAAGATCACATGAAACACTGTATGAATCCTATATTCATTACTTAAAGGAGACTAGAGTGGTAAATGTGTGTTATGCAAGGCTGAATACCATTGAAATAGAGAAAGAAACACGTTCTGCAGCTTTGGAAAGCCTTAAACTTCACTGAAATGTAGTACTACACTCTATAACACAGTTGAGAGACAATGTTCCCGAGTTGCCTGAGTTCATAACAGTGTGTAGGAAGTTGTTTTATAAAGTGGGCAAAGCTTATACTTGGGCCAGAAGGCAGAATATAGGAAACTACATGAAAACATGAATAATTCAGTGAAAATGACTGTAAACAGATGAGAACATGTTTAGAACAGCTGAAAGAGAATCTCCAAGACAGTTCTTAGTGTAGAAAAGGTAGCTAAGATAAGGAAAATCCTTAATTCCAGTTAAGATCACATGAAACACTGTATGAATCCTATATTCTTTACTTAAAGGAGACTAGAGTGGTAAATGTGTGTTATACAAGGCAGAATACCATTGAAATAGAGAAAGAAACACGTTCGGCAGCTTTGGAAAGCCTTACACTTCACTGAAATGTAGTACTACACTTTATATAACACAGTTGAGAGACAATGTTCCCTAGCTCCCTCAGTTCATAACAGTGTGTAGGAAGTTGTTTGATAAAGTGGACAAAGCTTATAGTTGGGCCAGAAGGCAGAATATAGGAAACTACATGAAAACATGAATAATTCAGTGAAAATGACTGTAAGCAGATGAGAACTTGTTTAGAACAGCTGAAAGAGAATCTCCAAGTCAGTTCTTAGTGTAGAAAAGGTAGCTAAGATAAGGAAAATCTTTAATTCAAGTTAAGATCACATGAAACACTGTATGAATCCTATATTCTTTACTTAAAGGAGACTAGAGTGGTAAATATGTGTTATACAAGGCAGAATACCATTGAAATAGAGAAGGAAACACGTTCGGCAGCTTTGGAAAGCCTTACACTTCACTGAAATGTAGTACTACACTCTATAACACAGTTGAGAGACAATGTTCCCGAGCTGCCTCAGTTCATAACAGTGTGTTGGAAGTTGTTTGATAAAGTTGGCAAAGCTTATACTTGGACCAGAAGGCAGAATATAGGAAACTACATGAAAACATGATTAATTAAGTGAAAATGACTGTAAACAGATGAGAACTTGTTTAGAACAGCTGAAAGAGAATCTCCAAGTCAGTTCTTATTGTAGAAAAGGTAGCTAAGATAAGGGAAATCCTTAATTCCAGTTAAGATCACATGAAACACTGTATGAATCCTATATTCTTTACTTAAAAGAGACTAGAGTGGTAAATGTGTGTTATACAAGGCAGAATACCATTGAAATAGAGAAAGAAACACGTTCGGCAGCTTTGGAAAGCCTTACACTTCACTGAAATGTAGTACTACACTTTATATAACACAGTTGAGAGACAATGTTCCCTAGCTCCCTCAGTTCATAACAGTGTGTAGGAAGTTGTTTGATAAAGTGGGCAAAGCTTATACTTGGGCCAGAAGGCAGAATATAGGAAACTACATGAAAACATGAATAATTCAGTGAAAATGACTGTAAGCAGATGAGAACTTGTTTAGAACAGCTGAAAGAGAATCTCCAAGTCAGTTCTTAGTGTAGAAAAGGTAGCTAAGATAAGGAAAATCTTTAATTCCAGTTAAGATCACATGAAACACTGTATGAATCCTATATTCTTTACTTAAAGGAGACTAGAGTGGTAAATATGTGTTATACAAGGCAGAATACCATTGAAATAGAGAAGGAAACACGTTCGGCAGCTTTGGAAAGCCTTACACTTCACTGAAATGTAGTACTACACTCTATAACACAGTTGAGAGACAATGGTCCCGAGCTGCCTCAGTTCATAACAGTGTGTTGGAAGTTG
This sequence comes from Pipistrellus hanaki, assembly GCF_964339955.1. Lineage (NCBI taxonomy): Eukaryota > Metazoa > Chordata > Mammalia > Chiroptera > Vespertilionidae > Pipistrellus > Pipistrellus hanaki. The sequence continues at coordinate 266,256 of NW_028182298.1, read as the reverse complement.
TTTCATAAAGTTGGCAAAGCTTATACTTGGACCAGAAGGCAGAATATAGGAAACTACATGAAAACATGATTAATTAAGTGAAAATGACTGTAAACAGATGAGAACTTGTTTAGAACAGCTGAAAGAGAATCTCCAAGTCAGTTCTTATTGTAAAAAAGGTAGCTAAGATAAGGGAAATCCTTAATTCCAGTTAAGATCACATGAAACACTGTATGAATCCTATATTCTTTACTTAAAAGAGACTAGAGTGGTAAATGTGTGTTATACAAGGCAGAATACCATTGAAATAGAGAAAGAAACACGTTCGGCAGCTTTGGAAAGCCTTACACTTCACTGAAATGTAGTACTACACTTTATATAACACAGTTGAGAGACAATGTTCCCTAGCTCCCTCAGTTCATAACAGTGTGTAGGAAGTTGTTTGATAAAGTGGGCAAAGCTTATACTTGGGCCAGAAGGCAGAATATAGGAAACTACATGAAAACATGAATAATTCAGTGAAAATGACTGTAAACAGATGAGAACATGTTTAGAACAGCTGAAAGAGAATCTCCAAGTCAGTTCTTAGTGTAGAAAAGGTAGCTAAGATAAGGAAAATCCTTAATTCCAGTTAAGATCACATGAAACACTGTATGAATCCTATATTCTTTACTTAAAGGAGACTGGAGTGGTAAATGTGTGTTATACAAGGCAGAATACCATTGAAATAGAGAAAGAAACACGTTCGGCAGCTTTGGAAAGCCTTACACTTCACTGAAATGTAGTACTACACTTTATATAACACAGTTGAGAGACAATGTTCCCTAGCTCCCTCAGTTCATAACAGTGTGTAGGAAGTTGTTTGATAAAGTGGGCAAAGCTTATACTTGGGCCAGAAGGCAGAATATAGGAAACTACATGAAAACATGAATAATTCAGTGAAAATGACTGTAAGCAGATGAGAACTTGTTTAGAACAGCTGAAAGAGAATCTCCCAGTCAGTTCTTAGTGTAGAAAAGGTAGCTAAGATAAGGAAAATCTTTAATTCCAGTTAAGATCACATGAAACACTGTATGAATCCTATATTCTTTACTTAAAGGAGACTAGAGTGGTAAATATGTGTTATACAAGGCAGAATACCATTGAAATAGAGAAGGAAACACGTTCGGCAGCTTTGGAAAGCCTTACACTTCACTGAAATGTAGTACTACACTCTATAACACAGTTGAGAGACAATGGTCCCGAGCTGCCTCAGTTCATAACAGTGTGTTGGAAGTTGTTTCATAAAGTTGGCAAAGCTTATACTTGGACCAGAAGGCAGAATATAGGAAACTACATGAAAACATGATTAATTAAGTGAAAATGACTGTAAACAGATGAGAACTTGTTTAGAACAGCTGAAAGAGAATCTCCAAGTCAGTTCTTATTGTAAAAAAGGTAGCTAAGATAAGGGAAATCCTTAATTCCAGTTAAGATCACATGAAACACTGTATGAATCCTATATTCTTTACTTAAAAGAGACTAGAGTGGTAAATGTGTGTTATACAAGGCAGAATACCATTGAAATAGAGAAAGAAACACGTTCGGCAGCTTTGGAAAGCCTTACACTTCACTGAAATGTAGTACTACACTTTATATAACACAGTTGAGAGACAATGTTCCCTAGCTCCCTCAGTTCATAACAGTGTGTAGGAAGTTGTTTGATAAAGTGGGCAAAGCTTATACTTGGGCCAGAAGGCAGAATATAGGAAACTACATGAAAACATGATTAATTCAGTGAAAATGACTGTAAACAGATAAGAACTTGTTTAGAACAGCTGAAAGAGATTCTCCAAGTCAGTTCTTAGTGTAGAAAAGGTAGCTAAGATCCGGGAAATCCTTAATTCGAGTTAAGATTACGTGAAAAACTGTATGAATCCTATATTCTTTACTTAAAGGAGATTAGAGTGGTAAATGTGTGTTATACAAGGCAGAATACCATTGAAATAGAGAAAGAAACACGTTCGGCAGCTTTGGAAAGCCTTACACTTCACTGAAATGTAGTACTACACTTTATATAACACAGTTGAGAGACAATGTTCCCTAGCTCCCTCAGTTCATAACAGTGTGTAGGATGTTGTTTGATAAAGTGGGCAAAGCTTATACTTGGGCCAGAAGGCAGAATATAGGAAACTACATGAAAACATGGATAATTCAGTGAAAATGACTGTAAACAGATGAGAACATGTTTAGAACAGCTGAAAGAGAATCTCCAAGTCAGTTCTTAGTGTAGAAAAGGTAGCTAAGATAAGGAAAATCCTTAATTCCAGTTAAGATCACATGAAACACTGTATGTATACTATATTCTTTACTTAAAGGAGACTAGAGTGGTAAATGTGTGTTATTCAAGGCAGAATACCATTGAAATAGAGAAAGAAACACGTTCAGCAGCTTTGGAAAGCCTTACACTTCACTGAAATGTAGTACTACACTTTATATAACACAGTTGAGAGACAATGTTCCCTAGCTCCCTCAGTTCATAACAGTGTGTAGGAAGTTGTTTGATAAAGTGGACAAAGCTTATACTTGGGCCAGAAGGCAGAATATAGGAAACTACATGAAAACATGAATAATTCAGTGAAAATGACTGTAAACAGATGAGAACTTGTTTAGAACAGCTGAAAGAGAATCTCCAAGTCAGTTCTTAGTGTAGAAAAGGTAGCTTAGATAAGGAAAATCCTTAATTCCAGTTAAGATCACATGAAACACTGTATGAATCCTATATTCTTTACTTAAAGGAGACTAGAGTGGTAAATATGTGTTATACAAGGCAGAATACCATTGAAATAGAGAAGGAAACACGTTCGGCAGCTTTGGAAAGCCGTACACTTCACTTAAATGTAGTACTACACTCTATAACACAGTTGAGAGACAATGTTCCCGAGCTGCCTCAGTTCATAACAGTGTGTTGGAAGTTGTTTGATAAAGTTGGCAAAGCTTATACTTGGACCAGAAGGCAGAATATAGGAAACTACATGAAAACATGATTAATTAAGTGAAAATGACTGTAAACAGATGAGAACTTGTTTAGAACAGCTGAAAGAGATTCTCCAAGTCATTTCTTAGTGTAGAAAAGGTAGCTAAGATCCGGGAAATCCTTAATTCGAGTTAAGATTACATGAAACAGTGTATGAATCCTATATTCTTCACTTAAAGGAGACTAGAGTGGTAAATGTGTGTTATACAAGGCAGAATACCATTGAAATAGAGAAAGAAACAACTTCGGCAGCTTTGGAAAGCCTTACACTTCACTGAAATGTAGTACTACACTCTATAGCACAGTTGAGAGACAATGTTCCCTACTTGCCTCAGTTCATAACAGTGTGTAGGAAGTTGTTTGATAAAGTGGGCAAAGCTTATACTTGGACCAGAAGGCAGAATATAGGAAACTACATGAAAACATGAATAATTCAGTGAAAATGACTGTAAACAGATGAGAACATGTTTAGAACAGCTGAAAGAGAATCTCCAAGTCAGTTCTTAGTGTAGAAAAGGTAGCTAAGATAAGGAAAATCCTTAATTCGAGTTAAGATTACATGAAACACTGTATGAATCCTATATTCTTTACTTAAAGGAGACTAGAGTGGCAAATGTGTGTTATACAAGGCAGAATACCATTGAAATAGAGAAGGAAACACGTTCGGCAGCTTTGGAAAGCCTTACACTTCACTGAAATGTAGTACTACACTCTATAACACAGTTGAGAGACAATGTTCCCTCGCTCCCTCAGTTCATAAAAGTGTGTAGGAAGTTGTTTGATAAAGTGGGCAAAGCTTATACTTGGGCCAGAAGGCAGAATATAGGAAACTACATGAAAACATGAATAATTCTGTGAAAATGACTGTAAACAGATGAGAACTTGTTTAGAACAACTGAAAGAGAATCTCCAAGTCAGTTCTTATTGTAGAAAAGGTAGCTAAGATAAGGGAAATCCTTAATTCCAGTTAAGATCACATGAAACACTGTATGAATCCTATATTCTTTACTTAAAGAAGACTAGAGTGGTAAATGTGTGTTATACAAGGCAGAATACCATTGAAATAGAGAAGGAAACACGTTCGGCAGCTTTGGAAAGCCTTACACTTCACTGAAATGTAGTACTACACTCAATAACACAGTTGAGAGACAATGTTCCCGAGCTGCCTCAGTTCATAACAGTGTGTAGGAAGGTGTTTGATAAAGAGGGCAAAGCTTATACTTGGGCCAGAAGGCAGAATATAGGAAACTACATGAAAACATGAATAATTCAGTGAAAATGACTGTAAACAGATGAGAACTTGTTTAGAACAGCTGAAAGAGAATCTCCAAGTCAGTTCTTATTGTAGAAAAGGTAGCTAAGATAAAGGAAATCCTTAATTCCAGTTAAGATCACATGAAACACTGTATGAATCCTATATTCTTTACTTAAAAGAGACTAGAGTGGTAAATGTGTGTTATACAAGGCAGAATACCATTGAAATAGAGAAAGAAACACGTTCGGCAGCTTTGGAAAGCCTTACACTTCACTGAAATGTAGTACTACACTTTATATAACACAGTTGAGAGACAATATTCCCTAGCTCCCTCAGTTCATAACAGTGTGTAGGAAGTTGTTTGATAAAGTGGGCAAAGCTTATACTTGGGCCAGAAGGCAGAATATAGGAAACTACATGAAAACATGGATAATTCAGTGAAAATGACTGTAAACAGATGAGAACATGTTTAGAACAGCTGAAAGAGAATCTCCAAGTCAGTTCTTAGTGTAGAAAAGGTAGCTAAGATAAGGAAAATCCTTAATTCCAGTTAAGATCACATGAAACACTGTATGAATCCTATATTCTTTACTTAAAGGAGACTAGAGTGGTAAATGTGTGTTATACAAGGCAGAATACCATTGAAATAGAGAAAGAAACACGTTCGGCAGCTTTGGAAAGCCTTACACTTCACTGAAATGTAGTACTACACTTTATATAACACAGTTGAGAGACAATGTTCCCTAGCTCCCTCAGTTCATAACAGTGTGTAGGAAGTTGTTTGATAAAGTGGACAAAGCTTATACTTGGGCCAGAAGGCAGAATATAGGAAACTACATGAAAACATGAATAATTCAGTGAAAATGACTGTAAACAGATGAGAACTTGTTTAGAACAGCTGAAAGAGAATCTCCAAGTCAGTTCTTAGTGTAGAAAAGGTAGCTTAGATAAGGAAAATCCTTAATTCCAGTTAAGATCACATGAAACACTGTATGAATCCTATATTCTTTACTTAAAGGAGACTAGAGTGGTAAATATGTGTTATACAAGGCAGAATACCATTGAAATAGAGAAGGAAACACGTTCGGCAGCTTTGGAAAGCCGTACACTTCACTTAAATGTAGTACTACACTCTATAACACAGTTGAGAGACAATGTTCCCGAGCTGCCTCAGTTCATAACAGTGTGTTGGAAGTTGTTTGATAAAGTTGGCAAAGCTTATACTTGGACCAGAAGGCAGAATATAGGAAACTACATGAAAACATGATTAATTAAGTGAAAATGACTGTAAACAGATGAGAACTTGTTTAGAACAGCTGAAAGAGATTCTCCAAGTCATTTCTTAGTGTAGAAAAGGTAGCTAAGATCCGGGAAATCCTTAATTCGAGTTAAGATTACATGAAACAGTGTATGAATCCTATATTCTTCACTTAAAGGAGACTAGAGTGGTAAATGTGTGTTATACAAGGCAGAATACCATTGAAATAGAGAAAGAAACAACTTCGGCAGCTTTGGAAAGCCTTACACTTCACTGAAATGCAGTACTACACTCTATATAACACAGTTGAGAGACAATGTTCGCTAGCTCCCTCAGTTCATAGCAGTGTGTAGGAAGTTGTTTGATAAAGTGGGCAAAGCTTATACTTGGGCCATAAGGCAGAATATAGGAAACTACATGAAAACATGAATAATTCAGTGAAAATGACTGTAAACAGATGAGAACTTTTTTAGAACAGCTGAAAGAGAATCTCCAAGTCAGTTCTTAGTTTAGAAAAGGTAGCTAAGATAAGGAAAATCCTTAATTCCAGTTAAGATCACATGAAACACTGTATGAATCCTATATTCTTTACTTAAAGGAGACTAGAGTGGTAAATGTGTGTTATACAAGGCAGAATACCATTGAAATAGAGAAAGAGACACGTTCGGCAGCTTTGGAAAGCCTTACACTTCACTGAAATATAGTACTACACTCAATAACACAGTTGAGACACAATGTTCCCGAGCTGCCTCAGTTCATAACAGTGTGTAGGAAGGTGTTTGATAAAGTGGGCAAAGCTTATACTTGGGCCAGAAGGCAGAATATAGGAAACTACATGAAAACATGAATAATTCAGTGAAAATGACTGTAAACAGATGAGAACTTGTTTAGAACAGCTGAAAGAGAATCTCCAAGTCAGTTCTTATTGTAGAAAAGGTAGCTAAGATAAGGGAAATCCTTAATTCCAGTTAAGATCACATGAAACACTGTATGAATCCTATATTCTTTACTTAAAAGAGAGTAGTGTGGTAAATGTGTGTTATACAAGGCAGAATACCATTGAAATAGAGAAAGAAACACGTTCGGCAGCTTTGGAAAGCCTTACACTTCACTGAAATGTAGTACTACACTTTATATAACACAGTTGAGAGACAATGTTCCCTAGCTCCCTCAGTTCATAACAGTGTGTAGGAAGTTGTTTGATAAAGTGGGCAAAGCTTATACTTGGGCCAGAAGGCAGAATATAGGAAACTACATGAAAACATGGATAATTCAGTGAAAATGACTGTAAACAGATGAGAACATGTTTAGAACAGCTGAAAGAGAATCTCCAAGTCAGTTCTTAGTGTAGAAAAGGTAGCTAAGATAAGGGAAATCCTTAATTCGAGTTAAGATAACATTTAACACTCTATGAATCCTATATTCTTTACTTAAAGGAGACTAGAGTGGTAAATGTGTGTTATACAAGGCAGAATACCATTGAAATAGAGAAAGAAACACGTTCGGCAGCTTTGGAAACCCTTACACTTCACTGAAATGTAGTACTGCACTCTATAACACAGTTGAGAGACAATGTTCCCTAGCTGCCTCAGTTCATAACAGTGTGTAGGAAGTTGTTTGATAAAGTCGGCAAAGCTTATACTTGGACCAGAAGGCAGAATATAGGAAACTACATGAAAACATGAATAATTCAGTGAAAATGACTGTAAACAGATGAGAACTTGTTTTAGAACAGCTGAAACAGATTCACCAAGTCAGTTCTTAGTGTAGAAATGGTAGCTAAATCCGGAAAATCCTTAATTCCAGTTAAGATCACATGAAACACTGTATGAATCCTATATTCTTTACTTATAGGAGACTAGAGTGGTAAATGTGTGTTATACAAGGCAGAATACCATTGAAATAGAGAATGAAACACGTTTCGTAGCTTTGGAAAGCCTTACCCTTCACTGAAATGTAGTACTGCACTCTATGACACAGTTGAGAGACAATGTTCCCTAGCTGCCTCAGTTCATAACAGTGTGTAGGAAGGTGTTTGATAAAGTGGGCAAAGCTTATACTTGGGCCAGAAGGCAGAATATAGGAAACTACATGAAAACATGATTAATTCAGTGAAAATGACTGTAAACAGATGAGAACTTGCTTAGAACAGCTGAAAGAGAATCTCCAAGTCAGATCTTAGTGTAGAAAAGGTAGCTAAGATAAGGGAAATCCTTAATTCCAGTTAAGATCACATGAAACACTGTATGAATCCTATATTCATTACTTAAAGGAGACTAGAGTGGTAAATGTGTGTTATGCAAGGCCGAATACCATTGAAATAGAGAAAGAAACACGTTCGGCAGCTTTGGAAAGCCTTAAACTTCACTGAAATGTAGTACTACACTCTATAACACAGTTGAGAGACAATGTTCCCGAGTTGCCTGAGTTCATAACAGTGTGTAGGAAGTTGTTTCATAAAGTGGGCAAAGCTTATACTTGGGCCAGAAGGCAGAATATAGGAAACAACATGAAAAAATGAATAATTCAGTGAAAATGACTGTAAACAGATGAGAACTTGCTTAGAACAGCTGAAAGAGAATCTCCAAGTCAGTTCTTAGTGTAGAAAAGGTAGCTAAGATAAGGGAAATCCTTAATTCGAGTTAAGATAACATTTAACACTCTATGAATCCTATATTCTTTACTTAAAGGAGACTAGAGTGGTAAATGTGTGTTATACAAGGCAGAATACCATTGAAATAGAGAAAGAAACACGTTCAGCAGCTTTGGAAACCCTTACACTTCACTGAAATGTAGTACTGCACTCTGTAACACAGTTGAGAGACAATGTTCCCTAGCTGCCTCAGTTCATAACAGTGTGTAGAAAGTTGTTTGATAAAGTGGGCAAAGCTTATACTTGGACCAGAAGGCAGAATATAGGAAACTACATGAAAACATGGATAAGTCAGTGAAAATGACTGTAAACAGATGAGAACATGTTTAGAACAGCTGAAAGAGAATCTCCAAGTCAGTTCTTAGTGTAGAAAAGGTAGCTAAGATAAGGAAAATTCTTAATTCCAGTTAAGATCACATGAAACACTGTATGTATACTATGTTCTTTACTTAAAGGAGACTAGAGTGGTAAATGTGTGTTATTCAAGGCAGAATACCATTGAAATAGAGAAAGAAACACGTTCAGCAGCTTTGGAAAGCCTTACACTTCACTGAAATGTAGTACTACACTTTATATAACACAGTTGAGAGACAATGTTCCCTAGCTCCCTCAGTTCATAACAGTGTGTAGGTAGTTGTTTGATAAAGTGGACAAAGCTTATACTTGGGCCAGAAGGCAGAATATAGGAAACTACATGAAAACATGAATAATTCAGTGAAAATGACTGTAAACAGATGAGAACTTGTTTAGAACAGCTGAAAGAGAATCTCCAAGTCAGTTCTTAGTGTAGAAAAGGTAGCTAAGATAAGGAAAATCCTTAATTCCAGTTAAGATCACATGAAACACTGTATGAATCCTATATTCTTTACTTAAAGGAGACTAGAGTGGTAAATATGTGTTATACAAGGCAGAATACCATTGAAATAGAGAAGGAAACACGTTCGGCAGCTTTGGAAAGCCGTACACTTCACTGAAATGTAGTACTACACTCTATAACACAGTTGAGAGACAATGTTCCCGAGCTGCCTCAGTTCATAACAGTGTGTTGGAAGTTGTTTGATAAAGTTGGCAAAGCTTATACTTGGACCAGAAGGCAGAATATAGGAAACTACATGAAAACATGAATAATTCAGTGAAAATGACTGTAAACAGATGAGAACTTGTTTAGAACAGCTGAAAGAGAATCTCCAAGTCAGTTCTTATTGTAGAAAAGGTAGCTAAGATAAGGGAAATCCTTAATTCCAGTTAAGATCACATGAAACACTGTATGAATCATATATTCTTTACTTAAAAGAGACTAGAGTGGTAAATGTGTGTTATACAAGGCAGAATACCATTGAAATAGAGAAAGAAACACGTTCGGCAGCTTTGGAAAGCCTTACACTTCACTGAAATGTAGTACTACACTTTATATAACACAGTTGAGAGACAATGTTCCCTAGCTCCCTCAGTTCATAACAGTGTGTAGGAAGTTGTTTGATAAAGTGGGCAAAGCTTATACTTGGGCCAGAAGGCAGAATATAGGAAACTACATGAAAACATGGATAATTCAGTGAAAATGACTGTAAACAGATGAGAACATGTTTAGAACAGCTGAAAGAGAATCTCCAAGTCAGTTCTTAGTGTAGAAAAGGTAGCTAAGATAAGGGAAATCCTTAATTCGAGTTAAGATAACATTTAACAATCTATGAATCCTATATTCTTTACTTAAAGGAGACTAGAGTGGTAAATATGTGTTATACAAGGCAGAATACCATTGAAATAGAGAAAGAAACACGTTCGGCAGCTTTGGAAACCCTTACACTTCACTGAAATGTAGTACTGCACTCTATAACACAGTTGAGAGACAATGTTCCCTAGCTGCCTCAGTTCATAACAGTGTGTAGGAAGTTGTTTGATAAAGTGGGCAAAGCTTATACTTGGACCAGAAGGCAGAATATAGGAAACTACATGAAAACATGAATAATTCAGTGAAAATGACTGTAAACAGATGAGAACTTGTTTTAGAACAGCTGAAACAGATTCTCCAAGTCAGTTCTTAGTGTAGAAATGGTAGCTAAATCCGGAAAATCCTTAATTCCAGTTAAGATCACATGAAACACTGTATGAATCCTATATTCTTTACTTATAGGAGACTAGAGTGGTAAATGTGTGTTATACAAGGCAGAATACCATTGAAATAGAGAATGAAACACGTTTCGTAGCTTTGGAAAGCCTTACCCTTCACTGAAATGTAGTACTGCACTCTATGACACAGTTGAGAGACAATGTTCCCTAGCTGCCTCAGTTCATAACATTGTGTAGGAAGGTGTTTGATAAAGTGGGCAAAGCTTATACTTGGTCCAGAAGGCAGAATATAGGAAACTACATGAAAACATGATTAATTCAGTGAAAATGACTGTAAACAGATGAGAACTTGCTTAGAACAGCTAAAAGAGAATCTCCAAGTCAGATCTTAGTGTAGAAAAGGTAGCTAAGATAAGGGAAATCCTTAATTCCAGTTAAGATCACATGAAACACTGTATGAATCCTATATTCATTACTTAAAGGAGACTAGAGTGGTAAATGTGTGTTATGCAAGGCCGAATACCATTGAAATAGAGAAAGAAACACGTTCGGCAGCTTTGGAAAGCCTTAAACTTCACTGAAATGTAGTACTACACTCTATAACACAGTTGAGAGACAATGTTCCCGAGTTGCCTGAGTTCATAACAGTGTGTAGGAAGTTGTTTCATAAAGTGGGCAAAGCTTATACTTGTGCCAGAAGGCAGAATATAGGAAACAACATGAAAACATGAATAATTCAGTGAAAATGACTGTAAACAGATGAGAACTTGCTTAGAACAGCTGAAAGAGAATCTCCAAGTCAGTTCTTAGTGTAGAAAAGGTAGCTAAGATAAGGGAAATCCTTAATTCGAGTTAAGATAACATTTAACACTCTATGAATCCTATATTCTTTACTTAAAGGAGACTAGAGTGGTAAATGTGTGTTATACAAGGCAGAATACCATTGAAATAGAGAAAGAAACACGTTCAGCAGCTTTGGAAACCCTTACACTTCACTGAAATGTAGTACTGCACTCTGTAACACAGTTGAGAGACAATGTTCCCTAGCTGCCTCCGTTCATAACAGTGTGTAGAAAGTTGTTTGATAAAGTGGGCAAAGCTTATACTTGGACCAGAAGGCAGAATATAGGAAACTACATGAAAACATGGATAAGTCAGTGAAAATGACTGTAAACAGATGAGAACATGTTTAGAACAGCTGAAAGAGAATCTCCAAGTCAGTTCTTAGTGTAGAAAAGGTAGCTAAGATAAGGAAAATTCTTAATTCCAGTTAAGATCACATGAAACACTGTATGTATACTATGTTCTTTACTTAAAGGAGACTAGAGTGGTAAATGTGTGTTATTCAAGGCAGAATACCATTGAAATAGAGAAAGAAACACGTTCAGCAGCTTTGGAAAGCCTTACACTTCACTGAAATGTAGTACTACACTTTATATAACACAGTTGAGAGACAATGTTCCCTAGCTCCCTCAGTTCATAACAGTGTGTAGGAAGTTGTTTGATAAAGTGGACAAAGCTTATACTTGGGCCAGAAGGCAGAATATAGGAAACTACATGAAAACATGAATAATTCAGTGAAAATGACTGTAAACAGATGAGAACTTGTTTAGAACAGCTGAAAGAGAATCTCCAAGTCAGTTCTTAGTGTAGAAAAGGTAGCTAAGATAAGGAAAATCCTTAATTCCAGTTAAGATCACATGAAACACTGTATGAATCCTATATTCTTTACTTAAAGGAGACTAGAGTGGTAAATATGTGTTATACAAGGCAGAATACCATTGAAATAGAGAAGGAAACACGTTCGGCAGCTTTGGAAAGCCGTACACTTCACTGAAATGTAGTACTACACTCTATAACACAGTTGAGAGACAATGTTCCCGAGCTGCCTCAGTTCATAACAGTGTGTTGGAAGTTGTTTGATAAAGTTGGCAAAGCTTATACTTGGACCAGAAGGCAGAATATAGGAAACTACATGAAAACATGAATAATTCAGTGAAAATGACTGTAAACAGATGAGAACTTGTTTAGAACAGCTGAAAGAGAATCTCCAAGTCAGTTCTTATTGTAGAAAAGGTAGCTAAGATAAGGGAAATCCTTAATTCCAGTTAAGATCACATGAAACACTGTATGAATCCTATATTCTTTACTTAAAAGAGACTAGAGTGGTAAATGTGTGTTATACAAGGCAGAATACCATTGAAATAGAGAAAGAAACACGTTCGGCAGCTTTGGAAAGCCTTACACTTCACTGAAATGTAGTACTACACTTTATATAACACAGTTGAGAGACAATGTTCCCTAGCTCCCTCAGTTCATAACAGTGTGTAGGAAGTTGTTTGATAAAGTGGGCAAAGCTTATACTTGGGCCAGAAGGCAGAATATAGGAAACTACATGAAAACATGGATAATTCAGTGAAAATGACTGTAAACAGATGAGAACATGTTTAGAACAGCTGAAAGAGAATCTCCAAGTCAGTTCTTAGTGTAGAAAAGGTAGCTAAGATAAGGGAAATCCTTAATTCGAGTTAAGATAACATTTAACAATCTATGATTCCTATATTCTTTACTTAAAGGAGACTAGAGTGGTAAATATGTGTTATACAAGGCAGAATACCATTGAAATAGAGAAAGAAACACGTTCGGCAGCTTTGGAAACCCTTACACTTCACTGAAATGTAGTACTGCACTCTATAACACAGTTGAGAGACAATGTTCCCTAGCTGCCTCAGTTCATAACAGTGTGTAGGAAGTTGTTTGATAAAGTGGGCAAAGCTTATACTTGGACCAGAAGGCAGAATATAGGAAACTACATGAAAACATGAATAATTCAGTGAAAATGACTGTAAACAGATGAGAACTTGTTTTAGAACAGCTGAAACAGATTCTCCAAGTCAGTTCTTAGTGTAGAAATGGTAGCTAAATCCGGAAAATCCTTAATTCCAGTTAAGATCACATGAAACACTGTATGAATCCTATATTCTTTACTTATAGGAGACTAGAGTGGTAAATGTGTGTTATACAAGGCAGAATACCATTGAAATAGAGAATGAAACACGTTTCGTAGCTTTGGAAAGCCTTACCCTTCACTGAAATGTAGTACTGCACTCTATGACACAGTTGAGAGACAATGTTCCCTAGCTGCCTCAGTTCATAACATTGTGTAGGAAGGTGTTTGATAAAGTGGGCAAAGCTTATACTTGGGCCAGAAGGCAGAATATAGGAAACTACATGAAAACATGATTAATTCAGTGAAAATGACTGTAAACAGATGAGAACTTGCTTAGAACAGCTGAAAGAGAATCTCCAAGTCAGATCTTAGTGTAGAAAAGGTAGCTAAGATAAGGGAAATCCTTAATTCCAGTTAAGATCACATGAAACACTGTATGAATCCTATATTCATTACTTAAAGGAGACTAGAGTGGTAAATGTGTGTTATGCATGGCCGAATACCATTGAAATAGAGAAAGAAACACGTTCGGCAGCTTTGGAAAGCCTTAAACTTCACTGAAATGTAGTACTACACTCTATAACACAGTTGAGAGACAATGTTCCCGAGTTGCCTGAGTTCATAACAGTGTGTAGGAAGTTGTTTCATAAAGTGGGCAAAGCTTATACTTGGGCCAGAAGGCAGAATATAGGAAACAACATGAAAACATGAATAATTCAGTGAAAATGACTGTAAACAGATGAGAACTTGCTTAGAACAGCTGAAAGAGAATCTCCAAGTCTGTTCTTATTGTAGAAAAGGTAGCTAAGATAAGGGAAATCCGTAATTCGAGTTAAGATAACATCAAACACTCTATGAATCCTATATTCTTTACTTAAAGGAGACTAGAGTGGTAAATGTGTGTTATACAAGGCAGAATACCATTGAAATAGAGAAAGAAACACGTTCGGCAGCTTTGGAAACCCTTACACTTCACTGAAATGTAGTACTGCACTCTATAACACAGTTGAGAGACAATGTTCCCTAGCTGCCTCAGTTCATAACAGTGTGTAGGAAGTTGTTTGATAAAGTGGGCAAAGCTTATACTTGGACCAGAAGGCAGAATATAGGAAACTACATGAAAACATGAATAATTCAGTGAAAATGACTGTAAACAGATGAGAACTTGTTTTAGAACAGCTGAAACAGATTCTCCAAGTCAGTTCTTAGTGTAGAAATGGTAGCTAAATCCGGAAAATCCTTAATTCCAGTTAAGATCACATGAAACACTGTATGAATCCTATATTCTTTACTTATAGGAGACTAGAGTGGTAAATGTGTGTTATACAAGGCAGAATACCATTGAAATAGAGAATGAAACACGTTTCGCAGCTTTGGAATGCCTTACCCTTCACTGAAATGTAGTACTGCACTCTATGACACAGTTGAGAGACAATGTTCCCTAGCTGCCTCAGTTCATAACAGTGTGTAGGAAGGTGTTTGATAAAGTGGGCAAAGCTTATACTTGGGCCAGAAGGCAGAATATAGGAAACTACATGAAAACATGATTAATTCAGTGAAAATGACTGTGAACAGATGAGAACTTGCTTAGAACAGCTGAAAGAGAATCTCCAAGTCAGATCTTAGTGTAGAAAAGGTAGCTAAGATAAGGGAAATCCTTAATTCCAGTTAAGATCACATGAAACACTGTATGAATCCTATATTCATTACTTAAAGGAGACTAGAGTGGTAAATGTGTGTTATGCAAGGCCGAATACCATTGAAATAGAGAAAGAAACACGTTCGGCAGCTTTGGAAAGCCTTAAACTTCACTGAAATGTAGTACTACACTCTATAACACAGTTGAGAGACAATGTTCCCGAGTTCCCTGAGTTCATAACAGTGTGTAGGAAGTTGTTTGATAAAGTGGGCAAAGCTTATACTTGCGCCAGAAGGCAGAATATAGGAAACTACATGAAAACATGAATAATTCAGTGAAAATGACTGTAAACAGATGAGAACTTGTTTATAACAGCTGAAAGAGAATCTCCAAGTCAGTTCTTAGTGTAGAAAAGGTAGCTAAGATAAGGGAAATCCTTAATTCGAGTTAAGATAACATCAAACACTCTATGAATCCTATATTCTTTACTTAAAGGAGACTAGAGTGGTAAATGTGTGTTATACAAGGCAGAATACCATTGAAATAGAGAAAGAAACACGTTCGGCAGCTTTGGAAACCCTTACACTTCACTGAAATGTAGTACTGCACTCTATAACACAGTTGAGAGACAATGTTCCCTAGCTGCCTCAGTTCATAACAGTGTGTAGGAAGTTGTTTGATAAAGTGGGCAAAGCTTATACTTGGACCAGAAGGCAGAATATAGGAAACTACATGAAAACATGAATAATTCAGTGAAAATGACTGTAAACAGATGAGAACTTGTTTTAGAACAGCTGAAACAGATTCTCCAAGTCAGTTCTTAGTGTAGAAATGGTAGCTAAATCCGGAAAATCCTTAATTCCAGTTAAGATCACATGAAACACTGTATGAATCCTATATTCTTTACTTATAGGAGACTAGAGTGGTAAATGTGTGTTATACATGGCAGAATACCATTGAAATAGAGAATGAAACACGTTTCGCAGCTTTGGAAAGCCTTACCCTTCACTGAAATGTAGTACTGCACTCTATGACACAGTTGAGAGACAATGTTCCCTAGCTCCCTCAGTTCATAACAGTGTGTTGGAAGTTGTTTGATAAAGTGGGCAAAGCTTATACTTGCACCAGAAAGCAGAATATAGGAAAGTACATGAAAACATGAATAATTCAGTGAAAATGACTGTAAACAGATGAGAACTTGCTTAGAACAGCTGAAAGAGAATCTCCAAGTCAGTTCTTAGTGTAGAAAAGGTAGCTAAGATAAGAGAAATCCTTAATTCGAGTTAAGATAACATTAAACACTCTATGAATCCTATATTCTTTACTTAAAGGAGACTAGAGTGGTAAATGTGTGTTATACAAGGCAGAATACAATTGAAATATTGAAAGAAACACGTTCGGCAGCTTTGGAAACCCTTACACTTCACTGAAATGTAGTACTGCACTCTATAACACAGTTGAGAGACAATGTTCCCTAGCTGCCTCAGTTCATAACAGTGTTTAGGAAGTTGTTTGATAAAGTGGGCAAAGCTTATACTTGGACCAGAAGGCAGAATATAGGAAACTACATGAAAACATGAATAATTCAGTGAAAATGACTGTAAACAGATGAGAACTTGTTTTAGAACAGCTGAAACAGATTCTCCAAGTCAGTTCTTAGTGTAGAAATGGTAGCTAAATCCGGAAAATCCTTAATTCCAGTTAAGATCACATGAAACACTGTATGAATCCTATATTCTTTACTTATAGGAGACTAGAGTGGTAAATGTGTGTTATACAAGGCAGAATACCATTGAAATAGAGAATGAAACACGTTTCGTAGCTTTGGAAAGCCTTACCCTTCACTGAAATGTAGTACTGCACTCTATGACACAGTTGAGAGACAATGTTCCCTAGCTGCCTCAGTTCATAACAGTGTGTAGGAAGGTGTTTGATAAAGTGGGCAAAGCTTATACTTGGGCCAGAAGGCAGAATATAGGAAACTACATGAAAACATGATTAATTCAGTGAAAATGACTGTGAACAGATGAGAACTTGCTTAGAACAGCTGAAAGAGAATCTCCAAGTCAGATCTTAGTGTAGAAAAGGTAGCTAAGATAAGGGAAATCCTTAATTCCAGTTAAGATCACATGAAACACTGTATGAATCCTATATTCATTACTTAAAGGAGACTAGAGTGGTAAATGTGTGTTATGCAAGGCCGAATACCATTGAAATAGAGAAAGAAACACGTTCGGCAGCTTTGGAAAGCCTTAAACTTCACTGAAATGTAGTACTACACTCTATAACACAGTTGAGAGACAATGTTCCCGAGTTCCCTGAGTTCATAACAGTGTGTAGGAAGTTGTTTGATAAAGTGGGCAAAGCTTATACTTGCGCCAGAAGGCAGAATATAGGAAACTACATGAAAACATGAATAATTCAGTGAAAATGACTGTAAACAGATGAGAACTTGTTTATAACAGCTGAAAGAGAATCTCCAAGTCAGTTCTTAGTGTAGAAAAGGTAGCTAAGATAAGGGAAATCCTTAATTCGAGTTAAGATAACATCAAACACTCTATGAATCCTATATTCTTTACTTAAAGGAGACTAGAGTGGTAAATGTGTGTTATACAAGGCAGAATACCATTGAAATAGAGAAAGAAACACGTTCGGCAGCTTTGGAAACCCTTACACTTCACTGAAATGTAGTACTGCACTCTATAACACAGTTGAGAGACAATGTTCCCTAGCTGCCTCAGTTCATAACAGTGTGTAGGAAGTTGTTTGATAAAGTGGGCAAAGCTTATACTTGGACCAGAAGGCAGAATATAGGAAACTACATGAAAACATGAATAATTCAGTGAAAATGACTGTAAACAGATGAGAACTTGTTTTAGAACAGCTGAAACAGATTCTCCAAGTCAGTTCTTAGTGTAGAAATGGTAGCTAAATCCGGAAAATCCTTAATTCCAGTTAAGATCACATGAAACACTGTATGAATCCTATATTCTTTACTTATAGGAGACTAGAGTGGTAAATGTGTGTTATACATGGCAGAATACCATTGAAATAGAGAATGAAACACGTTTCGCAGCTTTGGAAAGCCTTACCCTTCACTGAAATGTAGTACTGCACTCTATGACACAGTTGAGATACAATGTTCCCTAGCTCCCTCAGTTCATAACAGTGTGTTGGAAGTTGTTTGATAAAGTGGGCAAAGCTTATACTTGCACCAGAAGGCAGAATATAGGAAAGTACATGAAAACATGAATAATTCAGTGAAAATGACTGTAAACAGATGAGAACTTGCTTAGAACAGCTGAAAGAGAATCTCCAAGTCAGTTCTTAGTGTAGAAAAGGTAGCTAAGATAAGAGAAATCCTTAATTCGAGTTAAGATAACATTAAACACTCTATGAATCCTATATTCTTTACTTAAAGGAGACTAGAGTGGTAAATGTGTGTTATACAAGGCAGAATACAATTGAAATATTGAAAGAAACACGTTCGGCAGCTTTGGAAACCCTTACACTTCACTGAAATGTAGTACTGCACTCTATAACACAGTTGAGAGACAATGTTCCCTAGCTGCCTCAGTTCATAACAGTGTTTAGGAAGTTGTTTGATAAAGTGGGCAAAGCTTATACTTGGACCAGAAGGCAGAATATAGGAAACTACATGAAAACATGAATAATTCAGTGAAAATGACTGTAAACAGATGAGAACTTGTTTTAGAACAGCTGAAACAGATTCTCCAAGTCAGTTCTTAGTGTAGAAATGGGAGCTAAATCCGGAAAATCCTTAATTCCAGTTAAGATCACATGAAACACTGTATGAATCCTATATTCTTTACTTATAGGAGACTAGAGTGGTAAATGTGTGTTATACAAGGCAGAATACCATTGAAATAGAGAATGAAACACGTTTCGCAGCTTTGGAATGCCTTACCCTTCACTGAAATGTAGTACTGCACTCTATGACACAGTTGAGAGACAATGTTCCCTAGCTGCCTCAGTTCATAACAGTGTGTAGGAAGGTGTTTGATAAAGTGGGCAAAGCTTATACTTGGGCCAGAAGGCAGAATATAGGAAACTACATGAAAACATGGATAATTCAGTGAAAATGACTGTAAACAGATGAGAACATGTTTAGAACAGCTGAAAGAGAATCTCCAAGTCAGTTCTTAGTGTAGAAAAGGTAGCTAAGATAAGGAAAATCCTTAATTCGAGTTAAGATTACATGAAACACTGTATGAATCCTATATTCTTTACTTAAAGGAGACTAGAGTGGCAAATGTGTGTTATACAAGGCAGAATACCATTGAAATAGAGAAGGAAACACGTTCGGCAGCTTTGGAAAGCCTTACACTTCACTGAAATGTAGTACTACACTCTATAACACAGTTGAGAGACAATGTTCCCTCGCTCCCTCAGTTCATAAAAGTGTGTAGGAAGTTGTTTGATAAAGTGGGCAAAGCTTATACTTGGGCCAGAAGGCAGAATATAGGAAACTACATGAAAACATGAATAATTCAGTGAAAATGACTGTAAACAGATGAGAACTTTTTTAGAACAGCTGAAAGAGAATCTCCAAGTCAGTTCTTATTGTAGAAAAGGTAGCTAAGATAAGGGAAATCCTTAATTCCAGTTAAGATCACATGAAACACTGTATGAATCCTATATTCTTTTCTTAAAAGAGACTAGAGTGGTAAATGTGTGTTATACAAGGCAGAATACCATTGAAATAGAGAAAGAAACACGTTCGGCAGCTTTGGAAAGCCTTACACTTCACTGAAATGTAGTACTACACTTTATATAACACAGTTGAGAGACAATGTTCCCTAGCTCCCTCAGTTCATAACAGTGTGTAGGAAGTTGTTTGATAAAGTGGGCAAAGCTTATACTTGGGCCAGAAGGCAGAATATAGGAAACTACATGAAAACATGGATAATTCAGTGAAAATGACTGTAAACAGATGAGAACTTGTTTAGAACAGCTGAAAGAGAATCTCCAAGTCAGTTCTTAGTGTAGAAAAGGTAGCTAAGATAAGGAAAATCCTTAATTCCAGTTAAGATCACATGAAACACTGTATGAATCCTATATTCTTTACTTAAAGGAGACTAGAGTGGTAAATGTGTGTTATACAAGGCAGAATACCATTGAAATAGAGAAAGAAACACGTTCGGCAGCTTTGGAAAGCCTTACACTTCACTGAAATGTAGTACTACAGTCTATAACACAGTTGAGAGACAATGTTCCCGAGCTGCCTCAGTTCATAACAGTGTGTAGGAAGGTGTTTGATAAAGAGGGCAAAGCTTATACTTGGACCAGAAGGCAGAATATAGGAAACTACATGAACACATGAATAATTCAGTGAAAATGACTGTAAACAGATGAGAACTTGTTTAGAACAGCTGAAAGAGAATCTCCAAGTCAGTTCTTAGTGTAGAAAAGGTAGCTAAGATAAGGGAAATCCTTAATTCGAGTTAAGATAACATCAAACACTCTATGAATCCTATATTCATTACTTAAAGGAGAATAGAGTGGTAAATGTGTGTTATACAAGGCAGAATACCATTGAAATAGAGAAAGAAACATGTTTGGCAGCTTTGGTAAGCCTTACACTTCAATGAAATGTAGTACTACACTCTATAACACAGTTGAGAGACAATGTTCCCGAGCTGCCTCAGTTCATAACAGTGTGTAGGAAGTTGTTTGATAAAGTGGGCAAAGCTTATACTTGCACCAGAAGGCAGAGTATAGGAAAGTACATGAAAACATGAATAATTCAGTGAAAATGACTGTAAACAGATGAGAACTTGCTTAGAACAGCTGAAAGAGAATCTCCAAGTCAGTTCTTAGTGTAGAAAAGGTAGCTAAGATAAGGGAAATCCTTAATTCGAGTTAAGATAACATTAAACACTCTATGAATCCTATATTCTTTACTTAAAGGAGACTAGAGTGGTAAATGTGTGTTATACAAGGCAGAATACCATTGAAATAGAGAAAGAAACACGTTCGGCAGCTTTGGAAACCTTTACACTTCACTGAAATGTAGTACTGCACTCTATGACACAGTTGAGAGATAATGTTCCCTAGCTGCCTCAGTTCATAACAGTGTGTAGGAAGTTGTTTGATAAAGTGGGCAAAGCTTATACTTGCACCAGAAGGCACAATATAGGAAACTACATGAAAACATGAATAATTCAGTGAAAATGACTGTAAACAGATGAGAACTTGTTTAGAACAGCTGAAAGAGAAACTCCAAGTCAGTTCTTAGTGTAGAAAAGGTAGCTAAGATAAGGGAAATCCTTAATTCGAGTTAAGATAACATCAAACACTCTATGAATCCTATATTCACTACTTAAAGGAGAATAGAGTGGTAAATGTGTGTTATACAAGGCAGAATACCATTGAAATAGAGAAAGAAACATGTTTGGCAGCTTTGGCAAGCCTCACACTTCAATGAAATGTAGTACTACACTCTATAACACAGTTGAGAGACAATGTTCCCGAGCTGCCTCAGTTCATAACAGTGTGTAGGAAGTTGTTTGATAAAGTGGGCAAAGCTTATACTTGGACCAGAAGGCAGAATATAGGAAACTACATGAAAACATGAATAATTCAGTGAAAATTACTGTAAACAGATGAGAACTTGTTTTAGGACAGCTGAAACAGATTCTCCAAGTCAGTTCTTAGTGTAGAAAAGGTAGCTAAGATAAGGGAAATCCTTAATTCCAGTTAAGATCACATGAAACACTGTATGAATCCTATATTCATTACTTAAAGGAGACTAGAGTGGTAAATGTGTGTTATGCAAGGCCGAATACCATTGAAATAGAGAAAGAGACACGTTAGGCAGCTTTGGAAAGCCTTAAACTTCACTGAAATGTAGTACTACACTCTATAACACAGTTGAGAGACAATGTTCCCGAGTTGCCTGAGTTCATAACAGTGTGTAGGAAGTTGTTTGATAATGTGGGCAAAGCTTATACTTGGGCCAGAAGGCAGAATATAGGAAACTACATGAAAACATGAATAATTCAGTGAAAATGACTGTAAACAGATGAGAACTTGTTTAGAACAGCTGAAAGAGAATCTCCAAGTCAGTTCTTAGTGTAAAAAAGGTAGCTAAGATAAGGGAAATCCTTAATTCGAGTTAAGATAACATCAAACACTCTATGAATCCTATATTCATTACTTAAAGGAGAATAGAGTGGTAAATTTGTGTTATACAAGGCAGAATACCATTGAAATAGAGAAAAAAAACATGTTTGGAAAGCTTTGGCAAGCCTTACACTTCACTGAAATGTAGTACTACAGTCTATAACACAGTTGAGAGACAATGTTCCCGAGCTGCCTCAGTTCATAACAGTGTGTAGGAAGTTGTTTGATAAAGTGGGCAAAGCTTATACTTGCACCAGAAGGCAGAATATAGGAAAGTACATGAAAACATGTATAATTCAGTGAAAATGACTCTAAACAGATGAGAACTTGTTTAGAACAGCTGAAAGACATTCTCCAAGTCAGTTCTCAGTGTAGAAAAGGTAGCTAAGATCCGGGAAATTCTTAATTCCAGTTAAGATCACATGAAACACTGTATGGATCCTATATTCTTTACTTAAAGGAGACTAGAGTGGTAAATGTGTGTTATACAAGGCTGAATACCATTGAAATAGAGAAAGAAACACGTTCATCAGCTTTGGAAAGCCTTACACTTCACTGAAATGTAGTACTACACTCTATAACACAGTTGAGAGACAATGTTCCCTACTTGCCTCAGTTCATAACAGTGTGTAGGAAGTTGTTTGATAAAGTGGGCAAAGCTTATACTTGGACCAGAAGGCAGAATATAGGAAACTACATGAAAAAATGAATAATTCAGTGAAAATGACTGTAAACAGATGAGAACTTGTTTTAGAACTGCTGAAACAGATTCTCCAAGTCAGTTCTTAGTGTAGAAATGGTAGCTAAATCCGGAAAATCCTTAATTCCAGTTAAGATCACATGAAACAGTGTATGAATCCTATATTCTTTACTTATAGGAGACTAGAGTGGTAATTGTGTGTTATACAAGGCAGAATACCATTGAAATAGAGAATGAAACACGTTTCGCAGCTTTGGAAAGCCTTACCCTTCACTGAAATGTAGTACTGCACTCTATGACACAGTTGAGAGACAATGTTCCCTAGCTGCCTCAGTTCATAACAGTGTATAGGAAGTTGTTTGATAAAGTGGGCAAAGCTTATACTTGGGCCAGAAGGCAGAATATAGGAAACTACATGAAAACATGGATAATTCAGTGAAAATGACTGTAAACAGATGAGAACATGTTTAGAACAGCTGAAAGAGAATCTCCAAGTCAGTTCTTAGTGTAGAAAAGGTAGCTAAGATAAGGAAAATCCTTAATTCGAGTTAAGATTACATGAAACACTGTATGAATCCTATATTCTTTACTTAAAGGAGACTAGAGTGGCAAATGTGTGTTATACAAGGCAGAATACCATTGAAATAGAGAAGGAAACACGTTCGGCAGCTTTGGAAAGCCTTACACTTCACTGAAATGTAGTACTACACTCTATAACACAGTTGAGAGACAATGTTCCCTCGCTCCCTCAGTTCATAAAAGTGTGTAGGAAGTTGTTTGATAAAGTGGGCAAAGCTTATACTTGGGCCAGAAGGCAGAATATAGGAAACTACATGAAAACATGAATAATTCAGTGAAAATGACTGTAAACAGATGAGAACTTTTTTAGAACAGCTGAAAGAGAATCTCCAAGTCAGTTCTTATTGTAGAAAAGGTAGCTAAGATAAGGGAAATCCTTAATTCCAGTTAAGATCACATGAAACACTGTATGAATCCTATATTCTTTTCTTAAAAGAGACTAGAGTGGTAAATGTGTGTTATACAAGGCAGAATACCATTGAAATAGAGAAAGAAACACGTTCGGCAGCTTTGGAAAGCCTTACACTTCACTGAAATGTAGTACTACACTTTATATAACACAGTTGAGAGACAATGTTCCCTAGCTCCCTCAGTTCATAACAGTGTGTAGGAAGTTGTTTGATAAAGTGGGAAAAGCTTATACTTGGGCCAGAAGGCAGAATATAGGAAACTACATGAAAACATGGATAATTCAGTGAAAATGACTGTAAACAGATGAGAACTTGTTTAGAACAGCTGAAAGAGAATCTCCAAGTCAGTTCTTAGTGTAGAAAAGGTAGCTAAGATAAGGAAAATCCTTAATTCCAGTTAAGATCACATGAAACACTGTATGAATCCTATATTCTTTACTTAAAGGAGACTAGAGTGGTAAATGTGTGTTATACAAGGCAGAATACCATTGAAATAGAGAAGGAAACACGTTCGGCAGCTTTGGAAAGCCTTACACTTCACTGAAATGTAGTACTACACTCTATAACACAGTTGAGAGACAATGTTCCCTCGCTCCCTCAGTTCATAAAAGTGTGTAGGAAGTTGTTTGATAAAGTGGGCAAAGCTTATACTTGGGCCAGAAGGCAGAATATAGGAAACTACATGAAAACATGAATAATTCAGTGAAAATGACTGTAAACAGATGAGAACTTGTTTAGAACAGCTGAAAGAGAATCTCCAAGTCAGTTCTTATTGTAGAAAAGGTAGCTAAGATAAGGGAAATCCTTAATTCCAGTTAAGATCACATGAAACACTGTATGAATCCTATATTCTTTACTTAAAGAAGACTAGAGTGGTAAATGTGTGTTATACAAGGCAGAATACCATTGAAATAGAGAAGGAAACACGTTCGGCAGCTTTGGAAAGCCTTACACTTCACTGAAATGTAGTACTACACTCAATAACACAGTTGAGAGACAATGTTCCCGAGCTGCCTCAGTTCATAACAGTGTGTAGGAAGGTGTTTGATAAAGAGGGCAAAGCTTATACTTGGGCCAGAAGGCAGAATATAGGAAACTACATGAAAACATGAATAATTCAGTGAAAACGACTGTAAACAGATGAGAACTTGTTTAGAACAGCTGAAAGAGAATCTCCAAGTCAGTTCTTAGTGTAGAAAAGGTAGCTAAGATAAGGAAAATCCTTAATTCCAGTTAAGATCACATGAAACACTGTATGAATCCTATATTCTTTACTTAAAGGAGAGTAGAGTGGTAAATGTGTGTTATACAAGGCAGAATACCATTGAAATAGAGAAAGAAACACGTTCGGCAGCTTTGGAAAGCCTTACACTTCACTGAAATGTAGTACTACACTTTATATAACACAGTTGAGAGACAATGTTCCCTAGCTCCCTCAGTTCATAACAGTGTGTAGGAAGTTGTTTGATAAAGTGGGCAAAGCTTATACTTGGGCCAGAAGGCAGAATATAGGAAACTACATGAAAACATGGATAATTCAGTGAAAATGACTGTAAACAGATGAGAACATGTTTAGAATAGCTGAAAGAGAATCTCCAAGTCAGTTCTTAGTGTAGAAAAGGTAGCTAAGATAAGGAAAATCCTTAATTCCAGTTAAGATCACATGAAACACTGTATGAATCCTATATTGTTTACTTAAAGGAGACTAGAGTGGTAAATGTGTGTTATACAAGGCAGAATACCATTGAAATAGAGAAAGAGACACGTTAGGCAGCTTTGGAAAGCCTTACACTTCACTGAAATGTAGTACTACAGTCTATAACACAGATGAGAGACAATGTTCCCAAGCTGCCTCAGTTCATAACAGTGTGTAGGAAGGTTTTTGATAAAGAGGGCAAAGCTTATACTTGGACCAGAAGGCAGAATATAGGAAACTACATGAAAACATGATTAATTCAGTGAAAATGACTGTAAACAGATGAGAACTTGTTTAGAACAGCTGAAAGAGAATCTCCAAGTCAGTTCTTATTGTAGAAAAGGTAGCTAAGATAAGGGAAATCCTTAATTCCAGTTAAGATCACATGAAACACTGTATGAATCCTATATTCTTTTCTTAAAAGAGACTAGAGTGGTAAATGTGTGTTATACAAGGCAGAATACCATTGAAATAGAGAAAGAAACACGTTCGGCAGCTTTGGAAAGCCTTACACTTCACTGAAATGTAGTACTACACTTTATATAACACAGCTGAGAGACAATGTTCCCTAGCTCCCTCAGTTCATAACAGTGTGTAGGAAGTTGTTTGATAAAGTGGGCAAAGCTTATACTTGGGCCAGAAGGCAGAATATAGGAAACTACATGAAAACATGGATAATTCAGTGAAAATGACTGTAAACAGATGAGAACATGTTTAGAACAGCTGAAAGAGAATCTCCAAGTCAGTTCTTAGTGTAGAAAAGGTAGCTAAGATAAGGAAAATCCTTAAATCGAGTTAAGATTACATGAAACACTGTATGAATCCTATATTCTTTACTTAAAGGAGACTAGAGTGGCAAATGTGTGTTATACAAGGCAGAATACCATTGAAATAGAGAAGGAAACACGTTCAGCACCTTTGGAAAGCCTTACGCTTCACTGAAATGTAGTACTACACTCTATAACACAGTTGAGAGACAATGTTCCCTCGCTTCCTCAGTTCATAAAAGTTTGTAGGAAGTTGTTTGATAAAGTGGGCAAAGCTTATACTTGGGCCAGAAGGCAGAATAAAGGAAACTACATGAAAACATGAATAATTCAGTGAAAATGACTGTAAACAGATGAGAACTTGTTTAGAACAGCTGAAAGAGAATCTCCAAGTCAGTTCTTATTGTAGAAAAGGTAGCTAAGATAAGGGAAATCCTTAATTCCAGTTAAGATCACATGAAACACTGTATGAATCCTATATTCTTTACTTAAAGAAGACTAGAGTGGCAAATGTGTGTTATACAAGGCAGAATACCATTGAAATAGAGAAGGAAACACGTTCGGCAGCTTTGGAAAGCCTTACACTTCACTGAAATGTAGTACTACATTCAATAACACAGTTGAGAGACAATGTTCCCGAGCTGCCTCAGTTCATAACAGTGTGTAGGAAGGTGTTTGATAAAGAGGGCAAAGCTTATACTTGGGCCAGAAGGCAGAATATAGGAAACTACATGAAAACATGAATAATTCAGTGAAAATGACTGTAAACAGATGAGAACTTGTTTAGAACAGCTGAAAGAGAATCTCCAAGTCAGTTCTTATTGTAGAAAAGGTAGCTAAGATAAAGGAAATCCTTAATTCCAGTTAAGATCACATGAAACACTGTCTGAATCCTATATTCTTTAATTAAAAGAGACTAGAGTGGTAAATGTGCGTTATACAAGGCAGAATACCATTGAAATAGAGAAAGAAACACGTTCGGCAGCTTTGGAAAGCCTTACACTTCACTGAAATGTAGTACTACACTTTATATAACACAGCTGAGAGACAATGTTCCCTAGCTCCCTCAGTTCATAACAGTGTGTAGGAAGTTGTTTGATAAAGTGGGCAAAGCTTATACTTGGGCCAGAAGGCAGAATATAGGAAACTACATGAAAACATGGATAATTCAGTGAAAATGACTGTAAACAGATGAGAACATGTTTAGAACAGCTGAAAGAGAATCTCCAAGTCAGTTCTTAGTGTAGAAAAGGTAGCTAAGATAAGGAAAATCCTTAATTCGAGTTAAGATTACATGAAACACTGTATGAATCCTATATTCTTTACTTAAAGGAGACTAGAGTGGCAAATGTGTGTTATACAAGGCAGAATACCATTGAAATAGAGAAGGAAACACGTTCGGCAGCTTTGGAAAGCCTTACACTTCACTGAAATGTAGTACTACACTCTATAACACAGTTGAGAGACAATGTTCCCTCGCTTCCTCAGTTCATAAAAGTGTGTAGGAAGTTGTTTGATAAAGTGGGCAAAGCTTATACTTGGGCCAGAAGGCAGAATAAAGGAAACTACATGAAAACATGAATAATTCAGTGAAAATGACTGTAAACAGATGAGAACTTGTTTAGAACAGCTGAAAGAGAATCTCCAAGTCAGTTCTTATTGTAGAAAAGGTAGCTAAGATAAGGGAAATCCTTAATTCCAGTTAAGATCACATGAAACACTGTATGAATCCTATATTCTTTACTTAAAGAAGACTAGAGTGGTAAATGTGTGTTATACAAGGCAGAATACCATTGAAATAGAGAAGGAAACACGTTCGGCAGCTTTGGAAAGCCTTACACTTCACTGAAATGTAGTACTACACTCAATAACACAGTTGAGAGACAATGTTCCCGAGCTGCCTCAGTTCATAACAGTGTGTAGGAAGGTGTTTGATAAAGAGGGTAAAGCTTATACTTGGGCCAGAAGGCAGAATATAGGAAACTACATGAAAACATGAATAATTCAGTGAAAATGACTGTAAACAGATGAGAACTTGTTTAGAACAGCTGAAAGAGAATCTCCAAGTCAGTTCTTATTGTAGAAAAGGTAGCTAAGATAAAGGAAATCCTTAATTCCAGTTAAGATCACATGAAACACTGTATGAATCCTATATTCTTTACTTAAAAGAGACTAGAGTGGTAAATGTGTGTTATACAAGGCAGAATACCATTGAAATAGAGAAAGAAACACGTTCGGCAGCTTTGGAAAGCCTTACACTTCACTGAAATGTAGTACTACACTTTATATAACACAGTTGAGAGACAATATTCCCTAGCTCCCTCAGTTCATAACAGTGTGTAGGAAGTTGTTTGATAAAGTGGGCAAAGCTTATACTTGGGCCAGAAGGCAGAATATAGGAAACTACATGAAAACATGGATAATTCAGTGAAAATGACTGTAAACAGATGAGAACATGTTTAGAACAGCTGAAAGAGAATCTCCAAGTCAGTTCTTAGTGTAGAAAAGGTAGCTAAGATAAGGAAAATCCTTAATTCCAGTTAAGATCACATGAAACACTGTATGAATCCTATATTCTTTACTTAAAGGAGACTAGAGTGGTAATTGTGTGTTATACAAGGCAGAATACCATTGAAATAGAGAAAGAAACACGTTCGGCAGCTTTGGAAAGCCTTACACTTCACTGAAATGTAGTACTACACTTTATATAACACAGTTGAGAGACAATGTTCCCTAGCTCCCTCACTTCATAACAGTGTGTAGGAAGTTGTTTGATAAAGTGGGCAAAGCTTATACTTGGGCCAGAAGGCAGAATATGGGAAACTACATGAAAACATGGATAATTCAGTGAAAATGACTGTAAACAGATGAGAACATGTTTAGAACAGCTGAAAGAGAATCTCCAAGTCAGTTCTTAGTGTAGAAAAGGTAGCTAAGATA
This sequence comes from Pipistrellus hanaki, assembly GCF_964339955.1. Taxonomy (NCBI): domain Eukaryota; kingdom Metazoa; phylum Chordata; class Mammalia; order Chiroptera; family Vespertilionidae; genus Pipistrellus; species Pipistrellus hanaki. Next base: position 237,201 of record NW_028182298.1, on the reverse strand, counting down.
AGGAAAATCCTTAATTCGAGTTAAGATTACATGAAACACTGTATGAATCCTATATTCTTTACTTAAAGGAGACTAGAGTGGCAAATGTGTGTTATACAAGGCAGAATACCATTGAAATAGAGAAAGAAACACGTTCGGCAGCTTTGGAAAGCCTAACACTTCACTGAAATGTAGTACTACACTCTATAACACAGTTGAGAGACAATGTTCCCTCGCTCCCTCAGTTCATAAAAGTGTGTAGGAAGTTGTTTGATAAAGTGGGTAAAGCTTATACTTGGGCCAGAAGGCAGAATATAGGAAACTACATGAAAACATGAATAATTCAGTGAAAATGACTGTAAACAGATGAGAACTTGTTTAGAACAGCTGAAAGAGAATCTCCAAGTCAGTTCTTATTGTAGAAAAGGTAGCTAAGATAAGGGAAATCCTTAATTCCAGTTAAGATCACATGAAACACTGTATGAATGCTATATTCTTTACTTAAAAGAGACTAGAGTGGTAAATGTGTGTTATACAAGGCAGAATACCATTGAAATAGAGAAAGAAACACGTTCGGCAGCTTTGGAAAGCCTTACACTTCACTGAAATGTAGTACTACACTTTATATAACACAGTTGAGAGACAATATTCCCTAGCTCCCTCAGTTCATAACAGTGTGTAGGAAGTTGTTTGATAAAGTGGGCAAAGCTTATACTTGGGCCAGAAGGCAGAATATAGGAAACTACATGAAAACATGGATAATTCAGTGAAAATGACTGTAAACAGATGAGAACATGTTTAGAACAGCTGAAAGAGAATCTCCAAGTCAGTTCTTAGTGTAGAAAAGGTAGCTAAGATAAGGAAAATCCTTAATTCGAGTTAAGATTACATGAAACACTGTATGAATCCTATATTCTTTACTTAAAGGAGACTAGAGTGGCAAATGTGTGTTATACAAGGCAGAATACCATTGAAATAGAGAAGGAAACACGTTCGGCAGCTTTGGAAAGCCTTACACTTCACTGAAATGTAGTACTACACTCTATAACACAGTTGAGAGACAATGTTCCCTCGCTCCCTCAGTTCATAAAAGTGTGTAGGAAGTTGTTTGATAAAGTGGGCAAAGCTTATACTTGGGCCAGAAGGCAGAATATAGGAAACTACATGAAAACATGAATAATTCAGTGAAAATGACTGTAAACAGATGAGAACTTGTTTAGAACAGCTGAAAGAGAATCTCCAAGTCAGTTCTTATTGTAGAAAAGGTAGCTAAGATAAGGGAAATCCTTAATTCCAGTTAAGATCACATGAAACACTGTATGAATCCTATATTCTTTACTTAAAGAAGACTAGAGTGGTAAATGTGTGTTATACAAGGCAGAATACCATTGAAATAGAGAAGGAAACACGTTCGGCAGCTTTGGAAAGCCTTACACTTCACTGAAATGTAGTACTACACTCAATAACACAGTTCAGAGACAATGTTCCCGAGCTGCCTCAGTTCATAACAGTGTGTAGGAAGGTGTTTGATAAAGTGGGCAAAGCTTATACTTGGGCCAGAAGGCAGAATATAGGAAACTACATGAAAACATGGATAATTCAGTGAAAATGACTGTAAACAGATGAGAACACGTTTAGAACAGCTGAAAGAGAATCTCCAAGTCAGTTCTTAGTGTAGAAAAGGTAGCTAAGATAAGGAAAATCCTTAATTCCAGTTAAGATCACATGAAACACTGTATGAATCCTATATTCTTTACTTAAAGGAGACTAGAGTGGTAAATGTGTGTTATACAAGGCAGAATACCATTGAAATAGAGAAAGAAACACGTTCGGCAGCTTTGGAAAGCCTTACACTTCACTGAAATGTAGTACTACACTTTATATAACACAGTTGAGAGACAATCTTCCCTAGCTCCCTCAGTTCATAACAGTGTGTAGGAAGTTGTTTGATAAAGTGGCCAAAGCTTATACTTGGCCAGAAGGCAGAATATAGGAAACTACATGAAAACATGGATAATTCAGTGAAAATGACTGTAAACAGATGAGAACATGTTTAGAACAGCTGAAAGAGAATCTCCAAGTCAGTTCTTAGTGTAGAAAAGGTAGCTAAGATAAGGAAAATCCTTAATTCGAGTTAAGATTACATGAAACACTGTATGAATCCTATATTCTTTACTTAAAGGAGACTAGAGTGGTAAATGTGTGTTATACAAGGCAGAATACCATTGAAATAGAGAAGGAAACACGTTCGGCAGCTTTGGAAAGCCTTACACTTCACTGAAATGTAGTACTACACTCTATAACACAGTTGAGAGACAATGTTCCCTCGCTCCCTCAGTTCATAAAAGTGTGTAGGAAGTTGTTTGATAAAGTGGGCAAAGCTTATACTTGGGCCAGAAGGCAGAATATAGGAAACTACATGAAAACATGAATAATTCAGTGAAAATGACTGTAAACAGATGAGAACTTGTTTAGAACAGCTGAAAGAGAATCTCCAAGTCAGTTCTTATTGTAGAAAAGGTAGCTAAGATAAGGGAAATCCTTAATTCCAGTTAAGATCACATGAAACACTGTATGAATCCTATATTCTTTACTTAAAGAAGACTAGAGTGGTAAATGTGTGTTATACAAGGCAGAATACCATTGAAATAGAGAAGGAAACACGTTCGGCAGCTTTGGAAAGCCTTACACTTCACTGAAATGTAGTACTACACTCTATAACACAGTTGAGAGACAATGTTCCCTCGCTCCCTCAGTTCATAAAAGTGTGTAGGAAGTTGTTTGATAAAGTGGGCAAAGCTTATACTTGGGCCAGAAGGCAGAATATGGGAAACTACATGAAAACATGAATAATTCAGTGAAAATGACTGTAAACAGATGAGAACTTGTTTAGAACAGCTGAAAGAGAATCTCCAAGTCAGTTCTTATTGTAGAAAAGGTAGCTAAGATAAAGGAAATCCTTAATTCCAGTTAAGATCACATGAAACACTGTATGAATCCTATATTCTTTACTTAAAAGAGACTAGAGTGGTAAATGTGTGTTATACAAGGCAGAATACCATTGAAATAGAGAAAGAAACACGTTCGGCAGCTTTGGAAAGCCTTACACTTCACTGAAATGTAGTACTACACTTTATATAACACAGTTGAGAGACAATATTCCCTAGCTCCCTCAGTTCATAACAGTGTGTAGGAAGTTGTTTGATAAAGTGGGCAAAGCTTATACTTGGGCCAGAAGGCAGAATATAGGAAACTACATGAAAACATGGATAATTCAGTGAAAATGACTGTAAACAGATGAGAACATGTTTAGAACAGCTGAAAGAGAATCTCAAAGTCAGTTCTTAGTGTAGAAAAGGTAGCTAAGATAAGGAAAATCCTTAATTCCAGTTAATATCACATGAAACACTGTATGAATCCTATATTCTTTACTTAAAGGAGACTAGAGTGGTAAATGTGTGTTATACAAGGCAGAATACCATTGAAATAGAGAAAGAAACACGTTCGGCAGCTTTGGAAAGCCTTACACTTTACTGAAATGTAGTACTACACTTTATATAACACAGTTGAGAGACAATGTTCCCTAGCTCCCTCAGTTCATAACAGTGTGTAGGAAGTTGTTTGATAAAGTGGGCAAAGCTTATACTTGGGCCAGAAGGCAGAATATAGGAAACTACATGAAAACATGGATAATTCAGTGAAAATGACTGTAAACAGATGAGAACATGTTTAGAACAGCTGAAAGAGAATCTCCAAGTCAGTTCTTAGTGTAGAAAAGGTAGCTAAGATAAGGAAAATCCTTAATTCGAGTTAAGATTACATGAAACACTGTATGAATCCTATATTCTTTACTTAAAGGAGACTAGAGTGGCAAATGTGTGTTATACAAGGCAGAATACCATTGAAATAGAGAAGGAAACACGTTCGGCAGCTTTGGAAAGCCTTACACTTCACTGAAATGTAGTACTACACTCTATAACACAGTTGAGAGACAATGTTCCCTCGCTCCCTCAGTTCATAAAAGTGTGTAGGAAGTTGTTTGATAAAGTGGGCAAAGCTTATACTTGGGCCAGAAGGCAGAATATAGGAAACTACATGAAAACATGAATAATTCAGTGAAAATGACTGTAAACAGATGAGAACTTGTTTAGAACAGCTGAAAGAGAATCTCCAAGTCAGTTCTTATTGTAGAAAAGGTAGCTAAGATAAGGGAAATCCTTAATTCCAGTTAAGATCACATGAAACACTATATGAATCCTATATTCTTTACTTAAAGAAGACTAGAGTGGTAAATGCGTGTTATACAAGGCAGAATACCATTGAAATAGAGAAGGAAACACGTTCGGCAGCTTTGGAAAGCCTTACACTTCACTGAAATGTAGTACTACACTCAATAACACAGTTGAGAGACAATGTTCCCGAGCTGCCTCAGTTCATAACAGTGTGTAGGAAGGTGTTTGATAAAGAGGGCAAAGCTTATACTTGGGCCAGAAGGCAGAATATAGGAAACTACATGAAAACATGAATAATTCAGTGAAAATGACTGTAAACAGATGAGAACTTGTTTAGAACAGCTGAAAGAGAATCTCCAAGTCAGTTCTTATTGTAGAAAAGGTAGCTAAGATAAAGGAAATCCTTAATTTCAGTTAAGATCACATGAAACACTGTATGAATCCTATATTCTTTACTTAAAAGAGACTAGAGTGGTAAATGTGTGTTATACAAGGCAGAATACCATTGAAATAGAGAAAGAAACACGTTCGGCAGCTTTGGAAAGCCTTACACTTCACTGAAATGTAGTACTACACTTTATATAACACAGTTGAGAGACAATGTTCCCTAGCTCCCTCAGTTCATAACAGTGTGTAGGAAGTTGTTTGATAAAGTGGGCAAAGCTTATACTTGGGCCAGAAGGCAGAATATAGGAAACTACATGAAAACATGGATAATTCAGTGAAAATGACTGTAAACAGATGAGAACATGTTTAGAATAGCTGAAAGAGAATCTCCAAGTCAGTTCTTAGTGTAGAAAAGGTAGCTAAGATAAGGAAAATCCTTAATTCCAGTTAAGATCACATGAAACACTGTATGAATCCTATATTGTTTACTTAAAGGAGACTAGAGTGGTAAATGTGTGTTATACAAGGCAGAATACCATTGAAATAGAGAAAGAGACACGTTAGGCAGCTTTGGAAAGCCTTACACTTCACTGAAATATAGTACTACACTCAATAACACAGTTGAGAGACAGAGTTCCCGAGCTGCCTCAGTTCATAACAGTGTGTAGGAAGGTGTTTGATAAAGAGGGCAAAGCTTATACTTGGGCCAGAAGGCAGAATATAGGAAACTACATGAAAACATGAATAATTCAGTGAAAATGACTGTAAACAGATGAGAAATTGTTTAGAACAGCTGAAAGAGAATCTCCAAGTCAGTTCTTATTGTAGAAAAGGTAGCTAAGATAAGGGAAATCCTTAATTCCAGTTAAGATCACATGAAACACTGTATGAATGCTATATTCTTTACTTAAAAGAGACTAGAGTGGTAAATGTGTGTTATACAAGGCAGAATACCATTGAAATAGAGAAAGAAACACGTTCGGCAGCTTTGGAAAGCCTTACACTTCACTGAAATGTAGTACTACACTTTATATAACACAGTTGAGAGACAATATTCCCTAGCTCCCTCAGTTCATAACAGTGTGTAGGAAGTTGTTTGATAAAGTGGGCAAAGCTTATACTTGGGCCAGAAGGCAGAATATAGGAAACTACATGAAAACATGGATAATTCAGTGAAAATGACTGTAAACAGATGAGAACTTGTTTAGAACAGCTGAAAGAGAATCTCCAAGTCAGTTCTTAGTGTAGAAAAGGTAGCTAAGATAAGGAAAATCCTTAATTCCAGTTAAGATCACATGAAACACTGTATGAATCCTATATTCTTTACTTAAAGAAGACTAGAGTGGTAAATGTGTGTTATACAAGGCAGAATACCATTGAAATAGAGAAGGAAACACGTTCGGCAGCTTTGGAAAACCTTACACTTCACTGAAATGTAGTACTACACTCAATAACACAGTTGAGAGACAATGTTCCCGAGCTGCCTCAGTTCATAACAGTGTGTAGGAAGGTGTTTGATAAAGAGGGCAAAGCTTATACTTGGGCCAGAAGGCAGAATATAGGAAACTACATGAAAACATGAATAATTCAGTGAAAATGACTGTAAACAGATGAGAACTTGTTTAGAACAGCTGAAAGAGAATCTCCAGGTCAGTTCTTATTGTAGAAAAGGTAGCTAAGATAAGGGAAATCCTTAATTCCAGTTAAGATCACATGAAACACTGTATGAATCCTATATTCTTTAGTTAAAGGAGACTAGAGTGGTAAATGTGTGTTATACAAGGCAGAATACCATTGAAATAGAGAAAGAAACACGTTCGGCAGCTTTGGAAAGCCTTACACTTCACTGAAATGTAGTACTACACTTTATATAACACAGTTGAGAGACAATGTTCCCTAGCTCCCTCAGTTCATAACAGTGTGTAGGAAGTTGTTTGATAAAGTGGGCAAAGCTTATACTTGGGCCAGAAGGCAGAATATAGGAAACTACATGAAAACATGGATAATTCAGTGAAAATGACTGTAAACAGATGAGAACATGTTTAGAATAGCTGAAAGAGAATCTCCAAGTCAGTTCTTAGTGTAGAAAAGGTAGCTAAGATAAGGAAAATCCTTAATTCCAGTTAAGATCACATGAAACACTGTATGAATCCTATATTGTTTACTTAAAGGAGACTAGAGTGGTAAATGTGTGTTATACAAGGCAGAATACCATTGAAATAGAGAAAGAAACACGTTCGGCAGCTTTGGAAAGCCTTACACTTCACTGAAATGTAGTACTACACTTTATATAACACAGTTGAGAGACAATATTCCCTAGCTCCCTCAGTTCATAACAGTGTGTAGGAAGTTGTTTGATAAAGTGGGCAAAGCTTATACTTGGGCCAGAAGGCAGAATATAGGAAACTACATGAAAACATGGATAATTCAGTGAAAATGACTGTAAACAGATGAGAACATGTTTAGAACAGCTGAAAGAGAATCTCAAAGTCAGTTCTTAGTGTAGAAAAGGTAGCTAAGATAAGGAAAATCCTTAATTCCAGTTAATATCACATGAAACACTGTATGAATCCTATATTCTTTACTTAAAGGAGACTAGAGTGGTAAATGTGTGTTATACAAGGCAGAATACCATTGAAATAGAGAAAGAAACACGTTCGGCAGCTTTGGAAAGCCTTACACTTTACTGAAATGTAGTACTACACTTTATATAACACAGTTGAGAGACAATGTTCCCTAGCTCCCTCAGTTCATAACAGTGTGTAGGAAGTTGTTTGATAAAGTGGGCAAAGCTTATACTTGGGCCAGAAGGCAGAATATAGGAAACTACATGAAAACATGGATAATTCAGTGAAAATGACTGTAAACAGATGAGAACATGTTTAGAACAGCTGAAAGAGAATCTCCAAGTCAGTTCTTAGTGTAGAAAAGGTAGCTAAGATAAGGAAAATCCTTAATTCGAGTTAAGATTACATGAAACACTGTATGAATCCTATATTCTTTACTTAAAGGAGACTAGAGTGGCAAATGTGTGTTATACAAGGCAGAATACCATTGAAATAGAGAAGGAAACACGTTCGGCAGCTTTGGAAAGCCTTACACTTCACTGAAATGTAGTACTACACTCTATAACACAGTTGAGAGACAATGTTCCCTCGCTCCCTCAGTTCATAAAAGTGTGTAGGAAGTTGTTTGATAAAGTGGGCAAAGCTTATACTTGGGCCAGAAGGCAGAATATAGGAAACTACATGAAAACATGAATAATTCAGTGAAAATGACTGTAAACAGATGAGAACTTGTTTAGAACAGCTGAAAGAGAATCTCCAAGTCAGTTCTTATTGTAGAAAAGGTAGCTAAGATAAGGGAAATCCTTAATTCCAGTTAAGATCACATGAAACACTATATGAATCCTATATTCTTTACTTAAAGAAGACTAGAGTGGTAAATGCGTGTTATACAAGGCAGAATACCATTGAAATAGAGAAGGAAACACGTTCGGCAGCTTTGGAAAGCCTTACACTTCACTGAAATGTAGTACTACACTCAATAACACAGTTGAGAGACAATGTTCCCGAGCTGCCTCAGTTCATAACAGTGTGTAGGAAGGTGTTTGATAAAGAGGGCAAAGCTTATACTTGGGCCAGAAGGCAGAATATAGGAAACTACATGAAAACATGAATAATTCAGTGAAAATGACTGTAAACAGATGAGAACTTGTTTAGAACAGCTGAAAGAGAATCTCCAAGTCAGTTCTTATTGTAGAAAAGGTAGCTAAGATAAAGGAAATCCTTAATTTCAGTTAAGATCACATGAAACACTGTATGAATCCTATATTCTTTACTTAAAAGAGACTAGAGTGGTAAATGTGTGTTATACAAGGCAGAATACCATTGAAATAGAGAAAGAAACACGTTCGGCAGCTTTGGAAAGCCTTACACTTCACTGAAATGTAGTACTACACTTTATATAACACAGTTGAGAGACAATGTTCCCTAGCTCCCTCAGTTCATAACAGTGTGTAGGAAGTTGTTTGATAAAGTGGGCAAAGCTTATACTTGGGCCAGAAGGCAGAATATAGGAAACTACATGAAAACATGGATAATTCAGTGAAAATGACTGTAAACAGATGAGAACATGTTTAGAATAGCTGAAAGAGAATCTCCAAGTCAGTTCTTAGTGTAGAAAAGGTAGCTAAGATAAGGAAAATCCTTAATTCCAGTTAAGATCACATGAAACACTGTATGAATCCTATATTGTTTACTTAAAGGAGACTAGAGTGGTAAATGTGTGTTATACAAGGCAGAATACCATTGAAATAGAGAAAGAGACACGTTAGGCAGCTTTGGAAAGCCTTACACTTCACTGAAATATAGTACTACACTCAATAACACAGTTGAGAGACAGAGTTCCCGAGCTGCCTCAGTTCATAACAGTGTGTAGGAAGGTGTTTGATAAAGAGGGCAAAGCTTATACTTGGGCCAGAAGGCAGAATATAGGAAACTACATGAAAACATGAATAATTCAGTGAAAATGACTGTAAACAGATGAGAAATTGTTTAGAACAGCTGAAAGAGAATCTCCAAGTCAGTTCTTATTGTAGAAAAGGTAGCTAAGATAAGGGAAATCCTTAATTCCAGTTAAGATCACATGAAACACTGTATGAATGCTATATTCTTTACTTAAAAGAGACTAGAGTGGTAAATGTGTGTTATACAAGGCAGAATACCATTGAAATAGAGAAAGAAACACGTTCGGCAGCTTTGGAAAGCCTTACACTTCACTGAAATGTAGTACTACACTTTATATAACACAGTTGAGAGACAATATTCCCTAGCTCCCTCAGTTCATAACAGTGTGTAGGAAGTTGTTTGATAAAGTGGGCAAAGCTTATACTTGGGCCAGAAGGCAGAATATAGGAAACTACATGAAAACATGGATAATTCAGTGAAAATGACTGTAAACAGATGAGAACTTGTTTAGAACAGCTGAAAGAGAATCTCCAAGTCAGTTCTTAGTGTAGAAAAGGTAGCTAAGATAAGGAAAATCCTTAATTCCAGTTAAGATCACATGAAACACTGTATGAATCCTATATTCTTTACTTAAAGAAGACTAGAGTGGTAAATGTGTGTTATACAAGGCAGAATACCATTGAAATAGAGAAGGAAACACGTTCGGCAGCTTTGGAAAACCTTACACTTCACTGAAATGTAGTACTACACTCAATAACACAGTTGAGAGACAATGTTCCCGAGCTGCCTCAGTTCATAACAGTGTGTAGGAAGGTGTTTGATAAAGAGGGCAAAGCTTATACTTGGGCCAGAAGGCAGAATATAGGAAACTACATGAAAACATGAATAATTCAGTGAAAATGACTGTAAACAGATGAGAACTTGTTTAGAACAGCTGAAAGAGAATCTCCAGGTCAGTTCTTATTGTAGAAAAGGTAGCTAAGATAAGGGAAATCCTTAATTCCAGTTAAGATCACATGAAACACTGTATGAATCCTATATTCTTTAGTTAAAGGAGACTAGAGTGGTAAATGTGTGTTATACAAGGCAGAATACCATTGAAATAGAGAAGGAAACACGTTCGGCAGCTTTGGAAAGCCTTACACTTCACTGAAATGTAGTACTACACTCAATAACACAGTTGAGAGACAGTGTTCCCGAGCTGCCTCAGTTCATAACAGTGTGTAGGAAGGTGTTTGATAAAGAGGGCAAAGCTTATACTTGGGCCAGAAGGCAGAATATAGGAAACTACATGAAAACAGGAATAATTAAGTGAAAATGACTGTAAACAGATGAGAACTTGTTTAGAACAGCTGAAAGAGAATCTCCAAGTCAGTTCTTATTGTAGAAAAGGTAGCTAAGATAAGGGAAATCCTTAATTCCAGTTAAGATCACATGAAACACTGTATGAATGCTATATTCTTTACTTAAAAGAGACTAGAGTGGTAAATGTGTGTTATACAAGGCAGAATACCATTGAAATAGAGAAAGAAACACGTTCGGCAGCTTTGGAAAGCCTTACACTTCACTGAAATGTAGTACTACACTTTATATAACACAGTTGAGAGACAATATTCCCTAGCTCCCTCAGTTCATAACAGTGTGTAGGAAGTTGTTTGATAAAGTGGGCAAAGCTTATACTTGGACCAGAAGGCAGAATATAGGAAACTACATGAAAACATGATTAATTCAGTGAAAATGAGTGTAAACAGATAAGAACTTGTTTAGAACAGCTGTAAGAGATTCTCCAAGTCAGTTCTTAGTGTAGAAAAGGTAGCTAAGATACGGGAAATCCTTAATTGGAGTTAAGATTACATGAAACACTGTATGAATCCTATATTCTTTACTTAAAGGAGACTAGAGTGGTAAATGTGTGTTATACAAGGCAGAATACCATTGAAATAGAGAAGGAAACACGTTCGGCAGCTTTGGAAAGCCTTACACTTCACTGAAATGTAGTACTACACTTTATATAACACAGTTGAGAGACAATGTTCCCTAGCTCCCTCAGTTCATAACAGTGTGTAAGAAGTTGTGTGATAAAGTGGGCAAAGCTTATACTTGGGCCAGAAGGCAGAATATAGGAAACTACATGAAAACATGGATAATTCAGTGAAAATGACTGTAAACAGATGAGAACATGTTTAGAACAGCTGAAAGAGAATCTCCAAGTCAGTTCTTAGTGTAGAAAAGGCAGCTAAGATAAGGAAAATCCTTAATTCCAGTTAAGATCACATGAAACACTGTATGAATCCTATATTCTTTACTTAAAGGAGACTAGAGTGGTAATTGTGTGTTATACAAGGCAGAATACCATTGAAATAGAGAAAGAAACACGTTCGGCAGCTTTGGAAAGCCTTACACTTCACTGAAATGTAGTACTACAGTCTATAACACAGTTGAGAGACAATGTTCCCGAGCTGTCTCAGTTCATACCAGTGTGTAGGAAGGTGTTTGATAAAGAGGGCAAAGCTTCTACTTGGACCAGAAGGCAGAATATAGGAAACTACATGAAAACATGATTAATTCAGTGAAAATGACTATAAACAGATGAGAACTTGTTTAGAACAGCTGAAAGAGAATCTCCAAGTCAGTTCTTATTGTAGAAAAGGTAGCTAAGATAAGGGAAATCCTTAATTCCACTTAAGATCACATGAAACACTGTATGAATCCTATATTCTTTTCTTAAAAGAGACTAGAGTGGTAAATGTGTGTTATACAAGGCAGAATACCATTGAAATAGAGAAAGAAACACATTCGGCAGCTTTGGAAAGCCTTACACTTCACTGAAATGTAGTACTACACTTTATATAACACAGTTGAGAGACAATGTTCCCTAGCTCCCTCAGTTCATAACAGTGTGTAGGAAGTTGTTTGATAAAGTGGGCAAAGCTTATACTTGGACCAGAAGGCAGAATATAGGAAACTACATGAAAACATGATTAATTCAGTGAAAATGAGTGTAAACAGATAAGAACTTGTTTAGAACAGCTGTAAGAGATTCTCCAAGTCAGTTCTTAGTGTAGAAAAGGTAGCTAAGATACGGGAAATCCTTAATTGGAGTTAAGATTACATGAAACACTGTATGAATCCTATATTCTTTACTTAAAGGAGACTAGAGTGGTAAATGTGTGTTATACAAGGCAGAATACCATTGAAATAGAGAAGGAAACACGTTCGGCAGCTTTGGAAAGCCTTACACTTCACTGAAATGTAGTACTACACTTTATATAACACAGTTGAGAGACAATGTTCCCTAGCTCCCTCAGTTCATAACAGTGTGTAAGAAGTTGTGTGATAAAGTGGGCAAAGCTTATACTTGGGCCAGAAGGCAGAATATAGGAAACTACATGAAAACATGGATAATTCAGTGAAAATGACTGTAAACAGATGAGAACATGTTTAGAACAGCTGAAAGAGAATCTCCAAGTCAGTTCTTAGTGTAGAAAAGGCAGCTAAGATAAGGAAAATCCTTAATTCCAGTTAAGATCACATGAAACACTGTATGAATCCTATATTCTTTACTTAAAGGAGACTAGAGTGGTAATTATGTGTTATACAAGGCAGAATACCATTGAAATAGAGAAAGAAACACGTTCGGCAGCTTTGGAAAGCCTTACACTTCACTGAAATGTAGTACTACAGTCTATAACACAGTTGAGAGACAATGTTCCCGAGCTGTCTCAGTTCATACCAGTGTGTAGGAAGGTGTTTGATAAAGAGGGCAAAGCTTCTACTTGGACCAGAAGGCAGAATATAGGAAACTACATGAAAACATGATTAATTCAGTGAAAATGACTATAAACAGATGAGAACTTGTTTAGAACAGCTGAAAGAGAATCTCCAAGTCAGTTCTTATTGTAGAAAAGGTAGCTAAGATAAGGGAAATCCTTAATTCCACTTAAGATCACATGAAACACTGTATGAATCCTATATTCTTTTCTTAAAAGAGACTAGAGTGGTAAATGTGTGTTATACAAGGCAGAATACCATTGAAATAGAGAAAGAAACACATTCGGCAGCTTTGGAAAGCCTTACACTTCACTGAAATGTAGTACTACACTTTATATAACACAGTTGAGAGACAATGTTCCCTAGCTCCCTCAGTTCATAACAGTGTGTAGGAAGTTGTTTGATAAAGTGGGCAAAGCTTATACTTGGGCCAGAACGCAGAATATAGGAAACTACATGAAAACATGGATAATTCAGTGAAAATGACTGTAAACAGATGAGAACTTGTTTAGAACAGCTGAAAGAGAATCTCCAAGTCAGTTCTTAGTGTAGAAAAGGTAGCTAAGATAAGGAAAATCCTTAATTCCAGTTAAGATCACATGAAACACTGTATGAATCATATATTCTTTACTTAAAGAAGACTAGAGTGGTAAATGTGTGTTATACAAGGCAGAATACCATTGAAATAGAGAAGGAAACACGTTCGGCAGCTTTGGAAAGCCTTACACTTCACTGAAATGTAGTACTACACTCAATAACACAGTTGAGAGACAATGTTCCCGAGCTGCCTCAGTTCATAACAGTGTGTAGGAAGGTGTTTGATAAAGAGGGCAAAGCTTATACTTGGACCAGAAGGCAGAATATAGGAAACTACATGAAAACATGATTAATTCAGTGAAAATGAGTGTAAACAGATAAGAACTTGTTTAGAACAGCTGTAAGAGATTCTTCAAGTCAGTTCTTAGTGTAGAAAAGGTAGCTAAGATACGGGAAATCCTTAATTGGAGTTAAGATTACATGAAACACTGTATGAATCCTATATTCTTTACTTAAAGGAGACTAGAGTGTTAAATGTGTGTTATACAAGGCAAAATACCATTGAAATAGAGAAGGAAACACGTTCGGCAGCTTTGGAAAGCCTTACACTTCACTGAAATGTAGTACTACACTCAATAACACAGTTGAGAGACAATGTTCCCGAGCTGCCTCAGTTCATAACAGTGTGTAGGAAGGTGTTTGATAAAGAGGGCAAAGCTTATACTTAGGCCAGAAGGCAGAATATAGGAAACTACATGAAAACATGAATAATTCAGTGAAAATGACTGTAAACAGATGAGAACTTGTTTAGAACAGCTGAAAGAGAATCTCCAAGTCAGTTCTTATTGTAGAAAAAGTAGCTAAGATAAGGGAAATCCTTAATTCCAGTTAAGATCACATGAAACACTGTATGAATCCTATATTCTTTACTTAAAAGAGACTAGAGTGGTAAATGTGTGTTATACAAGGCAGAATACCATTGAAATAGAGAAAGAAACACGTTCGGCAGCTTTGGAAAGCCTTACACTTCACTGAAATGTAGTACTACACTTTATATAACACAGTTGAGAGACAATGTTCCCTAGCTCCCTCAGTTCATAACAGTGTGTAGGAAGTTGTGTGATAAAGTGGGCAAAGCTTATACTTGGGCCAGAAGGCAGAATATAGGAAACTACATGAAAACATGGATAATTCAGTGAAAATGACTGTAAACAGATGAGAACATGTTTAGAACAGCTGAAAGAGAATGTCCAAGTCAGTTCTTAGTGTAGAAAAGGCAGCTAAGATAAGGAAAATCCTTAATTCCAGTTAAGATCACATGAAACACTGTATGAATCCTATATTCTTTACTTAAAGGAGATTAGAGTGGTAAATGTGTGTTATACAAGGCAGAATACCATTGAAATAGAGAAAGAAACACGTTCGGCAGCTTTGGAAAGCCTTACACTTCACTGAAATGTAGTACTACAGTCTATAACACAGTTGAGAGACAATGTTCCCGAGCTGCCTCAGTTCATAACAGTGTGTAGGAAGGTGTTTGATAAAGAGGGCAAAGCTTATACTTGGACCAGAAGGCAGAATATAGGAAACTACATGAAAACATGATTAATTCAGTGAAAATGACTGTAAACAGATGAGAACTTGTTTAGAACAGCTGAAAGAGAATCTCCAAGTCAGTTCTTATTGTAGAAAAGGTAGCTAAGATAAGGGAAATCCTTAATTCCAGTTAAGATCACATGAAACACTGTATGAATCCTATATTCTTTTCTTAAAAGAGACTAGAGTGGTAAATGTGTGTTATACAAGGCAGAATACCATTGAAATAGAGTAAGAAACACGTTCGGCAGCTTTGGAAAGCCTTACACTTCACTGAAATGTAGTACTACACTTTATATAACACAGTTGAGAGACAATGTTCCCTAGCTCCCTCAGTTCATAACAGTGTGTAGGAAGTTGTTTGATAAAGTGGGCAAAGTTTATACTTGGGCCAGAAGGCAGAATATAGGAAACTACATGAAAACATGGATAATTCAGTGAAAATGACTGTAAACAGATGAGAACTTGTTTAGAATAGCTGAAAGAGAATCTCCAAGTCAGTTCTTAGTGTAGAAAAGGTAGCTAAGATAAGGAAAATCCTTAATTCGAGTTAAGATTACATGAAACACTGTATGAATCCTATATTCTTTACTTAAAGGAGACTAGAGTGGTAAATGTGTGTTATACAAGGCAGAATACCATTGAAATAGAGAATGAAACACGTTCGGCAGCTTTGGAAAGCCTTACACTTCACTGAAATGTAGTACTACACTTTATATAACACAGTTGAGAGACAATGTTCCCTAGCTCCCTCAGTTCATAACAGTGTGTAGGAAGTTGTTTGATAAAGTGGGCAAAGCTTATACTTGGGCCAGAAGGCAGAATATAGGAAACTACATGAAAACATGGATAATTCAGTGAAAATGACTGTAAACAGATGAGAACATGTTTAGAACAGCTGAAAGAGAATCTCCAAGTCAGTTCTTAGTGTAGAAAAGGCAGCTAAGATAAGGAAAATCCTTAATTCCAGTTAAGATCACATGAAACACTGTATGAATCCTATATTCTTTACTTAAAGGAGACTAGAGTGGTAAATGTGTGTTATACAAGGCAGAATACCATTGAAATAGAGAAAGAAACACGTTCGGCAGCTTTGGAAAGCCTTACACTTCACTGAAATGTAGTACTACAGTCTATAACACAGTTGAGAGACAATGTTCCCGAGCTGCCTCAGTTCATAACAGTGTGTAGGAAGGTGTTTGATAAAGAGGGCAAAGCTTATACTTGGACCAGAAGGCAGAATATAGGAAACTACATGAAAACATGATTAATTCAGTGAAAATGACTGTAAACAGATGAGAACTTGTTTAGAACAGCTGAAAGAGAATCGCCAAGTCAGTTCTTATTGTAGAAAAGGTAGCTAAGATAAGGGAAATCCTTAATTCCAGTTAAGATCACATGAAACACTGTATGAATCCTATATTCTTTTCTTAAAAGAGACTAGAGTGGTAAATGTGTGTTATACAAGGCAGAATACCATTGAAATAGAGAAGGAAACACGTTCGGCAGCTTTGGAAAGCCTTACACTTCACTGAAATGTAGTACTACACTCTATAACACAGTTGAGAGACAATGTTCCCTCGCTCCCTCAGTTTATAAAAGTGTGTAGGAAGTTGTTTGATAAAGTGGGAAAAGCTTATACTTGGGCCAGAAGGCAGAATATAGGAAACTACATGAAAACATGAATAATTCAGTGAAAATGACTGTAAACAGATGAGAACTTGTTTAGAACAGCTGAAAGAGAATCTCCAAGTCAGTTCTTATTGTAGAAAAGGTAGCTAAGATAAGGGAAATCCTTAATTCCAGTTAAGATCACATGAAACACTGTATGAATCCTATATTCTTTACTTAAAGAAGACTAGAGTGGTAAATGTGTGTTATACAAGGCAGAATACCATTGAAATAGAGAAGGAAACACGTTCGGCAGCTTTGGAAAGCCTTACACTTCACTGAAATGTAGTACTACACTCAATAATACAGTTGAGAGACAATGTTCCCGAGCTTCCTCAGTTCATAACAGTGTGTAGGAAGGTGTTTGATAAAGAGGGCAAAGCTTATACTTGGGCCAGAAGGCAGAATATAGGAAACTACATGAAAACATGAATAATTCAGTGAAAATGACTTTAAACAGATGAGAACTTGTTTAGAACAGCTGAAAGAGAATCTCCAAGTCAGTTCTTATTGTAGAAAAGGTAGCTAAGATAAAGGAAATCCTTAATTCCAGTTAAGATCACATGAAACACTGTATGAATCCTATATTCTTTACTTAAAAGAGACTAGAGTGGTAAATGTGTGTTATACAAGGCAGAATACCATTGAAATAGAGAAAGAAACACGTTCGGCAACTTTGGAAAGCCTTACACTTCACTGAAATGTAGTACTACACTTTATATAACACAGTTGAGAGACAATGTTCCCTAGCTCCCTCAGTTCATAACAGTGTGTAGGAAGTTGTTTGATAAAGTGGGCAAAGCTTATACTTGGGCCAGAAGGCAGAATATAGGAAACTACATGAAAACATGGATAATTCAGTGAAAATGACTGTAAACAGATGAGAACATGTTTAGAATAGCTGAAAGAGAATCTCCAAGTCAGTTCTTAGTGTAGAAAAGGTAGCTAAGATAAGGAAAATCCTTAATTCCAGTTAAGATCACATGAAACACTGTATGAATCCTATATTGTTTACTTAAAGGAGACTAGAGTGGTAAATGTGTGTTATACAAGGCAGAATACCATTGAAATAGAGAAAGAGACACGTTAGGCAGCTTTGGAAAGCTTTACACTTCACTGAAATATAGTACTACACTCAATAACACAGTTGAGAGACAGTGTTCCCGAGCTGCCTCAGTTCATAACAGTGTGTAGGAAGGTGTTTGATAAAGAGGGCAAAGCTTATACTTGGGCCAGAAGGCAGAATATAGGAAACTACATGAAAACATGAATAATTCAGTGAAAATGACTGTAAACAGATGAGAACTTGTTTAGAACAGCTGACAGAGAATCTCCAAGTCAGTTCTTATTGTAGAAAAGGTAGCTAAGATAAAGGAAATCCTTAATTCCAGTTAAGATCACATGAAACACTGTATGAATCCTATATTCTTTACTTAAAAGAGACTAGAGTGGTAAATGTGTGTTATACAAGGCAGAATACCATTGAAATAGAGAAAGAAACACGTTCGGCAGCTTTGGAAAGCCTTACACTTCACTGAAATGTAGTACTACAGTCTATAACACAGTTGAGAGACAATGTTCCCGAGCTGCCTCAGTTCATAACAGTGTGTAGGAAGGTGTTTGATAAAGAGGGCAAAGCTTATACTTGGGCCAGAAGGCAGAATATAGGAAACTACATGAAAACATGAATAATTCAGTGAAAATGACTGTAAACAGATGAGAACTTGTTTAGAACAGCTGAAAGAGTATCTCCAAGTCAGTTCTTATTGTAGAAAAGGTAGCTAAGATAAGGGAAATCCTTAATTCCAGTTAAGATCACATGAAACACTGTATGAATCCTATATTCTTTACTTAAAAGAGACTAGAGTGGTAAATGTGTGTTATACAAGGCAGAATACCATTGAAATAGAGAAAGAAACACGTTCGGCAGCTTTGGAAAGCCTTACACTTCACTGAAATGTAGAAGTACACTTTATATAACACAGTTGAGAGACAATGTTCCCTAGCTCCCTCAGTTCATAACAGTGTGTAGGAAGTTGTGTGATAAAGTGGGCAAAGCTTATACTTGGGCCAGAAGGCAGAATATAGGAAACTACATGAAAACATGGATAATTCAGTGAAAATGACTGTAAACAGATGAGAACTTGATTAGAACAGCTGAAAGAGAATCTCCAAGTCAGTTCTTAGTGTAGAAAAGGTAGCTAAGATAAGGAAAATCCTTAATTCCAGTTAAGATCACATGAAACACTGTATGAATCCTATATTCTTTACTTAAAGAAGACTCGAGTGGTAAATGTGTGTTATACAAGGCAGAATACCATTGAAATAGAGAAGGAAACACGTTCGGCAGCTTTGGAAAGCCTTACACTTCACTGAAATGTAGTACTACACTTTATATAACACAGTTGAGAGACAATGTTCCCTAGCTCCCTCAGTTCATAACAGTGTGTAGGAAGTTGTGTGATAAACTGGGCAAAGCTTATACTTGGGCCAGAAGGCAGAATATAGGAAACTACATGAAAACATGGATAATTCAGTGAAAATGACTGTAAACAGATGAGAACATGTTTAGAACAGTTGAAAGAGAATCTCCAAGTCAGTTCTTAGTGTAGAAAAGGCAGCTAAGATAAGGAAAATCCTTAATTCCAGTTAAGATCACATGAAACACTGTATGAATCCTATATTCTTTACTTAAAGGAGACTAGAGTGGTAAATGTGTGTTATACAAGGCAGAATACCCTTGAAATAGAGAAAGAAACATGTTCGGCAGCTTTGGAAAGCCTTACACTTCACTGAAATGTAGTACTACAGTCTATAACACAGTTGAGAGACAATGTTCCCGAGCTGCCTCAGTTCTTAACAGTGTGTAGGAAGGTGTTTGATAAAGAGGGCAAAGCTTATACTTGGACCAGAAGGCAGAATATAGGAAACTACATGAAAACATGATTAATTCAGTGAAAATGACTGTAAACAGATGAGAACTTGTTTAGAACAGCTGAAAGAGAATCTCCAAGTCAGTTCTTATTGTAGAAAAGGTAGCTAAGATAAGGGAAATCCTTAATTCCAGTTAAGATCACATGAAACACTGTATGAATCCTATATTCTTTTCTTAAAAGAAACTAGAGTGGTAAATGTGTGTTATACAAGGCAGAATACCATTGAAATAGAGAAAGAAACACGTTCGGCAGCTTTGGAAAGCCTTACACTTCACTGAAATGTAGTACTACACTTTATATAACACAGTTGAGAGACAATGTTCCCTAGCTCCCTCAGTTCATAACAGTGTGTAGGAAGTTGTTTGATAAAGTGGGCAAAGTTTATACTTGGGCCAGAAGGCAGAATATAGGAAACTACATGAAAACATGGATAATTCAGTGAAAATGACTGTAAACAGATGAGAACTTGTTTAGAACAGCTGAAAGAGAATCTCCAAGTCAGTTCTTAGTGTAGAAAAGGTAGCTAAGATAAGGAAAATCCTTAATTCCAGTTAAGATCACATGAAACACTGTATGAATCCTATATTCTTTACTTAAAGAAGACTAGAGTGGTAAATGTGTGTTATACAAGGCAGAATACCATTGAAATAGAGAAGGAAACACGTTCGGCAGCTTTGGAAAGCCTTACACTTCACTGAAATGTAGTACTACACTCAATAACACAGTTGAGAGACAATGTTCCCGAGCTGCCTCAGTTCATAACAGTGTGTAGGAAGGTGTTTGATAAAGAGGGCAAAGCTTATACTTGGGCCAGAAGGCAGAATATAGGAAACTACATGAAAACATGAATAATTCAGTGAAAATGACTGTAAACAGATGAGAACTTGTTTAGAACAGCTGAAAGAGAAACTCCAAGTCAGTTCTTATTGTAGAAAAGGTAGCTAAGATAAGGGAAATCCTTAATTCCAGTTAAGATCACATGAAACACTGTATGAATCCTATATTCTTTACTTAAAAGAGACTAGAGTGGTAAATGTGTGTTATACAAGGCAGAATACCATTGAAATAGAGAAAGAAACACGTTCGGCAGCTTTGGAAAGCCTTACACTTCACTGAAATGTAGTACTACACTTTATATAACACAGTTGAGAGACAATGTTCCCTAGCTCCCTCAGTTCATAACAGTGTGTAGGAAGTTGTTTGATAAAGTGGGCAAAGCTTATACTTGGGCCAGAAGGCAGAATATAGGAAACTACATGAAAACATGGATAATTCAGTGAAAATGACTGTAAACAGATGAGAACTTGTTTAGAACAGCTGAAAGAGAATCTCCAAGTCAGTTCTTAGTGTAGAAAAGGTAGCTAAGATAAGGAAAATCCTTAATTCGAGTTAAGATTACATGAAACACTGTATGAATCCTATATTCTTTACTTAAAGGAGACTAGAGTGGTAAATGTGTGTTATATAAGGCAGAATACCATTGAAATAGAGAATGAAACACGTTCGGCAGCTTTGGAAAGCCTTACACTTCACTGAAATGTAGTACTACAGTCTATAACACAGTTGAGAGACAATGTTCCCGAGCTGCCTCAGTTCATAACAGTGTGTAGGAAGGTGTTTGATAAAGAGGGCAAAGCATATGCTTGGACCAGAAGGCAGAACATAGGAAACTACATGAAAACATGATTAATTCAGTGAAAATGACTGTAAACAGATGAGAACTTGTTTAGAACAGCTGAAAGAGAATCTCCAAGTCAGTTCTTATTGTAGAAAAGGTAGCTAAGATAAGGGAAATCCTTAATTCCAGTTAAGATCACATGAAACACTGTATGAATCCTATATTCTTTTCTTAAAAGAGACTAGAGTGGCAAATGTGTGTTATACAAGGCAGAATACCATTGCAATAGAGAAAGAAACACGTTCGGCAGCTTTGGAAATCCTTACACTTCACTGAAATGTAGTACTACACTTTATATAACACAGTTGAGAGACAATGTTCCCTAGCTCCCTCAGTTCATAACAGTGTGTAGGAAGTTGTTTGATAAAGTGGACAAAGCTTATACTTGGGCCAGAAGGCAGAACATAGGAAACTACATGAAAACATGGATAATTCAGTGGAAATGACTGTAAACAGATGAGAACTTGTTTAGAACAGCTGAAAGAGAATCTCCAAGTCAGTTCTTAGTGTAGAAAAGGTAGCTAAGATAAGGAAAATCCTTAATTCCAGTTAAGATCACATGAAACACTGTATGAATCCTATATTCTTTACTTAAAGGAGACTAGAGTGGTAAATGTGTGTTATACAAGGCAGAATACCATTGAAAGAGAAAGAAACACGTTGGGCAGCTTTGGAAAGCCTTACACTTCACTGAAATGTAGTACTACAGTCTATAACACAGTTGAGAGACAATGTTCCCGAGCTGCCTCAGTTCATAACAGTGTGTAGGAAGGTGTTTGATAAAGAGGGCAAAGCTTATACTTGGACCAGAAGGCAGAATATAGGAAACTACATGAAAACATGATTAATTCAGTGAAAATGACTGTAAACAGATGAGAACTTGTTTAGAACAGCTGAAAGAGAATCTCCAAGTCAGTGCTTATTGTAGAAAAGGTAGCTAAGATAAGGGAAATCCTTAATTCCAGTTAAGATCACATGAAACACTGTATGAATCCTATATTCTTTTCTTAAAAGAGACTAGAGTGGCAAATGTGTGTTATACAAGGCAGAATACCATTGAAATAGAGAAGGAAACACGTTCGGCAGCTTTGGAAAGCCTTACACTTCACTGAAATGTAGTACTACACTCTATAACACAGTTGAGAGACAATGTTCCCTCGCTCCCTCAGTTCATAACAGTGTGTAGGAAGTTGTTTGATAAAGTGGGCAAAGCTTATACTTGGGCCAGAAGGCAGAATATAGGAAACTACATGAAAACATGGATAATTCAGTGAAAATGACTGTAAACAGATGAGAACTTGTTTAGAACAGCTGAAAGAGAATCTCCAAGTCAGTTCTTAGTGTAGAAAAGGTAGCTAAGATAAGGAAAATCCTTAATTCCAGTTAAGATCACATGAAACACTGTATGAATCCTATATTCTTTACTTAAAGGAGACTAGAGTGGTAAATGTGTGTTATACAAGGCAGAATACCATTGAAATAGAGAAAGAAACACGTTGGGCAGCTTTGGAAAGCCTTACACTTCACTGAAATGTAGTACTACAGTCTATAACACAGTTGAGAGACAATGTTCCCGAGCTGCCTCAGTTCATAACAGTGTGTAGGAAGGTGTTTGATAAAGAGGGCAAAGCATATGCTTGGACCAGAAGGCAGAACATAGGAAACTACATGAAAACATGATTAATTCAGTGAAAATGACTGTAAACAGATGAGAACTTGTTTAGAACAGCTGAAAGAGAATCTCCAAGTCAGTTCTTATTGTAGAAAAGGTAGCTAAGATAAGGGAAATCCTTAATTCCAGTTAAGATCACATGAAACACTGTATGAATCCTATATTCTTTTCTTAAAAGAGACTAGAGTGGCAAATGTGTGTTATACAAGGCAGAATACCATTGCAATAGAGAAAGAAACACGTTCGGCAGCTTTGGAAATCCTTACACTTCACTGAAATGTAGTACTACACTTTATATAACACAGTTGAGAGACAATGTTCCCTAGCTCCCTCAGTTCATAACAGTGTGTAGGAAGTTGTTTGATAAAGTGGACAAAGCTTATACTTGGGCCAGAAGGCAGAACATAGGAAACTACATGAAAACATGGATAATTCAGTGGAAATGACTGTAAACAGATGAGAACTTGTTTAGAACAGCTGAAAGAGAATCTCCAAGTCAGTTCTTAGTGTAGAAAAGGTAGCTAAGATAAGGAAAATCCTTAATTCCAGTTAAGATCACATGAAACACTGTATGAATCCTATATTCTTTACTTAAAGGAGACTAGAGTGGTAAATGTGTGTTATACAAGGCAGAATACCATTGAAAGAGAAAGAAACACGTTGGGCAGCTTTGGAAAGCCTTACACTTCACTGAAATGTAGTACTACAGTCTATAACACAGTTGAGAGACAATGTTCCCGAGCTGCCTCAGTTCATAACAGTGTGTAGGAAGGTGTTTGATAAAGAGGGCAAAGCTTATACTTGGACCAGAAGGCAGAATATAGGAAACTACATGAAAACATGATTAATTCAGTGAAAATGACTGTAAACAGATGAGAACTTGTTTAGAACAGCTGAAAGAGAATCTCCAAGTCAGTGCTTATTGTAGAAAAGGTAGCTAAGATAAGGGAAATCCTTAATTCCAGTTAAGATCACATGAAACACTGTATGAATCCTATATTCTTTTCTTAAAAGAGACTAGAGTGGCAAATGTGTGTTATACAAGGCAGAATACCATTGAAATAGAGAAGGAAACACGTTCGGCAGCTTTGGAAAGCCTTACACTTCACTGAAATGTAGTACTACACTCTATAACACAGTTGAGAGACAATGTTCCCTCGCTCCCTCAGTTCATAACAGTGTGTAGGAAGTTGTTTGATAAAGTGGGCAAAGCTTATACTTGGGCCAGAAGGCAGAATATAGGAAACTACATGAAAACATGGATAATTCAGTGAAAATGACTGTAAACAGATGAGAACTTGTTTAGAACAGCTGAAAGAGAATCTCCAAGTCAGTTCTTAGTGTAGAAAAGGTAGCTAAGATAAGGAAAATCCTTAATTCCAGTTAAGATCACATGAAACACTGTATGAATCCTATATTCTTTACTTAAAGGAGACTAGAGTGGTAAATGTGTGTTATACAAGGCAGAATACCATTGAAATAGAGAAAGAAACACGTTGGGCAGCTTTGGAAAGCCTTACACTTCACTGAAATGTAGTACTACAGTCTATAACACAGTTGAGAGACAATGTTCCCGAGCTGCCTCAGTTCATAACAGTGTGTAGGAAGGTGTTTGATAAAGAGGGCAAAGCTTATACTTGGACCAGAAGGCAGAATATAGGAAACTACATGAAAACATGATTAATTCAGTGAAAATGACTGTAAACAGATGAGAACTTGTTTAGAACAGCTGAAAGAGAATCTCCAAGTCAGTTCTTATTGTAGAAAAGGTAGCTAAGATAAGGGAAATCCTTAATTCCAGTTAAGATCACATGAAACACTGTATGAATCCTATATTCTTTTCTTAAAAGAGACTAGAGTGGCAAATGTGTGTTATACAAGGCAGAATACCATTGAAATAGAGAAGGAAACACGTTCGGCAGCTTTGGAAAGCCTTACCCTTCACTGAAATGTAGTACTACACTCTATAACACAGTTGAGAGACAATGTTCCCTCGCTCCCTCAGTTCATAACAGTGTGTAGGAAGTTGTTTGATAAAGTGGGCAAAGCTTATACTTGGGCCAGAAGGCAGAATATAGGAAACTACATGAAAACCTGGATAATTCAGTGAAAATGACTGTAAACAGATGAGAACTTGTTTAGAACAGCTGAAAGAGAATCTCCAAGTCAGTTCTTAGTGTAGAAAAGGTAGCTAAGATAAGGAAAATCCTTAATTCCAGTTAAGATCACATGAAACACTGTATGAATCCTATATTCTTTACTTAAAGAAGACTAGAGTGGTAAATGTGTGTTATACAAGGCAGAATACCACTGAAATAGAGAAGGAAACACGTTCGGCAGCTTTGGAAAGCCTTACACTTCACTGAAATGTAGTACTACACTCAATAACACAGTTGAGAGACAATGTTCCCGAGCTGCCTCAGTTCATAACAGTGTGTAGGAAGGTGTTTGATAAAGAGGGCAAAGCTTATACTTGGGCCAGAAGGCAGAATATAGGAAACTACATGAAAACATGGATAATTCAGTGAAAATGACTGTAAACAGATGAGAACATGTTTAGAACAGAGGAAAGAGAATCTCCAAGTCAGTTCTTAGTGTAGAAAAGGCAGCTAAGATAAGGAAAATCCTTAATTCCAGTTAAGATCACAAGAAACACTGTATGAATCCTATATTCTTTACTTAAAGGAGACTAGAGTGGTAAATGTGTGTTATACAAGGCAGAATACCATTGAAATAGAGAAAGAAACACGTTGGGCAGCTTTGGAAAGCCTTACACTTCACTGAAATGTAGTACTACACTCTATAACACAGTTGAGAGACAATGTTCCCGAGCTGCCTCAGTTCATAACAGTGTGTAGGAAGGTGTTTGATAAAGAGGGCAAAGCTTATGCTTGGACCAGAAGGCAGAATATAGGAAACTACATGAAAACATGATTAATTCAGTGAAAATGACTGTAAACAGATGAGAACTTGTTTAGAACAGCTGAAAGAGAATCTCCAAGTCAGTTCTTATTGTAGAAAAGGTAGCTAAGATAAGGGAAATCCTTAATTCCAGTTAAGATCACATGAAACACTGTATGAATCCTATATTCTTTTCTTAAAAGAGACTAGAGTGGCAAATGTGTGTTATACAAGGCAGAATACCATTGCAATAGAGAAAGAAACACGTTCGGCAGCTTTGGAAATCCTTACACTTCACTGAAATGTAGTACTACACTTTATATAACACAGTTGAGAGACAATGTTCCCTAGCTCCCTCAGTTCATAACAGTGTGTAGGAAGTTGTTTGATAAAGTGGACAAAGCTTATACTTGGGCCAGAAGGCAGAACATAGGAAACTACATGAAAACGTGAATAATTCAGTGAAAATGACTGTAAGCAGATGAGAACTTGTTTAGAACAGCTGAAAGAGAATCTCCAAGTCAGTTCTTAGTGTAGAAAAGGTAGCTAAGATAAGGAAAATCCTTAATTCCAGTTAAGATCACATGTAACACTGTATGAATCCTATATTCTTTTCTTAAAAGAGACTAGGGTGGCAAATGTGTG
Organism: Pipistrellus hanaki; assembly: GCF_964339955.1. Lineage (NCBI taxonomy): Eukaryota > Metazoa > Chordata > Mammalia > Chiroptera > Vespertilionidae > Pipistrellus > Pipistrellus hanaki. The sequence goes on along the minus strand of NW_028182298.1, from coordinate 210,727 downwards.
TTATACAAGGCAGAATACCATTGAAATAGAGAAGGAAACACGTTCGGCAGCTTTGGAAAGCCTTACACTTCACTGAAATGTAGTACTACAGTCTATAACACAGTTGAGAGACAATGTTCCCTCGCTTCCTCAGTTCATAACAGTGTGTAGGAAGTTGTTTGATAAAGTGGGCAAAGCTTATACTTGGGCCAGAAGGCAGAATATAGGAAACTACATGAAAACATGGATAATTCAGTGAAAATGACTGTAAACAGATGAGAACTTGTTTAGAACAGCTGAAAGAGAATCTCCAAGTCAGTTCTTAGTGTAGAAAAGGTAGCTAAGATAAGGAAAATCCTTAATTCCAGTTAAGATCACATGAAACACTGTTTGAATCCTATATTCTTTACTTAAAGAAGACTAGAGTGGTAAATGTGTGTTATACAAGGCAGAATACCATTGAAATAGAGAAGGAAACACGTTCGGCAGCTTTGGAAAGCCTTACACTTCACTGAAATGTAGTACTACACTCAATAACACAGTTGAGAGACAATGTTCCCGAGCTGCCTCAGTTCATAACAGTGTGTAGGAAGGTGTTTGATAAAGTGGACAAAGCTTATACTTGGGCCAGAAGGCAGAACATAGGAAACTACATGAAAACGTGAATAATTCAGTGAAAATGACTGTAAACAAATGAGAACTTGTTTAGAACAGCTGAAAGAGAATCTCCAAGTCAGTTCTTAGTGTAGAAAAGGTAGCTAAGATAAGGAAAATCCTTAATTCCAGTTAAGATCACATGTAACACTGTATGAATCCTATATTCTTTTCTTAAAAGAGACTAGAGTGGCAAATGTGTGTTATACAAGGCAGAATACCATTGAAATAGAGAAGGAAACACGTTCGGCAGCTTTGGAAAGCCTTACACTTCACTGAAATGTAGTACTACACTTTATATAACACAGTTGAGAGACAATGTTCCCTAGCTCCCTCAGTTCATAACAGTGTGTAGGAAGTTGTTTGATAAAGTGGACAAAGCTTATACTTGGGCCAGAAGGCAGAACATAGGAAACTACATGAAAACGTGAATAATTCAGTGAAAATGACTGTAAACAGATGAGAACTTGTTTAGAACAGCTGAAAGAGAATCTCCAAGTCAGTTCTTAGTGTAGAAAAGGTAGCTAAGATAAGGAAAATCCTTAATTCCAGTTAAGATCACATGAAACACTGTATGAATCCTATATTCTTTACTTAAAGGAGACTAGAGTGGTAAATGTGTGTTATACAAGGCAGAATACCATTGAAATAGAGAAGGAAACACGTTCGGCAGCTTTGGAAAGCCTTACACTTCACTGAAATGTAGTACTACACTCTATAACACAGTTGAGAGACAATGTTCCCTCGCTCCCTCAGTTCATAACAGTGTGTAGGAAGTTGTTTGATAAAGTGGGCAAAGCTTATACTTGGGCCAGAAGGCAGAATATAGGAAACTACATGAAAACATGGATAATTCAGTGAAAATGACTGTAAACAGATGAGAACTTGTTTAGAACAGCTGAAAGAGAATCTCCAAGTCAGTTCTTAGTGTAGAAAAGGTAGCTAAGATAAGGAAAATCCTTAATTCCAGTTAAGATCACATGAAACACTGTATGAATCCTATATTCTTTACTTAAAGAAGACTAGAGTGGTAAATGTGTGTTATACAAGGCAGAATACCATTGAAATAGAGAAGGAAACACGTTCGGCAGCTTTGGAAAGCCTTACACTTCACTGAAATGTAGTACTACACTCAATAACACAGTTGAGAGACAATGTTCCCGAGCTGCCTCAGTTCATAACAGTGTGTAGGAAGGTGTTTGATAAAGAGGGCAAAGCTTATACTTGGGCCAGAAGGCAGAATATAGGAAACTACATGAAAACATGGATAATTCAGTGAAAATGACTGTAAACAGATGAGAACATGTTTAGAACAGCGGAAAGAGAATCTCCAAGTCAGTTCTTAGTGTAGAAAAGGCAGCTAAGATAAGGAAAATCCTTAATTCCAGTTAAGATCACATGAAACACTGTATGAATCCTATATTCTTTACTTAAAGGAGACTAGAGTGGTAAATGTGTGTTATACAAGGCAGAATACCATTGAAATAGAGAAAGAAACACGTTGGGCAGCTTTGGAAAGCCTTACACTTCACTGAAATGTAGTACTACACTCTATAACACAGTTGAGAGACAATGTTCCCGAGCTGCCTCAGTTCATAACAGTGTGTAGGAAGGTGTTTGATAAAGAGGGCAAAGCTTATGCTTGGACCAGAAGGCAGAATATAGGAAACTACATGAAAACATGATTAATTCAGTGAAAATGACTGTAAACAGATGAGAACTTGTTTAGAACAGCTGAAAGAGAATCTCCAAGTCAGTTCTTATTGTAGAAAAGGTAGCTAAGATAAGGGAAATCCTTAATTCCAGTTAAGATCACATGAAACACTGTATGAATCCTATATTCTTTTCTTAAAAGAGACTAGAGTGGCAAATGTGTGTTATACAAGGCAGAATACCATTGCAATAGAGAAAGAAACACGTTCGGCAGCTTTGGAAATCCTTACACTTCACTGAAATGTAGTACTACACTTTATATAACACAGTTGAGAGACAATGTTCCCTAGCTCCCTCAGTTCATAACAGTGTGTAGGAAGTTGTTTGATAAAGTGGACAAAGCTTATACTTGGGCCAGAAGGCAGAACATAGGAAACTACATGAAAACGTGAATAATTCAGTGAAAATGACTGTAAACAGATGAGAACTTGTTTAGAACAGCTGAAAGAGAATCTCCAAGTCAGTTCTTAGTGTAGAAAAGGTAGCTAAGATAAGGAAAATCCTTAATTCCAGTTAAGATCACATGTAACACTGTATGAATCCTATATTCTTTTCTTAAAAGAGACTAGAGTGGCAAATGTGTGTTATACAAGGCAGAATACCATTGAAATAGAGAAGGAAACACGTTCGGCAGCTTTGGAAAGCCTTACACTTCACTGAAATGTAGTACTACACTCTATAACACAGTTGAGAGACAATGTTCCCTCGCTCCCTCAGTTCATAACAGTGTGTAGGAAGTTGTTTGATAAAGTGGGCAAAGCTTATACTTGGGCCAGAAGGCAGAATATAGGAAACTACATGAAAACATGGATAATTCAGTGAAAATGACTGTAAACAGATGAGAACTTGTTTAGAACAGCTGAAAGAGAATCTCCAAGTCAGTTCTTAGTGTAGAAAAGGTAGCTAAGATAAGGAAAATCCTTAATTCCAGTTAAGATCACATGAAACACTGTATGAATCCTATATTCTTTACTTAAAGAAGACTAGAGTGGTAAATGTGTGTTATACAAGGCAGAATACCATTGAAATAGAGAAGGAAACACGTTCGGCAGCTTTGGAAAGCCTTACACTTCACTGAAATGTAGTACTACACTCAATAACACAGTTGAGAGACAATGTTCCCGAGCTGCCTCAGTTCATAACAGTGTGTAGGAAGGTGTTTGATAAAGAGGGCAAAGCTTATACTTGGGCCAGAAGGCAGAATATAGGAAACTACATGAAAACATGATTAATTAAGTGAAAATGAGTGTAAACAGATGAGAACTTGTTTAGAACATCTTAAAGAGATTCTCCAAGTCAGTTCTTAGTGTAGAAAAGGCAGCTAAGATAAGGAAAATCCTTAATTCCAGTTAAGATCACATGAAACACTGTATGAATCCTATATTCTTTACTTAAAGGAGACTAGAGTGGTAAATGTGTGTTATACAAGGCAGAATACCATTGAAATAGAGAAAGAAACACGTTGGGCAGCTTTGGAAAGCCTTACACTTCACTGAAATGTAGTACTACAGTCTATAACACAGTTGAGAGACAATGTTCCCGAGCTGCCTCAGTTCATAACAGTGTGTAGGAAGGTGTTTGATAAAGAGGGCAAAGCTTATACTTGGACCAGAAGGCAGAATATAGGAAACTACATGAAAACATGATTAATTCAGTGAAAATGACTGTAAACAGATGAGAACTTGTTTAGAACAGCTGAAAGAGAATCTCCAAGTCAGTTCTTATTGTAGAAAAGGTAGCTAAGATAAGGGAAATCCTTAATTCCAGTTAAGATCACATGAAACACTGTATGAATCCTATATTCTTTTCTTAAAAGAGACTAGAGTGGCAAATGTGTGTTATACAAGGCAGAATACCATTGAAATAGAGAAGGAAACACGTTCGGCAGCTTTGGAAAGCCTTACACTTCACTGAAATGTAGTACTACACTCTATAACACAGTTGAGAGACAATGTTCCCTCGCTCCCTCAGTTCATAACAGTGTGTAGGAAGTTGTTTGATAAAGTGGGCAAAGCTTATACTTGGGCCAGAAGGCAGAATATAGGAAACTACATGAAAACATGGATAATTCAGTGAAAATGACTGTAAACAGATGAGAACTTGTTTAGAACAGCTGAAAGAGAATCTCCAAGTCAGTTCTTAGTGTAGAAAAGGTAGCTAAGATAAGGAAAATCCTTAATTCCAGTTAAGATCACATGAAACACTGTATGAATCCTATATTCTTTACTTAAAGAAGACTGGAGTGGTAAATGTGTGTTATACAAGGCAGAATACCATTGAAATAGAGAAGGAAACACGTTCGGCAGCTTTGGAAAGCCTTACACTTCACTGAAATGTAGTACTACACTCAATAACACAGTTGAGAGACAATGTTCCCGAGCTGCCTCAGTTCCTAACAGTGTGTAGGAAGGTGTTTGATAAAGAGGGCAAAGCTTATACTTGGGCCAGAAGGCAGAATATAGGAAACTACATGAAAACATGATTAATTAAGTGAAAATGAGTGTAAACAGATGAGAACTTGTTTAGAACATCTTAAAGAGATTCTCCAAGTCAGTTCTTAGTGTAGAAAAGGCAGCTAAGATAAGGAAAATCCTTAATTCCAGTTAAGATCACATGAAACACTGTATGAATCCTATATTCTTTACTTAAAGGAGACTAGAGTGGTAAATGTGTGTTATACAAGGCAGAATACCATTGAAATAGAGAAGGAAACACGTTCGGCAGCTTTGGAAAGCCTTACACTTCACTGAAATGTAGTACTACACTCTATAACACAGTTGAGAGACAATGTTCCCTCGCTCCCTCAGTTCATAACAGTGTGTAGGAAGTTGTTTGATAAAGTGGGCAAAGCTTATACTTGGGCCAGAAGGCAGAATATAGGAAACTACATGAAAACATGGATAATTCAGTGAAAATGACTGTAAACAGATGAGAACTTGTTTAGAACAGCTGAAAGAGAATCTCCAAGTCAGTTCTTAGTGTAGAAAAGGTAGCTAAGATAAGGAAAATCCTTAATTCCAGTTAAGATCACATGAAACACTGTATGAATCCTATATTCTTTACTTAAAGAAGACTAGAGTGGTAAATGTGTGTTATACAAGGCAGAATACCATTGAAATAGAGAAGGAAACACGTTCGGCAGCTTTGGAAAGCCTTACACTTCACTGAAATGTAGTACTACACTCAATAACACAGTTGAGAGACAATGTTCCCGAGCTGCCTCAGTTCATAACAGTGTGTAGGAAGGTGTTTGATAAAGAGGGCAAAGCTTATACTTGGGCCAGAAGGCAGAATATAGGAAACTACATGAAAACATGGATAATTCAGTGAAAATGACTGTAAACAGATGAGAACATGTTTAGAACAGCGGAAAGAGAATCTCCAAGTCAGTTCTTAGTGTAGAAAAGGCAGCTAAGATAAGGAAAATCCTTAATTCCAGTTAAGATCACATGAAACACTGTATGAATCCTATATTCTTTACTTAAAGGAGACTAGAGTGGTAAATGTGTGTTATACAAGGCAGAATACCATTGAAATAGAGAAAGAAACACGTTGGGCAGCTTTGGAAAGCCTTACACTTCACTGAAATGTAGTACTACACTCTATAACACAGTTGAGAGACAATGTTCCCGAGCTGCCTCAGTTCATAACAGTGTGTAGGAAGGTGTTTGATAAAGAGGGCAAAGCTTATGCTTGGACCAGAAGGCAGAATATAGGAAACTACATGAAAACATGATTAATTCAGTGAAAATGACTGTAAACAGATGAGAACTTGTTTAGAACAGCTGAAAGAGAATCTCCAAGTCAGTTCTTATTGTAGAAAAGGTAGCTAAGATAAGGGAAATCCTTAATTCCAGTTAAGATCACATGAAACACTGTATGAATCCTATATTCTTTTCTTAAAAGAGACTAGAGTGGGAAATGTGTGTTATACAAGGCAGAATACCATTGCAATAGAGAAAGAAACACGTTCGGCAGCTTTGGAAATCCTTACACTTCACTGAAATGTAGTACTACACTTTATATAACACAGTTGAGAGACAATGTTCCCTAGCTCCCTCAGTTCATAACAGTGTGTAGGAAGTTGTTTGATAAAGTGGACAAAGCTTATACTTGGGCCAGAAGGCAGAACATAGGAAACTACATGAAAACGTGAATAATTCAGTGAAAATGACTGTAAACAGATGAGAACTTGTTTAGAACAGCTGAAAGAGAATCTCCAAGTCAGTTCTTAGTGTAGAAAAGGTAGCTAAGATAAGGAAAATCCTTAATTCCAGTTAAGATCACATGTAACACTGTATGAATCCTATATTCTTTTCTTAAAAGAGACTAGAGTGGCAAATGTGTGTTATACAAGGCAGAATACCATTGAAATAGAGAAGGAAACACGTTCGGCAGCTTTGGAAAGCCTTACACTTCACTGAAATGTAGTACTACACTCTATAACACAGTTGAGAGACAATGTTCCCTCGCTCCCTCAGTTCATAACAGTGTGTAGGAAGTTGTTTGATAAAGTGGGCAAAGCTTATACTTGGGCCAGAAGGCAGAATATAGGAAACTACATGAAAACATGGATAATTCAGTGAAAATGACTGTAAACAGATGAGAACTTGTTTAGAACAGCTGAAAGAGAATCTCCAAGTCAGTTCTTAGTGTAGAAAAGGTAGCTAAGATAAGGAAAATCCTTAATTCCAGTTAAGATCACATGAAACACTGTATGAATCCTATATTCTTTACTTAAAGAAGACTAGAGTGGTAAATGTGTGTTATACAAGGCAGAATACCATTGAAATAGAGAAGGAAACACGTTCGGCAGCTTTGGAAAGCCTTACACTTCACTGAAATGTAGTACTACACTCAATAACACAGTTGAGAGACAATGTTCCCGAGCTGCCTCAGTTCATAACAGTGTGTAGGAAGGTGTTTGATAAAGAGGGCAAAGCTTATACTTGGGCCAGAAGGCAGAATATAGGAAACTACATGAAAACATGATTAATTAAGTGAAAATGAGTGTAAACAGATGAGAACTTGTTTAGAACATCTTAAAGAGATTCTCCAAGTCAGTTCTTAGTGTAGAAAAGGCAGCTAAGATAAGGAAAATCCTTAATTCCAGTTAAGATCACATGAAACACTGTATGAATCCTATATTCTTTACTTAAAGGAGACTAGAGTGGTAAATGTGTGTTATACAAGGCAGAATACCATTGAAATAGAGAAAGAAACACGTTGGGCAGCTTTGGAAAGCCTTACACTTCACTGAAATGTAGTACTACACTCTATAACACAGTTGAGAGACAATGTTCCCGAGCTGCCTCAGTTCATAACAGTGTGTAGGAAGGTGTTTGATAAAGAGGGCAAAGCTTATGCTTGGACCAGAAGGCAGAATATAGGAAACTACATGAAAACATGATTAATTCAGTGAAAATGACTGTAAACAGATGAGAACTTGTTTAGAACAGCTGAAAGAGAATCTCCAAGTCAGTTCTTATTGTAGAAAAGGTAGCTAAGATAAGGGAAATCCTTAATTCCAGTTAAGATCACATGAAACACTGTATGAATCCTATATTCTTTTCTTAAAAGAGACTAGAGTGGCAAATGTGTGTTATACAAGGCAGAATACCATTGAAATAGAGAAGGAAACACGTTCGGCAGCTTTGGAAAGCCTTACACTTCACTGAAATGTAGTACTACACTCTATAACACAGTTGAGAGACAATGTTCCCTCGCTCCCTCAGTTCATAACAGTGTGTAGGAAGTTGTTTGATAAAGTGGGCAAAGCTTATACTTGGGCCAGAAGGCAGAATATAGGAAACTACATGAAAACATGGATAATTCAGTGAAAATGACTGTAAACAGATGAGAACTTGTTTAGAACAGCTGAAAGAGAATCTCCAAGTCAGTTCTTAGTGTAGAAAAGGTAGCTAAGATAAGGAAAATCCTTAATTCCAGTTAAGATCACATGAAACACTGTATGAATCCTATATTCTTTACTTAAAGAAGACTAGAGTGGTAAATGTGTGTTATACAAGGCAGAATACCATTGAAATAGAGAAGGAAACACGTTCGGCAGCTTTGGAAAGCCTTACACTTCACTGAAATGTAGTACTACACTCAATAACACAGTTGAGAGACAATGTTCCCGAGCTGCTTCAGTTCATAACAGTGTGTAGGAAGGTGTTTGATAAAGAGGGCAAAGCTTATACTTGGGCCAGAAGGCAGAATATAGGAAACTACATGAAAACATGATTAATTAAGTGAAAATGAGTGTAAACAGATGAGAACTTGTTTAGAACATCTTAAAGAGATTCTCCAAGTCAGTTCTTAGTGTAGAAAAGGCAGCTAAGATAAGGAAAATCCTTAATTCCAGTTAAGATCACATGAAACACTGTATGAATCCTATATTCTTTACTTAAAGGAGACTAGAGTGGTAAATGTGTGTTATACAAGGCAGAATACCATTGAAATAGAGAAAGAAACACGTTGGGCAGCTTTGGAAAGCCTTACACTTCACTGAAATGTAGTACTACAGTCTATAACACAGTTGAGAGACAATGTTCCCGAGCTGCCTCAGTTCATAACAGTGTGTAGGAAGGTGTTTGATAAAGAGGGCAAAGCTTATACTTGGACCAGAAGGCAGAATATAGGAAACTACATGAAAACATGATTAATTCAGTGAAAATGACTGTAAACAGATGAGAACTTGTTTAGAACAGCTGAAAGAGAATCTCCAAGTCAGTTCTTATTGTAGAGAAGGTAGCTAAGATAAGGGAAATCCTTAATTCCAGTTAAGATCACATGAAACACTGTATGAATCCTATATTCTTTTCTTAAAAGAGACTAGAGTGGCAAATGTGTGTTATACAAGGCAGAATACCATTGAAATAGAGAAGGAAACACGTTCGGCAGCTTTGGAAAGCCTTACACTTCACTGAAATGTAGTACTACACTCTATAACACAGTTGAGAGACAATGTTCCCTCTCTCCCTCAGTTCATAACAGTGTGTAGGAAGTTGTTTGATAAAGTGGGCAAAGCTTATACTTGGGCCAGAAGGCAGAATATAGGAAACTACATGAAAACATGGATAATTCAGTGAAAATGACTGTAAACAGATGAGAACTTGTTTAGAACAGCTGAAAGAGAATCTCCAAGTCAGTTCTTAGTGTAGAAAAGGTAGCTAAGATAAGGAAAATCCTTAATTCCAGTTAAGATCACATGAAACACTGTATGAATCCTATATTCTTTACTTAAAGAAGACTAGAGTGGTAAATGTGTGTTATACAAGGCAGAATACCATTGAAATAGAGAAGGAAACACGTTCGGCAGCTTTGGAAAGCCTTACACTTCACTGAAATGTAGTACTACACTCAATAACACAGTTGAGAGACAATGTTCCCGAGCTGCCTCAGTTCATAACAGTGTGTAGGAAGGTGTTTGATAAAGAGGGCAAAGCTTATACTTGGGCCAGAAGGCAGAATATAGGAAACTACATGAAAACATGGATAATTCAGTGAAAATGACTGTAAACAGATGAGAACATGTTTAGAACAGCGGAAAGAGAATCTCCAAGTCAGTTCTTAGTGTAGAAAAGGCAGCTAAGATAAGGAAAATGTTAATTCCAGTTAAGATCACATGAAACACTGTATGAATCCTATATTCTTTACTTAAAGGAAACTAGAGTGGTAAATGTGTGTTATACAAGGCAGAATACCATTGAAATAGAGAAAGAAACACGTTGGGCAGCTTTGGAAAGCCTTACACTTCACTGAAATGTAGTACTACACTCTATAACACAGTTGAGAGACAATGTTCCCGAGCTGCCTCAGTTCATAACAGTGTGTAGGAAGGTGTTTGATAAAGAGGGCAAAGCTTATGCTTGGACCAGAAGGCAGAATATAGGAAACTACATGAAAACATGATTAATTCAGTGAAAATGACTGTAAACAGATGAGAACTTGTTTAGAACAGCTGAAAGAGAATCTCCAAGTCAGTTCTTATTGTAGAAAAGGTAGCTAAGATAAGGGAAATCCTTAATTCCAGTTAAGATCACATGAAACACTGTATGAATCCTATATTCTTTTCTTAAAAGAGACTAGAGTGGCAAATGTGTGTTATACAAGGCAGAATACCATTGCAATAGAGAAAGAAACACGTTCGGCAGCTTTGGAAATCCTTACACTTCACTGAAATGTAGTACTACACTTTATATAACACAGTTGAGAGACAATGTTCCCTAGCTCCCTCAGTTCATAACAGTGTGTAGGAAGTTGTTTGATAAAGTGGACAAAGCTTATACTTGGGCCAGAAGGCAGAACATAGGAAACTACATGAAAACGTGAATAATTCAGTGAAAATGACTGTAAACAGATGAGAACTTGTTTAGAACAGCTGAAAGAGAATCTCCAAGTCAGTTCTTAGTGTAGAAAAGGTAGCTAAGATAAGGAAAATCCTTAATTCCAGTTAAGATCACATGTAACACTGTATGAATCCTATATTCTTTACTTAAAGGAGACTAGAGTGGTAAATATGTGTTATACAAGGCAGAATACCATTGAAATAGAGAAGGAAACACGTTCGGCAGCTTTGGAAAGCCTTACACTTCACTGAAATGTAGTACTACACTTTATATAACACAGTTGAGAGACAATGTTCCCTAGCTCCCTCAGTTCATAACAGTGTGTAGGAAGTTGTTTGATAAAGTGGGCAAAGCCCATACTTGGGCCAGAAGGCAGAATATAGGAAACTACATGAAAACATGGATAATTCAGTGAAAATGACTGTAAACAGATGAGAACATGTTTAGAACAGCTGAAAGAGAATCTCCAAGTCAGTTCTTAGTGTAGAAAAGGCAGCTAAGATAAGGAAAATCTTTAATTCCAGTTAAGATCACATGAAACACTGTATGAATCCTATATTCTTTACTTAAAGGAGACTAGAGTGGTAAATGTGTGTTATACAAGGCAGAATACCATTGAAATAGAGAAAGAAACACGTTGGGCAGCTTTGGAAAGCCTTACACTTCACTGAAATGTAGTACTACAGTCTATAACACAGTTGAGAGACAATGTTCCCGAGCTGCCTCAGTTCATAACAGTGTGTAGGAAGGTGTTTGATAAAGAGGGCAAAGCTTATACTTGGACCAGAAGGCAGAATATAGGAAACTACATGAAAACATGATTAATTCAGTGAAAATGACTGTAAACAGATGAGAACTTGTTTAGAACAGCTGAAAGAGAATCTCCAAGTCAGTTCTTATTGTAGAAAAGGTAGCTAAGATAAGGGAAATCCTTAATTCCAGTTAAGATCACATGAAACACTGTATGAATCCTATATTCTTTTCTTAAAAGAGACTAGAGTGGCAAATGTGTGTTATACAAGGCAGAATACCATTGAAATAGAGAAGGAAACACGTTCGGCAGCTTTGGAAAGCCTTACACTTCACTGAAATGTAGTACTACACTCTATAACACAGTTGAGAGACAATGTTCCCTCGCTCCCTCAGTTCATAACAGTGTGTAGGAAGTTGTTTGATAAAGTGGGCAAAGCTTATACTTGGGCCAGAAGGCAGAATATAGGAAACTACATGAAAACATGGATAATTCAGTGAAAATGACTGTAAACAGATGCGAACTTGTTTAGAACAGCTGAAAGAGAATCTCCAAGTCAGTTCTTAGTGTAGAAAAGGTAGCTAAGATAAGGAAAATCCTTAATTCCAGTTAAGATCACATGAAACACTGTATGAATCCTATATTCTTTACTTAAAGAAGACTAGAGTGGTAAATGTGTGTTATACAAGGCAGAATACCATTGAAATAGAGAAGGAAACACGTTCGGCAGCTTTGGAAAGCCTTACACTTCACTGAAATGTAGTACTACAGTCTATAACACAGTTGAGAGACAATGTTCCCGAGCTGCCTCAGTTCATAACAGTGTGTAGGAAGGTGTTTGATAAAGAGGGCAAAGCTTATACTTGGACCAGAAGGCAGAATATAGGAAACTACATGAAAACATGATTAATTCAGTGAAAATGACTGTAAACAGATGAGAACTTGTTTAGAACAGCTGAAAGAGAATCTCCAAGTCAGTTCTTATTGTAGAAAAGGTAGCTAAGATAAGGGAAATCCTTAATTCCAGTTAAGATCACATGAAACACTGTATGAATCCTATATTCTTTTCTTAAAAGAGACTAGAGTGGCAAATGTGTGTTATACAAGGCAGAATACCATTGAAATAGAGAAGGAAACACGTTCGGCAGCTTTGGAAAGCCTTACACTTCACTGAAATGTAGTACTACACTCTATAACACAGTTGAGAGACAATGTTCCCTCGCTCCCTCAGTTCATAACAGTGTGTAGGAAGTTGTTTGATAAAGTGGGCAAAGCTTATACTTGGGCCAGAAGGCAGAATATAGGAAACTACATGAAAACATGGATAATTCAGTGAAAATGACTGTAAACAGATGAGAACTTGTTTAGAACAGCTGAAAGAGAATCTCCAAGTCAGTTCTTAGTGTAGAAAAGGTAGCTAAGATAAGGAAAATCCTTAATTCCAGTTAAGATCACATGAAACACTGTATGAATCCTATATTCTTTACTTAAAGGAGACTAGAGTGGTAAATGTGTGTTATACAAGGCAGAATACCATTGAAATAGAGAAAGAAACACGTTGGGCAGCTTTGGAAAGCCTTACACTTCACTGAAATGTAGTACTACAGTCTATAACACAGTTGAGAGACAATGTTCCCGAGCTGCCTCAGTTCATAACAGTGTGTAGGAAGGTGTTTGATAAAGAGGGCAAAGCTTATACTTGGACCAGAAGGCAGAATATAGGAAACTACATGAAAACATGATTAATTCAGTGAAAATGACTGTAAACAGATGAGAACTTGTTTAGAACAGCTGAAAGAGAATCTCCAAGTCAGTTCTTATTGTAGAAAAGGTAGCTAAGATAAGGGAAATCCTTAATTCCAGTTAAGATCACATGAAACACTGTATGAATCCTATATTCTTTTCTTAAAAGAGACTAGAGTGGCAAATGTGTGTTATACAAGGCAGAATACCATTGAAATAGAGAAGGAAACACGTTCGGCAGCTTTGGAAAGCCTTACACTTCACTGAAATGTAGTACTACACTCTATAACACAGTTGAGAGACAATGTTCCCTCGCTCCCTCAGTTCATAACAGTGTGTAGGAAGTTGTTTGATAAAGTGGGCAAAGCTTATACTTGGGCCAGAAGGCAGAATATAGGAAACTACATGAAAACATGGATAATTCAGTGAAAATGACTGTAAACAGATGAGAACTTGTTTAGAACAGCTGAAAGAGAATCTCCAAGTCAGTTCTTAGTGTAGAAAAGGTAGCTAAGATAAGGAAAATCCTTAATTCCAGTTAAGATCACATGAAACACTGTATGAATCCTATATTCTTTACTTAAAGAAGACTAGAGTGGTAAATGTGTGTTATACAAGGCAGAATACCATTGAAATAGAGAAGGAAACACGTTCGGCAGCTTTGGAAAGCCTTACACTTCACTGAAATGTAGTACTACACTCAATAACACAGTTGAGAGACAATGTTCCCGAGCTGCCTCAGTTCATAACAGTGTGTAGGAAGGTGTTTGATAAAGAGGGCAAAGCTTATACTTGGGCCAGAAGGCAGAATATAGGAAACTACATGAAAACATGATTAATTAAGTGAAAATGAGTGTAAACAGATGAGAACTTGTTTAGAACAGCTTAAAGAGATTCTCCAAGTCAGTTCTTAGTGTAGAAAAGGCAGCTAAGATAAGGAAAATCCTTAATTCCAGTTAAGATCACATGAAACACTGTATGAATCCTATATTCTTTACTTAAAGGAGACTAGAGTGGTAAATGTGTGTTATACAAGGCAGAATACCATTGAAATAGAGAAAGAAACACGTTGGGCAGCTTTGGAAAGCCTTACACTTCACTGAAATGTAGTACTACAGTCTATAACACAGTTGAGAGACAATGTTCCCGAGCTGCCTCAGTTCATAACAGTGTGTAGGAAGGTGTTTGATAAAGAGGGCAAAGCTTATACTTGGACCAGAAGGCAGAATATAGGAAACTACATGAAAACATGATTAATTCAGTGAAAATGACTGTAAACAGATGAGAACTTGTTTAGAACAGCTGAAAGAGAATCTCCAAGTCAGTTCTTATTGTAGAAAAGGTAGCTAAGATAAGGGAAATCCTTAATTCCAGTTAAGATCACATGAAACACTGTATGAATCCTATATTCTTTTCTTAAAAGAGACTAGAGTGGCAAATGTGTGTTATACAAGGCAGAATACCATTGAAATAGAGAAGGAAACACGTTCGGCAGCTTTGGAAAGCCTTACACTTCACTGAAATGTAGTACTACACTCTATAACACAGTTGAGAGACAATGTTCCCTCGCTCCCTCAGTTCATAACAGTGTGGAGGAAGTTGTTTGATAAAGTGGGCAAAGCTTATACTTGGGCCAGAAGGCAGAATATAGGAAACTACATGAAAACATGGATAATTCAGTGAAAATGACTGTAAACAGATGAGAACTTGTTTAGAACAGCTGAAAGAGAATCTCCAAGTCAGTTCTTAGTGTAGAAAAGGTAGCTAAGATAAGGAAAATCCTTAATTCCAGTTAAGATCACATGAAACACTGTATGAATCCTATATTCTTTACTTAAAGAAGACTAGAGTGGTAAATGTGTGTTATACAAGGCAGAATACCATTGAAATAGAGAAGGAAACACGTTCGGCAGCTTTGGAAAGCCTTACACTTCACTGAAATGTAGTACTACAGTCTATAACACAGTTGAGAGACAATGTTCCCGAGCTGCCTCAGTTCATAACAGTGTGTAGGAAGGTGTTTGATAAAGAGGGCAAAGCTTATACTTGGACCAGAAGGCAGAATATAGGAAACTACATGAAAACATGATTAATTCAGTGAAAATGACTGTAAACAGATGAGAACTTGTTTAGAACAGCTGAAAGAGAATCTCCAAGTCAGTTCTTATTGTAGAAAAGGTAGCTAAGATAAGGGAAATCCTTAATTCCAGTTAAGATCACATGAAACACTGTATGAATCCTATATTCTTTTCTTAAAAGAGACTAGAGTGGCAAATGTGTGTTATACAAGGCAGAATACCATTGAAATAGAGAAGGAAACACGTTCGGCAGCTTTGGAAAGCCTTACACTTCACTGAAATGTAGTACTACACTCTATAACACAGTTGAGAGACAATGTTCCCTCGCTCCCTCAGTTCATAACAGTGTGTAGGAAGTTGTTTGATAAAGTGGGCAAAGCTTATACTTGGGCCAGAAGGCAGAATATAGGAAACTACATGAAAACATGGATAATTCAGTGAAAATGACTGTAAACAGATGAGAACTTGTTTAGAACAGCTGAAAGAGAATCTCCAAGTCAGTTCTTAGTGTAGAAAAGGTAGCTAAGATAAGGAAAATCCTTAATTCCAGTTAAGATCACATGAAACACTGTATGAATCCTATATTCTTTACTTAAAGGAGACTAGAGTGGTAAATGTGTGTTATACAAGGCAGAATACCATTGAAATAGAGAAAGAAACACGTTGGGCAGCTTTGGAAAGCCTTACACTTCACTGAAATGTAGTACTACAGTCTATAACACAGTTGAGAGACAATGTTCCCGAGCTGCCTCAGTTCATAACAGTGTGTAGGAAGGTGTTTGATAAAGAGGGCAAAGCTTATACTTGGACCAGAAGGCAGAATATAGGAAACTACATGAAAACATGATTAATTCAGTGAAAATGACTGTAAACAGATGAGAACTTGTTTAGAACAGCTGAAAGAGAATCTCCAAGTCAGTTCTTATTGTAGAAAAGGTAGCTAAGATAAGGGAAATCCTTAATTCCAGTTAAGATCACATGAAACACTGTATGAATCCTATATTCTTTTCTTAAAAGAGACTAGAGTGGCAAATGTGTGTTATACAAGGCAGAATACCATTGAAATAGAGAAGGAAACACGTTCGGCAGCTTTGGAAAGCCTTACACTTCACTGAAATGTAGTACTACACTCTATAACACAGTTGAGAGACAATGTTCCCTCGCTCCCTCAGTTCATAACAGTGTGTAGGAAGTTGTTTGATAAAGTGGGCAAAGCTTATACTTGGGCCAGAAGGCAGAATATAGGAAACTACATGAAAACATGGATAATTCAGTGAAAATGACTGTAAACAGATGAGAACTTGTTTAGAACAGCTGAAAGAGAATCTCCAAGTCAGTTCTTAGTGTAGAAAAGGTAGCTAAGATAAGGAAAATCCTTAATTCCAGTTAAGATCACATGAAACACTGTATGAATCCTATATTCTTTACTTAAAGAAGACTAGAGTGGTAAATGTGTGTTATACAAGGCAGAATACCATTGAAATAGAGAAGGAAACACGTTCGGCAGCTTTGGAAAGCCTTACACTTCACTGAAATGTAGTACTACACTCAATAACACAGTTGAGAGACAATGTTCCCGAGCTGCCTCAGTTCATAACAGTGTGTAGGAAGGTGTTTGATAAAGAGGGCAAAGCTTATACTTGGGCCAGAAGGCAGAATATAGGAAACTACATGAAAACATGATTAATTAAGTGAAAATGAGTGTAAACAGATGAGAACTTGTTTAGAACAGCTTAAAGAGATTCTCCAAGTCAGTTCTTAGTGTAGAAAAGGCAGCTAAGATAAGGAAAATCCTTAATTCCAGTTAAGATCACATGAAACACTGTATGAATCCTATATTCTTTACTTAAAGGAGACTAGAGTGGTAAATGTGTGTTATACAAGGCAGAATACCATTGAAATAGAGAAAGAAACACGTTGGGCAGCTTTGGAAAGCCTTACACTTCACTGAAATGTAGTACTACAGTCTATAACACAGTTGAGAGACAATGTTCCCGAGCTGCCTCAGTTCATAACAGTGTGTAGGAAGGTGTTTGATAAAGAGGGCAAAGCTTATACTTGGACCAGAAGGCAGAATATAGGAAACTACATGAAAACATGATTAATTCAGTGAAAATGACTGTAAACAGATGAGAACTTGTTTAGAACAGCTGAAAGAGAATCTCCAAGTCAGTTCTTATTGTAGAAAAGGTAGCTAAGATAAGGGAAATCCTTAATTCCAGTTAAGATCACATGAAACACTGTATGAATCCTATATTCTTTTCTTAAAAGAGACTAGAGTGGCAAATGTGTGTTATACAAGGCAGAATACCATTGAAATAGAGAAGGAAACACGTTCGGCAGCTTTGGAAAGCCTTACACTTCACTGAAATGTAGTACTACACTCTATAACACAGTTGAGAGACAATGTTCCCTCGCTCCCTCAGTTCATAACAGTGTGTAGGAAGTTGTTTGATAAAGTGGGCAAAGCTTATACTTGGGCCAGAAGGCAGAATATAGGAAACTACATGAAAACATGGATAATTCAGTGAAAATGACTGTAAACAGATGAGAACTTGTTTAGAACAGCTGAAAGAGAATCTCCAAGTCAGTTCTTAGTGTAGAAAAGGTAGCTAAGATAAGGAAAATCCTTAATTCCAGTTAAGATCACATGAAACACTGTATGAATCCTATATTCTTTACTTAAAGAAGACTAGAGTGGTAAATGTGTGTTATACAAGGCAGAATACCATTGAAATAGAGAAGGAAACACGTTCGGCAGCTTTGGAAAGCCTTACACTTCACTGAAATGTAGTACTACAGTCTATAACACAGTTGAGAGACAATGTTCCCGAGCTGCCTCAGTTCATAACAGTGTGTAGGAAGGTGTTTGATAAAGAGGGCAAAGCTTATACTTGGACCAGAAGGCAGAATATAGGAAACTACATGAAAACATGATTAATTCAGTGAAAATGACTGTAAACAGATGAGAACTTGTTTAGAACAGCTGAAAGAGAATCTCCAAGTCAGTTCTTATTGTAGAAAAGGTAGCTAAGATAAGGGAAATCCTTAATTCCAGTTAAGATCACATGAAACACTGTATGAATCCTATATTCTTTTCTTAAAAGAGACTAGAGTGGCAAATGTGTGTTATACAAGGCAGAATACCATTGAAATAGAGAAGGAAACACGTTCGGCAGCTTTGGAAAGCCTTACACTTCACTGAAATGTAGTACTACACTCTATAACACAGTTGAGAGACAATGTTCCCTCGCTCCCTCAGTTCATAACAGTGTGTAGGAAGTTGTTTGATAAAGTGGGCAAAGCTTATACTTGGGCCAGAAGGCAGAATATAGGAAACTACATGAAAACATGGATAATTCAGTGAAAATGACTGTAAACAGATGAGAACTTGTTTAGAACAGCTGAAAGAGAATCTCCAAGTCAGTTCTTAGTGTAGAAAAGGTAGCTAAGATAAGGAAAATCCTTAATTCCAGTTAAGATCACATGAAACACTGTATGAATCCTATATTCTTTACTTAAAGGAGACTAGAGTGGTAAATGTGTGTTATACAAGGCAGAATACCATTGAAATAGAGAAAGAAACACGTTGGGCAGCTTTGGAAAGCCTTACACTTCACTGAAATGTAGTACTACAGTCTATAACACAGTTGAGAGACAATGTTCCCGAGCTGCCTCAGTTCATAACAGTGTGTAGGAAGGTGTTTGATAAAGAGGGCAAAGCTTATACTTGGACCAGAAGGCAGAATATAGGAAACTACATGAAAACATGATTAATTCAGTGAAAATGACTGTAAACAGATGAGAACTTGTTTAGAACAGCTGAAAGAGAATCTCCAAGTCAGTTCTTATTGTAGAAAAGGTAGCTAAGATAAGGGAAATCCTTAATTCCAGTTAAGATCACATGAAACACTGTATGAATCCTATATTCTTTTCTTAAAAGAGACTAGAGTGGCAAATGTGTGTTATACAAGGCAGAATACCATTGAAATAGAGAAGGAAACACGTTCGGCAGCTTTGGAAAGCCTTACACTTCACTGAAATGTAGTACTACACTCTATAACACAGTTGAGAGACAATGTTCCCTCGCTCCCTCAGTTCATAACAGTGTGTAGGAAGTTGTTTGATAAAGTGGGCAAAGCTTATACTTGGGCCAGAAGGCAGAATATAGGAAACTACATGAAAACATGGATAATTCAGTGAAAATGACTGTAAACAGATGAGAACTTGTTTAGAACAGCTGAAAGAGAATCTCCAAGTCAGTTCTTAGTGTAGAAAAGGTAGCTAAGATAAGGAAAATCCTTAATTCCAGTTAAGATCACATGAAACACTGTATGAATCCTATATTCTTTACTTAAAGAAGACTAGAGTGGTAAATGTGTGTTATACAAGGCAGAATACCATTGAAATAGAGAAGGAAACACGTTCGGCAGCTTTGGAAAGCCTTACACTTCACTGAAATGTAGTACTACACTCAATAACACAGTTGAGAGACAATGTTCCCGAGCTGCCTCAGTTCATAACAGTGTGTAGGAAGGTGTTTGATAAAGAGGGCAAAGCTTATACTTGGGCCAGAAGGCAGAATATAGGAAACTACATGAAAACATGATTAATTAAGTGAAAATGAGTGTAAACAGATGAGAACTTGTTTAGAACAGCTTAAAGAGATTCTCCAAGTCAGTTCTTAGTGTAGAAAAGGCAGCTAAGATAAGGAAAATCCTTAATTCCAGTTAAGATCACATGAAACACTGTATGAATCCTATATTCTTTACTTAAAGGAGACTAGAGTGGTAAATGTGTGTTATACAAGGCAGAATACCATTGAAATAGAGAAAGAAACACGTTGGGCAGCTTTGGAAAGCCTTACACTTCACTGAAATGTAGTACTACAGTCTATAACACAGTTGAGAGACAATGTTCCCGAGCTGCCTCAGTTCATAACAGTGTGTAGGAAGGTGTTTGATAAAGAGGGCAAAGCTTATACTTGGACCAGAAGGCAGAATATAGGAAACTACATGAAAACATGATTAATTCAGTGAAAATGACTGTAAACAGATGAGAACTTGTTTAGAACAGCTGAAAGAGAATCTCCAAGTCAGTTCTTATTGTAGAAAAGGTAGCTAAGATAAGGGAAATCCTTAATTCCAGTTAAGATCACATGAAACACTGTATGAATCCTATATTCTTTTCTTAAAAGAGACTAGAGTGGCAAATGTGTGTTATACAAGGCAGAATACCATTGAAATAGAGAAGGAAACACGTTCGGCAGCTTTGGAAAGCCTTACACTTCACTGAAATGTAGTACTACACTCTATAACACAGTTGAGAGACAATGTTCCCTCGCTCCCTCAGTTCATAACAGTGTGTAGGAAGTTGTTTGATAAAGTGGGCAAAGCTTATACTTGGGCCAGAAGGCAGAATATAGGAAACTACATGAAAACATGGATAATTCAGTGAAAATGACTGTAAACAGATGAGAACTTGTTTAGAACAGCTGAAAGAGAATCTCCAAGTCAGTTCTTAGTGTAGAAAAGGTAGCTAAGATAAGGAAAATCCTTAATTCCAGTTAAGATCACATGAAACACTGTATGAATCCTATATTCTTTACTTAAAGAAGACTAGAGTGGTAAATGTGTGTTATACAAGGCAGAATACCATTGAAATAGAGAAGGAAACACGTTCGGCAGCTTTGGAAAGCCTTACACTTCACTGAAATGTAGTACTACAGTCTATAACACAGTTGAGAGACAATGTTCCCGAGCTGCCTCAGTTCATAACAGTGTGTAGGAAGGTGTTTGATAAAGAGGGCAAAGCTTATACTTGGACCAGAAGGCAGAATATAGGAAACTACATGAAAACATGATTAATTCAGTGAAAATGACTGTAAACAGATGAGAACTTGTTTAGAACAGCTGAAAGAGAATCTCCAAGTCAGTTCTTATTGTAGAAAAGGTAGCTAAGATAAGGGAAATCCTTAATTCCAGTTAAGATCACATGAAACACTGTATGAATCCTATATTCTTTTCTTAAAAGAGACTAGAGTGGCAAATGTGTGTTATACAAGGCAGAATACCATTGAAATAGAGAAGGAAACACGTTCGGCAGCTTTGGAAAGCCTTACACTTCACTGAAATGTAGTACTACACTCTATAACACAGTTGAGAGACAATGTTCCCTCGCTCCCTCAGTTCATAACAGTGTGTAGGAAGTTGTTTGATAAAGTGGGCAAAGCTTATACTTGGGCCAGAAGGCAGAATATAGGAAACTACATGAAAACATGGATAATTCAGTGAAAATGACTGTAAACAGATGAGAACTTGTTTAGAACAGCTGAAAGAGAATCTCCAAGTCAGTTCTTAGTGTAGAAAAGGTAGCTAAGATAAGGAAAATCCTTAATTCCAGTTAAGATCACATGAAACACTGTATGAATCCTATATTCTTTACTTAAAGGAGACTAGAGTGGTAAATGTGTGTTATACAAGGCAGAATACCATTGAAATAGAGAAAGAAACACGTTGGGCAGCTTTGGAAAGCCTTACACTTCACTGAAATGTAGTACTACAGTCTATAACACAGTTGAGAGACAATGTTCCCGAGCTGCCTCAGTTCATAACAGTGTGTAGGAAGGTGTTTGATAAAGAGGGCAAAGCTTATACTTGGACCAGAAGGCAGAATATAGGAAACTACATGAAAACATGATTAATTCAGTGAAAATGACTGTAAACAGATGAGAACTTGTTTAGAACAGCTGAAAGAGAATCTCCAAGTCAGTTCTTATTGTAGAAAAGGTAGCTAAGATAAGGGAAATCCTTAATTCCAGTTAAGATCACATGAAACACTGTATGAATCCTATATTCTTTTCTTAAAAGAGACTAGAGTGGCAAATGTGTGTTATACAAGGCAGAATACCATTGAAATAGAGAAGGAAACACGTTCGGCAGCTTTGGAAAGCCTTACACTTCACTGAAATGTAGTACTACACTCTATAACACAGTTGAGAGACAATGTTCCCTCGCTCCCTCAGTTCATAACAGTGTGTAGGAAGTTGTTTGATAAAGTGGGCAAAGCTTATACTTGGGCCAGAAGGCAGAATATAGGAAACTACATGAAAACATGGATAATTCAGTGAAAATGACTGTAAACAGATGAGAACTTGTTTAGAACAGCTGAAAGAGAATCTCCAAGTCAGTTCTTAGTGTAGAAAAGGTAGCTAAGATAAGGAAAATCCTTAATTCCAGTTAAGATCACATGAAACACTGTATGAATCCTATATTCTTTACTTAAAGAAGACTAGAGTGGTAAATGTGTGTTATACAAGGCAGAATACCATTGAAATAGAGAAGGAAACACGTTCGGCAGCTTTGGAAAGCCTTACACTTCACTGAAATGTAGTACTACACTCAATAACACAGTTGAGAGACAATGTTCCCGAGCTGCCTCAGTTCATAACAGTGTGTAGGAAGGTGTTTGATAAAGAGGGCAAAGCTTATACTTGGGCCAGAAGGCAGAATATAGGAAACTACATGAAAACATGATTAATTAAGTGAAAATGAGTGTAAACAGATGAGAACTTGTTTAGAACAGCTTAAAGAGATTCTCCAAGTCAGTTCTTAGTGTAGAAAAGGCAGCTAAGATAAGGAAAATCCTTAATTCCAGTTAAGATCACATGAAACACTGTATGAATCCTATATTCTTTACTTAAAGGAGACTAGAGTGGTAAATGTGTGTTATACAAGGCAGAATACCATTGAAATAGAGAAAGAAACACGTTGGGCAGCTTTGGAAAGCCTTACACTTCACTGAAATGTAGTACTACAGTCTATAACACAGTTGAGAGACAATGTTCCCGAGCTGCCTCAGTTCATAACAGTGTGTAGGAAGGTGTTTGATAAAGAGGGCAAAGCTTATACTTGGACCAGAAGGCAGAATATAGGAAACTACATGAAAACATGATTAATTCAGTGAAAATGACTGTAAACAGATGAGAACTTGTTTAGAACAGCTGAAAGAGAATCTCCAAGTCAGTTCTTATTGTAGAAAAGGTAGCTAAGATAAGGGAAATCCTTAATTCCAGTTAAGATCACATGAAACACTGTATGAATCCTATATTCTTTTCTTAAAAGAGACTAGAGTGGCAAATGTGTGTTATACAAGGCAGAATACCATTGAAATAGAGAAGGAAACACGTTCGGCAGCTTTGGAAAGCCTTACACTTCACTGAAATGTAGTACTACACTCTATAACACAGTTGAGAGACAATGTTCCCTCGCTCCCTCAGTTCATAACAGTGTGTAGGAAGTTGTTTGATAAAGTGGGCAAAGCTTATACTTGGCCCAGAAGGCAGAATATAGGAAACTACATGAAAACATGGATAATTCAGTGAAAATGACTGTAAACAGATGAGAACTTGTTTAGAACAGCTGAAAGAGAATCTCCAAGTCAGTTCTTAGTGTAGAAAAGGTAGCTAAGATAAGGAAAATCCTTAATTCCAGTTAAGATCACATGAAACACTGTATGAATCCTATATTCTTTACTTAAAGAAGACTAGAGTGGTAAATGTGTGTTATACAAGGCAGAATACCATTGAAATAGAGAAGGAAACACGTTCGGCAGCTTTGGAAAGCCTTACACTTCACTGAAATGTAGTACTACACTCAATAACACAGTTGAGAGACAATGTTCCCGAGCTGCCTCAGTTCATACCAGTGTGTAGGAAAGTGTTTGATAAAGAGGGCAAAGCTTATACTTGGGCCAGAAGGCAGAATATAGGAAACTACATGAAAACATGGATAATTCAGTGAAAATGACTGTAAACAGATGAGAACATGTTTAGAACAGCGGAAAGAGAATCTCCAAATCAGATCTTAGTGTAGAAAAGGCAGCTAAGATAAGGAAAATCCTTAATTCCAGTTAAGATCACATGAAACACTATATGAATCCTATATTCTTTACTTAAAGAAGACTAGAGTGGTAAATGTGTGTTATACAAGGCAGAATACCATTGAAATAGAGAAGGAAACACGTTTGGCAGCTTTGGAAAGCCTTACACTTCACTGAAATGTAGTACTACACTCAATAACACAGTTGAGAGACAATGTTCCCGAGCTGCCTCAGTTCATAACAGTGTGTAGGAAGGTGTTTGATAAAGAGGGCAAAGCTTATACTTGGGCCAGAAGGCAGAATATAGGAAACTACATGAAAACATGATTAATTAAGTGAAAATGAGTGTAAACAGATGAGAACTTGTTTAGAACAGCTGAAAGAGATTCTCCAAGTCAGTTCTTAGTGTAGAAAAGGCAGCTAAGATAAGGAAAATCCTTAATTCCAGTTAAGATCACATGAAACACTGTATGAATCCTATATTCTTTACTTAAAGGAGACTAGAGTGGTAAATGTGTGTTATACAAGGCAGAATACCATTGAAATAGAGAAAGAAACACGTTGGGCAGCTTTGGAAAGCCTTACACTTCACTGAAATGTAGTACTACAGTCTATAACACAGTTGAGAGACAATGTTCCCGAGCTGCCTCAGTTCATAACAGTGTGTAGGAAGGTGTTTGATAAAGAGGGCAAAGCTTATACTTGGACCAGAAGGCAGAATATAGGAAACTACATGAAAACATGATTAATTCAGTGAAAATGACTGTAAACAGATGAGAACTTGTTTAGAACAGCTGAAAGAGAATCTCCAAGTCAGTTCTTATTGTAGAAAAGGTAGCTAAGATAAGGGAAATCCTTAATTCCAGTTAAGATCACATGAAACACTGTATGAATCCTATATTCTTTTCTTAAAAGAGACTAGAGTGGCAAATGTGTGTTATACAAGGCAGAATACCATTGAAATAGAGAGGGAAACACGTTCGGCAGCTTTGGAAAGCCTTACACTTCACTGAAATGTAGTACTACACTCTATAACACAGTTGAGAGACAATGTTCCCTCGCTCCCTCAGTTCATAACAGTGTGTAGGAAGTTGTTTGATAAAGTGGGCAAAGCTTATACTTGGGCCAGAAGGCAGAATATAGGAAACTACATGAAAACATGGATAATTCAGTGAAAATGACTGTAAACAGATGAGAACTTGTTTAGAACAGCTGAAAGAGAATCTCCAAGTCATTTCTTAGTGTAGAAAAGGTAGCTAAGATAAGGAAAATCCTTAATTCCAGTTAAGATCACATGAAACACTGTATGAATCCTATATTCTTTACTTAAAGAAGACTAGAGTGGTAAATGTGTGTTATACAAGGCAGAATACCATTGAAATAGAGAAGGAAACACGTTCGGCAGCTTTGGAAAGCCTTACACTTCACTGAACTGTAGTACTACACTCAATAACACAGTTGAGAGACAATGTTCCCGAGCTGCCTCAGTTCATAACAGTGTGTAGGAAGGTGTTTGATAAAGAGGGCAAAGCTTATACTTGGGCCAGAAGGCAGAATATAGGAAACTACATGAAAACATGGATAATTCAGTGAAAATGACTGTAAACAGATGAGAACATGTTTAGAACAGCGGAAAGAGAATCTCCAAGTCAGTTCTTAGTGTAGAAAAGGCAGCTAAGATAAGGAAAATCCTTAATTCCAGTTAAGATCACATGAAACACTGTATGAATCCTATATTCTTTACTTAAAGGAGACTAGAGTGGTAAATGTGTGTTATCCAAGGCAGAATACCATTGAAATAGAGAAAGAAACACGTTGGGCAGCTTTGGAAAGCCTTACACTTCACTGAAATGTAGTACTACACTCTATAACACAGTTGAGAGACAATGTTCCCGAGCTGCCTCAGTTCATAACAGTGTGTAGGAAGGTGTTTGATAAAGAGGGCAAAGCTTATGCTTGGACCAGAAGGCAGAATATAGGAAACTACATGAAAACATGATTAATTCAGTGAAAATGACTGTAAACAGATGAGAACTTGTTTAGAACAGCTGAAAGAGAATCTCCAAGTCAGTTCTTATTGTAGAAAAGGTAGCTAAGATAAGGGAAATCCTTAATTCCAGTTAAGATCACATGAAACACTGTATGAATCCTATATTCTTTTCTTAAAAGAGACTAGAGTGGCAAATGTGTGTTATACAAGGCAGAATACCATTGCAATAGAGAAAGAAACACGTTCGGCAGCTTTGGAAATCCTTACACTTCACTGAAATGTAGTACTACACTTTATATAACACAGTTGAGAGACAATGTTCCCTAGCTCCCTCAGTTCATAACAGTGTGTAGGAAGTTGTTTGATAAAGTGGACAAAGCTTATACTTGGGCCAGAAGGCAGAACATAGGAAACTACATGAAAACGTGAATAATTCAGTGAAAATGACTGTAAACAGATGAGAACTTGTTTAGAACAGCTGAAAGAGAATCTCCAAGTCAGTTCTTAGTGTAGAAAAGGTAGCTAAGATAAGGAAAATCCTTAATTCCAGTTAAGATCACATGTAACACTGTATGAATCCTATATTCTTTACTTAAAGGAGACTAGAGTGGTAAATATGTGTTATACAAGGCAGAATACCATTGAAATAGAGAAGGAAACACGTTCGGCAGCTTTGGAAAGCCTTACACTTCACTGAAATGTAGTACTACACTTTATATAACACAGTTGAGAGACAATGTTCCCTAGCTCCCTCAGTTCATAACAGTGTGTAGGAAGGTGTTTGATAAAGAGGGCAAAGCTTATACTTGGGCCAGAAGGCAGAATATAGGAAACTACATGAAAACATGGATAATTCAGTGAAAATGACTGTAAACAGATGAGAACATGTTTAGAACAGCGGAAAGAGAATCTCCAAGTCAGTTCTTATTGTAGAAAAGGTAGCTAAGATAAGGGAAATCCTTAATTCCAGTTAAGATCACATGAAACACTGTATGAATCCTATATTCTTTACTTAAAGGAGACTAGAGTGGTAAATGTGTGTTATACAAGGCAGAATACCATTGAAATAGAGAAAGAAACACGTTGGGCAGCTTTGGAAAGCCTTACACTTCACTGAAATGTAGTACTACACTTTATATAACACAGTTGAGAGACAATGTTCCCTCGCTCCCTCAGTTCATAACAGTGTGTAGGAAGTTGTTTGATAAAGTGGACAAAGCTTATACTTGGGCCAGAAGGCAGAACATAGGAAACTACATGAAAACGTGAATAATTCAGTGAAAATGACTGTAAACAGATGTGAACTTGTTTAGAACAGCTGAAAGAGAATCTCCAAGTCAGTTCTTAGTGTAGAAAAGGTAGCTAAGATAAGGAAAATCCTTAATTCCAGTTAAGATCACATGTAACACTGTATGAATCCTATATTCTTTACTTAAAGGAGACTAGAGTGGTAAATATGTGTTATACAAGGCAGAATACCATTGTAATAGAGAAGGAAACACGTTCGGCAGCTTTGGAAAGCCTTACACTTCACTGAAATGTAGTACTACACTTTATATAACACAGTTGAGAGACAATGTTCCCTAGCTCCCTCAGTTCATAACAGTGTGTAGGAAGTTGTTTGATAAAGTGGGCAAAGCCCATACTTGGGCCAGAAGGCAGAATATAGGAAACTACATGAAAACATGGATAATTCATCGAAAATGACTGTAAACAGATGAGAACTTGTTTAGAACAGCTGAAAGAGAATCTCCAAGTCAGTTCTTAGTGTAGAAAAGGCAGCTAAGATAAGGAAAATCCTTAATTCCAGTTAAGATCACATGAAACACTGTATGAATCCTATATTCTTTACTTAAAGGAGACTAGAGTGGTAAATGTGTGTTATACAAGGCAGAATACCATTGAAATAGAGAAAGAAACACGTTGGGCAGCTTTGGAAAGCCTTACACTTCACTGAAATGTAGTACTACAGTCTATAACACAGTTGAGAGACAATGTTCCCGAGCTGCCTCAGTTCATAACAGTGTGTAGGAAGGTGTTTGATAAAGAGGGCAAAGCTTATACTTGGGCCAGAAGGCAGAATATAGGAAACTACATGAAAACATGGATAATTCAGTGAAAATGACTGTAAACAGATGAGAACATGTTTAGAACAGCGGAAAGAGAATCTCCAAGTCAGTTCTTAGTGTAGAAAAGGCAGCTAAGATAAGGAAAATCCTTAATTCCAGTTAAGATCACATGAAACACTGTATGAATCCTATATTCTTTACTTAAAGGAGACTAGAGTGGTAAATGTGTGTTATACAAGGCAGAATACCATTGAAATAGAGAAAGAAACACGTTGGGCAGCTTTGGAAAGCCTTACACTTCACTGAAATGTAGTACTACACTCTATAACACAGTTGAGAGACAATGTTCCCGAGCTGCCTCAGTTCATAACAGTGTGTAGGAAGGTGTTTGATAAAGAGGGCAAAGCTTATGCTTGGACCAGAAGGCAGAATATAGGAAACTACATGAAAACATGATTAATTCAGTGAAAATGACTGTAAACAGATGAGAACTTGTTTAGAACAGCTGAAAGAGAATCTCCAAGTCAGTTCTTAGTGTAGAAAAGGTAGCTAAGATAAGGAAAATCCTTAATTCCAGTTAAGATCACATGTAACACTGTATGAATCCTATATTCTTTACTTAAAGGAGACTAGAGTGGTAAATATGTGTTATACAAGGCAGAATACCATTGAAATAGAGAAGGAAACACGTTCGGCAGCTTTGGAAAGCCTTACACTTCACTGAAATGTAGTACTACACTTTATATAACACAGTTGAGAGACAATGTTCCCTAGCTCCCTCAGTTCATAACAGTGTGTAGGAAGTTGTTTGATAAAGTGGGCAAAGCCCATACTTGGGCCAGAAGGCAGAATATAGGAAACTACATGAAAACATGGATAATTCAGTGAAAATGACTGTAAACAGATGAGAACATGTTTAGAACAGCTGAAAGAGAATCTCCAAGTCAGTTCTTAGTGTAGAAAAGGCAGCTTAGATAAGGAAAATCCTTAATTCCAGTTAAGATCACATGAAACACTGTATGAATCCTATATTCTTTACTTAAAGGAGACTAGAGTGGTAAATGTGTGTTATACAAGGCAGAATACCATTGAAATAGAGAAAGAAACACGTTGGGCAGCTTTGGAAAGCCTTACACTTCACTGAAATGTAGTACTACAGTCTATAACACAGTTGAGAGACAATGTTCCCGAGCTGCCTCAGTTCATAACAGTGTGTAGGAAGGTGTTTGATAAAGAGGGCAAAGCTTATACTTGGACCAGAAGGCAGAATATAGGAAACTACATGAAAACATGATTAATTCAGTGAAAATGACTGTAAACAGATGAGAACTTGTTTAGAACAGCTGAAAGAGAATCTCCAAGTCAGTTCTTATTGTAGAAAAGGTAGCTAAGATAAGGGAAATCCTTAATTCCAGTTAAGATCACATGAAACACTGTATGAATCCTATATTCTTTTCTTAAAAGAGACTAGAGTGGCAAATGTGTGTTATACAAGGCAGAATACCATTGAAATAGAGAAGGAAACACGTTCGGCAGCTTTGGAAAGCCTTACACTTCACTGAAATGTAGTACTACACTCTATAACACAGTTGAGAGACAATGTTCCCTCGCTCCCTCAGTTCATAACAGTGTGTAGGAAGTTGTTTGATAAAGTGGGCAAAGCTTATACTTGGGCCAGAAGGCAGAATATAGGAAACTACATGAAAACATGGATAATTCAGTGAAAATGACTGTAAACAGATGAGAACTTGTTTAGAACAGCTGAAAGAGATTCTCCAAGTCAGTTCTTAGTGTAGAAAAGGCAGCTAAGATAAGGAAAATCCTTAATTCCAGTTAAGATCACATGAAACACTGTATGAATCCTATATTCTTTACTTAAAGGAGACTAGAGTGGTAAATGTGTGTTATACAAGGCAGAATACCATTGAAATAGAGAAAGAAACACGTTGGGCAGCTTTGGAAAGCCTTACACTTCACTGAAATGTAGTACTACAGTCTATAACACAGTTGAGAGACAATGTTCCCGAGCTGCCTCAGTTCATAACAGTGTGTAGGAAGGTGTTTGATAAAGAGGGCAAAGCTTATACTTGGACCAGAAGGCAGAATATAGGAAACTACATGAAAACATGATTAATTCAGTGAAAATGACTGTAAACAGATGAGAACTTGTTTAGAACAGCTGAAAGAGAATCTCCAAGTCAGTTCTTATTGTAGAAAAGGTAGCTAAGATAAGGGAAATCCTTAATTCCAGTTAAGATCACATGAAACACTGTATGAATCCTATATTCTTTTCTTAAAAGAGACTAGAGTGGCAAATGTGTGTTATACAAGGCAGAATACCATTGAAATAGAGAAGGAAACATGTTCGGCAGCTTTGGAAAGCCTTACACTTCACTGAAATGTAGTACTACACTCTATAACACAGTTGAGAGACAATGTTCCCTCGCTCCCTCAGTTCATAACAGTGTGTAGGAAGTTGTTTGATAAAGTGGGCAAAGCTTATACTTGGGCCAGAAGGCAAAATATAGGAAACTACATGAAAACATGGATAATTCAGTGAAAATGACTGTAAACAGATGAGAACTTGTTTAGAACAGCTGAAAGAGAATCTCCAAGTCAGTTCTTAGTGTAGAAAAGGTAGCTAAGATAAGGAAAATCCTTAATTCCAGTTAAGATCACATGAAACACTGTATGAATCCTATATTCTTTACTTAAAGAAGACTAGAGTGGTAAATGTGTGTTATACAAGGCAGAATACCATTGAAATAGAGAAGGAAACACGTTCGGCAGCTTTGGAAAGCCTTACACTTCACTGAAATGTAGTACTACACTCAATAACACAGTTGAGAGACAATGTTCCCGAGCTGCCTCAGTTCATAACAGTGTGTAGGAAGGTGTTTGATAAAGAGGGCAAAGCTTATACTTGGGCCAGAAGGCAGAATATAGGAAACTACATGAAAACATGATTAATTAAGTGAAAATGAGTGTAAACAGATGAGAACTTGTTTAGAACAGCTTAAAGAGATTCTCCAAGTCAGTTCTTAGTGTAGAAAAGGCAGCTAAGATAAGGAAAATCCTTAATTCCAGTTAAGATCACATGAAACACTGTATGAATCCTATATTCTTTACTTAAAGGAGACTAGAGTGGTAAATGTGTGTTATACAAGGCAGAATACCAGTGAAATAGAGAAAGAAACAAGTTGGGCAGCTTTGGAAAGCCTTACACTTCACTGAAATGTAGTACTACAGTCTATAACACAGTTGAGAGACAATGTTCCCGAGCTGCCTCAGTTCATAACAGTGTGTAGGAAGGTGTTTGATAAAGAGGGCAAAGCTTATACTTGGACCAGAAGGCAGAATATAGGAAACTACATGAAAACATGATTAATTCAGTGAAAATGACTGTAAACAGATGAGAACTTGTTTAGAACAGCTGAAAGAGAATCTCCAAGTCAGTTCTTATTGTAGAAAAGGTAGCTAAGATAAGGGAAGTCCTTAATTCCAGTTAAGATCACATGAAACACTGTATGAATCCTATATTCTTTTCTTAAAAGAGACTAGAGTGGCAAATGTGTGTTATACAAGGCAGAATACCATTGAAATAGAGAAGGAAACACGTTCGGCAGCTTTGGAAAGCCTTACACTTCACTGAAATGTAGTACTACACTCTATAACACAGTTGAGAGACAATGTTCCCTCGCTCCCTCAGTTCATAACAGTGTGTAGGAAGTTGTTTGATAAAGTGGGCAAAGCTTATACTTGGGCCAGAAGGCAGAATATAGGAAACTACATGAAAATATGGATAATTCAGTGAAAATGACTGTAAACAGATGAGAACTTGTTTAGAACAGCTGAAAGAGAATCTCCAAGTCAGTTCTTAGTGTAGAAAAGGTAGCTAAGATAAGGAAAATCCTTAATTCCAGTTAAGATCACATGAAACACTGTATGAATCCTATATTCTTTACTTAAAGAAGACTAGAGTGGTAAATGTGTGTTATACAAGGCAGAATACCATTGAAATAGAGAAGGAAACACGTTCGGCAGCTTTGGAAAGCCTTACACTTCACTGAAATGTAGTACTACACTCAATAACACAGTTGAGAGACAATGTTCCCGAGCTGCCTCAGTTCATAACAGTGTGTAGGAAGGTGTTTGATAAAGAGGGCAAAGCTTATACTTGGGCCAGAAGGCAGAATATAGGAAACTACATGAAAACATGGATAATTCAGTGAAAATGACTGTAAACAGATGAGAACATGTTTAGAACAGCGGAAAGAGAATCTCCAAGTCAGTTCTTAGTGTAGAAAAGGCAGCTAAGATAAGGAAAATCCTTAATTCCAGTTAAGATCACATGAAACACTGTATGAATCCTATATTCTTTACTTAAAGGAGACTAGAGTGGTAAATGTGTGTTATACAAGGCAGAATACCATTGAAATAGAGAAAGAAACACGTTGGGCAGCTTTGGAAAGCCTTACACTTCACTGAAATGTAGTACTACACTCTATAACACAGTTGAGAGACAATGTTCCCGAGCTGCCTCAGTTCATAACAGTGTGTAGGAAGGTGTTTGATAAAGAGGGCAAAGCTTATGCTTGGACCAGAAGGCAGAATATAGGAAACTACATGAAAACATGATTAATTCAGTGAAAATGACTGTAAACAGATGAGAACTTGTTTAGAACAGCTGAAAGAGAATCTCCAAGTCAGTTCTTAGTGTAGAAAAGGTAGCTAAGATAAGGAAAATCCTTAATTCCAGTTAAGATCACATGTAACACTGTATGAATCCTATATTCTTTACTTAAAGGAGACTAGAGTGGTAAATATGTGTTATACAAGGCAGAATACCATTGAAATAGAGAAGGAAACACGTTCGGCAGCTTTGGAAAGCCTTACACTTCACTGAAATGTAGTACTACACTTTATATAACACAGTTGAGAGACAATGTTCCCTAGCTCCCTCAGTTCATAACAGTGTGTAGGAAGTTGTTTGATAAAGTGGGCAAAGCCCATACTTGGGCCAGAAGGCAGAATATAGGAAACTACATGAAAACATGGATAATTCAGTGAAAATGACTGTAAACAGATGAGAACATGTTTAGAACAGCTGAAAGAGAATCTCCAAGTCAGTTCTTAGTGTAGAAAAGGCAGCTTAGATAAGGAAAATCCTTAATTCCAGTTAAGATCACATGAAACACTGTATGAATCCTATATTCTTTACTTAAAGGAGACTAGAGTGGTAAATGTGTGTTATACAAGGCAGAATACCATTGAAATAGAGAAAGAAACACGTTGGGCAGCTTTGGAAAGCCTTACACTTCACTGAAATGTAGTACTACAGTCTATAACACAGTTGAGAGACAATGTTCCCGAGCTGCCTCAGTTCATAACAGTGTGTAGGAAGGTGTTTGATAAAGAGGGCAAAGCTTATACTTGGACCAGAAGGCAGAATATAGGAAACTACATGAAAACATGATTAATTCAGTGAAAATGACTGTAAACAGATGAGAACTTGTTTAGAACAGCTGAAAGAGAATCTCCAAGTCAGTTCTTATTGTAGAAAAGGTAGCTAAGATAAGGGAAATCCTTAATTCCAGTTAAGATCACATGAAACACTGTATGAATCCTATATTCTTTTCTTAAAAGAGACTAGAGTGGCAAATGTGTGTTATACAAGGCAGAATACCATTGAAATAGAGAAGGAAACACGTTCGGCAGCTTTGGAAAGCCTTACACTTCACTGAAATGTAGTACTACACTCTATAACACAGTTGAGAGACAATGTTCCCTCGCTCCCTCAGTTCATAACAGTGTGTAGGAAGTTGTTTGATAAAGTGGGCAAAGCTTATACTTGGGCCAGAAGGCAGAATATAGGAAACTACATGAAAACATGGATAATTCAGTGAAAATGACTGTAAACAGATGAGAACTTGTTTAGAACAGCTGAAAGAGATTCTCCAAGTCAGTTCTTAGTGTAGAAAAGGCAGCTAAGATAAGGAAAATCCTTAATTCCAGTTAAGATCACATGAAACACTGTATGAATCCTATATTCTTTACTTAAAGGAGACTAGAGTGGTAAATGTGTGTTATACAAGGCAGAATACCATTGAAATAGAGAAAGAAACACGTTGGGCAGCTTTGGAAAGCCTTACACTTCACTGAAATGTAGTACTACAGTCTATAACACAGTTGAGAGACAATGTTCCCGAGCTGCCTCAGTTCATAACAGTGTGTAGGAAGGTGTTTGATAAAGAGGGCAAAGCTTATACTTGGACCAGAAGGCAGAATATAGGAAACTACATGAAAACATGATTAATTCAGTGAAAATGACTGTAAACAGATGAGAACTTGTTTAGAACAGCTGAAAGAGAATCTCCAAGTCAGTTCTTATTGTAGAAAAGGTAGCTAAGATAAGGGAAATCCTTAATTCCAGTTAAGATCACATGAAACACTGTATGAATCCTATATTCTTTTCTTAAAAGAGACTAGAGTGGCAAATGTGTGTTATACAAGGCAGAATACCATTGAAATAGAGAAGGAAACACGTTCGGCAGCTTTGGAAAGCCTTACACTTCACTGAAATGTAGTACTACACTCTATAACACAGTTGAGAGACAATGTTCCCTCGCTCCCTCAGTTCATAACAGTGTGTAGGAAGTTGTTTGATAAAGTGGGCAAAGCTTATACTTGGGCCAGAAGGCAGAATATAGGAAACTACATGAAAACATGGATAATTCAGTGAAAATGACTGTAAACAGATGAGAACTTGTTTAGAACAGCTGAAAGAGAATCTCCAAGTCAGTTCTTAGTGTAGAAAAGGTAGCTAAGATAAGGAAAATCCTTAATTCCAGTTAAGATCACATGAAACACTGTATGAATCCTATATTCTTTACTTAAAGAAGACTAGAGTGGTAAATGTGTGTTATACAAGGCAGAATACCATTGAAATAGAGAAGGAAACACGTTCGGCAGCTTTGGAAAGCCTTACACTTCACTGAAATGTAGTACTACACTCAATAACACAGTTGAGAGACAATGTTCCCGAGCTGCCTCAGTTCATAACAGTGTGTAGGAAGGTGTTTGATAAAGAGGGCAAAGCTTATACTTGGGCCAGAAGGCAGAATATAGGAAACTACATGAAAACATGATTAATTAAGTGAAAATGAGTGTAAACAGATGAGAACTTGTTTAGAACAGCTTAAAGAGATTCTCCAAGTCAGTTCTTAGTGTAGAAAAGGCAGCTAAGATAAGGAAAATCCTTAATTCCAGTTAAGATCACATGAAACACTGTATGAATCCTATATTCTTTACTTAAAGGAGACTAGAGTGGTAAATGTGTGTTATACAAGGCAGAATACCAGTGAAATAGAGAAAGAAACAAGTTGGGCAGCTTTGGAAAGCCTTACACTTCACTGAAATGTAGTACTACAGTCTATAACACAGTTGAGAGACAATGTTCCCGAGCTGCCTCAGTTCATAACAGTGTGTAGGAAGGTGTTTGATAAAGAGGGCAAAGCTTATACTTGGACCAGAAGGCAGAATATAGGAAACTACATGAAAACATGATTAATTCAGTGAAAATGACTGTAAACAGATGAGAACTTGTTTAGAACAGCTGAAAGAGAATCTCCAAGTCAGTTCTTATTGTAGAAAAGGTAGCTAAGATAAGGGAAGTCCTTAATTCCAGTTAAGATCACATGAAACACTGTATGAATCCTATATTCTTTTCTTAAAAGAGACTAGAGTGGCAAATGTGTGTTATACAAGGCAGAATACCATTGAAATAGAGAAGGAAACACGTTCGGCAGCTTTGGAAAGCCTTACACTTCACTGAAATGTAGTACTACACTCTATAACACAGTTGAGAGACAATGTTCCCTCGCTCCCTCAGTTCATAACAGTGTGTAGGAAGTTGTTTGATAAAGTGGGCAAAGCTTATACTTGGGCCAGAAGGCAGAATATAGGAAACTACATGAAAATATGGATAATTCAGTGAAAATGACTGTAAACAGATGAGAACTTGTTTAGAACAGCTGAAAGAGAATCTCCAAGTCAGTTCTTAGTGTAGAAAAGGTAGCTAAGATAAGGAAAATCCTTAATTCCAGTTAAGATCACATGAAACACTGTATGAATCCTATATTCTTTACTTAAAGAAGACTAGAGTGGTAAATGTGTGTTATACAAGGCAGAATACCATTGAAATAGAGAAGGAAACACGTTCGGCAGCTTTGGAAAGCCTTACACTTCACTGAAATGTAGTACTACACTCAATAACACAGTTGAGAGACAATGTTCCCGAGCTGCCTCAGTTCATAACAGTGTGTAGGAAGGTGTTTGATAAAGAGGGCAAAGCTTATACTTGGGCCAGAAGGCAGAATATAGGAAACTACATGAAAACATGGATAATTCAGTGAAAATGACTGTAAACAGATGAGAACATGTTTAGAACAGCGGAAAGAGAATCTCCAAGTCAGTTCTTAGTGTAGAAAAGGCAGCTAAGATAAGGAAAATCCTTAATTCCAGTTAAGATCACATGAAACACTGTATGAATCCTATATTCTTTACTTAAAGGAGACTAGAGTGGTAAATGTGTGTTATACAAGGCAGAATACCATTGAAATAGAGAAAGAAACACGTTGGGCAGCTTTGGAAAGCCTTACACTTCACTGAAATGTAGTACTACACTCTATAACACAGTTGAGAGACAATGTTCCCGAGCTGCCTCAGTTCATAACAGTGTGTAGGAAGGTGTTTGATAAAGAGGGCAAAGCTTATGCTTGGACCAGAAGGCAGAATATAGGAAACTACATGAAAACATGATTAATTCAGTGAAAATGACTGTAAACAGATGAGAACTTGTTTAGAACAGCTGAAAGAGAATCTCCAAGTCAGTTCTTAGTGTAGAAAAGGTAGCTAAGATAAGGAAAATCCTTAATTCCAGTTAAGATCACATGTAACACTGTATGAATCCTATATTCTTTACTTAAAGGAGACTAGAGTGGTAAATATGTGTTATACAAGGCAGAATACCATTGAAATAGAGAAGGAAACACGTTCGGCAGCTTTGGAAAGCCTTACACTTCACTGAAATGTAGTACTACACTTTATATAACACAGTTGAGAGACAATGTTCCCTAGCTCCCTCAGTTCATAACAGTGTGTAGGAAGTTGTTTGATAAAGTGGGCAAAGCCCATACTTGGGCCAGAAGGCAGAATATAGGAAACTACATGAAAACATGGATAATTCAGTGAAAATGACTGTAAACAGATGAGAACATGTTTAGAACAGCTGAAAGAGAATCTCCAAGTCAGTTCTTAGTGTAGAAAAGGCAGCTTAGATAAGGAAAATCCTTAATTCCAGTTAAGATCACATGAAACACTGTATGAATCCTATATTCTTTACTTAAAGGAGACTAGAGTGGTAAATGTGTGTTATACAAGGCAGAATACCATTGAAATAGAGAAAGAAACACGTTGGGCAGCTTTGGAAAGCCTTACACTTCACTGAAATGTAGTACTACAGTCTATAACACAGTTGAGAGACAATGTTCCCGAGCTGCCTCAGTTCATAACAGTGTGTAGGAAGGTGTTTGATAAAGAGGGCAAAGCTTATACTTGGACC
Source organism: Pipistrellus hanaki (assembly GCF_964339955.1). NCBI lineage: Eukaryota > Metazoa > Chordata > Mammalia > Chiroptera > Vespertilionidae > Pipistrellus > Pipistrellus hanaki. The sequence goes on along the minus strand of NW_028182298.1, from coordinate 172,894 downwards.
AGAAGGCAGAATATAGGAAACTACATGAAAACATGATTAATTCAGTGAAAATGACTGTAAACAGATGAGAACTTGTTTAGAACAGCTGAAAGAGAATCTCCAAGTCAGTTCTTATTGTAGAAAAGGTAGCTAAGATAAGGGAAATCCTTAATTCCAGTTAAGATCACATGAAACACTGTATGAATCCTATATTCTTTTCTTAAAAGAGACTAGAGTGGCAAATGTGTGTTATACAAGGCAGAATACCATTGAAATAGAGAAGGAAACACGTTCGGCAGCTTTGGAAAGCCTTACACTTCACTGAAATGTAGTACTACACTCTATAACACAGTTGAGAGACAATGTTCCCTCGCTCCCTCAGTTCATAACAGTGTGTAGGAAGTTGTTTGATAAAGTGGGCAAAGCTTATACTTGGGCCAGAAGGCAGAATATAGGAAACTACATGAAAACATGGATAATTCAGTGAAAATGACTGTAAACAGATGAGAACTTGTTTAGAACAGCTGAAAGAGATTCTCCAAGTCAGTTCTTAGTGTAGAAAAGGCAGCTAAGATAAGGAAAATCCTTAATTCCAGTTAAGATCACATGAAACACTGTATGAATCCTATATTCTTTACTTAAAGGAGACTAGAGTGGTAAATGTGTGTTATACAAGGCAGAATACCATTGAAATAGAGAAAGAAACACGTTGGGCAGCTTTGGAAAGCCTTACACTTCACTGAAATGTAGTACTACAGTCTATAACACAGTTGAGAGACAATGTTCCCGAGCTGCCTCAGTTCATAACAGTGTGTAGGAAGGTGTTTGATAAAGAGGGCAAAGCTTATACTTGGACCAGAAGGCAGAATATAGGAAACTACATGAAAACATGATTAATTCAGTGAAAATGACTGTAAACAGATGAGAACTTGTTTAGAACAGCTGAAAGAGAATCTCCAAGTCAGTTCTTATTGTAGAAAAGGTAGCTAAGATAAGGGAAATCCTTAATTCCAGTTAAGATCACATGAAACACTGTATGAATCCTATATTCTTTTCTTAAAAGAGACTAGAGTGGCAAATGTGTGTTATACAAGGCAGAATACCATTGAAATAGAGAAGGAAACACGTTCGGCAGCTTTGGAAAGCCTTACACTTCACTGAAATGTAGTACTACACTCTATAACACAGTTGAGAGACAATGTTCCCTCGCTCCCTCAGTTCATAACAGTGTGTAGGAAGTTGTTTGATAAAGTGGGCAAAGCTTATACTTGGGCCAGAAGGCAGAATATAGGAAACTACATGAAAACATGGATAATTCAGTGAAAATGACTGTAAACAGATGAGAACTTGTTTAGAACAGCTGAAAGAGAATCTCCAAGTCAGTTCTTAGTGTAGAAAAGGTAGCTAAGATAAGGAAAATCCTTAATTCCAGTTAAGATCACATGAAACACTGTATGAATCCTATATTCTTTACTTAAAGAAGACTAGAGTGGTAAATGTGTGTTATACAAGGCAGAATACCATTGAAATAGAGAAGGAAACACGTTCGGCAGCTTTGGAAAGCCTTACACTTCACTGAAATGTAGTACTACACTCAATAACACAGTTGAGAGACAATGTTCCCGAGCTGCCTCAGTTCATAACAGTGTGTAGGAAGGTGTTTGATAAAGAGGGCAAAGCTTATACTTGGGCCAGAAGGCAGAATATAGGAAACTACATGAAAACATGATTAATTAAGTGAAAATGAGTGTAAACAGATGAGAACTTGTTTAGAACAGCTTAAAGAGATTCTCCAAGTCAGTTCTTAGTGTAGAAAAGGCAGCTAAGATAAGGAAAATCCTTAATTCCAGTTAAGATCACATGAAACACTGTATGAATCCTATATTCTTTACTTAAAGGAGACTAGAGTGGTAAATGTGTGTTATACAAGGCAGAATACCAGTGAAATAGAGAAAGAAACAAGTTGGGCAGCTTTGGAAAGCCTTACACTTCACTGAAATGTAGTACTACAGTCTATAACACAGTTGAGAGACAATGTTCCCGAGCTGCCTCAGTTCATAACAGTGTGTAGGAAGGTGTTTGATAAAGAGGGCAAAGCTTATACTTGGACCAGAAGGCAGAATATAGGAAACTACATGAAAACATGATTAATTCAGTGAAAATGACTGTAAACAGATGAGAACTTGTTTAGAACAGCTGAAAGAGAATCTCCAAGTCAGTTCTTATTGTAGAAAAGGTAGCTAAGATAAGGGAAATCCTTAATTCCAGTTAAGATCACATGAAACACTGTATGAATCCTATATTCTTTTCTTAAAAGAGACTAGAGTGGCAAATGTGTGTTATACAAGGCAGAATACCATTGAAATAGAGAAGGAAACACGTTCGGCAGCTTTGGAAAGCCTTACACTTCACTGAAATGTAGTACTACACTCTATAACACAGTTGAGAGACAATGTTCCCTCGCTCCCTCAGTTCATAACAGTGTGTAGGAAGTTGTTTGATAAAGTGGGCAAAGCTTATACTTGGGCCAGAAGGCAGAATATAGGAAACTACATGAAAATATGGATAATTCAGTGAAAATGACTGTAAACAGATGAGAACTTGTTTAGAACAGCTGAAAGAGAATCTCCAAGTCAGTTCTTAGTGTAGAAAAGGTAGCTAAGATAAGGAAAATCCTTAATTCCAGTTAAGATCACATGAAACACTGTATGAATCCTATATTCTTTACTTAAAGAAGACTAGAGTGGTAAATGTGTGTTATACAAGGCAGAATACCATTGAAATAGAGAAGGAAACACGTTCGGCAGCTTTGGAAAGCCTTACACTTCACTGAAATGTAGTACTACACTCAATAACACAGTTGAGAGACAATGTTCCCGAGCTGCCTCAGTTCATAACAGTGTGTAGGAAGGTGTTTGATAAAGAGGGCAAAGCTTATACTTGGGCCAGAAGGCAGAATATAGGAAACTACATGAAAACATGGATAATTCAGTGAAAATGACTGTAAACAGATGAGAACATGGTTAGAACAGCGGAAAGAGAATCTCCAAGTCAGTTCTTAGTGTAGAAAAGGCAGCTAAGATAAGGAAAATCCTTAATTCCAGTTAAGATCACATGAAACACTGTATGAATCCTATATTCTTTACTTAAAGGAGACTAGAGTGGTAAATGTGTGTTATACAAGGCAGAATACCATTGAAATAGAGAAAGAAACACGTTGGGCAGCTTTGGAAAGCCTTACACTTCACTGAAATGTAGTACTACACTCTATAACACAGTTGAGAGACAATGTTCCCGAGCTGCCTCAGTTCATAACAGTGTGTAGGAAGGTGTTTGATAAAGAGGGCAAAGCTTATGCTTGGACCAGAAGGCAGAATATAGGAAACTACATGAAAACATGATTAATTCAGTGAAAATGACTGTAAACAGATGAGAACTTGTTTAGAACAGCTGAAAGAGAATCTCCAAGTCAGTTCTTATTGTAGAAAAGGTAGCTAAGATAAGGGAAATCCTTAATTCCAGTTAAGATCACATGAAACACTGTATGAATCCTATATTCTTTTCTTAAAAGAGACTAGAGTGGCAAATGTGTGTTATACAAGGCAGAATACCATTGCAATAGAGAAAGAAACACGTTCGGCAGCTTTGGAAATCCTTACACTTCACTGAAATATAGTACTACACTTTATATAACACAGTTGAGAGACAATGTTCCCTAGCTCCCTCAGTTCATAACAGTGTGTAGGAAGTTGTTTGATAAAGTGGACAAAGCTTATACTTGGGCCAGAAGGCAGAACATAGGAAACTACATGAAAACGTGAATAATTCAGTGAAAATGACTGTAAACAGATGAGAACTTGTTTAGAACAGCTGAAAGAGAATCTCCAAGTCAGTTCTTAGTGTAGAAAAGGTAGCTAAGATAAGGAAAATCCTTAATTCCAGTTAAGATCACATGTAACACTGTATGAATCCTATATTCTTTACTTAAAGGAGACTAGAGTGATAAATATGTGTTATACAAGGCAGAATACCATTGAAATAGAGAAGGAAACACGTTCGGCAGCTTTGGAAAGCCTTACACTTCACTGAAATGTAGTACTACACTTTATATAACACAGTTGAGAGACAATGTTCCCTAGCTCCCTCAGTTCATAACAGTGTGTAGGAAGTTGTTTGATAAAGTGGGCAAAGCCCATACTTGGGCCAGAAGGCAGAATATAGGAAACTACATGAAAACATGGATAATTCAGTGAAAATGACTGTAAACAGATGAGAACATGTTTAGAACAGCTGAAAGAGAATCTCCAAGTCAGTTCTTAGTGTAGAAAAGGCAGCTAAGATAAGGAAAATCCTTAATTCCAGTTAAGATCACATGAAACACTGTATGAATCCTATATTCTTTACTTAAAGGAGACTAGAGTGGTAAATGTGTGTTATACAAGGCAGAATACCATTGAAATAGAGAAAGAAACACGTTGGGCAGCTTTGGAAAGCCTTACACTTCACTGAAATGTAGTACTACAGTCTATAACACAGTTGAGAGACAATGTTCCCGAGCTGCCTCAGTTCATAACAGTGTGTAGGAAGGTGTTTGATAAAGAGGGCAAAGCTTATACTTGGACCAGAAGGCAGAATATAGGAAACTACATGAAAACATGATTAATTCAGTGAAAATGACTGTAAACAGATGAGAACTTGTTTAGAACAGCTGAAAGAGAATCTCCAAGTCAGTTCTTATTGTAGAAAAGGTAGCTAAGATAAGGGAAATCCTTAATTCCAGTTAAGATCACATGAAACACTGTATGAATCCTATATTCTTTTCTTAAAAGAGACTAGAGTGGCAAATGTGTGTTATACAAGGCAGAATACCATTGAAATAGACAAGGAAACACGTTCGGCAGCTTTGGAAAGCCTTACACTTCACTGAAATGTAGTTCTACACTCTATAACACAGTTGAGAGACAATGTTCCCGAGCTGCCTCAGTTCATAACAGTGTGTAGGAAGTTGTTTGATAAAGTGGGCAAAGCTTATACTTGGGCCAGAAGGCAGAATATAGGAAACTACATGAAAACATGGATAATTCAGTGAAAATGACTGTAAACACATGAGAACTTGTTTAGAACAGCTGAAAGAGAATCTCCAATTCAGTTCTTAGTGTAGAAAAGGTAGCTAAGATAAGGAAAATCCTTAATTCCAGTTAAGATCACATGAAACACTGTATGAATCCTATATTCTTTACTTAAAGAAGACTAGAGTGGTAAATGTGTGTTATACAAGGCAGAATACCATTGAAATAGAGAAGGAAACACGTTCGGCAGCTTTGGAAAGCCTTACACTTCACTGAAATGTAGTACTACACTCAATAACACAGTTGAGAGACAATGTTCCCGAGCCGCCTCAGTTCATAACAGTGTGTAGGAAGGTGTTTGATAAAGAGGGCAAAGCTTATACTTGGGCCAGAAGGCAGAATATAGGAAACTACATGAAAACATGATTAATTAAGTGAAAATGAGTGTAAACAGATGAGAACTTGTTTAGAACAGCTTAAAGAGATTTTCCAAGTCAGTTCTTAGTGTAGAAAAGGCAGCTAAGATAAGGAAAATCCTTAATTCCAGTTAAGATCACATGAAACACTGTATGAATCCTATATTCTTTACTTAAAGGATACTAGAGTGGTAAATGTGTGTTATACAAGGCAGAATACCATTGAAATAGAGAAAGAAACACGTTGGGCAGCTTTGGAAAGCCTTACACTTCACTGAAATGTAGTACTACAGTCTATAACACAGTTGAGAGACAATGTTCCCGAGCTGCCTCAGTTCATAACAGTGTGTAGGAAGGTGTTTGATAAAGAGGGCAAAGCTTATACTTGGGCCAGAAGGCAGAATATAGGAAACTACATGAAAACATGGATAATTCAGTGAAAATGACTGTAAACAGATGAGAACTTGTTTAGAACAGCTGAAAGAGAATCTCCAAGTCAGTTCTTAGTGTAGAAAAGGTAGCTAAGAGAAGGAAAATCCTTAAGTCCAGTTAAGATCACATGAAACACTGTATGAATCCTATATTCTTTACTTAAAGAAGACTAGAGTGGTAAATGTGTGTTATACAAGGCAGAATACCATTGAAATAGAGAAGGAAACACGTTCGGCAGCTTTGGAAAGCCTTACACTTCACTGAAATGTAGTACTACACTCAATAACACAGTTGAGAGACAATGTTCCCGAGCTGCCTCAGTTCATAACAGTGTGTAGGAAGGTGTTTGATAAAGAAGGCAAAGCTTATACTTGGGCCAGAAGGCAGAATATAGGAAACTACATGAAAACATGTTTAATTAAGTGAAAATGAGTGTAAACAGATGAGAACTTGTTTAGAACAGCTTAAAGAGATTCTCCAAGTCAGTTCTTAGTGTAGAAAAGGCAGCTAAGATAAGGAAAATCCTTAATTCCAGTGAAGATCACATGAAACACTGTATGAATCCTATATTCTTTACTTAAAGGAGACTAGAGTGGTAAATGTGTGTTATACAAGGCAGAATACCATTGAAATAGAGAAAGAAACACGTTGGGCAGCTTTGGAAAGCCTTACACTTCACTGAAATGTAGTACTACAGTCTATAACACAGTTGAGAGACAATGTTCCCGAGCTGCCTCAGTTCATAACAGTGTGTAGGAAGGTGTTTGATAAAGAGGGCAAAGCTTATGCTTGGACCAGAAGGCAGAATATAGGAAACTACATGAAAACATGATTAATTCAGTGAAAATGACTGTAAACAGATGAGAACTTGTTTAGAACAGCTGAAAGAGAATCTCCAAGTCAGTTCTTATTGTAGAAAAGGTAGCTAAGATAAGGGAAATCCTTAATTCCAGTTAAGATCACATGAAACACTGTATGAATCCTATATTCTTTTCTTAAAAGAGACTAGAGTGGCAAATGTGTGTTATACAAGGCAGAATACCATTGCAATAGAGAAAGAAACACGTTCGGCAGCTTTGGAAATCCTTACACTTCACTGAAATATAGTACTACACTTTATATAACACAGTTGAGAGACAATGTTCCCTAGCTCCCTCAGTTCATAACAGTGTGTAGGAAGTTGTTTGATAAAGTGGACAAAGCTTATACTTGGGCCAGAAGGCAGAACATAGGAAACTACATGAAAACGTGAATAATTCAGTGAAAATGACTGTAAACAGATGAGAACTTGTTTAGAACAGCTGAAAGAGAATCTCCAAGTCAGTTCTTAGTGTAGAAAAGGTAGCTAAGATAAGGAAAATCCTTAATTCCAGTTAAGATCACATGTAACACTGTATGAATCCTATATTCTTTACTTAAAGGAGACTAGAGTGATAAATATGTGTTATACAAGGCAGAATACCATTGAAATAGAGAAGGAAACACGTTCGGCAGCTTTGGAAAGCCTTACACTTCACTGAAATGTAGTACTACACTTTATATAACACAGTTGAGAGACAATGTTCCCTAGCTCCCTCAGTTCATAACAGTGTGTAGGAAGTTGTTTGATAAAGTGGGCAAAGCCCATACTTGGGCCAGAAGGCAGAATATAGGAAACTACATGAAAACATGGATAATTCAGTGAAAATGACTGTAAACAGATGAGAACATGTTTAGAACAGCTGAAAGAGAATCTCCAAGTCAGTTCTTAGTGTAGAAAAGGCAGCTAAGATAAGGAAAATCCTTAATTCCAGTTAAGATCACATGAAACACTGTATGAATCCTATATTCTTTACTTAAAGGAGACTAGAGTGGTAAATGTGTGTTATACAAGGCAGAATACCATTGAAATAGAGAAAGAAACACGTTGGGCAGCTTTGGAAAGCCTTACACTTCACTGAAATGTAGTACTACAGTCTATAACACAGTTGAGAGACAATGTTCCCGAGCTGCCTCAGTTCATAACAGTGTGTAGGAAGGTGTTTGATAAAGAGGGCAAAGCTTATACTTGGACCAGAAGGCAGAATATAGGAAACTACATGAAAACATGATTAATTCAGTGAAAATGACTGTAAACAGATGAGAACTTGTTTAGAACAGCTGAAAGAGAATCTCCAAGTCAGTTCTTATTGTAGAAAAGGTAGCTAAGATAAGGGAAATCCTTAATTCCAGTTAAGATCACATGAAACACTGTATGAATCCTATATTCTTTTCTTAAAAGAGACTAGAGTGGCAAATGTGTGTTATACAAGGCAGAATACCATTGAAATAGACAAGGAAACACGTTCGGCAGCTTTGGAAAGCCTTACACTTCACTGAAATGTAGTTCTACACTCTATAACACAGTTGAGAGACAATGTTCCCGAGCTGCCTCAGTTCATAACAGTGTGTAGGAAGTTGTTTGATAAAGTGGGCAAAGCTTATACTTGGGCCAGAAGGCAGAATATAGGAAACTACATGAAAACATGGATAATTCAGTGAAAATGACTGTAAACAGATGAGAACTTGTTTAGAACAGCTGAAAGAGAATCTCCAATTCAGTTCTTAGTGTAGAAAAGGTAGCTAAGATAAGGAAAATCCTTAATTCCAGTTAAGATCACATGAAACACTGTATGAATCCTATATTCTTTACTTAAAGAAGACTAGAGTGGTAAATGTGTGTTATACAAGGCAGAATACCATTGAAATAGAGAAGGAAACACGTTCGGCAGCTTTGGAAAGCCTTACACTTCACTGAAATGTAGTACTACACTCAATAACACAGTTGAGAGACAATGTTCCCGAGCCGCCTCAGTTCATAACAGTGTGTAGGAAGGTGTTTGATAAAGAGGGCAAAGCTTATACTTGGGCCAGAAGGCAGAATATAGGAAACTACATGAAAACATGATTAATTAAGTGAAAATGAGTGTAAACAGATGAGAACTTGTTTAGAACAGCTTAAAGAGATTTTCCAAGTCAGTTCTTAGTGTAGAAAAGGCAGCTAAGATAAGGAAAATCCTTAATTCCAGTTAAGATCACATGAAACACTGTATGAATCCTATATTCTTTACTTAAAGGATACTAGAGTGGTAAATGTGTGTTATACAAGGCAGAATACCATTGAAATAGAGAAAGAAACACGTTGGGCAGCTTTGGAAAGCCTTACACTTCACTGAAATGTAGTACTACAGTCTATAACACAGTTGAGAGACAATGTTCCCGAGCTGCCTCAGTTCATAACAGTGTGTAGGAAGGTGTTTGATAAAGAGGGCAAAGCTTATACTTGGGCCAGAAGGCAGAATATAGGAAACTACATGAAAACATGGATAATTCAGTGAAAATGACTGTAAACAGATGAGAACTTGTTTAGAACAGCTGAAAGAGAATCTCCAAGTCAGTTCTTAGTGTAGAAAAGGTAGCTAAGAGAAGGAAAATCCTTAAGTCCAGTTAAGATCACATGAAACACTGTATGAATCCTATATTCTTTACTTAAAGAAGACTAGAGTGGTAAATGTGTGTTATACAAGGCAGAATACCATTGAAATAGAGAAGGAAACACGTTCGGCAGCTTTGGAAAGCCTTACACTTCACTGAAATGTAGTACTACACTCAATAACACAGTTGAGAGACAATGTTCCCGAGCTGCCTCAGTTCATAACAGTGTGTAGGAAGGTGTTTGATAAAGAAGGCAAAGCTTATACTTGGGCCAGAAGGCAGAATATAGGAAACTACATGAAAACATGATTAATTAAGTGAAAATGAGTGTAAACAGATGAGAACTTGTTTAGAACAGCTTAAAGAGATTCTCCAAGTCAGTTCTTAGTGTAGAAAAGGCAGCTAAGATAAGGAAAATCCTTAATTCCAGTGAAGATCACATGAAACACTGTATGAATCCTATATTCTTTACTTAAAGGAGACTAGAGTGGTAAATGTGTGTTATACAAGGCAGAATACCATTGAAATAGAGAAAGAAACACGTTGGGCAGCTTTGGAAAGCCTTACACTTCACTGAAATGTAGTACTACAGTCTATAACACAGTTGAGAGACAATGTTCCCGAGCTGCCTCAGTTCATAACAGTGTGTAGGAAGGTGTTTGATAAAGAGGGCAAAGCTTATACTTGGACCAGAAGGCAGAATATAGGAAACTACATGAAAACATGATTAATTCAGTGAAAATGACTGTAAACAGATGAGAACTTGTTTAGAACAGCTGAAAGAGAATCTCCAAGTCAGTTCTTATTGTAGAAAAGGTAGCTAAGATAAGGGAAATCCTTAATTCCAGTTAAGATCACATGAAACACTGTATGAATCCTATATTCTTTTCTTAAAAGAGACTAGAGTGGCAAATGTGTGTTATACAAGGCAGAATACCATTGAAATAGAGAAGGAAACACGTTTGGCAGCTTTGGAAAGCCTTACACTTCACTGAAATGTAGTACTACACTCTATAACACAGTTGAGAGACAATGTTCCCTCGCTCCCTCAGTTCATAACAGTGTGTAGGAAGTTGTTTGATAAAGTGGGCAAAGCTTATACTTGGGCCAGAAGGCAGAATATAGGAAACTACATGAAAACATGGATAATTCAGTGAAAATGACTGTAAACAGATGAGAACTTGTTTAGAACAGCTGAAAGAGAATCTCCAAGTCAGTTCTTAGTGTAGAAAAGGTAGCTAAGATAAGGAAAATCCTTAATTCCAGTTAAGATCACATGAAACACTGTATGAATCCTATATTCTTTACTTAAAGAAGACTAGAGTGGTAAATGTGTGTTATACAAGGCAGAATACCATTGAAATAGAGAAGGAAACACGTTCGGCAGCTTTGGAAAGCCTTACACTTCACTGAAATGTAGTACTACAGTCTATAACACAGTTGAGAGACAATGTTCCCGAGCTGCCTCAGTTCATAACAGTGTGTAGGAAGGTGTTTGATAAAGAGGGCAAAGCTTATACTTGGACCAGAAGGCAGAATATAGGAAACTACATGAAAACATGATTAATTCAGTGAAAATGACTGTAAACAGATGAGAACTTGTTTAGAACAGCTGAAAGAGAATCTCCAAGTCAGTTCTTATTGTAGAAAAGGTAGCTAAGATAAGGGAAATCCTTAATTCCAGTTAAGATCACATGAAACACTGTATGAATCCTATATTCTTTTCTTAAAAGAGACTAGAGTGGCAAATGTGTGTTATACAAGGCAGAATACCATTGAAATAGAGAAGGAAACACGTTCGGCAGCTTTGGAAAGCCTTACACTTCACTGAAATGTAGTACTACACTCTATAACACAGTTGAGAGACAATGTTCCCTCGCTCCCTCAGTTCATAACAGTGTGTAGGAAGTTGTTTGATAAAGTGGGCAAAGCTTATACTTGGGCCAGAAGGCAGAATATAGGAAACTACATGAAAACATGGATAATTCAGTGAAAATGACTGTAAACAGATGAGAACTTGTTTAGAACAGCTGAAAGAGAATCTCCAAGTCAGTTCTTAGTGTAGAAAAGGTAGCTAAGATAAGGAAAATCCTTAATTCCAGTTAAGATCACATGAAACACTGTATGAATCCTATATTCTTTACTTAAAGAAGACTAGAGTGGTAAATGTGTGTTATACAAGGCAGAATACCATTGAAATAGAGAAGGAAACACGTTCGGCAGCTTTGGAAAGCCTTACACTTCACTGAAATGTAGTACTACACTCAATAACACAGTTGAGAGACAATGTTCCCGAGCTGCCTCAGTTCATAACAGTGTGTAGGAAGGTGTTTGATAAAGAGGGCAAAGCTTATACTTGGGCCAGAAGGCAGAATATAGGAAACTACATGAAAACATGATTAATTAAGTGAAAATGAGTGTAAACAGATGAGAACTTGTTTAGAACAGCTTAAAGAGATTCTCCAAGTCAGTTCTTAGTGTAGAAAAGGCAGCTAAGATAAGGAAAATCCTTAATTCCAGTTAAGATCACATGAAACACTGTATGAATCCTATATTCTTTACTTAAAGGAGACTAGAGTGGTAAATGTGTGTTATACAAGGCAGAATACCATTGAAATAGAGAAAGAAACACGTTGGGCAGCTTTGGAAAGCCTTACACTTCACTGAAATGTAGTACTACAGTCTATAACACAGTTGAGAGACAATGTTCCCGAGCTGCCTCAGTTCATAACAGTGTGTAGGAAGGTGTTTGATAAAGAGGGCAAAGCTTATACTTGGACCAGAAGGCAGAATATAGGAAACTACATGAAAACATGATTAATTCAGTGAAAATGACTGTAAACAGATGAGAACTTGTTTAGAACAGCTGAAAGAGAATCTCCAAGTCAGTTCTTATTGTAGAAAAGGTAGCTAAGATAAGGGAAATCCTTAATTCCAGTTAAGATCACATGAAACACTGTATGAATCCTATATTCTTTTCTTAAAAGAGACTAGAGTGGCAAATGTGTGTTATACAAGGCAGAATACCATTGAAATAGAGAAGGAAACACGTTCGGCAGCTTTGGAAAGCCTTACACTTCACTGAAATGTAGTACTACACTCTATAACACAGTTGAGAGACAATGTTCCCTCGCTCCCTCAGTTCATAACAGTGTGTAGGAAGTTGTTTGATAAAGTGGGCAAAGCTTATACTTGGGCCAGAAGGCAGAATATAGGAAACTACATGAAAATATGGATAATTCAGTGAAAATGACTGTAAACAGATGAGAACTTGTTTAGAACAGCTGAAAGAGAATCTCCAAGTCAGTTCTTAGTGTAGAAAAGGTAGCTAAGATAAGGAAAATCCTTAATTCCAGTTAAGATCACATGAAACACTGTATGAATCCTATATTCTTTACTTAAAGAAGACTAGAGTGGTAAATGTGTGTTATACAAGGCAGAATACCATTGAAATAGAGAAGGAAACACGTTCGGCAGCTTTGGAAAGCCTTACACTTCACTGAAATATAGTACTACACTTTATATAACACAGTTGAGAGACAATGTTCCCTAGCTCCCTCAGTTCATAACAGTGTGTAGGAAGTTGTTTGATAAAGTGGACAAAGCTTATACTTGGGCCAGAAGGCAGAACATAGGAAACTACATGAAAACGTGAATAATTCAGTGAAAATGACTGTGAACAGATGAGAACTTGTTTAGAACAGCTGAAAGAGAATCTCCAAGTCAGTTCTTAGTGTAGAAAAGGTAGCTAAGATAAGGAAAATCCTTAATTCCAGTTAAGATCACATGTAACACTGTATGAATCCTATATTCTTTACTTAAAGGAGACTAGAGTGATAAATATGTGTTATACAAGGCAGAATACCATTGAAATAGAGAAGGAAACACGTTCGGCAGCTTTGGAAAGCCTTACACTTCACTGAAATGTAGTACTACACTTTATATAACACAGTTGAGAGACAATGTTCCCTAGCTCCCTCAGTTCATAACAGTGTGTAGGAAGTTGTTTGATAAAGTGGGCAAAGCCCATACTTGGGCCAGAAGGCAGAATATAGGAAACTACATGAAAACATGGATAATTCAGTGAAAATGACTGTAAACAGATGAGAACATGTTTAGAACAGCTGAAAGAGAATCTCCAAGTCAGTTCTTAGTGTAGAAAAGGCAGCTAAGATAAGGAAAATCCTTAATTCCAGTTAAGATCACATGAAACACTGTATGAATCCTATATTCTTTACTTAAAGGAGACTAGAGTGGTAAATGTGTGTTATACAAGGCAGAATACCATTGAAATAGAGAAAGAAACACGTTGGGCAGCTTTGGAAAGCCTTACACTTCACTGAAATGTAGTACTACAGTCTATAACACAGTTGAGAGACAATGTTCCCGAGCTGCCTCAGTTCATAACAGTGTGTAGGAAGGTGTTTGATAAAGAGGGCAAAGCTTATACTTGGACCAGAAGGCAGAATATAGGAAACTACATGAAAACATGATTAATTCAGTGAAAATGACTGTAAACAGATGAGAACTTGTTTAGAACAGCTGAAAGAGAATCTCCAAGTCAGTTCTTATTGTAGAAAAGGTAGCTAAGATAAGGGAAATCCTTAATTCCAGTTAAGATCACATGAAACACTGTATGAATCCTATATTCTTTTCTTAAAAGAGACTAGAGTGGCAAATGTGTGTTATACAAGGCAGAATACCATTGAAATAGACAAGGAAACACGTTCGGCAGCTTTGGAAAGCCTTACACTTCACTGAAATGTAGTTCTACACTCTATAACACAGTTGAGAGACAATGTTCCCGAGCTGCCTCAGTTCATAACAGTGTGTAGGAAGTTGTTTGATAAAGTGGGCAAAGCTTATACTTGGGCCAGAAGGCAGAATATAGGAAACTACATGAAAACATGGATAATTCAGTGAAAATGACTGTAAACAGATGAGAACTTGTTTAGAACAGCTGAAAGAGAATCTCCAATTCAGTTCTTAGTGTAGAAAAGGTAGCTAAGATAAGGAAAATCCTTAATTCCAGTTAAGATCACATGAAACACTGTATGAATCCTATATTCTTTACTTAAAGAAGACTAGAGTGGTAAATGTGTGTTATACAAGGCAGAATACCATTGAAATAGAGAAGGAAACACGTTCGGCAGCTTTGGAAAGCCTTACACTTCACTGAAATGTAGTACTACACTCAATAACACAGTTGAGAGACAATGTTCCCGAGCCGCCTCAGTTCATAACAGTGTGTAGGAAGGTGTTTGATAAAGAGGGCAAAGCTTATACTTGGGCCAGAAGGCAGAATATAGGAAACTACATGAAAACATGATTAATTAAGTGAAAATGAGTGTAAACAGATGAGAACTTGTTTAGAACAGCTTAAAGAGATTCTCCAAGTCAGTTCTTAGTGTAGAAAAGGCAGCTAAGATAAGGAAAATCCTTAATTCCAGTTAAGATCACATGAAACACTGTATGAATCCTATATTCTTTACTTAAAGGATACTAGAGTGGTAAATGTGTGTTATACAAGGCAGAATACCATTGAAATAGAGAAAGAAACACGTTGGGCAGCTTTGGAAAGCCTTACACTTCACTGAAATGTAGTACTACAGTCTATAACACAGTTGAGAGACAATGTTCCCGAGCTGCCTCAGTTCATAACAGTGTGTAGGAAGGTGTTTGATAAAGAGGGCAAAGCTTATACTTGGGCCAGAAGGCAGAATATAGGAAACTACATGAAAACATGGATAATTCAGTGAAAATGACTGTAAACAGATGAGAACTTGTTTAGAACAGCTGAAAGAGAATCTCCAAGTCAGTTCTTACTGTAGAAAAGGTAGCTAAGAGAAGGAAAATCCTTAAGTCCAGTTAAGATCACATGAAACACTGTATGAATCCTATATTCTTTACTTAAAGAAGACTAGAGTGGTAAATGTGTGTTATACAAGGCAGAATACCATTGAAATAGAGAAGGAAACACGTTCGGCAGCTTTGGAAAGCCTTACACTTCACTGAAATGTAGTACTACACTCAATAACACAGTTGAGAGACAATGTTCCCGAGCTGCCTCAGTTCATAACAGTGTGTAGGAAGGTGTTTGATAAAGAAGGCAAAGCTTATACTTGGGCCAGAAGGCAGAATATAGGAAACTACATGAAAACATGATTAATTAAGTGAAAATGAGTGTAAACAGATGAGAACTTGTTTAGAACAGCTTAAAGAGATTCTCCAAGTCAGTTCTTAGTGTAGAAAAGGCAGCTAAGATAAGGAAAATCCTTAATTCCAGTTAAGATCACATGAAACACTGTATGAATCCTATATTCTTTACTTAAAGGAGACTAGAGTGGTAAATGTGTGTTATACAAGGCAGAATACCATTGAAATAGAGAAAGAAACACGTTGGGCAGCTTTGGAAAGCCTTACACTTCACTGAAATGTAGTACTACAGTCTATAACACAGTTGAGAGACAATGTTCCCGAGCTGCCTCAGTTCATAACAGTGTGTAGGAAGGTGTTTGATAAAGAGGGCAAAGCTTATACTTGGACCAGAAGGCAGAATATAGGAAACTACATGAAAACATGATTAATTCAGTGAAAATGACTGTAAACAGATGAGAACTTGTTTAGAACAGCTGAAAGAGAATCTCCAAGTCAGTTCTTATTGTAGAAAAGGTAGCTAAGATAAGGGAAATCCTTAATTCCAGTTAAGATCACATGAAACACTGTATGAATCCTATATTCTTTTCTTAAAAGAGACTAGAGTGGCAAATGTGTGTTATACAAGGCAGAATACCATTGAAATAGAGAAGGAAACACGTTCGGCAGCTTTGGAAAGCCTTACACTTCACTGAAATGTAGTACTACACTCTATAACACAGTTGAGAGACAATGTTCCCTCGCTCCCTCAGTTCATAACAGTGTGTAGGAAGTTGTTTGATAAAGTGGACAAAGCTTATACTTGGGCCAGAAGGCAGAACATAGGAAACTACATGAAAACGTGAATAATTCAGTGAAAATGACTGTGAACAGATGAGAACTTGTTTAGAACAGCTGAAAGAGAATCTCCAAGTCAGTTCTTAGTGTAGAAAAGGTAGCTAAGATAAGGAAAATCCTTAATTCCAGTTAAGATCACATGTAACACTGTATGAATCCTATATTCTTTACTTAAAGGAGACTAGAGTGATAAATATGTGTTATACAAGGCAGAAAACCATTGAAATAGAGAAGGAAACACGTTCGGCAGCTTTGGAAAGCCTTACACTTCACTGAAATGTAGTACTACACTTTATATAACACAGTTGAGAGACAATGTTCCCTAGCTCCCTCAGTTCATAACAGTGTGTAGGAAGTTGTTTGATAAAGTGGGCAAAGCCCATACTTGGGCCAGAAGGCAGAATATAGGAAACTACATGAAAACATGGATAATTCAGTGAAAATGACTGTAAACAGATGAGAACATGTTTAGAACAGCTGAAAGAGAATCTCCAAGTCAGTTCTTAGTGTAGAAAAGGCAGCTAAGATAAGGAAAATCCTTAATTCCAGTTAAGATCACATGAAACACTGTATGAATCCTATATTCTTTACTTAAAGGAGACTAGAGTGGTAAATGTGTGTTATACAAGGCAGAATACCATTGAAATAGAGAAAGAAACACGTTGGGCAGCTTTGGAAAGCCTTACACTTCACTGAAATGTAGTACTACAGTCTATAACACAGTTGAGAGACAATGTTCCCGAGCTGCCTCAGTTCATAACAGTGTGTAGGAAGGTGTTTGATAAAGAGGGCAAAGCTTATACTTGGACCAGAAGGCAGAATATAGGAAACTACATGAAAACATGATTAATTCAGTGAAAATGACTGTAAACAGATGAGAACTTGTTTAGAACAGCTGAAAGAGAATCTCCAAGTCAGTTCTTATTGTAGAAAAGGTAGCTAAGATAAGGGAAATCCTTAATTCCAGTTAAGATCACATGAAACACTGTATGAATCCTATATTCTTTTCTTAAAAGAGACTAGAGTGGCAAATGTGTGTTATACAAGGCAGAATACCATTGAAATAGACAAGGAAACACGTTCGGCAGCTTTGGAAAGCCTTACACTTCACTGAAATGTAGTTCTACACTCTATAACACAGTTGAGAGACAATGTTCCCGAGCTGCCTCAGTTCATAACAGTGTGTAGGAAGTTGTTTGATAAAGTGGGCAAAGCTTATACTTGGGCCAGAAGGCAGAATATAGGAAACTACATGAAAACATGGATAATTCAGTGAAAATGACTGTAAACAGATGAGAACTTGTTTAGAACAGCTGAAAGAGAATCTCCAAGTCAGTTCTTAGTGTAGAAAAGGTAGCTAAGATAAGGAAAATCCTTAATTCCAGTTAAGATCACATGAAACACTGTATGAATCCTATATTCTTTACTTAAAGAAGACTAGAGTGGTAAATGTGTGTTATACAAGGCAGAATACCATTGAAATAGAGAAGGAAACACGTTCGGCAGCTTTGGAAAGCCTTACACTTCACTGAAATGTAGTACTACACTCAATAACACAGTTGAGAGACAATGTTCCCGAGCTGCCTCAGTTCATAACAGTGTGTAGGAAGGTGTTTGATAAAGAGGGCAAAGCTTATACTTGGGCCAGAAGGCAGAATATAGGAAACTACATGAAAACATGGATAATTCAGTGAAAATGACTGTAAACAGATGAGAACATGTTTAGAACAGCGGAAAGAGAATCTCCAAGTCAGTTCTTAGTGTAGAAAAGGCAGCTAAGATAAGGAAAATCCTTAATTCCAGTTAAGATCACATGAAACACTGTATGAATCCTATATTCTTTACTTAAAGGAGACTAGAGTGGTAAATGTGTGTTATACAAGGCAGAATACCATTGAAATAGAGAAAGAAACACGTTGGGCAGCTTTGGAAAGCCTTACACTTCACTGAAATGTAGTACTACACTCTATAACACAGTTGAGAGACAATGTTCCCGAGCTGCCTCAGTTCATAACAGTGTGTAGGAAGGTGTTTGATAAAGAGGGCAAAGCTTATGCTTGGACCAGAAGGCAGAATATAGGAAACTACATGAAAACATGATTAATTCAGTGAAAATGACTGTAAACAGATGAGAACTTGTTTAGAACAGCTGAAAGAGAATCTCCAAGTCAGTTCTTATTGTAGAAAAGGTAGCTAAGATAAGGGAAATCCTTAATTCCAGTTAAGATCACATGAAACACTGTATGAATCCTATATTCTTTTCTTAAAAGAGACTAGAGTGGCAAATGTGTGTTATACAAGGCAGAATACCATTGCAATAGAGAAAGAAACACGTTCGGCAGCTTTGGAAATCCTTACACTTCACTGAAATGTAGTACTACACTTTATATAACACAGTTGAGAGACAATGTTCCCTAGCTCCCTCAGTTCATAACAGTGTGTAGGAAGTTGTTTGATAAAGTGGACAAAGCTTATACTTGGGCCAGAAGGCAGAACATAGGAAACTACATGAAAACGTGAATAATTCAGTGAAAATGACTGTAAACAGATGAGAACTTGTTTAGAACAGCTGAAAGAGAATCTCCAAGTCAGCTCTTAGTGTAGAAAAGGCAGCTAAGATAAGGAAAATCCTTAATTCCAGTTAAGATCACATGAAACACTGTATGAATCCTATATTCTTTACTTAAAGGAGACTAGAGTGGTAAATGTGTGTTATACAAGGCAGAATACCATTGAAATAGAGAAAGAAACACGTTGGGCAGCTTTGGAAAGCCTTACACTTCACTGAAATGTAGTACTACAGTCTATAACACAGTTGAGAGACAATGTTCCCGAGCTGCCTCAGTTCATAACAGTGTGTAGGAAGGTGTTTGATAAAGAGGGCAAAGCTTATACTTGGACCAGAAGGCAGAATATAGGAAACTACATGAAAACATGATTAATTCAGTGAAAATGACTGTAAACAGATGAGAACTTGTTTAGAACAGCTGAAAGAGAATCTCCAAGTCAGTTCTTATTGTAGAAAAGGTAGCTAAGATAAGGGAAATCCTTAATTCCAGTTAAGATCACATGAAACACTGTATGAATCCTATATTCTTTTCTTAAAAGAGACTAGAGTGGCAAATGTGTGTTATACAAGGCAGAATACCATTGAAATAGAGAAGGAAACACGTTCGGCAGCTTTGGAAAGCCTTACACTTCACTGAAATGTAGTACTACACTCTATAACACAGTTGAGAGACAATGTTCCCTCGCTCCCTCAGTTCATAACAGTGTGTAGGAAGTTGTTTGATAAAGTGGGCAAAGCTTATACTTGGGCCAGAAGGCAGAATATAGGAAACTACATGAAAACATGGATAATTCAGTGAAAATGACTGTAAACAGATGAGAACTTGTTTAGAACAGCTGAAAGAGAATCTCCAAGTCAGTTCTTAGTGTAGAAAAGGTAGCTAAGATAAGGAAAATCCTTAATTCCAGTTAAGATCACATGAAACACTGTATGAATCCTATATTCTTTACTTAAAGAAGACTAGAGTGGTAAATGTGTGTTATACAAGGCAGAATACCATTGAAATAGAGAAGGAAACACGTTCGGCAGCTTTGGAAAGCCTTACACTTCACTGAAATGTAGTACTACACTCAATAACACAGTTGAGAGACAATGTTCCCGAGCTGCCTCAGTTCATAACAGTGTGTAGGAAGGTGTTTGATAAAGAGGGCAAAGCTTATACTTGGGCCAGAAGGCAGAATATAGGAAACTACATGAAAACATGGATAATTCAGTGAAAATGACTGTAAACAGATGAGAACATGTTTAGAACAGCGGAAAGAGAATCTCCAAGTCAGTTCTTAGTGTAGAAAAGGCAGCTAAGATAAGGAAAATCCTTAATTCCAGTTAAGATCACATGAAACACTGTATGAATCCTATATTCTTTACTTAAAGGAGACTAGAGTGGTAAATGTGTGTTATACAAGGCAGAATACCATTGAAATAGAGAAAGAAACACGTTGGGCAGCTTTGGAAAGCCTTACACTTCACTGAAATGTAGTACTACACTCTATAACACAGTTGAGAGACAATGTTCCCGAGCTGCCTCAGTTCATAACAGTGTGTAGGAAGGTGTTTGATAAAGAGGGCAAAGCTTATGCTTGGACCAGAAGGCAGAATATAGGAAACTACATGAAAACATGATTAATTCAGTGAAAATGACTGTAAACAGATGAGAACTTGTTTAGAACAGCTGAAAGAGAATCTCCAAGTCAGTTCTTATTGTAGAAAAGGTAGCTAAGATAAGGGAAATCCTTAATTCCAGTTAAGATCACATGAAACACTGTATGAATCCTATATTCTTTTCTTAAAAGAGACTAGAGTGGCAAATGTGTGTTATACAAGGCAGAATACCATTGCAATAGAGAAAGAAACACGTTCGGCAGCTTTGGAAATCCTTACACTTCACTGAAATGTAGTACTACACTTTATATAACACAGTTGAGAGACAATGTACCCTAGCTCCCTCAGTTCATAACAGTGTGTAGGAAGTTGTTTGATAAAGTGGACAAAGCTTATACTTGGGCCAGAAGGCAGAACATAGGAAACTACATGAAAACGTGAATAATTCAGTGAAAATGACTGTAAACAGATGAGAACTTGTTTAGAACAGCTGAAAGAGAATCTCCAAGTCAGTTCTTAGTGTAGAAAAGGTAGCTAAGATAAGGAAAATCCTTAATTCCAGTTAAGATCACATGTAACACTGTATGAATCCTATATTCTTTACTTAAAGGAGACTAGAGTGGTAAATATGTGTTATACAAGGCAGAATACCATTGAAATAGAGAAGGAAACACGTTCGGCAGCTTTGGAAAGCCTTACACTTCACTGAAATGTAGTACTACACTTTATATAACACAGTTGAGAGACAATGTTCCCTAGCTCCCTCAGTTCATAACAGTGTGTAGGAAGGTGTTTGATAAAGAGGGCAAAGCTTATACTTGGGCCAGAAGGCAGAATATAGGAAACTACATGAAAACATGGATAATTCAGTGAAAATGACTGTAAACAGATGAGAACATGTTTAGAACAGCGGAAAGAGAATCTCCAAGTCAGTTCTTATTGTAGAAAAGGTAGCTAAGATAAGGGAAATCCTTAATTCCAGTTAAGATCACATGAAACACTGTATGAATCCTATATTCTTTACTTAAAGGAGACTAGAGTGGTAAATGTGTGTTATACAAGGCAGAATACCATTGAAATAGAGAAAGAAACACGTTGGGCAGCTTTGGAAAGCCTTACACTTCACTGAAATGTAGTACTACACTTTATATAACACAGTTGAGAGACAATGTTCCCTCGCTCCCTCAGTTCATAACAGTGTGTAGGAAGTTGTTTGATAAAGTGGACAAAGCTTATACTTGGGCCAGAAGGCAGAACATAGGAAACTACATGAAAACGTGAATAATTCAGTGAAAATGACTGTAAACAGATGAGAACTTGTTTAGAACAGCTGAAAGAGAATCTCCAAGTCAGTTCTTAGTGTAGAAAAGGTAGCTAAGATAAGGAAAATCCTTAATTTCAGTTAAGATCACATGTAACACTGTATGAATCCTATATTCTTTACTTAAAGGAGACTAGAGTGGTAAATATGTGTTATACAAGGCAGAATACCATTGAAATAGAGAAGGAAACACGTTCGGCAGCTTTGGAAAGCCTTACACTTCACTGAAATGTAGTACTACACTTTATATAACACAGTTGAGAGACAATGTTCCCTAGCTCCCTCAGTTCATAACAGTGTGTAGGAAGTTGTTTGATAAAGTGGGCAAAGCCAATACTTGGGCCAGAAGGCAGAATATAGGAAACTACATGAAAACATGGATAATTCATCGAAAATGACTGTAAACAGATGAGAACTTGTTTAGAACAGCTGAAAGAGAATCTCCAAGTCAGTTCTTAGTGTAGAAAAGGCAGCTAAGATAAGGAAAATCCTTAATTCCAGTTAAGATCACATGAAACACTGTATGAATCCTATATTCTTTACTTAAAGGAGACTAGAGTGGTAAATGTGTGTTATACAAGGCAGAATACCATTGAAATAGAGAAAGAGACACGTTGGGCAGCTTTGGAAAGCCTTACACTTCACTGAAATGTAGTACTACAGTCTATAACACAGTTGAGAGACAATGTTCCCGAGCTGCCTCAGTTCATAACAGTGTGTAGGAAGTTGTTTGGTAAAGTGGACAAAGCTTATACTTGGGCCAGAAGGCAGAACATAGGAAACTACATGAAAACGTGAATAATTCAGTGAAAATGACTGTAAACAGATGAGAACTTGTTTAGAACAGCTGAAAGAGAATCTCCAAGTCAGTTCTTAGTGTAGAAAAGGTAGCTAAGATAAGGAAAATCCTTAATTCCAGTTAAGATCACATGTAACACTGTATGAATCCTATATTCTTTACTTAAAGGAGACTAGAGTGGTAAATATGTGTTATACAAGGCAGAATACCATTGAAATAGAGAAGGAAACACGTTCGGCAGCTTTGGAAAGCCTTACACTTCACTGAAATGTAGTACTACACTCTATAACACAGTTGAGAGACAATGTTCCCTCGCTCCCTCAGTTCATAACAGTGTGTAGGAAGTTGTTTGATAAAGTGGGCAAAGCTTATACTTGGGCCAGAAGGCAGAATATAGGAAACTACATGAAAACATGGATAATTTAGTGAAAATGACTGTAAACAGATGAGAACTTGTTTAGAACAGCTGAAAGAGAATCTCCAAGTCAGTTCTTAGTGTAGAAAAGGTAGCTAAGATAAGGAAAATCCTTAATTCCAGTTAAGATCACATGAAACACTGTATGAATCCTATATTCTTTACTTAAAGAAGACTAGAGTGGTAAATGTGTGTTATACAAGGCAGAATACCATTGAAATAGAGAAGGAAACACGTTCGGCAGCTTTGGAAAGCCTTACACTTCACTGAAATGTAGTACTACACTCAATAACACAGTTGAGAGACAATGTTCCCGAGCTGCCTCAGTTCATAACAGTGTGTAGGAAGGTGTTTGATAAAGAGGGCAAAGCTTATACTTGGACCAGAAGGCAGAATATAGGAAACTACATGAAAACATGATTAATTCAGTGAAAATGACTGTAAACAGATGAGAACTTGTTTAGAACAGCTGAAAGAGAATCTCCAAGTCAGTTCTTATTGTAGAAAAGGTAGCTAAGATAAGGGAAATCCTTAATTCCAGTTAAGATCACATGAAACACTGTATGAATCCTATATTCTTTTCTTAAAAGAGACTAGAGTGGCAAATGTGTGTTATACAAGGCAGAATACCATTGAAATAGAGAAGGAAACACGTTCGGCAGCTTTGGAAAGCCTTACACTTCACTGAAATGTAGTACTACACTCTATAACACAGTTGAGAGACAATGTTCCCTCGCTCCCTCAGTTCATAACAGTGTGTAGGAAGTTGTTTGATAAAGTGGGCAAAGCTTATACTTGGGCCAGAAGGCAGAATATAGGAAACTACATGAAAACATGGATAATTCAGTGAAAATGACTGTAAACAGATGAGAACTTGTTTAGAACAGCTGAAAGAGAATCTCCAAGTCAGTTCTTAGTGTAGAAAAGGTAGCTAAGATAAGGAAAATCCTTAATTCCAGTTAAGATCACATGAAACACTGTATGAATCCTATATTCTTTACTTAAAGAAGACTAGAGTGGTAAATGTGTGTTATACAAGGCAGAATACCATTGAAATAGAGAAGGAAACACGTTGGGCAGCTTTGGAAAGCCTTACACTTCACTGAAATGTAGTACTACACTCAATAACACAGTTGAGAGACAATGTTCCCGAGCTGCCTCAGTTCATAACAGTGTGTAGGAAGGTGTTTGATAAAGAGGGCAAAGCTTATACTTGGGCCAGAAGGCAGAATATAGGAAACTACATGAAAACATGATTAATTAAGTGAAAATGAGTGTAAACAGATGAGAACTTGTTTAGAACAGCTTAAAGAGATTCTCCAAGTCAGTTCTTAGTGTAGAAAAGGCAGCTAAGATAAGGAAAATCCTTAATTCCAGTTAAGATCACATGAAACACTGTATGAATCCTATATTCTTTACTTAAAGGAGACTAGAGTGGTAAATGTGTGTTATACAAGGCAGAATACCATTGAAATAGAGAAAGAAACACGTTGGGCAGCTTTGGAAAGCCTTACACTTCACTGAAATGTAGTACTACAGTCTATAACACAGTTGAGAGACAATGTTCCCGAGCTGCCTCAGTTCATAACAGTGTGTAGGAAGTTGTTTGATAAAGTGGACAAAGCTTATACTTGGGCCAGAAGGCAGAACATAGGAAACTACATGAAAACGTGAATAATTCAGTGAAAATGACTGTAAACAGATGAGAACTTGTTTAGAACAGCTGAAAGAGAATCTCCAAGTCAGTTCTTAGTGTAGAAAAGGTAGCTAAGATAAGGAAAATCCTTAATTCCAGTTAAGATCACATGTAACACTGTATGAATCCTATATTCTTTACTTAAAGGAGACTAGAGTGGTAAATATGTGTTATACAAGGCAGAATACCATTGAAATAGAGAAGGAAACAAGTTCGGCAGCTTTGGAAAGCCTTACACTTCACTGAAATGTAGTACTACACTTTATATAACACAGTTGAGAGACAATGTTCCCTAGCTCCCTCAGTTCATAACAGTGTGTAGGAAGTTGTTTGATAAAGTGGGCAAAGCCCATACTTGGGCCAGAAGGCAGAATATAGGAAACTACATGAAAACATGGATAATTCAGTGAAAATGACTGTAAACAGATGAGAACTTGTTTAGAACAGATGAAAGAGAATCTCCAAGTCAGTTCTTAGTGTAGAAAAGGCAGCTAAGATAAGGAAAATCCTTAATACAAGTTAAGATCACATGAAACACTGTATGAATCCTATATTCTTTACTTAAAGGAGACTAGAGTGGTAAATGTGTGTTATACAAGGCAGAATACCATTGAAATAGAGAAAGAAACACGTTGGGCAGCTTTGGAAAGCCTTACACTTCACTGAAATGTAGTACTACAGTCTATAACACAGTTGAGAGACAATGTTCCCGAGCTGCCTCAGTTCATAACAGTGTGTAGGAAGGTGTTTGATAAAGAGGGCAAAGCTTATACTTGGACCAGAAGGCAGAATATAGGAAACTACATGAAAACATGATTAATTCAGTGAAAATGACTGTAAACAGATGAGAACTTGTTTAGAACAGCTGAAAGAGAATCTCCAAGTCAGTTCTTATTGTAGAAAAGGTAGCTAAGATAAGGGAAATCCTTAATTCCAGTTAAGATCACATGAAACACTGTATGAATCCTATATTCTTTTCTTAAAAGAGACTAGAGTGGCAAATGTGTGTTATACAAGGCAGAATACCATTGAAATAGAGAAGGAAACACGTTCGGCAGCTTTGGAAAGCCTTACACTTCACTGAAATGTAGTACTACACTCTATAACACAGTTGAGAGACAATGTTCCCTCGCTCCCTCAGTTCATAACAGTGTGTAGGAAGTTGTTTGATAAAGTGGGCAAAGCTTATACTTGGGCCAGAAGGCAGAATATAGGAAACTACATGAAAACATGATTAATTAAGTGAAAATGAGTGTAAACAGATGAGAACTTGTTTAGAACAGCTTAAAGAGATTCTCCAAGTCAGTTCTTAGTGTAGAAAAGGCAGCTAAGATAAGGAAAATCCTTAATTCCAGTTAAGATCACATGAAACACTGTATGAATCCTATATTCTTTACTTAAAGGAGACTAGAGTGGTAAATGTGTGTTATACAAGGCAGAATACCATTGAAATAGAGAAAGAAACACGTTGGGCAGCTTTGGAAAGCCTTACACTTCACTGAAATGTAGTACTACAGTCTATAACACAGTTGAGAGACAATGTTCCCGAGCTGCCTCAGTTCATAACAGTGTGTAGGAAGGTGTTTGATAAAGAGGGCAAAGCTTATACTTGGACCAGAAGGCAGAATATAGGAAACTACATGAAAACATGATTAATTCAGTGAAAATGACTGTAAACAGATGAGAACTTGTTTAGAACAGCTGAAAGAGAATCTCCAAGTCAGTTCTTATTGTAGAAAATGTAGCTAAGATAAGGGAAATCCTTAATTCCAGTTAAGATCACATGAAACACTGTATGAATCCTATATTCTTTTCTTAAAAGAGACTAGAGTGGCAAATGTGTGTTATACAAGGCAGAATACCATTGAAATAGAGAAGGAAACACGTTCGGCAGCTTTGGAAAGCCTTACACTTCACTGAAATGTAGTACTACACTCTATAACACAGTTGAGAGACAATGTTCCCTCGCTCCCTCAGTTCATAACAGTGTGTAGGAAGTTGTTTGATAAAGTGGGCAAAGCTTATACTTGGGCCAGAAGGCAGAATATAGGAAACTACATGAAAACATGGATAATTCAGTGAAAATGACTGTAAACAGATGAGAACTTGTTTAGAACAGCTGAAAGAGAATCTATAAGTCAGTTCTTAGTGTAGAAAAGGAAGCTAAGATAAGGAAAATCCTTAATTCCAGTTAAGATCACATGAAACACTGTATGAATCCTATATTCTTTACTTAAAGAAGACTAGAGTGGTAAATGTGTGTTATACAAGGCAGAATACCATTGAAATAGAGAAGGAAACACGTTCGGCAGCTTTGGAAAGCCTTACACTTCACTGAAATGTAGTACTACACTCAATAACACAGTTGAGAGACAATGTTCCCGAGCTGCCTCAGTTCATAACAGTGTGTAGGAAGGTGTTTGATAAAGAGGGCAAAGCTTATACTTGGGCCAGAAGGCAGAATATAGGAAACTACATGAAAACATGATTAATTAAGTGAAAATGAGTGTAAACAGATGAGAACTTGTTTAGAACAGCTTAAAGAGATTCTCCAAGTCAGTTCTTAGTGTAGAAAAGGCAGCTAAGATAAGGAAAATCCTTAATTCCAGTTAAGATCACATGAAACACTGTATGAATCCTATATTCTTTACTTAAAGGAGACTAGAGTGGTAAATGTGTGTTATACAAGGCAGAATACCATTGAAATAGAGAAAGAAACACGTTGGGCAGCTTTGGAAAGCCTTACACTTCACTGAAATGTAGTACTACAGTCTATAACACAGTTGAGAGACAATGTTCCCGAGCTGCCTCAGTTCATAACAGTGTGTAGGAAGGTGTTTGATAAAGAGGGCAAAGCTTATACTTGGACCAGAAGGCAGAATATAGGAAACTACATGAAAACATGATTAATTCAGTGAAAATGACTGTAAACAGATGAGAACTTGTTTAGAACAGCTGAAAGAGAATCTCCAAGTCAGTTCTTATTGTAGAAAAGGTAGCTAAGATAAGGGAAATCCTTAATTCCAGTTAAGATCACATGAAACACTGTATGAATCCTATATTCTTTTCTTAAAAGAGACTAGAGTGGCAAATGTGTGTTATACAAGGCAGAATACCATTGAAATAGAGAAGGAAACACGTTCGGCAGCTTTGGAAAGCCTTACACTTCACTGAAATGTAGTACTACACTTTATATAACACAGTTGAGAGACAATGTTCCCTCGCTCCCTCAGTTCATAACAGTGTGTAGGAAGTTGTTTGATAAAGTGGACAAAGCTTATACTTGGGCCAGAAGGCAGAACATAGGAAACTACATGAAAACGTGAATAATTCAGTGAAAATGACTGTAAACAGATGAGAACTTGTTTAGAACAGCTGAAAGAGAATCTCCAAGTCAGTTCTTAGTGTAGAAAAGGTAGCTAAGATAAGGAAAATCCTTAATTTCAGTTAAGATCACATGTAACACTGTATGAATCCTATATTCTTTACTTAAAGGAGACTAGAGTGGTAAATATGTGTTATACAAGGCAGAATACCATTGAAATAGAGAAGGAAACACGTTCGGCAGCTTTGGAAAGCCTTACACTTCACTGAAATGTAGTACTACACTTTATATAACACAGTTGAGAGACAATGTTCCCTAGCTCCCTCAGTTCATAACAGTGTGTAGGAAGTTGTTTGATAAAGTGGGCAAAGCCCATACTTGGGCCAGAAGGCAGAATATAGGAAACTACATGAAAACATGGATAATTCATCGAAAATGACTGTAAACAGATGAGAACTTGTTTAGAACAGCTGAAAGAGAATCTCCAAGTCAGTTCTTAGTGTAGAAAAGGCAGCTAAGATAAGGAAAATCCTTAATTCCAGTTAAGATCACATGAAACACTGTATGAATCCTATATTCTTTACTTAAAGGAGACTAGAGTGGTAAATGTGTGTTATACAAGGCAGAATACCATTGAAATAGAGAAAGAAACACGTTGGGCAGCTTTGGAAAGCCTTACACTTCACTGAAATGTAGTACTACAGTCTATAACACAGTTGAGAGACAATGTTCCCGAGCTGCCTCAGTTCATAACAGTGTGTAGGAAGGTGTTTGATAAAGAGGGCAAAGCTTATACTTGGACCAGAAGGCAGAATATAGGAAACTACATGAAAACATGATTAATTCAGTGAAAATGACTGTAAACAGATGAGAACTTGTTTAGAACAGCTGAAAGAGAATCTCCAAGTCAGTTCTTATTGTAGAAAAGGTAGATAAGATAAGGGAAATCCTTAATTCCAGTTAAGATCACATGAAACACTGTATGAATCCTATATTCTTTTCTTAAAAGAGACTAGAGTGGCAAATGTGTGTTATACAAGGCAGAATACCATTGAAATAGAGAAGGAAACACGTTCGGCAGCTTTGGAAAGCCTTACACTTCACTGAAATGTAGTACTACACTCTATAACACAGTTGAGAGACAATGTTCCCTCGCTCCCTCAGTTCATAACAGTGTGTAGGAAGTTGTTTGATAAAGTGGGCAAAGCTTATACTTGGGCCAGAAGGCAGAATATAGGAAACTACATGAAAACATGGATAATTCAGTGAAAATGACTGTAAACAGATGAGAACTTGTTTAGAACAGCTGAAAGAGAATCTCCAAGTCAGTTCTTAGTGTAGAAAAGGTAGCTAAGATAAGGAAAATCCTTAATTCCAGTTAAGATCACATGAAACACTGTATGAATCCTATATTCTTTACTTAAAGAAGACTAGAGTGGTAAATGTGTGTTATACAAGGCAGAATACCATTGAAATAGAGAAGGAAACACGTTGGGCAGCTTTGGAAAGCCTTACACTTCACTGAAATGTAGTACTACACTCAATAACACAGTTGAGAGACAATGTTCCCGAGCTGCCTCAGTTCATAACAGTGTGTAGGAAGGTGTTTGATAAAGAGGGCAAAGCTTATACTTGGGCCAGAAGGCAGAATATAGGAAACTACATGAAAACATGATTAATTAAGTGAAAATGAGTGTAAACAGATGAGAACTTGTTTAGAACAGCTTAAAGAGATTCTCCAAGTCAGTTCTTAGTGTAGAAAAGGCAGCTAAGATAAGGAAAATCCTTAATTCCAGTTAAGATCACATGAAACACTGTATGAATCCTATATTCTTTACTTAAAGGAGACTAGAGTGGTAAATGTGTGTTATACAAGGCAGAATACCATTGAAATAGAGAAAGAAACACGTTGGGCAGCTTTGGAAAGCCTTACACTTCACTGAAATGTAGTACTACAGTCTATAACACAGTTGAGAGACAATGTTCCCGAGCTGCCTCAGTTCATAACAGTGTGTAGGAAGTTGTTTGATAAAGTGGACAAAGCTTATACTTGGGCCAGAAGGCAGAACATAGGAAACTACATGAAAACGTGAATAATTCAGTGAAAATGACTGTAAACAGATGAGAACTTGTTTAGAACAGCTGAAAGAGAATCTCCAAGTCAGTTCTTAGTGTAGAAAAGGTAGCTAAGATAAGGAAAATCCTTAATTCCAGTTAAGATCACATGTAACACTGTATGAATCCTATATTCTTTACTTAAAGGAGACTAGAGTGGTAAATATGTGTTATACAAGGCAGAATACCATTGAAATAGAGAAGGAAACACGTTCGGCAGCTTTGGAAAGCCTTACACTTCACTGAAATGTAGTACTACACTTTATATAACACAGTTGAGAGACAATGTTCCCTAGCTCCCTCAGTTCATAACAGTGTGTAGGAAGTTGTTTGATAAAGTGGGCAAAGCCCATACTTGGGCCAGAAGGCAGAATATAGGAAACTACATGAAAACATGGATAATTCAGTGAAAATGACTGTAAACAGATGAGAACTTGTTTAGAACAGATGAAAGAGAATCTCCAAGTCAGTTCTTAGTGTAGAAAAGGCAGCTAAGATAAGGAAAATCCTTAATACAAGTTAAGATCACATGAAACACTGTATGAATCCTATATTCTTTACTTAAAGGAGACTAGAGTGGTAAATGTGTGTTATACAAGGCAGAATACCATTGAAATAGAGAAAGAAACACGTTGGGCAGCTTTGGAAAGCCTTACACTTCACTGAAATGTAGTACTACAGTCTATAACACAGTTGAGAGACAATGTTCCCGAGCTGCCTCAGTTCATAACAGTGTGTAGGAAGGTGTTTGATAAAGAGGGCAAAGCTTATACTTGGGCCAGAAGGCAGAATATAGGAAACTACATGAAAACATGATTAATTCAGTGAAAATGACTGTAAACAGATGAGAACTTGTTTAGAACAGCTGAAAGAGAATCTCCAAGTCAGTTCTTATTGTAGAAAAGGTAGCTAAGATAAGGGAAATCCTTAATTCCAGTTAAGATCACATGAAACACTGTATGAATTCTATATTCTTTTCTTAAAAGAGACTAGAGTGGCAAATGTGTGTTATACAAGGCAGAATACCATTGAAATAGAGAAGGAAACACGTTCGGCAGCTTTGGAAAGCCTTACACTTCACTGAAATGTAGTACTACACTCTATAACACAGTTGAGAGACAATGTTCCCTCGCTCCCTCAGTTCATAACAGTGTGTAGGAAGTTGTTTGATAAAGTGGGCAAAGCTTATACTTGGGCCAGAAGGCAGAATATAGGAAACTACATGAAAACATGATTAATTAAGTGAAAATGAGTGTAAACAGATGAGAACTTGTTTAGAACAGCTTAAAGAGATTCTCCAAGTCAGTTCTTAGTGTAGAAAAGGCAGCTAAGATAAGGAAAATCCTTAATTCCAGTTAAGATCACATGAAACACTGTATGAATCCTATATTCTTTACTTAAAGGAGACTAGAGTGGTAAATGTGTGTTATACAAGGCAGAATACCATTGAAATAGAGAAAGAAACACGTTGGGCAGCTTTGGAAAGCCTTACACTTCACTGAAATGTAGTACTACAGTCTATAACACAGTTGAGAGACAATGTTCCCGAGCTGCCTCAGTTCATAACAGTGTGTAGGAAGGTGTTTGATAAAGAGGGCAAAGCTTATACTTGGACCAGAAGGCAGAATATAGGAAACTACATGAAAACATGATTAATTCAGTGAAAATGACTGTAAACAGATGAGAACTTGTTTACAACAGCTGAAAGAGAATCTCCAAGTCAGTTCTTATTGTAGAAAATGTAGCTAAGATAAGGGAAATCCTTAATTCCAGTTAAGATCACATGAAACACTGTATGAATCCTATATTCTTTTCTTAAAAGAGACTAGAGTGGCAAATGTGTGTTATACAAGGCAGAATACCATTGAAATAGAGAAGGAAACACGTTCGGCAGCTTTGGAAAGCCTTACACTTCACTGAAATGTAGTACTACACTCTATAACACAGTTGAGAGACAATGTTCCCTCGCTCCCTCAGTTCATAACAGTGTGTAGGAAGTTGTTTGATAAAGTGGGCAAAGCTTATACTTGGGCCAGAAGGCAGAATATAGGAAACTACATGAAAACATGGATAATTCAGTGAAAATGACTGTAAACAGATGAGAACTTGTTTAGAACAGCTGAAAGAGAATCTCCAAGTCAGTTCTTAGTGTAGAAAAGGAAGCTGAGATAAGGAAAATCCTTAATTCCAGTTAAGATCACATGAAACACTGTATGAATCCTATATTCTTTACTTAAAGAAGACTAGAGTGGTAAATGTGTGTTATACAAGGCAGAATACCATTGAAATAGAGAAGGAAACACGTTCGGCAGCTTTGGAAAGCCTTACACTTCACTGAAATGTAGTACTACACTCAATAACACAGTTGAGAGACAATGTTCCCGAGCTGCCTCAGTTCATAACAGTGTGTAGGAAGGTGTTTGATAAAGAGGGCAAAGCTTATACTTGGGCCAGAAGGCAGAATATAGGAAACTACATGAAAACATGATTAATTAAGTGAAAATGAGTGTAAACAGATGAGAACTTGTTTAGAACAGCTTAAAGAGATTCTCCAAGTCAGTTCTTAGTGTAGAAAAGGCAGCTAAGATAAGGAAAATCCTTAATTCCAGTTAAGATCACATGAAACACTGTATGAATCCTATATTCTTTACTTAAAGGAGACTAGAGTGGTAAATGTGTGTTATACAAGGCAGAATACCATTGAAATAGAGAAAGAAACACGTTGGGCAGCTTTGGAAAGCCTTACACTTCACTGAAATGTAGTACTACAGTCTATAACACAGTTGAGAGACAATGTTCCCGAGCTGCCTCAGTTCATAACAGTGTGTAGGAAGGTGTTTGATAAAGAGGGCAAAGCTTATACTTGGACCAGAAGGCAGAATATAGGAAACTACATGAAAACATGATTAATTCAGTGAAAATGACTGTAAACAGATGAGAACTTGTTTAGAACAGCTGAAAGAGAATCTCCAAGTCAGTTCTTATTGTAGAAAAGGTAGCTAAGATAAGGGAAATCCTTAATTCCAGTTAAGATCACATGAAACACTGTATGAATCCTATATTCTTTTCTTAAAAGAGACTAGAGTGGCAAATGTGTGTTATACAAGGCAGAATACCATTGAAATAGAGAAGGAAACACGTTCGGCAGCTTTGGAAAGCCTTACACTTCACTGAAATGTAGTACTACACTCTATAACACAGTTGAGAGACAATGTTCCCTCGCTCCCTCAGTTCATAACAGTGTGTAGGAAGTTGTTTGATAAAGTGGGCAAAGCTTATACTTGGGCCAGAAGGCAGAATATAGGAAACTACATGAAAACATGGATAATTCAGTGAAAATGACTGTAAACAGATGAGAACTTGTTTAGAACAGCTGAAAGAGAATCTCCAAGTCAGTTCTTAGTGTAGAAAAGGCAGCTAAGATAAGGAAAATCCTTAATTCCAGTTAAGATCACATGAAACACTGTATGAATCCTATATTCTTTACTTAAAGAAGACTAGTGGTAAATGTGTGTTATACAAGGCAGAATACCTTTGAAATAGTGAAGGAAACACGTTCGGCAGCTTTGGAAAGCCTTACACTTCACTGAAATGTAGTACTACACTCAATAACACAGTTGAGAGACAATGTTCCCGAGCTGCCTCAGTTCATAACAGTGTGTAGGAAGGTGTTTGATAAAGAGGGCAAAGCTTATACTTGGGCCAGAAGGCAGAATATAGGAAACTACATGAAAACATGATTAATTAAGTGAAAATGATTGTAAACAGATGAGAACTTGTTTAGAACAGCTGAAAGAGAATCTCCAAGTCAGTTCTTATTGTAGAAAAGGTAGCTAAGATAAGGGAAATCCTTAATTCCAGTTAAGATCACATGAAACACTGTATGAATCCTATATTCTTTACTTAAAGGAGACTAGAGTGGTAAATGTGTGTTATACAAGGCAGAATACCATTGAAATAGAGAAAGAAACACGTTGGGCAGCTTTGGAAAGCCTTACACTTCACTGAAATGTAGTACTACAGTCTATAACACAGTTGAGAGACAATGTTCCCGAGCTGCCTCAGTTCATAACAGTGTGTAGGAAGTTGTTTGATAAAGTGGACAAAGCTTATACTTGGGCCAGAAGGCAGAACATAGGAAACTACATGAAAACGTGAATAATTCAGTGAAAATGACTGTAAACAGATGAGAACTTGTTTAGAACAGCTGAAAGAGAATCTCCAAGTCAGTTCTTAGTGTAGAAAAGGTAGCTAAGATAAGGAAAATCCTTAATTCCAGTTAAGATCACATGTAACACTGTATGAATCCTATATTCTTTACTTAAAGGCGACTAGAGTGGTAAATATGTGTTATACAAGGCAGAATACCATTGAAATAGAGAAGGAAACACGTTCGGCAGCTTTGGAAAGCCTTACACTTCACTGAAATGTAGTACTACACTTTATATAACACAGTTGAGAGACAATGTTCCCTAGCTCCCTCAGTTCATAACAGTGTGTAGGAAGTTGTTTGATAAAGTGGGCAAAGCCCATACTTGGGCCAGAAGGCAGAATATAGGAAACTACATGAAAACATGGATAATTCAGTGAAAATGACTGTAAACAGATGAGAACTTGTTTAGAACAGATGAAAGAGAATCTCCAAGTCAGTTCTTAGTGTAGAAAAGGCAGCTAAGATAAGGAAAATCCTTAATTCCAGTAAAGATCACATGAAACACTGTATGAATCCTATATTCTTTACTTAAAGGAGACTAGAGTGGTAAATGTGTGTTATACAAGGCAGAATACCATTGAAATAGAGAAAGAAACACGTTGGGCAGCTTTGGAAAGCCTTACACTTCACTGAAATGTAGTACTACAGTCTATAACACAGTTGAGAGACAATGTTCCCGAGCTGCCTCAGTTCATAACAGTGTGTAGGAAGGTGTTTGATAAAGAGGGCAAAGCTTATACTTGGACCAGAAGGCAGAATATAGGAAACTACATGAAAACATGATTAATTCAGTGAAAATGACTGTAAACAGATGAGAACTTGTTTAGAACAGCTGAAAGAGAATCTCCAAGTCAGTTCTTATTGTAGAAAAGGTAGCTAAGATAAGGGAAATCCTTAATTCCTGTTAAGATCACATGAAACACTGTATGAATCCTATATTCTTTTCTTAAAAGAGACTAGAGTGGCAAATGTGTGTTATACAAGGCAGAATACCATTGAAATAGAGAAGGAAACACGTTCGGCAGCTTTGGAAAGCCTTACACTTCACTGAAATGTAGTACTACACTCTATAACACAGTTGAGAGACAATGTTCCCTCGCTCCCTCAGTTCATAACAGTGTGTAGGAAGTTGTTTGATAAAGTGGGCAAAGCTTATACTTGGGCCAGAAGGCAGAATATAGGAAACTACATGAAAACATGATTAATTAAGTGAAAATGAGTGTAAACAGATGAGAACTTGTTTAGAACAGCTTAAAGAGATTCTCCAAGTCAGTTCTTAGTGTAGAAAAGGCAGCTAAGATAAGGAAAATCCTTAATTCCAGTTAAGATCACATGAAACACTGTATGAATCCTATATTCTTTACTTAAAGGAGACTAGAGTGGTAAATGTGTGTTATACAAGGCAGAATACCATTGAAATAGAGAAAGAAACACATTGGGCAGCTTTGGAAAGCCTTACACTTCACTGAAATGTAGTACTACAGTCTATAACACAGTTGAGAGACAATGTTCCCGAGCTGCCTCAGTTCATAACAGTGTGTAGGAAGGTGTTTGATAAAGAGGGCAAAGCTTATACTTGGACCAGAAGGCAGAATATAGGAAACTACATGAAAACATGATTAATTCAGTGAAAATGACTGTAAACAGATGAGAACTTGTTTAGAACAGCTGAAAGAGAATCTCCAAGTCAGTTCTTATTGTAGAAAATGTAGCTAAGATAAGGGAAATCCTTAATTCCAGTTAAGATCACATGAAACACTGTATGAATCCTATATTCTTTTCTTAAAAGAGACTAGAGTGGCAAATGTGTGTTATACAAGGCAGAATACCATTGAAATAGAGAAGGAAACACGTTCGGCAGCTTTGGAAAGCCTTACACTTCACTGAAATGTAGTACTACACTCTATAACACAGTTGAGAGACAATGTTCCCTCGCTCCCTCAGTTCATAACAGTGTGTAGGAAGTTGTTTGATAAAGTGGGCAAAGCTTATACTTGGGCCAGAAGGCAGAATATAGGAAACTACATGAAAACATGGATAATTCAGTGAAAATGACTGTAAACAGATGAGAACTTGTTTAGAACAGCTGAAAGAGAATCTCCAAGTCAGTTCTTAGTGTAGAAAAGGTAGCTAAGATAAGGAAAATCCTTAATTCCAGTTAAGATCACATGAAACACTGTATGAATCCTATATTCTTTACTTAAAGAAGACTAGAGTGGTAAATGTGTGTTATACAAGGCAGAATACCTTTGAAATAGAGAAGGAAACACGTTCGGCAGCTTTGGAAAGCCTTACACTTCACTGAAATGTAGTACTACACTCAATAACACAGTTGAGAGACAATGTTCCCGAGCTGCCTCAGTTCATAACAGTGTGTAGGAAGGTGTTTGATAAAGAGGGCAAAGCTTATACTTGGGCCAGAAGGCAGAATATAGGAAACTACATGAAAACATGATTAATTAAGTGAAAATGAGTGTAAACAGATGAGAACTTGTTTAGAACAGCTTAAAGAGATTCTCCAAGTCAGTTCTTAGTGTAGAAAAGGCAGCTAAGATAAGGAAAATCCTTAATTCCAGTTAAGATCACATGAAACACTGTATGAATCCTATATTCTTTACTTAAAGGAGACTAGAGTGGTAAATGTGTGTTATACAAGGCAGAATACCATTGAAATAGAGAAAGAAACACGTTGGGCAGCTTTGGAAAGCCTTACACTTCACTGAAATGTAGTACTACAGTCTATAACACAGTTGAGAGACAATGTTCCCGAGCTGCCTCAGTTCATAACAGTGTGTAGGAAGGTGTTTGATAAAGAGGGCAAAGCTTATACTTGGACCAGAAGGCAGAATATAGGAAACTACATGAAAACATGATTAATTCAGTGAAAATGACTGTAAACAGATGAGAACTTGTTTAGAACAGCTGAAAGAGAATCTCCAAGTCAGTTCTTATTGTAGAAAAGGTAGCTAAGATAAGGGAAATCCTTAATTCCAGTTAAGATCACATGAAACACTGTATGAATCCTATATTCTTTTCTTAAAAGAGACTAGAGTGGCAAATGTGTGTTATACAAGGCAGAATACCATTGAAATAGAGAAGGAAACACGTTCGGCAGCTTTGGAAAGCCTTACACTTCACTGAAATGTAGTACTACACTCTATAACACAGTTGAGAGACAATGTTCCCTCGCTCCCTCAGTTCATAACAGTGTGTAGGAAGTTGTTTGATAAAGTGGGCAAAGCTTATACTTGGGCCAGAAGGCAGAATATAGGAAACTACATGAAAACATGGATAATTCAGTGAAAATGACTGTAAACAGATGAGAACTTGTTTAGAACAGCTGAAAGAGAATCTCCAAGTCAGTTCTTAGTGTAGAAAAGGTAGCTAAGATAAGGAAAATCCTTAATTCCAGTTAAGATCACATGAAACACTGTATGAATCCTATATTCTTTACTTAAAGAAGACTAGTGGTAAATGTGTGTTATACAAGGCAGAATACCTTTGAAATAGTGAAGGAAACACGTTCGGCAGCTTTGGAAAGCCTTACACTTCACTGAAATGTAGTACTACACTCAATAACACAGTTGAGAGACAATGTTCCCGAGCTGCCTCAGTTCATAACAGTGTGTAGGAAGGTGTTTGATAAAGAGGGCAAAGCTTATACTTGGGCCAGAAGGCAGAATATAGGAAACTACATGAAAACATGATTAATTAAGTGAAAATGATTGTAAACAGATGAGAACTTGTTTAGAACAGCTGAAAGAGAATCTCCAAGTCAGTTCTTATTGTAGAAAAGGTAGCTAAGATAAGGGAAATCCTTAATTCCAGTTAAGATCACATGAAACACTGTATGAATCCTATATTCTTTACTTAAAGGAGACTAGAGTGGTAAATGTGTGTTATACAAGGCAGAATACCATTGAAATAGAGAAAGAAACACGTTGGGCAGCTTTGGAAAGCCTTACACTTCACTGAAATGTAGTACTACAGTCTATAACACAGTTGAGAGACAATGTTCCCGAGCTGCCTCAGTTCATAACAGTGTGTAGGAAGTTGTTTGATAAAGTGGACAAAGCTTATACTTGGGCCAGAAGGCAGAACATAGGAAACTACATGAAAACGTGAATAATTCAGTGAAAATGACTGTAAACAGATGAGAACTTGTTTAGAACAGCTGAAAGAGAATCTCCAAGTCAGTTCTTAGTGTAGAAAAGGTAGCTAAGATAAGGAAAATCCTTAATTCCAGTTAAGATCACATGTAACACTGTATGAATCCTATATTCTTTACTTAAAGGCGACTAGAGTGGTAAATATGTGTTATACAAGGCAGAATACCATTGAAATAGAGAAGGAAACACGTTCGGCAGCTTTGGAAAGCCTTACACTTCACTGAAATGTAGTACTACACTTTATATAACACAGTTGAGAGACAATGTTCCCTAGCTCCCTCAGTTCATAACAGTGTGTAGGAAGTTGTTTGATAAAGTGGGCAAAGCCCATACTTGGGCCAGAAGGCAGAATATAGGAAACTACATGAAAACATGGATAATTCAGTGAAAATGACTGTAAACAGATGAGAACTTGTTTAGAACAGATGAAAGAGAATCTCCAAGTCAGTTCTTAGTGTAGAAAAGGCAGCTAAGATAAGGAAAATCCTTAATTCCAGTAAAGATCACATGAAACACTGTATGAATCCTATATTCTTTACTTAAAGGAGACTAGAGTGGTAAATGTGTGTTATACAAGGCAGAATACCATTGAAATAGAGAAAGAAACACGTTGGGCAGCTTTGGAAAGCCTTACACTTCACTGAAATGTAGTACTACAGTCTATAACACAGTTGAGAGACAATGTTCCCGAGCTGCCTCAGTTCATAACAGTGTGTAGGAAGGTGTTTGATAAAGAGGGCAAAGCTTATACTTGGACCAGAAGGCAGAATATAGGAAACTACATGAAAACATGATTAATTCAGTGAAAATGACTGTAAACAGATGAGAACTTGTTTAGAACAGCTGAAAGAGAATCTCCAAGTCAGTTCTTATTGTAGAAAAGGTAGCTAAGATAAGGGAAATCCTTAATTCCTGTTAAGATCACATGAAACACTGTATGAATCCTATATTCTTTTCTTAAAAGAGACTAGAGTGGCAAATGTGTGTTATACAAGGCAGAATACCATTGAAATAGAGAAGGAAACACGTTCGGCAGCTTTGGAAAGCCTTACACTTCACTGAAATGTAGTACTACACTCTATAACACAGTTGAGAGACAATGTTCCCTCGCTCCCTCAGTTCATAACAGTGTGTAGGAAGTTGTTTGATAAAGTGGGCAAAGCTTATACTTGGGCCAGAAGGCAGAATATAGGAAACTACATGAAAACATGATTAATTAAGTGAAAATGAGTGTAAACAGATGAGAACTTGTTTAGAACAGCTTAAAGAGATTCTCCAAGTCAGTTCTTAGTGTAGAAAAGGCAGCTAAGATAAGGAAAATCCTTAATTCCAGTTAAGATCACATGAAACACTGTATGAATCCTATATTCTTTACTTAAAGGAGACTAGAGTGGTAAATGTGTGTTATACAAGGCAGAATACCATTGAAATAGAGAAAGAAACACATTGGGCAGCTTTGGAAAGCCTTACACTTCACTGAAATGTAGTACTACAGTCTATAACACAGTTGAGAGACAATGTTCCCGAGCTGCCTCAGTTCATAACAGTGTGTAGGAAGGTGTTTGATAAAGAGGGCAAAGCTTATACTTGGACCAGAAGGCAGAATATAGGAAACTACATGAAAACATGATTAATTCAGTGAAAATGACTGTAAACAGATGAGAACTTGTTTAGAACAGCTGAAAGAGAATCTCCAAGTCAGTTCTTATTGTAGAAAATGTAGCTAAGATAAGGGAAATCCTTAATTCCAGTTAAGATCACATGAAACACTGTATGAATCCTATATTCTTTTCTTAAAAGAGACTAGAGTGGCAAATGTGTGTTATACAAGGCAGAATACCATTGAAATAGAGAAGGAAACACGTTCGGCAGCTTTGGAAAGCCTTACACTTCACTGAAATGTAGTACTACACTCTATAACACAGTTGAGAGACAATGTTCCCTCGCTCCCTCAGTTCATAACAGTGTGTAGGAAGTTGTTTGATAAAGTGGGCAAAGCTTATACTTGGGCCAGAAGGCAGAATATAGGAAACTACATGAAAACATGGATAATTCAGTGAAAA
Source organism: Pipistrellus hanaki (assembly GCF_964339955.1). Classification (NCBI taxonomy): domain Eukaryota; kingdom Metazoa; phylum Chordata; class Mammalia; order Chiroptera; family Vespertilionidae; genus Pipistrellus; species Pipistrellus hanaki. The sequence continues at coordinate 132,265 of NW_028182298.1, read as the reverse complement.
TGACTGTAAACAGATGAGAACTTGTTTAGAACAGCTGAAAGAGAATCTCCAAGTCAGTTCTTAGTGTAGAAAAGGTAGCTAAGATAAGGAAAATCCTTAATTCCAGTTAAGATCACATGAAACACTGTATGAATCCTATATTCTTTACTTAAAGAAGACTAGAGTGGTAAATGTGTGTTATACAAGGCAGAATACCTTTGAAATAGAGAAGGAAACACGTTCGGCAGCTTTGGAAAGCCTTACACTTCACTGAAATGTAGTACTACACTCAATAACACAGTTGAGAGACAATGTTCCCGAGCTGCCTCAGTTGATAACAGTGTGTAGGAAGGTGTTTGATAAAGAGGGCAAAGCTTATACTTGGGCCAGAAGGCAGAATATAGGAAACTACATGAAAACATGATTAATTAAGTGAAAATGATTGTAAACAGATGAGAACTTGTTTAGAACAGCTGAAAGAGAATCTCCAAGTCAGTTCTTATTGTAGAAAAGGTAGCTAAGATAAGGGAAATCCTTAATTCCAGTTAAGATCACATGAAACACTGTATGAATCCTATATTCTTTACTTAAAGGAGACTAGAGTGGTAAATGTGTGTTATACAAGGCAGAATACCATTGAAATAGAGAAAGAAACACGTTGGGCAGCTTTGGAAAGCCTTACACTTCACTGAAATGTAGTACTACAGTCTATAACACAGTTGAGAGACAATGTTCCCGAGCTGCCTCAGTTCATAACAGTGTGTAGGAAGGTGTTTGATAAAGAGGGCAAAGCTTATACTTGGACCAGAAGGCAGAATATAGGAAACTACATGAAAACATGATTAATTCAGTGAAAATGACTGTAAACAGATGAGAACTTGTTTAGAACAGCTGAAAGAGAATCTCCAAGTCAGTTCTTATTGTAGAAAAGGTAGCTAAGATAAGGGAAATCCTTAATTCCAGTTAAGATCACATGAAACACTGTATGAATCCTATATTCTTTTCTTAAAAGAGACTAGAGTGGCAAATGTGTGTTATACAAGGCAGAATACCATTGAAATAGAGAAGGAAACACGTTCGGCAGCTTTGGAAAGCCTTACACTTCACTGAAATGTAGTACTACACTCTATAACACAGTTGAGAGACAATGTTCCCTCGCTCCCTCAGTTCATAACAGTGTGTAGGAAGTTGTTTGATAAAGTGGGCAAAGCTTATACTTGGGCCAGAAGGCAGAATATAGGAAACTACATGAAAACATGATTAATTAAGTGAAAATGAGTGTAAACAGATGAGAACTTGTTTAGAACAGCTTAAAGAGATTCTCCAAGTCAGTTCTTAGTGTAGAAAAGGCAGCTAAGATAAGGAAAATCCTTAATTCCAGTTAAGATCACATGAAACACTGTATGAATCCTATATTCTTTACTTAAAGGAGACTAGAGTGGTAAATGTGTGTTATACAAGGCAGAATACCATTGAAATAGAGAAAGAAACACGTTGGGCAGCTTTGGAAAGCCTTACACTTCACTGAAATGTAGTACTACAGTCTATAACACAGTTGAGAGACAATGTTCCCGAGCTGCCTCAGTTCATAACAGTGTGTAGGAAGGTGTTTGATAAAGAGGGCAAAGCTTATACTTGGACCAGAAGGCAGAATATAGGAAACTACATGAAAACATGATTAATTCAGTGAAAATGACTGTAAACAGATGAGAACTTGTTTAGAACAGCTGAAAGAGAATCTCCAAGTCAGTTCTTATTGTAGAAAAGGTAGCTAAGATAAGGGAAATCCTTAATTCCAGTTAAGATCACCTGAAACACTGTATGAATCCTATATTCTTTTCTTAAAAGAGACTAGTGTGGCAAATGTGTGTTATACAAGGCAGAATACCATTGAAATAGAGAAGGAAACACGTTCGGCTGCTTTGGAAAGCCTTACACTTCACTGAAATGTAGTACTACACTCTATAACACAGTTGAGAGACAATGTTCCCTCGCTCCCTCAGTTCATAACAGTGTGTAGGAAGTTGTTTGATAAAGTGGGCAAAGCTTATACTTGGGCCAGAAGGCAGAATATAGGAAACTACTTGAAAACATGGATAATTCAGTGAAAATGACTGTAAACAGATGAGAACTTGTTTAGAACAGCTGAAAGAGAATCTCCAAGTCAGTTCTTAGTGTAGAAAAGGTAGCTAAGATAAGGAAAATCCTTAATTCCAGTTAAGATCACATGAAACACTGTATGAATCCTATATTCTTTACTTAAAGAAGACTAGAGTGGTAAATGTGTGTTATACAAGGCAGAATACCATTGAAATAGAGAAGGAAACACGTTCGGCAGCTTTGGAAAGCCTTACACTTCACTGAAATGTAGTACTACAGTCTATAACACAGTTGAGAGACAATGTTCCCGAGCTGCCTCAGTTCATAACAGTGTGTAGGAAGGTGTTTGATAAAGAGGGCAAAGCTTATGCTTGGACCAGAAGGCAGAATATAGGAAACTACATGAAAACATGATTAATTCAGTGAAAATGACTGTAAACAGATGAGAACTTGTTTAGAACAGCTGAAAGAGAATCTCCAAGTCAGTTCTTATTGTAGAAAAGGTAGCTAAGATAAGGGAAATCCTTAATTCCAGTTAAGATCACCTGAAACACTGTATGAATCCTATATTCTTTTCTTAAAAGAGACTAGTGTGGCAAATGTGTGTTATACAAGGCAGAATACCATTGAAATAGAGAAGGAAACACGTTCGGCTGCTTTGGAAAGCCTTACACTTCACTGAAATGTAGTACTACACTCTATAACACAGTTGAGAGACAATGTTCCCTCGCTCCCTCAGTTCATAACAGTGTGTAGGAAGTTGTTTGATAAAGTGGGCAAAGCTTATACTTGGGCCAGAAGGCAGAATATAGGAAACTACTTGAAAACATGGATAATTCAGTGAAAATGACTGTAAACAGATGAGAACTTGTTTAGAACAGCTGAAAGAGAATCTCCAAGTCACTTCTTAGTGTAGAAAAGGTAGCTAAGATAAGGAAAATCCTTAATTCCAGTTAAGATCACATGAAACACTGTATGAATCCTATATTCTTTACTTAAAGAAGACTAGAGTGGTAAATGTGTGTTATACAAGGCAGAATACCATTGAAATAGAGAAGGAAACACGTTCGGCAGCTTTGGAAAGCCTTACACTTCACTGAAATGTAGTACTACACTCAATAACACAGTTGAGAGACAATGTTCCCGAGCTGCCTCAGTTCATAACTGTGTGTAGGAAGGTGTTTGATAAAGAGGGCAAAGCTTATACTTGGGCCAGAAGGCAGAATATAGGAAACTACATGAAAACATGGATAATTCAGTGAAAATGACTGTAAACAGATGAGAACATGTTTAGAACAGCGGAAAGAGAATCTCCAAGTCAGTTCTTAGTGTAGAAAAGGCAGCTAAGATAAGGAAAATCCTTAATTCCAGTTAAGATCACATGAAACACTGTATGAATCCTATATTCTTTACTTAAAGGAGACTAGAGTGGTAAATATGTGTTATACAAGGCAGAATACCATTGAAATAGAGAAGGAAACACGTTCGGCAGCTTTGGAAAGCCTTACACTTCACTGAAATGTAGTACTACACTTTATATAACACAGTTGAGAGACAATGTTCCCTAGCTCCCTCAGTTCATAACAGTGTGTAGGAATTTGTTTGATAAAGTGGGCAAAGCCCATACTTGGGCCAGAAGGCAGAATATAGGAAACTACATGAAAACATGGATAATTCAGTGAAAATGACTGTAAACAGATGAGAACTTGTTTAGAACAGCTGAAAGGGAATCTCCAAGTCAGTTCTTAGTGTAGAAAAGGCAGCTAAGATAAGGAAAATCCTTAATTCCAGTTAAGAGCACATGAAACACTGTATGAATCCTATATTCTTTACTTAAAGGAGACTAGAGTGGTAAATGTGTGTTATACAAGGCAGAATACCATTGAAATAGAGAAAGAAACACGTTGGGCAGCTTTGGAAAGCCTTACACTTCACTGAAATGTAGTACTACAGTCTATAACACAGTTGAGAGACAATGTTCCCGAGCTGCCTCAGTTCATAACAGTGTGTAGGAAGGTGTTTGATAAAGAGGGCAAAGCTTATACTTGGACCAGAAGGCAGAATATAGGAAACTACATGAAAACATGATTAATTCAGTGAAAATGACTGTAAACAGATGAGAACTTGTTTAGAACAGCTGAAAGAGAATCTCCAAGTCAGTTCTTATTGTAGAAAAGGTAGCTAAGATAAGGGAAATCCTTAATTCCAGTTAAGATCACATGAAACACTGTATGAATCCTATATTCTTTTCTTAAAAGAGACTAGAGTGGCAAATGTGTGTTATACAAGGCAGAATACCATTGAAATAGAGAAGGAAACACGTTCGGCAGCTTTGGAAAGCCTTACACTTCACTGAAATGTAGTACTACACTCTATAACACAGTTGAGAGACAATGTTCCCTCGCTCCCTCAGTTCATAACAGTGTGTAGGAAGTTGTTTGATAAAGTGGGCAAAGCTTATACTTGGGCCAGAAGGCAGAATATAGGAAACTACATGAAAACATGGATAATTCAGTGAAAATGACTGTAAACAGATGAGAACTTGTTTAGAACAGCTGAAAGAGAATCTCCAAGTCAGTTCTTAGTGTAGAAAAGGTAGCTAAGATAAGGAAAATCCTTAATTCCAGTTAAGATCACATGAAACACTGTATGAATCCTATATTCTTTACTTAAAGAAGACTAGAGTGGTAAATGTGTGTTATACAAGGCAGAATACCATTGAAATAGAGAAGGAAACACGTTCGGCAGCTTTGGAAAGCCTTACACTTCACTGAAATGTAGTACTACACTCAATAACACAGTTGAGAGACAATGTTCCCGAGCTGCCTCAGTTCATAACAGTGTGTAGGAAGGTGTTTGATAAAGAGGGCAAAGCTTATACTTGGGCCAGAAGGCAGAATATAGGAAACTACATGAAAACATGGATAATTCAGTGAAAATGACTGTAAACAGATGAGAACATGTTTAGAACAGCGGAAAGAGAATCTCCAAGTCAGTTCTTAGTGTAGAAAAGGCAGCTAAGATAAGGAAAATCCTTAATTCCAGTTAAGATCACATGAAACACTGTATGAATCCTATATTCTTTACTTAAAGGAGACTAGAGTGGTAAATGTGTGTTATACAAGGCAGAATACCATTGAAATAGAGAAAGAAACACGTTGGGCAGCTTTGGAAAGCATTACACTTCACTGAAATGTAGTACTACACTCTATAACACAGTTGAGAGACAATGTTCCCTCGCTCCCTCAGTTCATAACAGTGTGTAGGAAGTTGTTTGATAAAGTGGGCAAAGCTTATACTTGGGCCAGAAGGCAGAATATAGGAAACTACTTGAAAACATGGATAATTCAGTGAAAATGACTGTAAACAGATGAGAACTTGTTTAGAACAGCTGAAAGAGAATCTCCAAGTCAGTTCTTAGTGTAGAAAAGGTAGCTAAGATAAGGAAAATCCTTAATTCCAGTTAAGATCACATGAAACACTGTATGAATCCTATATTCTTTACTTAAAGAAGACTAGAGTGGTAAATGTGTGTTATACAAGGCAGAATACCATTGAAATAGAGAAGGAAACACGTTCGGCAGCTTTGGAAAGCCTTACACTTCACTGAAATGTAGTACTACAGTCTATAACACAGTTGAGAGACAATGTTCCCGAGCTGCCTCAGTTCATAACAGTGTGTAGGAAGGTGTTTGATAAAGAGGGCAAAGCTTATGCTTGGACCAGAAGGCAGAATATAGGAAACTACATGAAAACATGATTAATTCAGTGAAAATGACTGTAAACAGATGAGAACTTGTTTAGAACAGCTGAAAGAGAATCTCCAAGTCAGTTCTTATTGTAGAAAAGGTAGCTAAGATAAGGGAAATCCTTAATTCCAGTTAAGATCACATGAAACACTGTATGAATCCTATATTCTTTTCTTAAAAGAGACTAGAGTGGCAAATGTGTGTTATACAAGGCAGAATACCATTGCAATAGAGAAAGAAACACGTTCGGCAGCTTTGGAAATCCTTACACTTCACTGAAATGTAGTACTACACTTTATATAACACAGTTGAGAGACAATGTTCCCTAGCTCCCTCAGTTCATAACAGTGTGTAGGAAGTTGTTTGATAAAGTGGACAAAGCTTATACTTGGGCCAGAAGGCAGAACATAGGAAACTACATGAAAACGTGAATAATTCAGTGAAAATGACTGTAAACAGATGAGAACTTGTTTAGAACAGCTGAAAGAGAATCTCCAAGTCAGTTCTTAGTGTAGAAAAGGTAGCTAAGATAAGGAAAATCCTTAATTCCAGTTAAGATCACATGTAACACTGTATGAATCCTATATTCTTTACTTAAAGGAGACTAGAGTGGTAAATATGTGTTATACAAGGCAGAATACCATTGAAATAGAGAAGGAAACACGTTCGGCAGCTTTGGAAAGCCTTACACTTCACTGAAATGTAGTACTACACTTTATATAACACAGTTGAGAGACAATGTTCCCTAGCTCCCTCAGTTCATAACAGTGTGTAGGAATTTGTTTGATAAAGTGGGCAAAGCCCATACTTGGGCCAGAAGGCAGAATATAGGAAACTACATGAAAACATGGATAATTCAGTGAAAATGACTGTAAACAGATGAGAACTTGTTTAGAACAGCTGAAAGGGAATCTCCAAGTCAGTTCTTAGTGTAGAAAAGGCAGCTAAGATAAGGAAAATCCTTAATTCCAGTTAAGATCACATGAAACACTGTATGAATCCTATATTCTTTACTTAAAGGAGACTAGAGTGGTAAATGTGTGTTATACAAGGCAGAATACCATTGAAATAGAGAAAGAAACACGTTGGGCAGCTTTGGAAAGCCTTACACTTCACTGAAATGTAGTACTACAGTCTATAACACAGTTGAGAGACAATGTTCCCGAGCTGCCTCAGTTCATAACAGTGTGTAGGAAGGTGTTTGATAAAGAGGGCAAAGCTTATACTTGGACCAGAAGGCAGAATATAGGAAACTACATGAAAACATGATTAATTCAGTGAAAATGACTGTAAACAGATGAGAACTTGTTTAGAACAGCTGAAAGAGAATCTCCAAGTCAGTTCTTATTGTAGAAAAGGTAGCTAAGATAAGGGAAATCCTTAATTCCAGTTAAGATCACATGAAACACTGTATGAATCCTATATTCTTTTCTTAAAAGAGACTAGAGTGGCAAATGTGTGTTATACAAGGCAGAATACCATTGAAATAGAGAAGGAAACACGTTCGGCAGCTTTGGAAAGCCTTACACTTCACTGAAATGTAGTACTACACTCTATAACACAGTTGAGAGACAATGTTCCCTCGCTCCCTCAGTTCATAACAGTGTGTAGGAAGTTGTTTGATAAAGTGGGCAAAGCTTATACTTGGGCCAGAAGGCAGAATATAGGAAACTACATGAAAACATGGATAATTCAGTGAAAATGACTGTAAACAGATGAGAACTTGTTTAGAACAGCTGAAAGAGAATCTCCAAGTCAGTTCTTAGTGTAGAAAAGGTAGCTAAGATAAGGAAAATCCTTAATTCCAGTTAAGATCACATGAAACACTGTATGAATCCTATATTCTTTACTTAAAGAAGACTAGAGTGGTAAATGTGTGTTATACAAGGCAGAATACCATTGAAATAGAGAAGGAAACATGTTCGGCAGCTTTGGAAAGCCTTACACTTCACTGAAATGTAGTACTACACTCAATAACACAGTTGAGAGACAATGTTCCCGAGCTGCCTCAGTTCATAACAGTGTGTAGGAAGGTGTTTGATAAAGAGGGCAAAGCTTATACTTGGGCCAGAAGGCAGAATATAGGAAAGTACATGAAAACATGATTAATTAAGTGAAAATGAGTGTAAACAGATGAGAACTTGTTTAGAACAGCTTAAAGAGATTCTCCAAGTCAGTTCTTAGTGTAGAAAAGGCAGCTAAGATAAGGAAAATCCTTAATTCCAGTTAAGATCACATGAAACACTGTATGAATCCTATATTCTTTACTTAAAGGAGACTAGAGTGGTAAATGTGTGTTATACAAGGCAGAATACCATTGAAATAGAGAAAGAAACACGTTGGGCAGCTTTGGAAAGCCTTACACTTCACTGAAATGTAGTACTACAGTCTATAACACAGTTGAGAGACAATGTTCCCGAGCTGCCTCAGTTCATAACAGTGTGTAGGAAGGTGTTTGATAAAGAGGGCAAAGCTTATACTTGGACCAGAAGGCAGAATATAGGAAACTACATGAAAACATGATTAATTCAGTGAAAATGACTGTAAACAGATGAGAACTTGTTTAGAACAGCTGAAAGAGAATCTCCAAGTCAGTTCTTATTGTAGAAAAGGTAGCTAAGATAAGGGAAATCCTTAATTCCAGTTAAGATCACATGAAACACTGTATGAATCCTATATTCTTTTCTTAAAAGAGACTAGAGTGGCAAATGTGTGTTATACAAGGCAGAATACCATTGAAATAGAGAAGGAAACACGTTCGGCAGCTTTGGAAAGCCTTACACTTCACTGAAATGTAGTACTACACTCAATAACACAGTTGAGAGACAATGTTCCCGAGCTGCCTCAGTTCATAACAGTGTGTAGGAAGGTGTTTGATAAAGAGGGCAAAGCTTATACTTGGGCCAGAAGGCAGAATATAGGAAACTACATGAAAACATGGATAATTCAGTGAAAATGACTGTAAACAGATGAGAACATGTTTAGAACAGCGGAAAGAGAATCTCCAAGTCAGTTCTTAGTGTAGAAAAGGCAGCTAAGATAAGGAAAATCCTTAATTCCAGTTAAGATCACATGAAACACTGTATGAATCCTATATTCTTTACTTAAAGGAGACTAGAGTGGTAAATGTGTGTTATACAAGGCAGAATACCATTGAAATAGAGAAAGAAACACGTTGGGCAGCTTTGGAAAGCCTTACACTTCACTGAAATGTAGTACTACACTCTATAACACAGTTGAGAGACAATGTTCCCGAGCTGCCTCAGTTCATAACAGTGTGTAGGAAGGTGTTTGATAAAGAGGGCAAAGCTTATGCTTGGACCAGAAGGCAGAATATAGGAAACTACATGAAAACATGATTAATTCAGTGAAAATGACTGTAAACAGATGAGAACTTGTTTAGAACAGCTGAAAGAGAATCTCCAAGTCAGTTCTTATTGTAGAAAAGGTAGCTAAGATAAGGGAAATCCTTAATTCCAGTTAAGATCACATGAAACACTGTATGAATCCTATATTCTTTTCTTAAAAGAGACTAGAGTGGCAAATGTGTGTTATACAAGGCAGAATAGCATTGCAATAGAGAAAGAAACACGTTCGGCAGCTTTGGAAATCCTTACACTTCACTGAAATGTAGTACTACACTTTATATAACACAGTTGAGAGACAATGTTCCCTAGCTCCCTCAGTTCATAACAGTGTGTAGGAAGTTGTTTGATAAAGTGGACAAAGCTTATACTTGGGCCAGAAGGCAGAACATAGGAAACTACATGAAAACGTGAATAATTCAGTGAAAATGACTGTAAACAGATGAGAACTTGTTTAGAACAGCTGAAAGAGAATCTCCAAGTCAGTTCTTAGTGTAGAAAAGGGAGCTAAGATAAGGAAAATCCTTAATTCCAGTTAAGATCACATGTAACACTGTATGAATCCTATATTCTTTACTTAAAGGAGACTAGAGTGGTAAATATGTGTTATACAAGGCAGAATACCATTGAAATAGAGAAGGAAACACGTTCGGCAGCTTTGGAAAGCCTTACACTTCACTGAAATGTAGTACTACACTTTATATAACACAGTTGAGAGACAATGTTCCCTAGCTCCCTCAGTTCATAACAGTGTGTAGGAAGTTGTTTGATAAAGTGGGCAAAGCCCATACTTGGGCCAGAAGGCAGAATATAGGAAACTACATGAAAACATGGATAATTCAGTAAAAATGACTGTAAACAGATGAGAACATGTTTAGAACAGCTGAAAGAGAATCTCCAAGTCAGTTCTTAGTGTAGAAAAGGCAGCTAAGATAAGGAAAATCCTTAATTCCAGTTAAGATCACATGAAACACTGTATGAATCCTATATTCTTTACTTAAAGGAGACTAGAGTGGTAAATGTGTGTTATACAAGGCAGAATACCATTGAAATAGAGAAAGAAACACCTTGGGCAGCTTTGGAAAGCCTTACACTTCACTGAAATGTAGTACTACAGTCTATAACACAGTTGAGAGACAATGTTCCCGAGCTGCCTCAGTTCATAACAGTGTGTAGGAAGGTGTTTGATAAAGAGGGCAAAGCTTATACTTGGACCAGAAGGCAGAATATAGGAAACTACATGAAAACATGATTAATTCAGTGAAAATGACTGTAAACAGATGAGAACTTGTTTAGAACAGCTGAAAGAGAATCTCCAAGTCAGTTCTTATTGTAGAAAAGGTAGCTAAGATAAGGGAAATCCTTAATTCCAGTTAAGATCACATGAAACACTGTATGAATCCTATATTCTTTTCTTAAAAGAGACTAGAGTGGCAAATGTGTGTTATACAAGGCAGAATACCATTGAAATAGAGAAGGAAACACGTTCGGCAGCTTTGGAAAGCCTTACACTTCACTGAAATGTAGTACTACACTCTATAACACAGTTGAGAGACAATGTTCCCTCGCTCCCTCAGTTCATAACAGTGTGTAGGAAGTTGTTTGATAAAGTGGGCAAAGCTTATACTTGGGCCAGAAGGCAGAATATAGGAAACTACATGAAAACATGGATAATTCAGTGAAAATGACTGTAAACAGATGAGAACTTGTTTAGAACAGCTGAAAGAGAATCTCCAAGTCAGTTCTTAGTGTAGAAAAGGTAGCTAAGATAAGGAAAATCCTTAATTCCAGTTAAGATCACATGAAACACTGTATGAATCCTATATTCTTTACTTAAAGGAGACTAGAGTGGTAAATGTGTGTTATACAAGGCAGAATACCATTGAAATAGAGAAAGAAACACGTTGGGCAGCTTTGGAAAGCCTTACACTTCACTGAAATGTAGTACTACAGTCTATAACACAGTTGAGAGACAATGTTCCCGAGGTGCCTCAGTTCATAACAGTGTGTAGGAAGGTGTTTGATAAAGAGGGCAAAGCTTATACTTGGTCCAGAAGGCAGAATATAGGAAACTACATGAAAACATGATTAATTCAGTGAAAATGACTGTAAACAGATGAGAACTTGTTTAGAACAGCTGAAAGAGAATCTCCAAGTCAGTTCTTATTGTAGAAAAGGTAGCTAAGATAAGGGAAATCCTTAATTCCAGTTAAGATCACATGAAACACTGTATGAATCCTATATTCTTTTCTTAAAAGAGACTAGAGTGGCAAATGTGTGTTATACAAGGCAGAATACCATTGAAATAGAGAAGGAAACATGTTTGGCAGCTTTGGAAAGCCTTACACTTCACTGAAATGTAGTACTACACTCTATAACACAGTTGAGAGACAATGTTCCCTCGCTCCCTCAGTTCATAACAGTGTGTAGGAAGTTGTTTGATAAAGTGGGCAAAGCTTATACTTGGGCCAGAAGGCAGAATACAGGAAACTACATGAAAACATGGATAATTCAGTGAAAATGACTGTAAACAGATGAGAACTTGTTTAGAACAGCTGAAAGAGAATCTCCAAGTCAGTTCTTAGTGTAGAAAAGGTAGCTAAGATAAGGAAAATCCTTAATTCCAGTTAAGATCACATGAAACACTGTATGAATCCTATATTCTTTACTTAAAGAAGACTAGAGTGGTAAATGTGTGTTATACAAGGCAGAATACCATTGAAATAGAGAAGGAAACACGTTCGGCAGCTTTGGAAAGCCTTACACTTCACTGAAATGTAGTACTACACTCAATAACACAGTTGAGAGACAATGTTCCCGAGCTGCCTCAGTTCATAACAGTGTGTAGGAAGGTGTTTGATAAAGAGGGCAAAGCTTATACTTGGGCCAGAAGGCAGAATATAGGAAACTACATGAAAACATGATTAATTAAGTGAAAATGAGTGTAAACAGATGAGAACTTGTTTAGAACAGCTTAAAGAGATTCTCCAAGTCAGTTCTTAGTGTAGAAAAGGCAGCTAAGATAAGGAAAATCCTTAATTCCAGTTAAGATCACATGAAACACTGTATGAATCCTATATTCTTTACTTAAAGGAGACTAGAGTGGTAAATGTGTGTTATACAAGGCAGAATACCATTGAAATAGAGAAAGAAACACGTTGGGCAGCTTTGGAAAGCCTTACACTTCACTGAAATGTAGTACTACACTCTATAACACAGTTGAGAGACAATGTTCCCGAGCTGCCTCAGTTCATAACAGTGTGTAGGAAGGTGTTTGATAAAGAGGGCAAAGCTTATGCTTGGACCAGAAGGCAGAATATAGGAAACTACATGAAAACATGATTAATTCAGTGAAAATGACTGTAAACAGATGAGAACTTGTTTAGAACAGCTGAAAGAGAATCTCCAAGTCAGTTCTTATTGTAGAAAAGGTAGCTAAGATAAGGGAAATCCTTAATTCCAGTTAAGATCACATGAAACACTGTATGAATCCTATATTCTTTTCTTAAAAGAGACTAGAGTGGCAAATGTGTGTTATACAAGGCAGAATACCATTGCAATAGAGAAAGAAACACGTTCGGCAGCTTTGGAAATCCTTACACTTCACTGAAATGTAGTACTACACTTTATATAACACAGTTGAGAGACAATGTTCCCTAGCTCCCTCAGTTCATAACAGTGTGTAGGAAGTTGTTTGATAAAGTGGACAAAGCTTATACTTGGGCCAGAAGGCAGAACATAGGAAACTACATGAAAACGTGAATAATTCAGTGAAAATGACTGTAAACAGATGAGAACTTGTTTAGAACAGCTGAAAGAGAATCTCCAAGTCAGTTCTTAGTGTAGAAAAGGTAGCTAAGATAAGGAAAATCCTTAATTCCAGTTAAGATCACATGTAACACTGTATGAATCCTATATTCTTTACTTAAAGGAGACTAGAGTGGTAAATATGTGTTATACAAGGCAGAATACCATTGAAATAGAGAAGGAAACACGTTCGGCAGCTTTGGAAAGCCTTACACTTCACTGAAATGTAGTACTACACTTTATATAACACAGTTGAGAGACAATGTTCCCTAGCTCCCTCAGTTCATAACAGTGTGTAGGAAGTTGTTTGATAAAGTGGGCAAAGCCCATACTTGGGCCAGAAGGCAGAATATAGGAAACTACATGAAAACATGGATAATTCAGTGAAAATGACTGTAAACAGATGAGAACATGTTTAGAACAGCTGAAAGAGAATCTCCAAGTCAGTTCTTAGTGTAGAAAAGGCAGCTAAGATAAGGAAAATCCTTAATTCCAGTTAAGATCACATGAAACACTGTATGAATCCTATATTCTTTACTTAAAGGAGACTAGAGTGGTAAATGTGTGTTATACAAGGCAGAATACCATTGAAATAGAGAAAGAAACACGTTGGGCAGCTTTGGAAAGCCTTACACTTCACTGAAATGTAGTACTACAGTCTATAACACAGTTGAGAGACAATGTTCCCGAGCTGCCTCAGTTCATAACAGTGTGTAGGAAGGTGTTTGATAAAGAGGGCAAAGCTTATACTTGGACCAGAAGGCAGAATATAGGAAACTACATGAAAACATGATTAATTCAGTGAAAATGACTGTAAACAGATGAGAACTTGTTTAGAACAGCTGAAAGAGAATCTCCAAGTCAGTTCTTATTGTAGAAAAGGTAGCTAAGATAAGGGAAATCCTTAATTCCAGTTAAGATCACATGAAACACTGTATGAATCCTATATTCGTTTCTTAAAAGAGACTAGAGTGGCAAATGTGTGTTATACAAGGCAGAATACCATTGAAATAGAGAAGGAAACACGTTCGGCAGCTTTGGAAAGCCTTACACTTCACTGAAATGTAGTACTACACTCTATAACACAGTTGAGAGACAATGTTCCCTCGCTCCCTCAGTTCATAACAGTGTGTAGGAAGTTGTTTGATAAAGTGGGCAAAGCTTATACTTGGGCCAGAAGGCAGAATATAGGAAACTACATGAAAACATGGATAATTCAGTGAAAATGACTGTAAAGAGATGAGAACTTGTTTAGAACAGCTGAAAGAGAATCTCCAAGTCAGTTCTTAGTGTAGAAAAGGTAGCTAAGATAAGGAAAATCCTTAATTCCAGTTAAGATCACATGAAACACTGTATGAATCCTATATTCTTTACTTAAAGAAGACTAGAGTGGTAAATGTGTGTTATCCAAGGCAGAATACCATTGAAATAGAGAAGGAAACACGTTCGGCAGCTTTGGAAAGCCTTCCACTTCACTGAAATGTAGTACTACACTCAATAACACAGTTGAGAGACAATGTTCCCGAGCTGCCTCAGTTCATAACAGTGTGTAGGAAGGTGTTTGATAAAGAGGGCAAAGCTTATACTTGGGCCAGAAGGCAGAATATAGGAAACTACATGAAAACATGATTAATTAAGTGAAAATGAGTGTAAACAGATGAGAACTTGTTTAGAACAGCTTAAAGAGATTCTCCAAGTCAGTTCTTAGTGTAGAAAAGGCAGCTAAGATAAGGAAAATCCTTAATTCCAGTTAATATCACATGAAACACTGTATGAATCCTATATTCTTTACTTAAAGGAGACTAGAGTGGTAAATGTGTGTTATACAAGGCAGAATACCATTGAAATAGAGAAAGAAACACGTTCGGCAGCTTTGGAAAGCCTTACACTTCACTGAAATGTAGTACTACAGTCTATAACACAGTTGAGGGACAATGTTCCCGAGCTGCCTCAGTTCATAACAGTGTGTAGGAAGGTGTTTGATAAAGAGGGCAAAGCTTATACTTGGACCAGAAGGCAGAATATAGGAAACTACATGAAAACATGATTAATTCAGTGAAAATGACTGTAAACAGATGAGAACTTGTTTAGAACAGCTGAAAGAGAATCTCCAAGTCAGTTCTTATTGTAGAAAAGGTAGCTAAGATAAGGGAAATCCTTAATTCCAGTTAAGATCACATGAAACACTGTATGAATCCTATATTCTTTTCTTAAAAGAGACTAGAGTGGCAAATGTGTGTTATACAAGGCAGAATACCATTGCAATAGAGAAAGAAACACGTTCGGCAGCTTTGGAAATCCTTAC
Source organism: Pipistrellus hanaki (assembly GCF_964339955.1). Classification (NCBI taxonomy): domain Eukaryota; kingdom Metazoa; phylum Chordata; class Mammalia; order Chiroptera; family Vespertilionidae; genus Pipistrellus; species Pipistrellus hanaki. Next base: position 116,960 of record NW_028182298.1, on the reverse strand, counting down.
ACTTCACTGAAATGTAGTACTACACTTTATATAACACAGTTGAGAGACAATGTTCCCTAGCTCCCTCAGTTCATAACAGTGTGTAGGAAGTTGTTTGATAAAGTGGGCAAAGCTTATACTTGGGCCAGAAGGCAGAATATAGGAAACTACATGAAAACATGGATAATTCAGTGAAAATGACTGTAAACAGATGAGAACATGTTTAGAACAGCTGAAAGAGAATCTCCAAGTCAGTTCTTAGTGTAGAAAAGGCAGCTAAGATAAGGAAAATCCTTAATTCCAGTTAAGATCACATGAAACACTGTATGAATCCTATATTCTTTACTTAAAGGAGACTAGAGTGGTAAATGTGTGTTATACAAGGCAGAATACCTTTGAAATAGAGAAAGAAACACGTTGGGCAGCTTTGGAAAGCCTTACACTTCACTGAAATGTAGTACTACAGTCTATAACACAGTTGAGAGACAATGTTCCCGAGCTGCCTCAGTTCATAACAGTGTGTAGGAAGGTGTTTGATAAAGAGGGCAAAGCTTATACTTGGACCAGAAGGCAGAATATAGGAAACTACATGAAAACATGATTAATTCAGTGAAAATGACTGTAAACAGATGAGAACTTGTTTAGAACAGCTGAAAGAGAATCTCCAAGTCAGTTCGTATTGTAGAAAAGGTAGCTAAGATAAGGGAAATCCTTAATTCCAGTTAAGATCACATGAAACACGGTATGAATCCTATATTCTTTTCTTAAAAGAGACTAGAGTGGCAAATGTGTGTTATACAAGGCAGAATACCTTTGCAATAGAGAAAGAAACACGTTCGGCAGCTTTGGAAATCCTTACACTTCACTGAAATGTAGTACTACACTTTATATAACACAGTTGAGAGACAATGTTTCCTAGCTCCCTCAGTTCATAACAGTGTGTAGGAAGTTGTTTGATAAAGTGGGCAAAGCTTATACTTGGGCCAGAAGGCAGAACATAGGAAACTCCATGAAAACATGAATAATTCAGTGAAAATGACTGTAAACAGATGAGAACTTGTTTAGAACAGCTGAAAGAGAATCTCCAAGTCAGTTCTTAGTGTAGAAAAGGTAGCTAAGATAAGGAAAATCCTTAATTCCAGTTAAGATCACATGAAACACTGTATCAATCCTATATTCTTTACTTAAAGGAGACTAGAGTGGTAAATATGTGTTATACAAGGCAGAATACCATTGAAATAGAGAAGGAAACACGTTCGGCAGCTTTGGAAAGCCTTACACTTCACTGAAATGTAGTACTACACTCTATAACACAGTTGAGAGACAATGTACCCGAGCTGCCTCAGTTCATAACAGTGTGTTGGAAGTTGTTTGATAAAGTTGGCAAAGCTTATACTTGGACCAGAAGGCAGAATATAGGAAACTACATGAAAACATGATTAATTCAGTGAAAATGACTGTAAACAGATGAGAACTTGTTTAGAACAGCTGAAAGAGAATCTCCAAGTCAGTTCTTATTGTAGAAAAGGTAGCTAAGATAAGGGAAATCCTTAATTCCAGTTAAGATCACATGAAACACTGTATGAATCCTATATTCTTTTCTTAAAAGAGACTAGAGTGGCAAATGTGTGTTATACAAGGCAGAATAGCATTGCAATAGAGAAAGAAACACGTTCGGCAGCTTTGGAAATCCTTACACTTCACTGAAATGTAGTACTACACTTTATATAACACAGTTGAGAGACAATGTTCCCTAGCTCCCTCAGTTCATAACAGTGTGTAGGAAGTTGTTTGATAAAGTGGACAAAGCTTATACTTGGGCCAGAAGGCAGAACATAGGAAACTACATGAAAACGTGAATAATTCAGTGAAAATGACTGTAAACAGATGAGAACTTGTTTAGAACAGCTGAAAGAGAATCTCCAAGTCAGTTCTTAGTGTAGAAAAGGGAGCTAAGATAAGGAAAATCCTTAATTCCAGTTAAGATCACATGTAACACTGTATGAATCCTATATTCTTTACTTAAAGGAGACTAGAGTGGTAAATATGTGTTATACAAGGCAGAATACCATTGAAATAGAGAAGGAAACACGTTCGGCAGCTTTGGAAAGCCTTACACTTCACTGAAATGTAGTACTACACTTTATATAACACAGTTGAGAGACAATGTTCCCTAGCTCCCTCAGTTCATAACAGTGTGTAGGAAGTTGTTTGATAAAGTGGGCAAAGCCCATACTTGGGCCAGAAGGCAGAATATAGGAAACTACATGAAAACATGGATAATTCAGTAAAAATGACTGTAAACAGATGAGAACATGTTTAGAACAGCTGAAAGAGAATCTCCAAGTCAGTTCTTAGTGTAGAAAAGGCAGCTAAGATAAGGAAAATCCTTAATTCCAGTTAAGATCACATGAAACACTGTATGAATCCTATATTCTTTACTTAAAGGAGACTAGAGTGGTAAATGTGTGTTATACAAGGCAGAATACCATTGAAATAGAGAAAGAAACACCTTGGGCAGCTTTGGAAAGCCTTACACTTCACTGAAATGTAGTACTACAGTCTATAACACAGTTGAGAGACAATGTTCCCGAGCTGCCTCAGTTCATAACAGTGTGTAGGAAGGTGTTTGATAAAGAGGGCAAAGCTTATACTTGGACCAGAAGGCAGAATATAGGAAACTACATGAAAACATGATTAATTCAGTGAAAATGACTGTAAACAGATGAGAACTTGTTTAGAACAGCTGAAAGAGAATCTCCAAGTCAGTTCTTATTGTAGAAAAGGTAGCTAAGATAAGGGAAATCCTTAATTCCAGTTAAGATCACATGAAACACTGTATGAATCCTATATTCTTTTCTTAAAAGAGACTAGAGTGGCAAATGTGTGTTATACAAGGCAGAATACCATTGAAATAGAGAAGGAAACACGTTCGGCAGCTTTGGAAAGCCTTACACTTCACTGAAATGTAGTACTACACTCTATAACACAGTTGAGAGACAATGTTCCCTCGCTCCCTCAGTTCATAACAGTGTGTAGGAAGTTGTTTGATAAAGTGGGCAAAGCTTATACTTGGGCCAGAAGGCAGAATATAGGAAACTACATGAAAACATGGATAATTCAGTGAAAATGACTGTAAACAGATGAGAACTTGTTTAGAACAGCTGAAAGAGAATCTCCAAGTCAGTTCTTAGTGTAGAAAAGGTAGCTAAGATAAGGAAAATCCTTAATTCCAGTTAAGATCACATGAAACACTGTATGAATCCTATATTCTTTACTTAAAGGAGACTAGAGTGGTAAATGTGTGTTATACAAGGCAGAATACCATTGAAATAGAGAAAGAAACACGTTGGGCAGCTTTGGAAAGCCTTACACTTCACTGAAATGTAGTACTACAGTCTATAACACAGTTGAGAGACAATGTTCCCGAGGTGCCTCAGTTCATAACAGTGTGTAGGAAGGTGTTTGATAAAGAGGGCAAAGCTTATACTTGGTCCAGAAGGCAGAATATAGGAAACTACATGAAAACATGATTAATTCAGTGAAAATGACTGTAAACAGATGAGAACTTGTTTAGAACAGCTGAAAGAGAATCTCCAAGTCAGTTCTTATTGTAGAAAAGGTAGCTAAGATAAGGGAAATCCTTAATTCCAGTTAAGATCACATGAAACACTGTATGAATCCTATATTCTTTTCTTAAAAGAGACTAGAGTGGCAAATGTGTGTTATACAAGGCAGAATACCATTGAAATAGAGAAGGAAACATGTTCGGCAGCTTTGGAAAGCCTTACACTTCACTGAAATGTAGTACTACACTCTATAACACAGTTGAGAGACAATGTTCCCTCGCTCCCTCAGTTCATAACAGTGTGTAGGAAGTTGTTTGATAAAGTGGGCAAAGCTTATACTTGGGCCAGAAGGCAGAATATAGGAAACTACATGAAAACATGGATAATTCAGTGAAAATGACTGTAAACAGATGAGAACTTGTTTAGAACAGCTGAAAGAGAATCTCCAAGTCAGTTCTTAGTGTAGAAAAGGTAGCTAAGATAAGGAAAATCCTTAATTCCAGTTAAGATCACATGAAACACTGTATGAATCCTATATTCTTTACTTAAAGAAGACTAGAGTGGTAAATGTGTGTTATACAAGGCAGAATACCATTGAAATAGAGAAGGAAACACGTTCGGCAGCTTTGGAAAGCCTTACACTTCACTGAAATGTAGTACTACACTCAATAACACAGTTGAGAGACAATGTTCCCGAGCTGCCTCAGTTCATAACAGTGTGTAGGAAGGTGTTTGATAAAGAGGGCAAAGCTTATACTTGGGCCAGAAGGCAGAATATAGGAAACTACATGAAAACATGATTAATTAAGTGAAAATGAGTGTAAACAGATGAGAACTTGTTTAGAACAGCTTAAAGAGATTCTCCAAGTCAGTTCTTAGTGTAGAAAAGGCAGCTAAGATAAGGAAAATCCTTAATTCCAGTTAAGATCACATGAAACACTGTATGAATCCTATATTCTTTACTTAAAGGAGACTAGAGTGGTAAATGTGTGTTATACAAGGCAGAATACCATTGAAATAGAGAAAGAAACACGTTGGGCAGCTTTGGAAAGCCTTACACTTCACTGAAATGTAGTACTACACTCTATAACACAGTTGAGAGACAATGTTCCCGAGCTGCCTCAGTTCATAACAGTGTGTAGGAAGGTGTTTGATAAAGAGGGCAAAGCTTATGCTTGGACCAGAAAGCAGAATATAGGAAACTACATGAAAACATGATTAATTCAGTGAAAATGACTGTAAACAGATGAGAACTTGTTTAGAACAGCTGAAAGAGAATCTCCAAGTCAGTTCTTATTGTAGAAAAGGTAGCTAAGATAAGGGAAATCCTTAATTCCAGTTAAGATCACATGAAACACTGTATGAATCCTATATTCTTTTCTTAAAAGAGACTAGAGTGGCAAATGTGTGTTATACAAGGCAGAATACCATTGCAATAGAGAAAGAAACACGTTCGGCAGCTTTGGAAATCCTTACACTTCACTGAAATGTAGTACTACACTTTATATAACACAGTTGAGAGACAATGTTCCCTAGCTCCCTCAGTTCATAACAGTGTGTAGGAAGTTGTTTGATAAAGTGGACAAAGCTTATACTTGGGCCAGAAGGCAGAACATAGGAAACTACATGAAAACGTGAATAATTCAGTGAAAATGACTGTAAACAGATGAGAACTTGTTTAGAACAGCTGAAAGAGAATCTCCAAGTCAGTTCTTAGTGTAGAAAAGGTAGCTAAGATAAGGAAAATCCTTAATTCCAGTTAAGATCACATGTAACACTGTATGAATCCTATATTCTTTACTTAAAGGAGACTAGAGTGGTAAATATGTGTTATACAAGGCAGAATACCATTGAAATAGAGAAGGAAACACGTTCGGCAGCTTTGGAAAGCCTTACACTTCACTGAAATGTAGTACTACACTTTATATAACACAGTTGAGAGACAATGTTCCCTAGCTCCCTCAGTTCATAACAGTGTGTAGGAAGTTGTTTGATAAAGTGGGCAAAGCCCATACTTGGGCCAGAAGGCAGAATATAGGAAACTACATGAAAACATGGATAATTCAGTGAAAATGACTGTAAACAGATGAGAACATGTTTAGAACAGCTGAAAGAGAATCTCCAAGTCAGTTCTTAGTGTAGAAAAGGCAGCTAAGATAAGGAAAATCCTTAATTCCAGTTAAGATCACATGAAACACTGTATGAATCCTATATTCTTTACTTAAAGGAGACTAGAGTGGTAAATGTGTGTTATACAAGGCAGAATACCATTGAAATAGAGAAAGAAACACGTTGGGCAGCTTTGGAAAGCCTTACACTTCACTGAAATGTAGTACTACAGTCTATAACACAGTTGAGAGACAATGTTCCCGAGCTGCCTCAGTTCATAACAGTGTGTAGGAAGGTGTTTGATAAAGAGGGCAAAGCTTATACTTGGACCAGAAGGCAGAATATAGGAAACTACATGAAAACATGATTAATTCAGTGAAAATGACTGTAAACAGATGAGAACTTGTTTAGAACAGCTGAAAGAGAATCTCCAAGTCAGTTCTTATTGTAGAAAAGGTAGCTAAGATAAGGGAAATCCTTAATTCCAGTTAAGATCACATGAAACACTGTATGAATCCTATATTCTTTTCTTAAAAGAGACTAGAGTGGCAAATGTGTGTTATACAAGGCAGAATACCATTGCAATAGAGAAAGAAACACGTTCGGCAGCTTTGGAAATCCTTACACTTCACTGAAATGTAGTACTACACTTTATATAACACAGTTGAGAGACAATGTTCCCTAGCTCCCTCAGTTCATAACAGTGTGTAGGAAGTTGTTTGATAAAGTGGGCAAAGCTTATACTTGGGCCAGAAGGCAGAATATAGGAAACTACATGAAAACATGGATAATTCAGTGAAAATGACTGTAAACAGATGAGAACATGTTTAGAACAGCTGAAAGAGAATCTCCAAGTCAGTTCTTAGTGTAGAAAAGGCAGCTAAGATAAGGAAAATCCTTAATTCCAGTTAAGATCACATGAAACACTGTATGAATCCTATATTCTTTACTTAAAGGAGACTAGAGTGGTAAATGTGTGTTATACAAGGCAGAATACCTTTGAAATAGAGAAAGAAACACGTTGGGCAGCTTTGGAAAGCCTTACACTTCACTGAAATGTAGTACTACAGTCTATAACACAGTTGAGAGACAATGTTCCCGAGCTGCCTCAGTTCATAACAGTGTGTAGGAAGGTGTTTGATAAAGAGGGCAAAGCTTATACTTGGACCAGAAGGCAGAATATAGGAAACTACATGAAAACATGATTAATTCAGTGAAAATGACTGTAAACAGATGAGAACTTGTTTAGAACAGCTGAAAGAGAATCTCCAAGTCAGTTCGTATTGTAGAAAAGGTAGCTAAGATAAGGGAAATCCTTAATTCCAGTTAAGATCACATGAAACACTGTATGAATCCTATATTCTTTTCTTAAAAGAGACTAGAGTGGCAAATGTGTGTTATACAAGGCAGAATACCTTTGCAATAGAGAAAGAAACACGTTCGGCAGCTTTGGAAATCCTTACACTTCACTGAAATGTAGTACTACACTTTATATAACACAGTTGAGAGACAATGTTTCCTAGCTCCCTCAGTTCATAACAGTGTGTAGGAAGTTGTTTGATAAAGTGGGCAAAGCTTATACTTGGGCCAGAAGGCAGAACATAGGAAACTACATGAAAACATGAATAATTCAGTGAAAATGACTGTAAACAGATGAGAACTTGTTTAGAACAGCTGAAAGAGAATCTCCAAGTCAGTTCTTAGTGTAGAAAAGGTAGCTAAGATAAGGAAAATCCTTAATTCCAGTTAAGATCACATGAAACACTGTATGAATCCTATATTCTTTACTTAAAGGAGACTAGAGTGGTAAATATGTGTTATACAAGGCAGAATACCATTGAAATAGAGAAGGAAACACGTTCGGCAGCTTTGGAAAGCCTTACACTTCACTGAAATGTAGTACTACACTCTATAACACAGTTGAGAGACAATGTACCCGAGCTGCCTCAGTTCATAACAGTGTGTTGGAAGTTGTTTGATAAAGTTGGCAAAGCTTATACTTGGACCAGAAGGCAGAATATAGGAAACTACATGAAAACATGATTAATTAAGTGAAAATGACTGTAAACAGATGAGAACTTGTTTAGAACAGCTGAAAGAGAATCTCCAAGTCAGTTCTTATTGTAGAAAAGGTAGCTAAGATAAGGGAAATCCTTAATTCCAGTTAAGATCACATGAAACACTGTATGAATCCTATATTCTTTTCTTAAAAGAGACTAGAGTGGCAAATGTGTGTTATACAAGGCAGAATACCATTGCAATAGAGAAAGAAACACGTTCGGCAGCTTTGGAAATCCTTACACTTCACTGAAATGTAGTACTACACTTTATATAACACAGTTGAGAGACAATGTTCCCTAGCTCCCTCAGTTCATAACAGTGTGTAGAAGTTGTTTGATAAAGTGGACAAAGCTTATACTTGGGCCAGAAGGCAGAACATAGGAAACTCCATGAAAACATGAATAATTCAGTGAAAATGACTGTAAACAGATGAGAACTTGTTTAGAACAGCTGAAAGAGAATCTCCAAGTCAGTTCTTAGTGTAGAAAAGGTAGCTAAGATAAGGAAAATCCTTAATTCCAGTTAAGATCACATGAAACACTGTATCAATCCTATATTCTTTACTTAAAGGAGACTAGAGTGGTAAATATGTGTTATACAAGGCAGAATACCATTGAAATAGAGAAGGAAACACGTTCGGCAGCTTTGGAAAGCCTTACACTTCACTGAAATGTAGTACTACACTCTATAACACAGTTGAGAGACAATGTACCCGAGCTGCCTCAGTTCATAACAGTGTGTTGGAAGTTGTTTGATAAAGTTGGCAAAGCTTATACTTGGACCAGAAGGCAGAATATAGGAAACTACATGAAAACATGATTAATTAAGTGAAAATGACTGTAAACAGATGAGAACTTGTTTAGAACAGCTGAAAGAGAATCTCCAAGTCAGTTCTTATTGTAGAAAAGGTAGCTAAGATAGGGGAAATCCTTAATTCCAGTTAAGATCACATGAAACACTGTATGAATCCTATATTCTTTACTTAAAGGAGACTAGAGTGGTAAATGTGTGTTATACAAGGCAGAATACCATTGAAATAGAGAAAGAAACACGTTCGGCAGCTTTGGAAAGCCTTACACTTCACTGAAATGTAGTACTACGCTTTATATAACACAGTTGAGAGACAATGTTCCCTAGCTCCCTCAGTTCATAACAGTGTGTAGGAAGTTGTTTGATAAAGTGGACAGAGCTTATACTTGGGCCAGAAGGCAGAATATAGGAAACTACATGAAAACATGAATAATTCAGTGAAAATGACTGTAAACAGATGAGAACTTGTTTAGAACAGCTGAAAGAGAATCACCAAGTCAGTTCTTAGTGTAGAAAAGGTAGCTAAAATAAGGAAAATCCTTAATTCCAGTTAAGATCACATGAAGCACTGTATGAATCCTATATTCTTTACTTAAAGGAGACTAGAGTGGTAAATATGTGTTATACAAGGCAGAATACCATTGAAATAGAGAAGGAAACACGTTCGGCAGCTTTGGAAAGCCTTACACTTCACTGAAATGTAGTACTACAGTCTATAACACAGTTGAGAGACAATGTTCCCGAGCTGCCTCAGTTCATAACAGTGTGTAGGAAGGTGTTTGATAAAGAGGGCAAAGCTTATACTTGGACCAGAAGGCAGAATATAGGAAACTACATGAAAACATGATTAATTAAGTGAAAATGACTGTAAACAGATGAGAACTTGTTTAGAACAGCTGAAAGAGAATCTCCAAGTCAGTTCTTATTGTAGAAAAGGTAGCTAAGAAAAGGGAAATCCTTAATTCCAGTTAAGATCACATGAAACACTGTATGAATCCTATATTCTTTACTTAAAGGAGACTAGAGTGGTAAATGTGTGTTATACAAGGCAGAATACCATTGAAATAGAGAAAGAAACACGTTCGGCAGCTTTGGAAAGCTTACACTTCACTGAAATGTAGTACTACAGTCTATAACACAGTTGAGAGACAATGTTCCCGAGCTGCCTCAGTTCATAACAGTGTATAGGAAGGTGTTTGATAAAGTGGGCAAAGCTTATACTTGGGCCAGAAGGCAGAATATAGGAAACTACATTAAAACATGATTAATTCAGTCAAAATGACGGTAAACAGATGAGAACTTGTTTAGAACAGCTGAAAGAGAATCTCCAAGTCAGTTCTTATTGTAGAAAAGGTAGCTAAGATAAGGGAAATCCTTAATTCCAGTTAAGATCACATGAAACACTGTATGAATCCTATATTCTTTTCTTAAAAGAGACTAGAGTGGCAAATGTGTGTTATACAAGGCAGAATACCATTGCAATAGAGAAAGAAACACGTTCGGCAGCTTTGGAAATCCTTACACTTCACTGAAATGTAGTACTACACTTTATATAACACAGTTGAGAGACAATGTTCCCTAGCTCCCTCAGTTCATAACAGTGTGTAGAAGTTGTTTGATAAAGTGGACAAAGCTTATACTTGGGCCAGAAGGCAGAACATAGGAAACTCCATGAAAACATGAATAATTCAGTGAAAATGACTGTAAACAGATGAGAACTTGTTTAGAACAGCTGAAAGAGAATCTCCAAGTCAGTTCTTAGTGTAGAAAAGGTAGCTAAGATAAGGAAAATCCTTAATTCCAGTTAAGATCACATGAAACACTGTATCAATCCTATATTCTTTACTTAAAGGAGACTAGAGTGGTAAATATGTGTTATACAAGGCAGAATACCATTGAAATAGAGAAGGAAACACGTTCGGCAGCTTTGGAAAGCCTTACACTTCACTGAAATGTAGTACTACACTCTATAACACAGTTGAGAGACAATGTACCCGAGCTGCCTCAGTTCATAACAGTGTGTTGGAAGTTGTTTGATAAAGTTGGCAAAGCTTATACTTGGACCAGAAGGCAGAATATAGGAAACTACATGAAAACATGATTAATTAAGTGAAAATGACTGTAAACAGATGAGAACTTGTTTAGAACAGCTGAAAGAGAATCTCCAAGTCAGTTCTTATTGTAGAAAAGGTAGCTAAGATAAGGGAAATCCTTAATTCCAGTTAAGATCACATGAAACACTGTATGAATCCTATATTCTTTACTTAAAGGAGACTAGAGTGGTAAATGTGTGTTATACAAGGCAGAATACCATTGAAATAGAGAAAGAAACACGTTCGGCAGCTTTGGAAAGCTTACACTTCACTGAAATGTAGTACTACAGTCTATAACACAGTTGAGAGACAATGTTCCCGAGCTGCCTCAGTTCATAACAGTGTATAGGAAGGTGTTTGATAAAGTGGGCAAAGCTTATACTTGGGCCAGAAGGCAGAATATAGGAAACTACATGAAAACATGGATAATTCAGTGAAAATGACTGAAAACAGATGAGAACATGTTTAGAACAGCTGAAAGAGAATCTCCAAGTCAGTTCTTAGTGTAGAAAAGGTAGCTAAGATAAGGAAAATCCTTAATTCCAGTTAAGATCACATGAAACACTGTATGAATCCTATATTCTTTACTTAAAGGAGACTAGAGTGGTAAATGTGTGTTATACAAGGCAGAATACCATTGAAATAGAGAAAGAAACACGTTCGGCAGATTTGGAAAGCCTTACACTTCACTGAAATGTAGTACTACGCTTTATATAACACAGTTGAGAGACAATGTTCCCTAGCTCCCTCAGTTCATAACAGTGTGTAGGAAGTTGTTTGATAAAGTGGACAGAGCTTATACTTGGGCCAGAAGGCAGAATATAGGAAACTACATGAAAACATGAATAATTCAGTGAAAATGACTGTAAACAGATGAGAACTTGTTTAGAACAGCTGAAAGAGAATCTCCAAGTCAGTTCTTATTGTAGAAAAGGTAGCTAAAATAAGGAAAATCCTTAATTCCAGTTAAGATCACATGAAACACTGTATGAATCCTATATTCTTTACTTAAAGGAGACTAGAGTGGTAAATATGTGTTATACAAGGCAGAATACCATTGAAATAGAGAAGGAAACACGTTCGGCAGCTTTGGAAAGCCTTACACTTCACTGAAATGTAGTACTACAGTATATAACACAGTTGAGAGACAATGTTCCCGAGCTGCCTCAGTTCATAACAGTGTGTAGGAAGGTGTTTGATAAAGAGGGCAAAGCTTATACTTGGACCAGAAGGCAGAATATAGGAAACTACATGAAAACATGATTAATTCAGTCAAAATGACTGTAAACAGATGAGAACTTGTTTAGAACAGCTGAAAGAGAATCTCCAAGTCAGTTCTTATTGTAGAAAAGGTAGCTAAGATAAGGGAAATCCTTAATTCCAGTTAAGATCACATGAAACACTGTATGAATCCTATATTCTTTTCTTAAAAGAGACTAGAGTGGCAAATGTGTGTTATACAAGGCAGAATACCATTGCAATAGAGAAAGAAACACGTTCGGCAGCTTTGGAAATCCTTACACTTCACTGAAATGTAGTACTACACTTTATATAACACAGTTGAGAGACAATGTTCCCGAGCTGCCTAAGTTCATAACAGTGTGTAGGAAGTTGTTTGATAAAGTGGGCAAAGCTTATACTTGGGCCAGAAGGCAGAATATAGGAAACTACATGAAAACATGATTAATTAAGTGAAAATGAGTGTAAACAGATGAGAACTTGTTTAGAACAGCTTAAAGAGATTCTCCAAGTCAGTTCTTAGTGTAGAAAAGGCAGCTAAGATAAGGAAAATCCTTAATTCCAGTTAATATCACATGAAACACTGTATGAATCCTATATTCTTTACTTAAAGGAGACTAGAGTGGTAAATGTGTGTTATACAAGGCAGAATACCATTGAAATAGAGAAAGAAACACGTTCGGCAGCTTTGGAAAGCCTTACACTTCACTGAAATGTAGTACTACAGTCTATAACACAGTTGAGGGACAATGTTCCCGAGCTGCCTCAGTTCATAACAGTGTGTAGGAAGGTGTTTGATAAAGAGGGCAAAGCTTATACTTGGACCAGAAGGCAGAATATAGGAAACTACATGAAAACATGATTAATTCAGTGAAAATGACTGTAAACAGATGAGAACTTGTTTAGAACAGCTGAAAGAGAATCTCCAAGTCAGTTCTTATTGTAGAAAAGGTAGCTAAGATAAGGGAAATCCTTAATTCCAGTTAAGATCACATGAAACACTGTATGAATCCTATATTCTTTTCTTAAAAGAGACTAGAGTGGCAAATGTGTGTTATACAAGGCAGAATACCATTGCAATAGAGAAAGAAACACGTTCGGCAGCTTTGGAAATCCTTACACTTCACTGAAATGTAGTACTACACTTTATATAACACAGTTGAGAGACAATGTTCCCTAGCTCCCTCAGTTCATAACAGTGTGTAGGAAGTTGTTTGATAAAGTGGGCAAAGCTTATACTTGGGCCAGAAGGCAGAATATAGGAAACTACATGAAAACATGGATAATTCAGTGAAAATGACTGTAAACAGATGAGAACATGTTTAGAACAGCTGAAAGAGAATCTCCAAGTCAGTTCTTAGTGTAGAAAAGGCAGCTAAGATAAGGAAAATCCTTAATTCCAGTTAAGATCACATGAAACACTGTATGAATCCTATATTCTTTACTTAAAGGAGACTAGAGTGGTAAATGTGTGTTATACAAGGCAGAATACCTTTGAAATAGAGAAAGAAACACGTTGGGCAGCTTTGGAAAGCCTTACACTTCACTGAAATGTAGTACTACAGTCTATAACACAGTTGAGAGACAATGTTCCCGAGCTGCCTCAGTTCATAACAGTGTGTAGGAAGGTGTTTGATAAAGAGGGCAAAGCTTATACTTGGACCAGAAGGCAGAATATAGGAAACTACATGAAAACATGATTAATTCAGTGAAAATGACTGTAAACAGATGAGAACTTGTTTAGAACAGCTGAAAGAGAATCTCCAAGTCAGTTCGTATTGTAGAAAAGGTAGCTAAGATAAGGGAAATCCTTAATTCCAGTTAAGATCACATGAAACACTGTATGAATCCTATATTCTTTTCTTAAAAGAGACTAGAGTGGCAAATGTGTGTTATACAAGGCAGAATACCTTTGCAATAGAGAAAGAAACACGTTCGGCAGCTTTGGAAATCCTTACACTTCACTGAAATGTAGTACTACACTTTATATAACACAGTTGAGAGACAATGTTTCCTAGCTCCCTCAGTTCATAACAGTGTGTAGGAAGTTGTTTGATAAAGTGGGCAAAGCTTATACTTGGGCCAGAAGGCAGAACATAGGAAACTCCATGAAAACATGAATAATTCAGTGAAAATGACTGTAAACAGATGAGAACTTGTTTAGAACAGCTGAAAGAGAATCTCCAAGTCAGTTCTTAGTGTAGAAAAGGTAGCTAAGATAAGGAAAATCCTTAATTCCAGTTAAGATCACATGAAACACTGTATCAATCCTATATTCTTTACTTAAAGGAGACTAGAGTGGTAAATATGTGTTATACAAGGCAGAATACCATTGAAATAGAGAAGGAAACACGTTCGGCAGCTTTGGAAAGCCTTACACTTCACTGAAATGTAGTACTACACTCTATAACACAGTTGAGAGACAATGTACCCGAGCTGCCTCAGTTCATAACAGTGTGTTGGAAGTTGTTTGATAAAGTTGGCAAAGCTTATACTTGGACCAGAAGGCAGAATATAGGAAACTACATGAAAACATGATTAATTAAGTGAAAATGACTGTAAACAGATGAGAACTTGTTTAGAACAGCTGAAAGAGAATCTCCAAGTCAGTTCTTATTGTAGAAAAGGTAGCTAAGATAAGGGAAATCCTTAATTCCAGTTAAGATCACATGAAACACTGTATGAATCCTATATTCTTTACTTAAAGGAGACTAGAGTGGTAAATGTGTGTTATACAAGGCAGAATACCATTGAAATAGAGAAAGAAACACGTTCGGCAGCTTTGGAAAGCTTACACTTCACTGAAATGTAGTACTACAGTCTATAACACAGTTGAGAGACAATGTTCCCGAGCTGCCTCAGTTCATAACAGTGTATAGGAAGGTGTTTGATAAAGTGGGCAAAGCTTATACTTGGGCCAGAAGGCAGAATATAGGAAACTACATGAAAACATGGATAATTCAGTGAAAATGACTGAAAACAGATGAGAACATGTTTAGAACAGCTGAAAGAGAATCTCCAAGTCAGTTCTTAGTGTAGAAAAGGTAGCTAAGATAAGGAAAATCCTTAATTCCAGTTAAGATCACATGAAACACTGTATGAATCCTATATTCTTTACTTAAAGGAGACTAGAGTGGTAAATGTGTGTTATACAAGGCAGAATACCATTGAAATAGAGAAAGAAACACGTTCGGCAGATTTGGAAAGCCTTACACTTCACTGAAATGTAGTACTACGCTTTATATAACACAGTTGAGAGACAATGTTCCCTAGCTCCCTCAGTTCATAACAGTGTGTAGGAAGTTGTTTGATAAAGTGGACAGAGCTTATACTTGGGCCAGAAGGCAGAATATAGGAAACTACATGAAAACATGAATAATTCAGTGAAAATGACTGTAAACAGATGAGAACTTGTTTAGAACAGCTGAAAGAGAATCTCCAAGTCAGTTCTTATTGTAGAAAAGGTAGCTAAAATAAGGAAAATCCTTAATTCCAGTTAAGATCACATGAAACACTGTATGAATCCTATATTCTTTACTTAAAGGAGACTAGAGTGGTAAATATGTGTTATACAAGGCAGAATACCATTGAAATAGAGAAGGAAACACGTTCGGCAGCTTTGGAAAGCCTTACACTTCACTGAAATGTAGTACTACAGTATATAACACAGTTGAGAGACAATGTTCCCGAGCTGCCTCAGTTCATAACAGTGTGTAGGAAGGTGTTTGATAAAGAGGGCAAAGCTTATACTTGGACCAGAAGGCAGAATATAGGAAACTACATGAAAACATGATTAATTCAGTCAAAATGACTGTAAACAGATGAGAACTTGTTTAGAACAGCTGAAAGAGAATCTCCAAGTCAGTTCTTATTGTAGAAAAGGTAGCTAAGATAAGGGAAATCCTTATTTCCAGTTAAGATCACATGAAACACTGTATGAATCCTATATTCTTTTCTTAAAAGAGACTAGAGTGGCAAATGTGTGTTATACAAGGCAGAATACCATTGCAATAGAGAAAGAAACACGTTCGGCAGCTTTGGAAATCCTTACACTTCACTGAAATGTAGTACTACACTTTATATAACACAGTTGAGAGACAATGTTCCCGAGCTGCCTAAGTTCATAACAGTGTGTAGGAAGTTGTTTGATAAAGTGGGCAAAGCTTATACTTGGGCCAGAAGGCAGAATATAGGAAACTACATGAAAACATGATTAATTAAGTGAAAATGAGTGTAAACAGATGAGAACTTGTTTAGAACAGCTTAAAGAGATTCTCCAAGTCAGTTCTTAGTGTAGAAAAGGCAGCTAAGATAAGGAAAATCCTTAATTCCAGTTAATATCACATGAAACACTGTATGAATCCTATATTCTTTACTTAAAGGAGACTAGAGTGGTAAATGTGTGTTATACAAGGCAGAATACCATTGAAATAGAGAAAGAAACACGTTCGGCAGCTTTGGAAAGCCTTACACTTCACTGAAATGTAGTACTACAGTCTATAACACAGTTGAGGGACAATGTTCCCGAGCTGCCTCAGTTCATAACAGTGTGTAGGAAGGTGTTTGATAAAGAGGGCAAAGCTTATACTTGGACCAGAAGGCAGAATATAGGAAACTACATGAAAACATGATTAATTCAGTGAAAATGACTGTAAACAGATGAGAACTTGTTTAGAACAGCTGAAAGAGAATCTCCAAGTCAGTTCTTATTGTAGAAAAGGTAGCTAAGATAAGGGAAATCCTTAATTCCAGTTAAGATCACATGAAACACTGTATGAATCCTATATTCTTTTCTTAAAAGAGACTAGAGTGGCAAATGTGTGTTATACAAGGCAGAATACCATTGCAATAGAGAAAGAAACACGTTCGGCAGCTTTGGAAATCCTTACACTTCACTGAAATGTAGTACTACACTTTATATAACACAGTTGAGAGACAATGTTCCCTAGCTCCCTCAGTTCATAACAGTGTGTAGGAAGTTGTTTGATAAAGTGGGCAAAGCTTATACTTGGGCCAGAAGGCAGAATATAGGAAACTACATGAAAACATGGATAATTCAGTGAAAATGACTGTAAACAGATGAGAACATGTTTAGAACAGCTGAAAGAGAATCTCCAAGTCAGTTCTTAGTGTAGAAAAGGCAGCTAAGATAAGGAAAATCCTTAATTCCAGTTAAGATCACATGAAACACTGTATGAATCCTATATTCTTTACTTAAAGGAGACTAGAGTGGTAAATGTGTGTTATACAAGGCAGAATACCTTTGAAATAGAGAAAGAAACACGTTGGGCAGCTTTGGAAAGCCTTACACTTCACTGAAATGTAGTACTACAGTCTATAACACAGTTGAGAGACAATGTTCCCGAGCTGCCTCAGTTCATAACAGTGTGTAGGAAGGTGTTTGATAAAGAGGGCAAAGCTTATACTTGGACCAGAAGGCAGAATATAGGAAACTACATGAAAACATGATTAATTCAGTGAAAATGACTGTAAACAGATGAGAACTTGTTTAGAACAGCTGAAAGAGAATCTCCAAGTCAGTTCGTATTGTAGAAAAGGTAGCTAAGATAAGGGAAATCCTTAATTCCAGTTAAGATCACATGAAACACTGTATGAATCCTATATTCTTTTCTTAAAAGAGACTAGAGTGGCAAATGTGTGTTATACAAGGCAGAATACCTTTGCAATAGAGAAAGAAACACGTTCGGCAGCTTTGGAAATCCTTACACTTCACTGAAATGTAGTACTACACTTTATATAACACAGTTGAGAGACAATGTTTCCTAGCTCCCTCAGTTCATAACAGTGTGTAGGAAGTTGTTTGATAAAGTGGGCAAAGCTTATACTTGGGCCAGAAGGCAGAACATAGGAAACTACATGAAAACATGAATAATTCAGTGAAAATGACTGTAAACAGATGAGAACTTGTTTAGAACAGCTGAAAGAGAATCTCCAAGTCAGTTCTTAGTGTAGAAAAGGTAGCTAAGATAAGGAAAATCCTTAATTCCAGTTAAGATCACATGAAACACTGTATGAATCCTATATTCTTTACTTAAAGGAGACTAGAGTGGTAAATATGTGTTATACAAGGCAGAATACCATTGAAATAGAGAAGGAAACACGTTCGGCAGCTTTGGAAAGCCTTACACTTCACTGAAATGTAGTACTACACTCTATAACACAGTTGAGAGACAATGTACCCGAGCTGCCTCAGTTCATAACAGTGTGTTGGAAGTTGTTTGATAAAGTTGGCAAAGCTTATACTTGGACCAGAAGGCAGAATATAGGAAACTACATGAAAACATGATTAATTAAGTGAAAATGACTGTAAACAGATGAGAACTTGTTTAGAACAGCTGAAAGAGAATCTCCAAGTCAGTTCTTATTGTAGAAAAGGTAGCTAAGATAAGGGAAATCCTTAATTCCAGTTAAGATCACATGAAACACTGTATGAATCCTATATTCTTTTCTTAAAAGAGACTAGAGTGGCAAATGTGTGTTATACAAGGCAGAATACCATTGCAATAGAGAAAGAAACACGTTCGGCAGCTTTGGAAATCCTTACACTTCACTGAAATGTAGTACTACACTTTATATAACACAGTTGAGAGACAATGTTCCCTAGCTCCCTCAGTTCATAACAGTGTGTAGAAGTTGTTTGATAAAGTGGACAAAGCTTATACTTGGGCCAGAAGGCAGAACATAGGAAACTCCATGAAAACATGAATAATTCAGTGAAAATGACTGTAAACAGATGAGAACTTGTTTAGAACAGCTGAAAGAGAATCTCCAAGTCAGTTCTTAGTGTAGAAAAGGTAGCTAAGATAAGGAAAATCCTTAATTCCAGTTAAGATCACATGAAACACTGTATCAATCCTATATTCTTTACTTAAAGGAGACTAGAGTGGTAAATATGTGTTATACAAGGCAGAATACCATTGAAATAGAGAAGGAAACACGTTCGGCAGCTTTGGAAAGCCTTACACTTCACTGAAATGTAGTACTACACTCTATAACACAGTTGAGAGACAATGTACCCGAGCTGCCTCAGTTCATAACAGTGTGTTGGAAGTTGTTTGATAAAGTTGGCAAAGCTTATACTTGGACCAGAAGGCAGAATATAGGAAACTACATGAAAACATGATTAATTAAGTGAAAATGACTGTAAACAGATGAGAACTTGTTTAGAACAGCTGAAAGAGAATCTCCAAGTCAGTTCTTATTGTAGAAAAGGTAGCTAAGATAGGGGAAATCCTTAATTCCAGTTAAGATCACATGAAACACTGTATGAATCCTATATTCTTTACTTAAAGGAGACTAGAGTGGTAAATGTGTGTTATACAAGGCAGAATACCATTGAAATAGAGAAAGAAACACGTTCGGCAGCTTTGGAAAGCCTTACACTTCACTGAAATGTAGTACTACGCTTTATATAACACAGTTGAGAGACAATGTTCCCTAGCTCCCTCAGTTCATAACAGTGTGTAGGAAGTTGTTTGATAAAGTGGACAGAGCTTATACTTGGGCCAGAAGGCAGAATATAGGAAACTACATGAAAACATGAATAATTCAGTGAAAATGACTGTAAACAGATGAGAACTTGTTTAGAACAGCTGAAAGAGAATCACCAAGTCAGTTCTTAGTGTAGAAAAGGTAGCTAAAATAAGGAAAATCCTTAATTCCAGTTAAGATCACATGAAGCACTGTATGAATCCTATATTCTTTACTTAAAGGAGACTAGAGTGGTAAATATGTGTTATACAAGGCAGAATACCATTGAAATAGAGAAGGAAACACGTTCGGCAGCTTTGGAAAGCCTTACACTTCACTGAAATGTAGTACTACAGTCTATAACACAGTTGAGAGACAATGTTCCCGAGCTGCCTCAGTTCATAACAGTGTGTAGGAAGGTGTTTGATAAAGAGGGCAAAGCTTATACTTGGACCAGAAGGCAGAATATAGGAAACTACATGAAAACATGATTAATTAAGTGAAAATGACTGTAAACAGATGAGAACTTGTTTAGAACAGCTGAAAGAGAATCTCCAAGTCAGTTCTTATTGTAGAAAAGGTAGCTAAGATAAGGGAAATCCTTAATTCCAGTTAAGATCACATGAAACACTGTATGAATCCTATATTCTTTACTTAAAGGAGACTAGAGTGGTAAATGTGTGTTATACAAGGCAGAATACCATTGAAATAGAGAAAGAAACACGTTCGGCAGCTTTGGAAAGCTTACACTTCACTGAAATGTAGTACTACAGTCTATAACACAGTTGAGAGACAATGTTCCCGAGCTGCCTCAGTTCATAACAGTGTATAGGAAGGTGTTTGATAAAGTGGGCAAAGCTTATACTTGGGCCAGAAGGCAGAATATAGGAAACTACATTAAAACATGATTAATTCAGTCAAAATGACTGTAAACAGATGAGAACTTGTTTAGAACAGCTGAAAGAGAATCTCCAAGTCAGTTCTTATTGTAGAAAAGGTAGCTAAGATAAGGGAAATCCTTAATTCCAGTTAAGATCACATGAAACACTGTATGAATCCTATATTCTTTTCTTAAAAGAGACTAGAGTGGCAAATGTGTGTTATACAAGGCAGAATACCATTGCAATAGAGAAAGAAACACGTTCGGCAGCTTTGGAAATCCTTACACTTCACTGAAATGTAGTACTACACTTTATATAACACAGTTGAGAGACAATGTTCCCTAGCTCCCTCAGTTCATAACAGTGTGTAGAAGTTGTTTGATAAAGTGGACAAAGCTTATACTTGGGCCAGAAGGCAGAACATAGGAAACTCCATGAAAACATGAATAATTCAGTGAAAATGACTGTAAACAGATGAGAACTTGTTTAGAACAGCTGAAAGAGAATCTCCAAGTCAGTTCTTAGTGTAGAAAAGGTAGCTAAGATAAGGAAAATCCTTAATTCCAGTTAAGATCACATGAAACACTGTATCAATCCTATATTCTTTACTTAAAGGAGACTAGAGTGGTAAATATGTGTTATACAAGGCAGAATACCATTGAAATAGAGAAGGAAACACGTTCGGCAGCTTTGGAAAGCCTTACACTTCACTGAAATGTAGTACTACACTCTATAACACAGTTGAGAGACAATGTACCCGAGCTGCCTCAGTTCATAACAGTGTGTTGGAAGTTGTTTGATAAAGTTGGCAAAGCTTATACTTGGACCAGAAGGCAGAATATAGGAAACTACATGAAAACATGATTAATTAAGTGAAAATGACTGTAAACAGATGAGAACTTGTTTAGAACAGCTGAAAGAGAATCTCCAAGTCAGTTCTTATTGTAGAAAAGGTAGCTAAGATAAGGGAAATCCTTAATTCCAGTTAAGATCACATGAAACACTGTATGAATCCTATATTCTTTACTTAAAGGAGACTAGAGTGGTAAATGTGTGTTATACAAGGCACAATACCATTGAAATAGAGAAAGAAACACGTTCGGCAGCTTTGGAAAGCTTACACTTCACTGAAATGTAGTACTACAGTCTATAACACAGTTGAGAGACAATGTTCCCGAGCTGCCTCAGTTCATAACAGTGTATAGGAAGGTGTTTGATAAAGTGGGCAAAGCTTATACTTGGGCCAGAAGGCAGAATATAGGAAACTACATGAAAACATGGATAATTCAGTGAAAATGACTGAAAACAGATGAGAACATGTTTAGAACAGCTGAAAGAGAATCTCCAAGTCAGTTCTTAGTGTAGAAAAGGTAGCTAAGATAAGGAAAATCCTTAATTCCAGTTAAGATCACATGAAACACTGTATGAATCCTATATTCTTTACTTAAAGGAGACTAGAGTGGTAAATGTGTGTTATACAAGGCAGAATACCATTGAAATAGAGAAAGAAACACGTTCGGCAGATTTGGAAAGCCTTACACTTCACTGAAATGTAGTACTACGCTTTATATAACACAGTTGAGAGACAATGTTCCCTAGCTCCCTCAGTTCATAACAGTGTGTAGGAAGTTGTTTGATAAAGTGGACAGAGCTTATACTTGGGCCAGAAGGCAGAATATAGGAAACTACATGAAAACATGAATAATTCAGTGAAAATGACTGTAAACAGATGAGAACTTGTTTAGAACAGCTGAAAGAGAATCTCCAAGTCAGTTCTTATTGTAGAAAAGGTAGCTAAAATAAGGAAAATCCTTAATTCCAGTTAAGATCACATGAAACACTGTATGAATCCTATATTCTTTACTTAAAGGAGACTAGAGTGGTAAATATGTGTTATACAAGGCAGAATACCATTGAAATAGAGAAGGAAACACGTTCGGCAGCTTTGGAAAGCCTTACACTTCACTGAAATGTAGTACTACAGTATATAACACAGTTGAGAGACAATGTTCCCGAGCTGCCTCAGTTCATAACAGTGTGTAGGAAGGTGTTTGATAAAGAGGGCAAAGCTTATACTTGGACCAGAAGGCAGAATATAGGAAACTACATGAAAACATGATTAATTCAGTCAAAATGACTGTAAACAGATGAGAACTTGTTTAGAACAGCTGAAAGAGAATCTCCAAGTCAGTTCTTATTGTAGAAAAGGTAGCTAAGATAAGGGAAATCCTTAATTCCAGTTAAGATCACATGAAACACTGTATGAATCCTATATTCTTTTCTTAAAAGAGACTAGAGTGGCAAATGTGTGTTATACAAGGCAGAATACCATTGCAATAGAGAAAGAAACACGTTCGGCAGCTTTGGAAATCCTTACACTTCACTGAAATGTAGTACTACACTTTATATAACACAGTTGAGAGACAATGTTCCCTAGCTCCCTCAGTTCATAACAGTGTGTAGGAAGTTGTTTGATAAAGTGGACAAAGCTTATACTTGGGCCAGAAGGCAGAACATAGGAAACTACATGAAAACATGAATAATTCAGTGAAAATGACTGTAAACAGATGAGAACTTGTTTAGAACAGCTGAAAGAGAATCTCCAAGTCAGTTCTTAGTGTAGAAAAGGTAGCTAAGATAAGGAAAATCCTTAATTCCACTTAAGATCACATGTAACACTGTATGAATCCTATATTCTTTACTTAAAGGAGACTAGAGTGGTAAATATGTGTTATACAAGGCAGAATACCATTGAAATAGAGAAGGAAACACGTTCGGCAGCTTTGGAAAGCCTTACACTTCACTGAAATGTAGTACTACACTCTATAACACAGTTGAGAGACAATGTTCCCGAGCTGCCTCAGTTCATAACAGTGTGTTGGAAGTTGTTTGATAAAGTTGGCAAAGCTTATACTTGGACCAGAAGGCAGAATATAGGAAACTACATGAAAACATGATTAATTAAGTGAAAATGACTGTAAACAGATGAAAACTTGTTTAGAACAGCTGAAAGAGAATCTCCAAGTCATTTCTTATTGTAGAAAAGGTAGCTAAGATAAGGGAAATCCTTAATTCCAGTTAAGATCACATGAAACACTGTATGAATCCTATATTCTTTACTTAAAGGAGACTAGAGTGGTAAATGTGTGTTATACAAGGCAGAATACCATTGAAATAGAGAAAGAAACACGTTCAGCAGCTTTGGAAAGCCTTACACTTCACTGAAATGTAGTACTACAGTCTATAACACAGTTGAGAGACAATGTTCCCGAGCTGCCTCAGTTCATAACAGTGTGTAGGAAGGTGTTTGATAAAGAGGGCAAAGCTTATACTTGGACCAGAAGGCAGAATATAGGAAACTACATGAAAACATGATTAATTTAGTGAAAATGACTGTAAACAGATGAGAACTTGTTTAGAACAGCTGAAAGAGAATCTCCAAGTCAGTTCTTATTGTAGAAAAGGTAGCTAAGATAAGGGAAATCCTTAATTCCAGTTAAGATCACATGAAACACTGTATGAATCCTATATTCTTTTCTTAAAAGAGACTAGAGTGGCAAATGTGTGTTATACAAGTCAGAATACCATTGCAATAGAGAAAGAAACACGATCGGCAGCTTTGGAAATCCTTACACTTCACTGAAATGTAGTACTACACTTTATATAACACAGTTGAGAGACAATGTTCCCTAGCTCCCTCAGTTCATAACAGTGTGTAGGAAGTTGTTTGATAAAGTGGACAAAGCTTATACTTGGGCCAGAAGGCAGAACATAGGAAACTACATGAAAACATGAATAATTCAGTGAAAATGACTGTAAACAGATGAGAACTTGTTTAGAACAGCTGAAAGAGAATCTCCAAGTCAGTTCTTAGTGTAGAAAAGGTAGCTAAGATAAGGAAAATCCTTAATTCCAGTTAAGATCACATGTAACACTGTATGAATCCTATATTCTTTACTTAAAGGAGACTAGAATGGTAAATATGTGTTATACAAGGCAGAATACCATTGAAATAGAGAAGGAAACACGTTCGGCAGCTTTGGAAAGCCTTACACTTCACTGAAATGTAGTACTATACTCTATAACACAGTTGAGAGATAATGTTCCCGAGCTGCCTCAGTTCATAACAGTGTGTTGGAAGTTGTTTGATAAAGTTGGCAAAGCTTATACTTGGACCAGAAGGCAGAATATAGGAAACTACATGAAAACATGATTAATTAAGTGAAAATGACTGTAAACAGATGAGAACTTGTTTAGAACAGCTGAAAGAGAATCTCCAAGTCAGTTCTTATTGTAGAAAAGGTAGCTAAGATAAGGGAAATCCTTAATTCCAGTTAAGATCACATGAAACACTGTATGAATCCTATATTCTTTACTTAAAGGAGACTAGAATGGTAAATGTGTGTTATACAAGGCAGAATACCATTGAAATAGAGAAAGAAACACGTTCGGCAGCTTTGGAAATCCTTACACTTCACTGAAATGTAGTACTACACTTTATATAACATAGTTGAGAGACAATGTTCCCTAGCTCCCTCAGTTCATAACAGTGTGTAGGAAGTTGTTTGATAAAGTGGACAAAGCTTTTACTTGGGCCAGATGGCAGAACATAGGAAACTACATGAAAACATGATTAATTAAGTGAAAATGACTGTAAACAGATGAAAACTTGTTTAGAACAGCTGAAAGAGAATCTCCAAGTCATTTCTTATTGTAGAAAAGGTAGCTAAGATAAGGGAAATCCTTAATTCCAGTTAAGATCACATGAAACACTGTATGAATCCTATATTCTTTACTTAAAGGAGACTAGAGTGGTAAATGTGTGTTATACAAGGCAGAATACCATTGAAATAGAGAAAGAAACACGTTCGGCAGCTTTGGAAAGCCTTACACTTCACTGAAATGTAGTACTACAGTCTATAACACAGTTGAGAGACAATGTTCCCGAGCTGCCTCAGTTCATAACAGTGTGTAGGAAGGTGTTTGATAAAGTTGGCAAAGCTTATACTTGGACCAGAAGGCAGAATATAGGAAACTACATGAAAACATGATTAATTAAGTGAAAATGACTGTAAACAGATGAGAACTTGTTTAGAACAGCTGAAAGAGAATCTCCAAGTCAGTTGTTATTGTAGAAAAGGTAGCTAAGATAAGGGAAATCCTTAATTCCAGTTAAGATCACATGAAACACTGTATGAATCCTATATTCTTTTCTTAAAAGAGACTAGAGTGGCAAATGTGTGTTATACAAGGCAGAATACCATTGCAATAGAGAAAGAAACACGTTCGGCAGCTTTGGAAATCCTTACACTTCACTGAAATGTAGTACTACACTTTATATAACACAGTTGAGAGACAATGTTCCCTAGCTCCCTAAGTTCATAACAGTGTGTAGGAAGTTGTTTGATAAAGTGGGCAAAGCTTATACTTGGGCCAGAAGGCAGAATATAGGAAACTACATGAAAACATGGATAATTCAGTGAAAATGACTGTAAACAGATTAGAACATGTTTAGAACAGCTGAAAGAGAATCTCCAAGTCAGTTCTTAGTGTAGAAAAGGTAGCTAAGATAAGGAAAATCCTTAATTTCAGTTAAGATCACATGAAACACTGTATGAATCCTATATTCTTTACTTAAAGGAGACTAGAGTGGTAAATGTGTGTTATACAAGACAGAATACCATTGAAATAGAGAAAGAAACACGTTCGGCAGCTTTGGAAAGCCTTACACTTCACTGAAATGTAGTACTACACTCTATAACACAGTTGAGAGACAATGTTCCCGAGCTGCCTCAGTTCATAACAGTGTGTTGGAAGTTGTTTGATAAAGTTGGCAAAGCTTATACTTGGACCAGAAGGCAGAATATAGGAAACTACATGAAAACATGATTAATTAAGTGAAAATGACTGTAAACATTTGAGAACTTGTTTAGAACAGCTGAAAGAGAATCTCCAAGTCAGTTCTTAGTGTAGAAAAGGTAGCGAAGATAAGAAAAATCCTTAATTCCAGTTAAGATCACATGAAACACTGTATGAATCCTATATTCTTTACTTAAAGGAGACTAGAATGGTAAATGTGTGTTATACAAGGCAGAATACCATTGAAATAGAGAAAGAAACACGTTCGGCAGCTTTGGAAATCCTTACACTTCACTGAAATGTAGTATTACACTTTATATAACATAGTTGAGAGACAATGTTCCCTAGCTCCCTCAGTTCATAACAGTGTGTAGGAAGTTGTTTGATAAAGTGGACAAAGCTTTTACTTGGGCCAGATGGCAGAACATAGGAAACTACATGAAAACATGAATAATTCAGTGAAAATGACTGTAAACAGATGAGAACTTGTTTAGAACAGCTGAAAGAGAATCTCCAAGTCAGTTCTTAGTGTAGAAAAGGTAGCTAAGATAAGGAAAATCCTTAATTCCAGTTAAGATCACATGAAACACTGTATGAATCCTATATTCTTTACTTAAAGGAGACTAGAGTGGTAAATATGTGTTATACAAGGCAGAATACCATTGAAATAGAGAAGGAAACACGTTCGGCAGCATTGGAAAGCCTTACACTTCACTGAAATGTAGTACTACACTCTATAACACAGTTGAGAGACAATGTACCCGAGCTGCCTCAGTTCATAACAGTGTGTTGGAAGTTGTTTGATAAAGTTGGCAAAGCTTATACTTGGACCAGAAGGCAGAATATAGGAAACTACATGAAAACATGATTAATTAAGTGAAAATGACTGTAAACAGATGAGAACTTGTTTAGAACAGCTGAAAGAGAATCTCCAAGTCAGTTGTTATTGTAGAAAAGGTAGCTAAGATAAGGGAAATCCTTAATTCCAGTTAAGATCACATGAAACACTGTATGAATCCTATATTCTTTTCTTAAAAGAGACTAGAGTGGCAAATGTGTGTTATACAAGGCAGAATACCATTGCAATAGAGAAAGAAACACGTTCGGCAGCTTTGGAAATCCTTACACTTCACTGAAATGTAGTACTACACTTTATATAACACAGTTGAGAGACAATGTTCCCTAGCTCCCTAAGTTCATAACAGTGTGTAGGAAGTTGTTTGATAAAGTGGGCAAAGCTTATACTTGGGCCAGAAGGCAGAATATAGGAAACTACATGAAAACATGGATAATTCAGTGAAAATGACTGTAAACAGATTAGAACATGTTTAGAACAGCTGAAAGAGAATCTCCAAGTCAGTTCTTAGTGTAGAAAAGGTAGCTAAGATAAGGAAAATCCTTAATTTCAGTTAAGATCACATGAAACACTGTATGAATCCTATATTCTTTACTTAAAGGAGACTAGAGTGGTAAATGTGTGTTATACAAGACAGAATACCATTGAAATAGAGAAAGAAACACGTTCGGCAGCTTTGGAAAGCCTTACACTTCACTGAAATGTAGTACTACACTCTATAACACAGTTGAGAGACAATGTTCCCGAGCTGCCTCAGTTCATAACAGTGTGTTGGAAGTTGTTTGATAAAGTTGGCAAAGCTTATACTTGGACCAGAAGGCAGAATATAGGAAACTACATGAAAACATGATTAATTAAGTGAAAATGACTGTAAACATTTGAGAACTTGTTTAGAACAGCTGAAAGAGAATCTCCAAGTCAGTTCTTAGTGTAGAAAAGGTAGCGAAGATAAGAAAAATCCTTAATTCCAGTTAAGATCACATGAAACACTGTATGAATCCTATATTCTTTACTTAAAGGAGACTAGAGTGGTAAATATGTGTTATACAAGGCAGAATACCATTGAAATAGAGAAGGAAACACGTTCGGCAGCTTTGGAAAGCCTTACACTTCACTGAAATGTAGTACTACACTCTATAACACAGTTGAGAGACAATGTTCCCTAGCTCCCTCAGTTCATAACAGTGTGTAGGAAGGTGTTTGATAAAGACTGCAAAGCTTATACTTGGGCCAGAAGGCAGAATATAGGAAACTACATGAAAACATGATTAACTCAGTGAAAATGACTGTAAACAGATGAGAACTTGTTTAGAACAGCTGAAAGAGAATCTCCAAGTCAGTTCTTAGTGTAGAAAAGGTAGCTAAGATAAGGAAAATCCTTAATTCCAGTTAAGATCACATGAAACACTGTATGAATCCTATATTCTTTACTTAAAGGAGACTAGAGTGGTAAATGTGTGTTATACAAGGCAGAATACCATTGAAATAGAGAAAGAAACACGTTCGGCAGCTTTGGAAAGCCTTACACTTCACTGAAATGTAGTACTACGCTTTATATAACACAGTTGAGAGACAATGTTCCCTAGCTCCCTCAGTTCATAACAGTGTGTAGGAAGTTGTTTGATAAAGTGGACAAAGCTTATACTTGGGCCAGAAGGCAGAATATAGGAAACTACATGAAAACATGGATAATTCAGTGAAAATGACTGTAAACAGATGAGAACTTGTTTAGAACAGCTGAAAGAGAATCTCCAAGTCAGTTCTTAGTGTAGAAAAGGTAGCTAAAATAAGGAAAATCCTTAATTCCAGTTAAGATCACATGAAACACTGTATGAATCCTATATTCTTTACTTAAAGGAGACTAGAGTGGTAAATATGTGTTATACAAGGCAGAATACCATTGAAATAGAGAAGGAAACACGTTCGGCAGCTTTGGAAAGCCTTACACTTCACTGAAATGTAGTACTACAGTCCATAACACAGTTGAGAGACAATGTTCCCGAGCTGCCTCAGTTCATAACAGTGTGTAGGAAGGTGTTTGATAAAGAGGGCAAAGCTTATACTTGGACCAGAAGGCAGAATATAGGAAACTACATGAAAACATGATTAATTCAGTGAAAATGACTGTAAACAGATGAGAACTTGTTTAGAACAGCTGAAAGAGAATCTCCAAGTCAGTTCTTATTGTAGAAAAGGTAGCTAAGATAAGGGAAATCCTTAATTCCAGTTAAGATCACATGAAACACTGTATGAATCCTATATTCTTTTCTTAAAAGAGACTAGAGTGGCAAATGTGTGTTATACAAGGCAGAATACCATTGCAATAGAGAAAGAAACACGTTCGGCAGCTTTGGAAATCCTTACACTTCACTGAAATGTAGTACTACACTTTATATAACACAGTTGAGAGACAATGTTCCCTAGCTCCCTCAGTTCATAACAGTGTGTAGGAAGTTGTTTGATAAAGTGGACAAAGCTTATACTTGGGCCAGAAGGCAGAACATAGGAAACTACATGAAAACATGAATAATTCAGTGAAAATGACTGTAAACAGATGAGAACTTGTTTAGAACAGCTGAAAGAGAATCTCCAAGTCAGTTCTTAGTGTAGAAAAGGTAGCTAAGATAAGGAAAATCCTTAATTCCAGTTAAGATCACATGAAACACTGTATGAATCCTATATTCTTTACTTAAAGGAGACTAGAGTGGTAAATGTGTGTTATACAAGACAGAATACCATTGAAATAGAGAAAGAAACACGTTCGGCAGCTTTGGAAAGCCTTACACTTCACTGAAATGTAGTACTACACTCTATAACACAGTTGAGAGACAATGTTCCCGAGCTGCCTCAGTTCATAACAGTGTGTTGGAAGTTGTTTGATAAAGTTGGCAAAGCTTATACTTGGACCAGAAGGCAGAATATAGGAAACTACATGAAAACATGATTAATTAAGTGAAAATGACTGTAAACATTTGAGAACTTGTTTAGAACAGCTGAAAGAGAATCTCCAAGTCAGTTCTTAGTGTAGAAAAGGTAGCTAAGATAAG
Source organism: Pipistrellus hanaki (assembly GCF_964339955.1). Classification (NCBI taxonomy): domain Eukaryota; kingdom Metazoa; phylum Chordata; class Mammalia; order Chiroptera; family Vespertilionidae; genus Pipistrellus; species Pipistrellus hanaki. Next base: position 86,966 of record NW_028182298.1, on the reverse strand, counting down.
AAAAATCCTTAATTCCAGTTAAGATCACATGAAACACTGTATGAATCCTATATTCTTTACTTAAAGGAGACTAGAGTGGTAAATATGTGTTATACAAGGCAGAATACCATTGAAATAGAGAAGGAAACACGTTCGGCAGCTTTGGAAAGCCTTACACTTCACTGAAATGTAGTACTACACTCTATAACACAGTTGAGAGACAATGTTCCCTAGCTCCCTCAGTTCATAACAGTGTGTAGGAAGGTGTTTGATAAAGACTGCAAAGCTTATACTTGGGCCAGAAGGCAGAATATAGGAAACTACATGAAAACATGATTAACTCAGTGAAAATGACTGTGAACAGATGAGAACTTGTTTAGAACAGCTGAAAGAGAATCTCCAAGTCAGTTCTTAGTGTAGAAAAGGTAGCTAAGATAAGGAAAATCCTTAATTCCAGTTAAGATCACATGAAACACTGTATGAATCCTATATTCTTTACTTAAAGGAGACTAGAGTGGTAAATGTGTGTTATACAAGGCAGAATACCATTGAAATAGAGAAAGAAACACGTTCGGCAGCTTTGGAAAGCCTTACACTTCACTGAAATGTAGTACTACGCTTTATATAACACAGTTGAGAGACAATGTTCCCTAGCTCCCTCAGTTCATAACAGTGTGTAGGAAGTTGTTTGATAAAGTGGACAAAGCTTATACTTGGGCCAGAAGGCAGAATATAGGAAACTACATGAAAACATGGATAATTCAGTGAAAATGACTGTAAACAGATGAGAACTTGTTTAGAACAGCTGAAAGAGAATCTCCAAGTCAGTTCTTAGTGTAGAAAAGGTAGCTAAAATAAGGAAAATCCTTAATTCCAGTTAAGATCACATGAAACACTGTATGAATCCTATATTCTTTACTTAAAGGAGACTAGAGTGGTAAATGTGTGTTATACAAGGCAGAATACAATTGAAATAGATAAAGAAACACGTTCGGTAGCTTTGGAAAGCCTTACACTTCACTGAAATGTAGTACTACAGTCTACAACACAGTTGAGAGACAATGTTCCCGAGCTGCCTCAGTTCATAACAGTGTGTAGGAAGGTGTTTGATAAAGAGGGCAAAGCTTATACTTGGACCAGAAGGCAGAATATAGGAAACTACATGAAAACATGATTAACTCAGTGAAAATGACTGTAATCAGATGAGAACTTGTTTAGAACAGCTGAAAGAGAATCTCCAAGTCAGTTCTTATTGTAGAAAAGGTAGCTAAGATAAGGGAAATCCTTAATTCCAGTTAAGATCACATGAAACACTGTATGAATCCTATATTCTTTACTTAAAGGAGACTAGAGTGGTAAACGTGTGTTATACAAGGCAGAATACCATTGAAATAGAGAAAGAAACACGTTCGGCAGCTTTGGAAAGCCTTACACTTCACTGAAATGTTGTACTACGCTTTATATAACACAGTTGAGAGACAATGTTCCCTAGATCCCTCAGTTCATAACAGTGTGTAGGAAGTTGTTTGATAAAGTGGGCAAAGCTTATACTTGGGCCAGAAGGCAGAATATAGGAAACTACATGAAAACATGGATAATTCAGTGAAAATGACTGTAAACAGATGAGAGCATGTTTAGAACAGCTGAAAGAGAATCTCCAAGACAGTTCTTAGTGTAGAAAAGGTAGCTAAGATAAGGAAAATCCTTAATTCCAGTTAAGATCACATGAAACACTGTATGAATCCTATATTCTTTTCTTAAAAGAGACTAGAGTGGCAAATGTGTGTTATACAAGGCAGAATACCATTGCAATAGAGAAAGAAACACGTTCGGCAGCTTTGGAAAGCCTTACACTTCACTGAAATGTAGTACTACCCTTTATATAACACAGTTGAGAGACAATGTTCCCTAGCTCCCTCAGTTCATAACAGTGTGTAGGAAGTTGTTTGATAAAGTGGGCAAAGCTTATACTTGGGCCAGAAGGCAGAATATAGGAAACTACATGAAAACATGGATAATTCAGTGAAAATGACTGTAAACAGATGAGAACATGTTTAGAACAGCTGAAAGAGAATCTCCAAGTCAGTTCTTAGTGTAGAAAAGGTAGCTAAGATAAGGAAAATCCTTAATTCCAGTTAAGATCACATGAAACACTGTATGAATCCTATATTCTTTACTTAAAGGAGACTAGAGTGGTAAATGTGTGTTATACAAGGCAGAATACCATTGAAATAGAGAAAGAAACACGTTCGGCAGCTTTGGAAAGCCTTACACTTCACTGAAATGTAGTACTACGCTTTATATAACACAGTTCAGAGACAATGTTCCCTAGCTCCCTCAGTTCATAACAGTGTGTAGGAAGTTGTTTGATAAAGTGGACAAAGCTTATACTTGGGCCAGAAGGCAGAATATAGGAAACTACATGAAAACATGGATAATTCAGTGAAAATGACTGTAAACAGATGAGAACTTGTTTAGAACAGCTGAAAGAGAATCTCCAAGTCAGTTCTTAGTGTAGAAAAGGTAGCTAAAATAAGGAAAATCCTTAATTCCAGTTAAGATCACATGAAACACTGTATGAATCCTATATTCTTTACTTAAAGGAGACTAGAGTGGTAAATATGTGTTATACAAGGCAGAATACCATTGAAATAGAGAAGGAAACACGTTCGGCAGCTTTGGAAAGCCTTACACTTCACTGAAATGTAGTACTACAGTCCATAACACAGTTGAGAGACAATGTTCCCGAGCTGCCTCAGTTCATAACAGTGTGTAGGAAGGTGTTTGATAAAGAGGGCAAAGCTTATACTTGGACCAGAAGGCAGAATATAGGAAACTACATGAAAACATGATTAATTCAGTGAAAATGACTGTAAACAGATGAGAACTTGTTTAGAACAGCTGAAAGAGAATCTCCAAGTCAGTTCTTATTGTAGAAAAGGTAGCTAAGATAAGGGAAATCCTTAATTCCAGTTAAGATCACATGAAACACTGTATGAATCCTATATTCTTTTCTTAAAAGAGACTAGAGTGGCAAATGTGTGTTATACAAGGCAGAATACAATTGCAATAGAGAAAGAAACACGTTCGGCAGCTTTGGAAAGCCTTACACTTCACTGAAATGTAGTACTACACTCTATAACACAGTTGAGAGACAATGTACCCGAGCTGCCTCAGTTCATAACAGTGTGTTGGAAGTTGTTTGATAAAGTTGGCAAAGCTTATACTTGGACCAGAAGGCAGAATATAGGAAACTACATGAAAACATGATTAATTAAGTGAAAATGACTGTAAACAGATGAGAACTTGTTTAGAACAGCTGAAAGAGAATCTCCAAGTCAGTTCTTATTGTAGAAAAGGTAGCTAAGATAAGGGAAATCCTTAATTCCAGTTAAGATCACATGAAACACTGTATGAATCCTATATTCTTTTCTTAAAAGAGACTAGAGTGGCAAATGTGTGTTATACAAGGCAGAATACCATTGCAATAGAGAAAGAAACACGTTCGGCAGCTTTGGAAATCCTTACACTTCACTGAAATGTAGTACTACACTTTATATAACACAGTTGAGAGACAATGTTCCCTAGCTCCCTCAGTTCATAACAGTGTGTAGGAAGTTGTTTGATAAAGTGGACAAAGCTTATACTTGGGCCAGAAGGCAGAACATAGGAAACTACATGAAAACATGAATAATTCAGTGAAAATGACTGTAAACAGATGAGAACTTGTTTAGAACAGCTGAAAGAGAATCTCCAAGTCAGTTCTTAGTGTAGAAAAGGTAGCTAAGATAAGGAAAATCCTTAATTCCAGTTAAGATCACATGAAACACTGTATGAATCCTATATTCTTTACTTAAAGGAGACTAGAGTGGTAAATATGTGTTATACAAGGCAGAATACCATTGAAATAGAGAAGGAAACACGTTCGGCAGCTTTGGAAAGCCTTACACTTCACTGAAATGTAGTACTACACTCTATAACACAGTTGAGAGACAATGTACCCGAGCTGCCTCAGTTCATAACAGTGTGTTGGAAGTTGTTTGATAAAGTTGGCAAAGCTTATACTTGGACCAGAAGGCAGAATATAGGAAACTACATGAAAACATGATTAATTAATTGAAAATGACTGTAAACAGAGGAGAACTTGTTTAGAACAGCTGAAAGAGAATCTCCAAGTCAGTTCTTATTGTAGAAAAGGTAGCTAAGATAAGGGAAATCCTTAATTCCTGTTAAGATCACATGAAACACTGTATGAATCCTATATTCTTTACTTAAAGGAGACTAGAGTGGTAAATGTGTGTTATACAAGGCAGAATACCATTGAAATAGAGAAAGAAACACGTTCGGCAGCTTTGGAAAGCCTTACACTTCACTGAAATGTAGTACTACAGTCTATAACACAGTTGAGAGACAATGTTCCCGAGCTGCCTCAGTTCATAACAGTGTGTAGGAAGGTGTTTGATAAAGAGGGCAAAGCTTATACTTGGACCAGAAGGCAGAATATAGGAAACTACATGAAAACATGATTAATTCAGTGAAAATGACTGTAAACAGATGAGAACTTGTTTAGAACAGCTGAAAGAGAATCTCCAAGTCAGTTCTTATTGTAGAAAAGGTAGCTAAGATAAGGGAAAACCTTAATTCCAGTTAAGATCACATGAAACACTGTACGAATCCTATATTCTTTTCTTAAAAGAGACTAGAGTGGTAAATGTGTGTTATACAAGGCAGAATACCATTGAAATAGAGAAAGAAACACGTTCGGCAGCTTTGGAAAGCCTTACACTTCACTGAAATGTAGTACTACACTTTATATAACACAGTTGAGAGACAATGTTCCCTAGCTCCCTCAGTTCATAAGAGTGTGTAGGAAGTTGTTTGATAAAGTGGGCAAAGCTTATACTTGGGCCAGAAGGCAGAATATAGGAAACTACATGAAAACATGGATAATTCAGTGAAAATGACTGTAAACAGATGAGAACATGTTTAGAACAGCTGAAAGAGAATCTCCAAGTCAGTTCTTAGTGTAGAAAAGGTAGCTAAGATAAGGAAAATCCTTAATTCCAGTTAAGATCACATGAAACACTGTATGAATCCTATATTCTTTACTTAAAGGAGACTAGAGTGGTAAATGTTTGTTATACAAGGCAGAATACCATTGAAATAGAGAAAGAAACACGTTCGGCAGCTTTGGAAAGCCTTACACTTCACTGAAATGTAGTACTACACTTTATATAACACAGTTGAGAGACAATGTTCCCTAGCTCCCTCAGTTCATAACAGTGTGTAGGAAGTTGTTTGATAAAGTGGACAAAGCTTATACTTGGGCCAGAAGGCAGAACATAGGAAACTACATGAAAACATGAATAATTCAGTGAAAATGACTGTAAACAGATGAGAACTTGTTTAGAACAGCTGAAAGAGAATCTCCAAGTCAGTTCTTAGTGTAGAAAAGGTAGCTAAGATAAGGAAAATCCTTAATTCCAGTTAAGATCACATGAAACACTGTATGAATCCTATATTCTTTACTTAAAGGAGACTAGAGTGGTAAATATGTGTTATACAAGGCAGAATACCATTGAAATAGAGAAGGAAACACGTTCGGCAGCTTTGGAAAGCCTTACACTTCACTGAAATGTAGTACTACACTCTATAACACAGTTGAGAGACAATGTACCCGAGCTGCCTCAGTTCATAACAGTGTGTTGGAAGTTGTTTGATAAAGTTGGCAAAGCTTATACTTGGACCAGAAGGCAGAATATAGGAAACTACATGAAAACATGGATAATTCAGTGAAAATGACTGTAAACAGATGAGAACTTGTTTAGAACAGCTGAAAGAGAATCTCCAAGTCAGTTCTTAGTGTAGAAAAGGTAGCTAAAATAAGGAAAATCCTTAATTCCAGTTAAGATCACATGAAACACTGTATGAATCCTATATTCTTTACTTAAAGGAGACTAGAGTGGTAAATGTGTGTTATACAAGGCAGAATACGATTGAAATAGATAAAGAAACACGTTCGGTAGCTTTGGAAAGCCTTACACTTCACTGAAATGTAGTACTACAGTCTACAACACAGTTGAGAGACAATGTTCCCGAGCTGCCTCAGTTCATAACAGTGTGTAGGAAGGTGTTTGATAAAGAGGGCAAAGCTTATACTTGGACCAGAAGGCAGAATATAGGAAACTACATGAAAACATGATTAACTCAGTGAAAATGACTGTAATCAGATGAGAACTTGTTTAGAACAGCTGAAAGAGAATCTCCAAGTCAGTTCTTATTGTAGAAAAGGTAGCTAAGATAAGGGAAATCCTTAATTCCAGTTAAGATCACATGAAACACTGTATGAATCCTATATTCTTTACTTAAAGGAGACTAGAGTGGTAAACGTGTGTTATACAAGGCAGAATACCATTGAAATAGAGAAAGAAACACGTTCGGCAGCTTTGGAAAGCCTTACACTTCACTGAAATGTTGTACTACGCTTTATATAACACAGTTGAGAGACAATGTTCCCTAGCTCCCTCAGTTCATAACAGTGTGTAGGAAGTTGTTTGATAAAGTGGGCAAAGCTTATACTTGGGCCAGAAGGCAGAATATAGGAAACTACATGAAAACATGGATAATTCAGTGAAAATGACTGTAAACAGATGAGAGCATGTTTAGAACAGCTGAAAGAGAATCTCCAAGACAGTTCTTAGTGTAGAAAAGGTAGCTAAGATAAGGAAAATCCTTAATTCCAGTTAAGATCACATGAAACACTGTATGAATCCTATATTCTTTTCTTAAAAGAGACTAGAGTGGCAAATGTGTGTTATACAAGGCAGAATACCATTGCAATAGAGAAAGAAACACGTTCGGCAGCTTTGGAAAGCCTTACACTTCACTGAAATGTAGTACTACCCTTTATATAACACAGTTGAGAGACAATGTTCCCTAGCTCCCTCAGTTCATAACAGTGTGTAGGAAGTTGTTTGATAAAGTGGGCAAAGCTTATACTTGGGCCAGAAGGCAGAATATAGGAAACTACATGAAAACATGGATAATTCAGTGAAAATGACTGTAAACAGATGAGAACATGTTTAGAACAGCTGAAAGAGAATCTCCAAGTCAGTTCTTAGTGTAGAAAAGGTAGCTAAGATAAGGAAAATCCTTAATTCCAGTTAAGATCACATGAAACACTGTATGAATCCTATATTCTTTACTTAAAGGAGACTAGAGTGGTAAATGTGTGTTATACAAGGCAAAATACCATTGAAATAGAGAAAGAAACACGTTCGGCAGCTTTGGAAAGCCTTACACTTCACTGAAATGTAGTACTACGCTTTATATAACACAGTTCAGAGACAATGTTCCCTAGCTCCCTCAGTTCATAACAGTGTGTAGGAAGTTGTTTGATAAAGTGGACAAAGCTTATACTTGGGCCAGAAGCCAGAATATAGGAAACTACATGAAAACATGGATAATTCAGTGAAAATGACTGTAAACAGATGAGAACTTGTTTAGAACAGCTGAAAGAGAATCTCCAAGTCAGTTCTTAGTGTAGAAAAGGTAGCTAAAATAAGGAAAATCCTTAATTCCAGTTAAGATCACATGAAACACTGTATGAATCCTATATTCTTTACTTAAAGGAGACTAGAGTGGTAAATATGTGTTATACAAGGCAGAATACCATTGAAATAGAGAAGGAAACACGTTCGGCAGCTTTGGAAAGCCTTACACTTCACTGAAATGTAGTACTACAGTCCATAACACAGTTGAGAGACAATGTTCCCGAGCTGCCTCAGTTCATAACAGTGTGTAGGAAGGTGTTTGATAAAGAGGGCAAAGCTTATACTTGGACCAGAAGGCAGAATATAGGAAACTACATGAAAACATGATTAATTCAGTGAAAATGACTGTAAACAGATGAGAACTTGTTTAGAACAGCTGAAAGAGAATCTCCAAGTCAGTTCTTATTGTAGAAAAGGTAGCTAAGATAAGGGAAATCCTTAATTCCTGTTAAGATCACATGAAACACTGTATGAATCCTATATTCTTTACTTAAAGGAGACTAGAGTGGTAAATGTGTGTTATACAAGGCAGAATACCATTGAAATAGAGAAAGAAACACGTTCGGCAGCTTTGGAAAGCCTTACACTTCACTGAAATGTAGTACTACAGTCTATAACACAGTTGAGAGACAATGTTCCCGAGCTGCCTCAGTTCATAACAGTGTGTAGGAAGGTGTTTGATAAAGAGGGCAAAGCTTATACTTGGACCAGAAGGCAGAATATAGGAAACTACATGAAAACATGATTAATTCAGTGAAAATGACTGTAAACAGATGAGAACTTGTTTAGAACAGCTGAAAGAGAATCTCCAAGTCAGTTCTTATTGTAGAAAAGGTAGCTAAGATAAGGGAAAACCTTAATTCCAGTTAAGATCACATGAAACACTGTATGAATCCTATATTCTTTTCTTAAAAGAGACTAGAGTGGTAAATGTGTGTTATACAAGGCAGAATACCATTGAAATAGAGAAAGAAACACGTTCGGCAGCTTTGGAAAGCCTTACACTTCACTGAAATGTAGTACTACACTTTATATAACACAGTTGAGAGACAATGTTCCCTAGCTCCCTCAGTTCATAAGAGTGTGTAGGAAGTTGTTTGATAAAGTGGGCAAAGCTTATACTTGGGCCAGAAGGCAGAATATAGGAAACTACATGAAAACATGGATAATTCAGTGAAAATGACTGTAAACAGATGAGAACATGTTTAGAACAGCTGAAAGAGAATCTCCAAGTCAGTTCTTAGTGTAGAAAAGGTAGCTAAGATAAGGAAAATCCTTAATTCCAGTTAAGATCACATGAAACACTGTATGAATCCTATATTCTTTACTTAAAGGAGACTAGAGTGGTAAATGTTTGTTATACAAGGCAGAATACCATTGAAATAGAGAAAGAAACACGTTCGGCAGCTTTGGAAAGCCTTACACTTCACTGAAATGTAGTACTACACTTTATATAACACAGTTGAGAGACAATGTTCCCTAGCTCCCTCAGTTCATAACAGTGTGTAGGAAGTTGTTTGATAAAGTGGACAAAGCTTATACTTGGGCCAGAAGGCAGAACATAGGAAACTACATGAAAACATGAATAATTCAGTGAAAATGACTGTAAACAGATGAGAACTTGTTTAGAACAGCTGAAAGAGAATCTCCAAGTCAGTTCTTAGTGTAGAAAAGGTAGCTAAGATAAGGAAAATCCTTAATTCCAGTTAAGATCACATGAAACACTGTATGAATCCTATATTCTTTACTTAAAGGAGACTAGAGTGGTAAATATGTGTTATACAAGGCAGAATACCATTGAAATAGAGAAGGAAACACGTTCGGCAGCTTTGGAAAGCCTTACACTTCACTGAAATGTAGTACTACACTCTATAACACAGTTGAGAGACAATGTACCCGAGCTGCCTCAGTTCATAACAGTGTGTTGGAAGTTGTTTGATAAAGTTGGCAAAGCTTATACTTGGACCAGAAGGCAGAATATAGGAAACTACATGAAAACATGATTAATTAAGTGAAAATGACTGTAAACAGATGAGAACTTGTTTAGAACAGCTGAAAGAGAATCTCCAAGTCAGTTCTTATTGTAGAAAAGGTAGCTAAGATAAGGGAAATCCTTAATTCCAGTTAAGATCACATGAAACACTGTATGAATCCTATATTCTTTACTTAAAGGAGACTAGAGTGGTAAATGTGTGTTATACAAGGCAGAATACCATTGAAATAGAGAAAGAAACACGTTCGGCAGCTTTGGAAAGCCTTACACTTCACTGAAATGTAGTACTACAGTCTATAACACAGTTGAGAGACAATGTTCCCGAGCTGCCTCAGTTCATAACAGTGTGTAGGAAGGTGTTTGATAAAGAGGGCAAAGCTTATACTTGGACCAGAAGGCAGAATATAGGAAACTACATGAAAACATGATTAACTCAGTGAAAATGACTGTAATCAGATGAGAACTTGTTTAGAACAGCTGAAAGAGAATCTCCAAGTCAGTTCTTATTGTAGAAAAGGTAGCTAAGATAAGGGAAATCCTTAATTCCAGTTAAGATCACATGAAACACTGTATGAATCCTATATTCTTTACTTAAAGGAGACTAGAGTGGTAAACGTGTGTTATACAAGGCAGAATACCATTGAAATAGAGAAAGAAACACGTTCGGCAGCTTTGGAAAGCCTTACACTTCACTGAAATGTTGTACTACGCTTTATATAACACAGTTGAGAGACAATGTTCCCTAGCTCCCTCAGTTCATAACAGTGTGTAGGAAGTTGTTTGATAAAGTGGGCAAAGCTTATACTTGGGCCAGAAGGCAGAATATAGGAAACTACATGAAAACATGGATAATTCAGTGAAAATGACTGTAAACAGATGAGAGCATGTTTAGAACAGCTGAAAGAGAATCTCCAAGACAGTTCTTAGTGTAGAAAAGGTAGCTAAGATAAGGAAAATCCTTAATTCCAGTTAAGATCACATGAAACACTGTATGAATCCTATATTCTTTTCTTAAAAGAGACTAGAGTGGCAAATGTGTGTTATACAAGGCAGAATACCATTGCAATAGAGAAAGAAACACGTTCGGCAGCTTTGGAAAGCCTTACACTTCACTGAAATGTAGTACTACCCTTTATATAACACAGTTGAGAGACAATGTTCCCTAGCTCCCTCAGTTCATAACAGTGTGTAGGAAGTTGTTTGATAAAGTGGGCAAAGCTTATACTTGGGCCAGAAGGCAGAATATAGGAAACTACATGAAAACATGGATAATTCAGTGAAAATGACTGTAAACAGATGAGAACATGTTTAGAACAGCTGAAAGAGAATCTCCAAGTCAGTTCTTAGTGTAGAAAAGGTAGCTAAGATAAGGAAAATCCTTAATTCCAGTTAAGATCACATGAAACACTGTATGAATCCTATATTCTTTACTTAAAGGAGACTAGAGTGGTAAATGTGTGTTATACAAGGCAAAATACCATTGAAATAGAGAAAGAAACACGTTCGGCAGCTTTGGAAAGCCTTACACTTCACTGAAATGTAGTACTACGCTTTATATAACACAGTTCAGAGACAATGTTCCCTAGCTCCCTCAGTTCATAACAGTGTGTAGGAAGTTGTTTGATAAAGTGGACAAAGCTTATACTTGGGCCAGAAGCCAGAATATAGGAAACTACATGAAAACATGGATAATTCAGTGAAAATGACTGTAAACAGATGAGAACTTGTTTAGAACAGCTGAAAGAGAATCTCCAAGTCAGTTCTTAGTGTAGAAAAGGTAGCTAAAATAAGGAAAATCCTTAATTCCAGTTAAGATCACATGAAACACTGTATGAATCCTATATTCTTTACTTAAAGGAGACTAGAGTGGTAAATATGTGTTATACAAGGCAGAATACCATTGAAATAGAGAAGGAAACACGTTCGGCAGCTTTGGAAAGCCTTACACTTCACTGAAATGTAGTACTACAGTCCATAACACAGTTGAGAGACAATGTTCCCGAGCTGCCTCAGTTCATAACAGTGTGTAGGAAGGTGTTTGATAAAGAGGGCAAAGCTTATACTTGGACCAGAAGGCAGAATATAGGAAACTACATGAAAACATGATTAATTCAGTGAAAATGACTGTAAACAGATGAGAACTTGTTTAGAACAGCTGAAAGAGAATCTCCAAGTCAGTTCTTATTGTAGAAAAGGTAGCTAAGATAAGGGAAATCCTTAATTCCTGTTAAGATCACATGAAACACTGTATGAATCCTATATTCTTTACTTAAAGGAGACTAGAGTGGTAAATGTGTGTTATACAAGGCAGAATACCATTGAAATAGAGAAAGAAACACGTTCGGCAGCTTTGGAAAGCCTTACACTTCACTGAAATGTAGTACTACAGTCTATAACACAGTTGAGAGACAATGTTCCCGAGCTGCCTCAGTTCATAACAGTGTGTAGGAAGGTGTTTGATAAAGAGGGCAAAGCTTATACTTGGACCAGAAGGCAGAATATAGGAAACTACATGAAAACATGATTAATTCAGTGAAAATGACTGTAAACAGATGAGAACTTGTTTAGAACAGCTGAAAGAGAATCTCCAAGTCAGTTCTTATTGTAGAAAAGGTAGCTAAGATAAGGGAAAACCTTAATTCCAGTTAAGATCACATGAAACACTGTATGAATCCTATATTCTTTTCTTAAAAGAGACTAGAGTGGTAAATGTGTGTTATACAAGGCAGAATACCATTGAAATAGAGAAAGAAACACGTTCGGCAGCTTTGGAAAGCCTTACACTTCACTGAAATGTAGTACTACACTTTATATAACACAGTTGAGAGACAATGTTCCCTAGCTCCCTCAGTTCATAAGAGTGTGTAGGAAGTTGTTTGATAAAGTGGGCAAAGCTTATACTTGGGCCAGAAGGCAGAATATAGGAAACTACATGAAAACATGGATAATTCAGTGAAAATGACTGTAAACAGATGAGAACATGTTTAGAACAGCTGAAAGAGAATCTCCAAGTCAGTTCTTAGTGTAGAAAAGGTAGCTAAGATAAGGAAAATCCTTAATTCCAGTTAAGATCACATGAAACACTGTATGAATCCTATATTCTTTACTTAAAGGAGACTAGAGTGGTAAATGTTTGTTATACAAGGCAGAATACCATTGAAATAGAGAAAGAAACACGTTCGGCAGCTTTGGAAAGCCTTACACTTCACTGAAATGTAGTACTACACTTTATATAACACAGTTGAGAGACAATGTTCCCTAGCTCCCTCAGTTCATAACAGTGTGTAGGAAGTTGTTTGATAAAGTGGACAAAGCTTATACTTGGGCCAGAAGGCAGAACATAGGAAACTACATGAAAACATGAATAATTCAGTGAAAATGACTGTAAACAGATGAGAACTTGTTTAGAACAGCTGAAAGAGAATCTCCAAGTCAGTTCTTAGTGTAGAAAAGGTAGCTAAGATAAGGAAAATCCTTAATTCCAGTTAAGATCACATGAAACACTGTATGAATCCTATATTCTTTACTTAAAGGAGACTAGAGTGGTAAATATGTGTTATACAAGGCAGAATACCATTGAAATAGAGAAGGAAACACGTTCGGCAGCTTTGGAAAGCCTTACACTTCACTGAAATGTAGTACTACACTCTATAACACAGTTGAGAGACAATGTACCCGAGCTGCCTCAGTTCATAACAGTGTGTTGGAAGTTGTTTGATAAAGTTGGCAAAGCTTATACTTGGACCAGAAGGCAGAATATAGGAAACTACATGAAAACATGATTAATTAAGTGAAAATGACTGTAAACAGATGAGAACTTGTTTAGAACAGCTGAAAGAGAATCTCCAAGTCAGTTCTTATTGTAGAAAAGGTAGCTAAGATAAGGGAAATCCTTAATTCCAGTTAAGATCACATGAAACACTGTATGAATCCTATATTCTTTACTTAAAGGAGACTAGAGTGGTAAATGTGTGTTATACAAGGCAGAATACCATTGAAATAGAGAAAGAAACACGTTCGGCAGCTTTGGAAAGCCTTACACTTCACTGAAATGTAGTACTACAGTCTATAACACAGTTGAGAGACAATGTTCCCGAGCTGCCTCAGTTCATAACAGTGTGTAGGAAGGTGTTTGATAAAGAGGGCAAAGCTTATACTTGGACCAGAAGGCAGAATATAGGAAACTACATGAAAACATGATTAATTCAGTGAAAATGACTGTAAACAGATGAGAACTTGTTTAGAACAGCTGAAAGAGAATCTCCAAGTCAGTTCTTATTGTAGAAAAGGTAGCTAAGATAAGGGAAATCCTTAATTCCAGTTAAGATCACATGAAACGCTGTATGAATCCTATATTCTTTTCTTAAAAGAGACTAGAGTGGTAAATGTGTGTTATACAAGGCAGAATACCATTGCAATAGAGAAAGAAACACGTTCGGCAGCTTTGGAAAGCCTTACACTTCACTGAAATGTAGTACTACACTTTATATAACACAGTTGAGAGACAATGTTCCCTAGCTCCCTCAGTTCATAAGAGTGTGTAGGAAGTTGTTTGATAAAGTGGGCAAAGCTTATACTTGGGCCAGAAGGCAGAATATAGGAAACTACATGAAAACATGGATAATTCAGTGAAAATGACTGTAAACAGATGAGAACATGTTTAGAACAGCTGAAAGAGAATCTCCAAGTCAGTTCTTAGTGTAGAAAAGGTAGCTAAGATAAGGAAAATCCTTAATTCCAGTTAAGATCACATGAAACACTGTATGAATCCTATATTCTTTACTTAAAGGAGACTAGAGTGGTAAATGTTTGTTATACAAGGCAGAATACCATTGAAATAGAGAAAGAAACACGTTCGGCAGCTTTGGAAAGCCTTACACTTCACTGAAATGTAGTACTACAGTCTATAACACAGTTGAGAGACAATGTTCCCGAGCTGCCTCAGTTCATAACAGTGTGTAGGAAGGTGTTTGATAAAGAGGGCAAAGCTAATACTTGGACCAGAAGGCAGAATATAGGAAACTACATGAAAACATGATTAATTCAGTGAAAATGACTGTAAACAGATGAGAACTTGTTTAGAACAGCTGAAAGAGAATCTCGAAGTCAGTTCTTATTGTAGAAAAGGTAGCTAAGATAAGGGAAATCCTTAATTCCAGTTAAGATCACATGAAACACTGTATGAATCCTATATTCTTTTCTTAAAAGAGACTAGAGTGGCAAATGTGTGTTATACAAGGCAGAATACCATTGCAATAGAGAAAGAAACACGTTCGGCAGCTTTGGAAATCCTTACACTTCACTGAAATGTAGTACTACACTTTATATAACACAGTTGAGAGACAATGTTCCCTAGCTCCCTCAGTTCATTAACAGTGTTTAGGAAGTTGTTTGATAAAGTGGGCAAAGCTTATACTTGGGCCAGAAGACAGAACATAGGAAACTACATGAAAACATGAATAATTCAGTGAAAATGACTGTAAACAGATGAGAACTTGTTTAGAACAGCTGAAAGAGAATCTCCAAGTCAGTTCTTAGTGTAGAAAAGGTAGCTAAGATAAGGAAAATCCTTAATTCCAGTTAAGATCACATGTAACACTGTATGAATCCTATATTCTTTACTTAAAGGAGACTAGAGTGGTAAATGTGTGTTATACAAGGCAGAATACCATTGAAATAGAGAAGGAAACACGTTCGGCAGCTTTGGAAAGCCTTACACTTCACTGAAATGTAGTACTACACTCTATAACACAGTTGAGAGACAATGTTCCCGAGCTGCCTCAGTTCATAACAGTGTGTTGGAAGTTGTTTGATAAAGTTGGCAAAGCTTATACTTGGACCAGAAGGCAAAATATAGGAAACTACATGAAAACATGGATAATTAAGTGAAAATGACTGTAAACAGATGAGAACTTGTTTAGAACAGCTGAAAGAGAATCTCCAAGTCAGTTCTTATTGTAGAAAAGGTAGCTAAGATAAGGGAAATCCTTAATTCCAGTTAAGATCACATGAAACACTGTATGAATCCTATATTCTTTACTTAAAGGAGACTAGAGTGGTAAATGTGTGTTATACAAGGCAGAATACCATTGAAATAGAGAAAGAAACACGTTCGGCAGCTTTGGAAAGCCTTACACTTCACTGAAATGTAGTACTACAGTCTATAACACAGTTGAGAGACAATGTTCTCGAGCTGCCTCAGTTCATAACAGTGTGTAGGAAGGTGTTTGATAAAGAGGGCAAAGCTTATACTTGGACCAGAAGGCAGAATATAGGAAACTACATGAAAATATGATTAATTCAGTGAAAATGACTGTAAACAGATGAGAACTTGTTTAGAACAGCTGAAAGAGAATCTCCAAGTCAGTTCTTATTGTAGAAAAGGTAGCTTAGATAAGGGAAATCCTTAATTCCAGTTAAGATCACATGAAACACTGTATGAATCCTATATTCTTTTCTTAAAAGAGACTAGAGTGGCAAATGTGTGTTATACAAGGCAGAATACCATTGCAATAGAGAAAGAAACACGTTCGGCAGCTTTGGAAAGCCTTAAAGTTCACTAAAATGTAGTACTACACTTTATATAACACAGTTGAGAGACAATGTTCCCTAGCTCCCTCAGTTCATAACAGTGTGTAGGAAGTTGTTTGATAAAGTGGGCAAAGCTTATACTTGGGCCAGAAGGCAGAACATAGGAAACTACATGAAAACATGAATAATTCAGTGAAAATGACTGTAAACAGATGAGAACTTGTTTAGAACAGCTGAAAGAGAATCTCCAAGTCAGTTCTTAGTGTAGAAAAGGTAGCTAAGATAAGGAAAATCCTTAATTCCAGTTAAGATCACATGAAACACTGTATGAATCCTATATTCTTTACTTAAAGGAGACTAGAGTGGTAAATATGTGTTATACAAGGCAGAATACCATTGAAATAGAGAAGGAAACACGTTCGGCAGCTTTGGAAAGCCTTACACTTCACTGAAATGTAGTACTACACTCTATAACACAGTTGAGAGACAATGTACCCGAGCTGCCTCAGTTCATAACAGTGTGTTGGAAGTTTTTTGATAAAGTTGGCAAAGCTTATACTTGGACCGGAAGGCAGAATATAGGAAACTACATGAAAACATGATTAATTAAGTGAAAATGACTGTAAACAGATGAGAACTTGTTTAGAACAGCTGAAAGAGAATCTCCAAGTCAGTTCTTATTGTAGAAAAGGTAGCTAAGATAAGGGAAATCCTTAATTCCAGTTAAGATCACATGAAACACTGTATGAATCCTATATTCTTTTCTTAAAAGAGACTAGAGTGGCAAATGTGTGTTATACAAGGCAGAATACCATTGCAATAGAGAAAGAAACACGTTCGGCAGCTTTGGAAATCCTTACACTTCACTGAAATGTAGTACTACACTTTATATAACACAGTTGAGAGACAATGTTCCCTAGCTCCCTCAGTTCATAACAGTGTGTAGAAGTTGTTTGATAAAGTGGACAAAGCTTATACTTGGGCCAGAAGGCAGAACATAGGAAACTCCATGAAAACATGAATAATTCAGTGAAAATGACTGTAAACAGATGAGAACTTGTTTAGAACAGCTGAAAGAGAATCTCCAAGTCAGTTCTTAGTGTAGAAAAGGTAGCTAAGATAAGGAAAATCCTTAATTCCACTTAAGATCACATGTAACACTGTATGAATCCTATATTCTTTACTTAAAGGAGACTAGAGTGGTAAATATGTGTTATACAAGGCAGAATACCATTGAAATAGAGAAGGAAACATGTTCGGCAGCTTTGGAAAGCCTTACACTTCACTGAAATGTAGTACTACACTCTATAACACAGTTGAGAGACAATGTTCCCGAGCTGCCTCAGTTCATAACAGTGTGTTGGAAGTTGTTTGATAAAGTTGGCAAAGCTTATACTTGGACCAGAAGGCAGAATATAGGAAACTACATGAAAACATGATTAATTAAGTGAAAATGACTGTAAACAGATGAAAACTTGTTTAGAACAGCTGAAAGAGAATCTCCAAGTCAGTTCTTATTGTAGAAAAGGTAGCTAAGATAAGGGAAATCCTTAATTCCAGTTAAGATCACATGAAACACTGTATGAATCCTATATTCTTTACTTAAAGGAGACTAGAGTGGTAAATGTGTGTTATACAAGGCAGAATACCATTGAAATAGAGAAAGAAACACGTTCGGCAGCTTTGGAAAGCCTTACACTTCACTGAAATGTAGTACTACAGTCTATAACACAGTTGAGAGACAATGTTCCCGAGCTGCCTCAGTTCATAACAGTGTGTAGGAAGGTGTTTGATAAAGAGGGCAAAGCTTATACTTGGACCAGAAGGCAGAATATAGGAAACTACGTGAAAACATGATTAATTTAGTGAAAATGACTGTAAACAGATGAGAACTTGTTTAGAACAGCTGAAAGAGAATCTCCAAGTCAGTTCTTATTGTAGAAAAGGTAGCTAAGATAAGGGAAATCCTTAATTCCAGTTAAGATCACATGAAACACTGTATGAATCCTATATTCTTTTCTTAAAAGAGACTAGAGTGGCAAATGTGTGTTATACAAGGCAGAATACCATTGCAATAGAGAAAGAAACACGTTCGGCAGCTTTGGAAATCCTTACACTTCACTGAAATGTAGTACTACACTTTATATAACACAGTTGAGAGACAATGTTCCCTAGCTCCCTCAGTTCATAACAGTGTGTAGGAAGTTGTTTGATAAAGTGGACAAAGCTTATACTTGGGCCAGAAGGCAGAACATAGGAAACTACATGAAAACATGAATAATTCAGTGAAAATGACTGTAAACAGATGAGAACTTGTTTAGAACAGCTGAAAGAGAATCTCCAAGTCAGTTCTTAGTGTAGAAAAGGTAGCTAAGATAAGGAAAATCCTTAATTCCAGTTAAGATCACATGTAACACTGTATGAATCCTATATTCTTTACTTAAAGGAGACTAGAGTGGTAAATGTGTGTTATACAAGGCAGAATACCATTGAAATAGAGAAAGAAACACGTTCGGCAGCTTTGGAAAGCCTTACACTTCACTGAAATGTAGTACTATACTCTATAACACAGTTGAGAGACAATGTTCCCGAGCTGCCTCAGTTCATAACAGTGTGTTGGAAGTTGTTTGATAAAGTTGGCAAAGCTTATACTTGGACCAGAAGGCAGAATATAGGAAACTACATGAAAACATGATTAATTAAGTGAAAATGACTGTAAACAGATGAGAACTTGTTTAGAACAGCTGAAAGAGAATCTCCAAGTCAGTTCTTATTGTAGAAAAGGTAGCTAAGATAAGGGAAATCCTTAATTCCAGTTAAGATCACATGAAACACTGTATGAATCCTATATTCTTTACTTAAAGGAGACTAGAATGGTAAATGTGTGTTATACAAGGCAGAATATCATTGAAATAGAGAAAGAAACACGTTCGGCAGCTTTGGAAATCGTTACACTTCACTGAAATGTAGTACTACACTTTATATAACATAGTTGAGAGACAATGTTCCCTAGCTCCCTCAGTTCATAACAGTGTGTAGGAAGTTGTTTGATAAAGTGGACAAAGCTTTTACTTGGGCCAGATGGCAGAACATAGGAAACTACATGAAAACATGAATAATTCAGTGAAAATGACTGTAAACAGATGAGAACTTGTTTAGAACAGCTGAAAGAGAATCTCCAAGTCAGTTCTTAGTGTAGAAAAGGTAGCTAAGATAAGGAAAATCCTTAATTCCAGTTAAGATCACATGAAACACTGTATGAATCCTATATTCTTTACTTAAAGGAGACTAGAGTGGTAAATGTGTGTTATACAAGGCAGAATACCATTGAAATAGAGAAAGAAACACGTTCGGCAGCTTTGGAAATCCTTACACTTCACTGAAATGTAGTACTACACTCTATAACACAGTTGAGAGAAAATGTACCCGAGCTGCCTCAGTTCATAACAGTGTGTTGGAAGTTGTTTGATAAAGTTGGCAAAGCTTATACTTGGACCAGAAGGCAGAATATAGGAAACTACATGAAAACATGATTAATTAAGTGAAAATGACTGTAAACAGATGAGAACTTGTTTAGAACAGCTGAAAGAGAATCTCCAAGTCAGTTCTTATTGTAGAAAAGGTAGCTAAGATAAGGGAAATCCTTAATTCCAGTTAAGATCACATGAAACACTGTATGAATCCTATATTCTTTACTTAAAGGAGACTAGAGTGGTAAATGTGTGTTATACAAGGCAGAATACCATTGAAATAGAGAAAGAAACACGTTCGGCAGCTTTGGAAAGCCTTACACTTCACTGAAATGTAGTACTACAGTCTATAACACAGTTGAGAGACAATGTTCCCGAGCTGCCTCAGTTCATAACAGTGTGTAGGAAGGTGTTTGATAAAGAGGGCAAAGCTTATACTTGGACCAGAAGGCAGAATATAGGAAACTACGTGAAAACATGATTAATTTAGTGAAAATGACTGTAAACAGATGAGAACTTGTTTAGAACAGCTGAAAGAGAATCTCCAAGTCAGTTCTTATTGTAGAAAAGGTAGCTAAGATAAGGGAAATCCTTAATTCCAGTTAAGATCACATGAAACACTGTATGAATCCTATATTCTTTTCTTAAAAGAGACTAGAGTGGCAAATGTGTGTTATACAAGGCAGAATACCATTGCAATAGAGAAAGAAACACGTTCGGCAGCTTTGGAAATCCTTACACTTCACTGAAATGTAGTACTACACTTTATATAACACAGTTGAGAGACAATGTTCCCTAGCTCCCTCAGTTCATAACAGTGTGTAGGAAGTTGTTTGATAAAGTGGACAAAGCTTATACTTGGGCCAGAAGGCAGAACATAGGAAACTACATGAAAACATGAATAATTCAGTGAAAATGACTGTAAACAGATGAGAACTTGTTTAGAACAGCTGAAAGAGAATCTCCAAGTCAGTTCTTAGTGTAGAAAAGGTAGCTAAGATAAGGAAAATCCTTAATTCCAGTTAAGATCACATGTAACACTGTATGAATCCTATATTCTTTACTTAAAGGAGACTAGAGTGGTAAATGTGTGTTATACAAGGCAGAATACCATTGAAATAGAGAAAGAAACACGTTCGGCAGCTTTGGAAAGCCTTACACTTCACTGAAATGTAGTACTACACTTTATATAACATAGTTGAGAGACAATGTTCCCTAGCTCCCTCAGTTCATAACAGTGTGTAGGAAGTTGTTTGATAAAGTGGACAAAGCTTTTACTTGGGCCAGATGGCAGAACATAGGAAACTACATGAAAACATGAATAATTCAGTGAAAATGACTGTAAACAGATGAGAACTTGTTTAGAACAGCTGAAAGAGAATCTCCAAGTCAGTTCTTAGTGTAGAAAAGGTAGCTAAGATAAGGAAAATCCTTAATTCCAGTTAAGATCACATGAAACACTGTATGAATCCTATATTCTTTACTTAAAGGAGACTAGAGTGGTAAATGTGTGTTATACAAGGCAGAATACCATTGAAATAGAGAAAGAAACACGTTCGGCAGCTTTGGAAATCCTTACACTTCACTGAAATGTAGTACTACACTCTATAACACAGTTGAGAGACAATGTACCCGAGCTGCCTCAGTTCATAACAGTGTGTTGGAAGTTGTTTGATAAAGTTGGCAAAGCTTATACTTGGACCAGAAGGCAGAATATAGGAAACTACATGAAAACATGATTAATTAAGTGAAAATGATTGTAAACAGATGAGAACTTGTTTAGAACAGCTGAAAGAGAATCTCCAAGTCAGTTCTTATTGTAGAAAAGGTAGCTAAGATAAGGGAAATCCTTAATTCCAGTTAAGATCACATGAAACACTGTATGAATCCTATATTCTTTACTTAAAGGAGACTAGAGTGGTAAATGTGTGTTATACAAGGCAGAATACCATTGAAATAGAGAAAGAAACACGTTCGGCAGCTTTGGAAAGCCTTACACTTCACTGAAATGTAGTACTACAGTCTATAACACAGTTGAGAGACAATGTTCCCGAGCTGCCTCAGTTCATAACAGTGTGTAGGAAGGTGTTTGATAAAGAGGGCAAAGCTTATACTTGGACCAGAAGGCAGAATATAGGAAACTACATGAAAACATGATTAATTCAGTGAAAATGACTGTAAACAGATGAGAACTTGTTTAGAACAGCTGAAAGAGAATCTCCAAGTCAGTTCTTATTGTAGAAAAGGTAGCTAAGATAAGGGAAATCCTTAATTCCAGTTAAGATCACATGAAACGGTGTATGAATCCTATGTTCTTTTCTTAAAAGAGACTAGAGTGGTAAATGTGTGTTATACAAGGCAGAATACCATTGAAATAGAGGAAGAAACACGTTCGGCAGCTTTGGAAAGCCTTACACTTCACTGAAATGTAGTACTACACTTTATATAACACAGTTGAGAGACAATGTTCCCTAGCTCCCTCAGTTCATAAGAGTGTGTAGGAAGTTGTTTGATAAAGTGGGCAAAGCTTATACTTGGGCCAGAAGGCAGAATATAGGAAACTACATGAAAACATGGATAATTCAGTGAAAATGACTGTAAACAGATGAGAACATGTTTAGAACAGCTGAAAGAGAATCTCCAAGTCAGTTCTTAGTGTAGAAAAGGTAGCTAAGATAAGGAAAATCCTTAATTCCAGTTAAGATCACATGAAACACTGTATGAATCCTATATTCTTTACTTAAAGGAGACTAGAGTGGTAAATGTTTGTTATACAAGGCAGAATACCATTGAAATAGAGAAAGAAACACGTTCGGCAGCTTTGGAAAGCCTTACACTTCACTGAAATGTAGTACTACACTCTATAACACAGTTGAGAGACAATGTTCCCGAGCTGCCTCAGTTCATAACAGTGTGTTGGAAGTTGTTTGATAAAGTTGGCAAAGCTTATACTTGGACCAGAAGGCAGAATATAGGAAACTACATGAAAACATGATTAATTAAGTGAAAATGACTGTAAACAGATGAGAACTTGTTTAGAACAGCTGAAAGAGAATCTCCAAGTCAGTTCTTATTGTAGAAAAGGTAGCTAAGATAAGGGAAATCCTTAATTCCAGTTAAGATCACATGAAACACTGTATGAATCCTATATTCTTTACTTAAAGGAGACTAGAGTGGTAAATGTGTGTTATACAAGGCAGAATACCATTGAAATAGAGAAAGAAACACGTTCGGCAGCTTTGGAAAGCCTTACACTTCACTGAAATGTAGTACTACACTTTATATAACACAGTTGAGAGACAATGTTCCCGAGCTGCCTCAGTTCATAACAGTGTGTAGGAAGGTGTTTGATAAAGTGGACAAAGCTTATACTTGGGCCAGAAGGCAGAACATAGGAAACTACATGAAAACATGAATAATTCAGTGAAAATGACTGTAAACAGATGAGAACTTGTTTAGAACAGCTGAAAGAGAATCTCCAAGTCAGTTCTTATTGTAGAAAAGGTAGCTAAGATAAGGGAAATCCTTAATTCCAGTTAAGATCACATGAAACACTGTATGAATCCTATATTCTTTTCTTAAAAGAGACTAGAGTGGCAAATGTGTGTTATACAAGGCAGAATACCATTGCAATAGAGAAAGAAACACGTTCGGCAGCTTTGGAAATCCTTACAATTCACTGAAATGTAGTACTACACTCTATAACACAGTTGAGAGACAATGTACCCGAGCTGCCTCAGTTCATAACAGTGTGTTGGAAGTTGTTTGATAAAGTTGGCAAAGCTTATACTTGGACCAGAAGGCAGAATATAGGAAACTACATGAAAACATGATTAATTAAGTGAAAATGACTGTAAACAGATGAGAACTTGTTTAGAACAGCTGAAAGAGAATCTCCAAGTCAGTTCTTATTGTAGAAAAGGTAGCTAAGATAAGGGAAATCCTTAATTCCAGTTAAGATCACATGAAACACTGTATGAATCCTATATTCTTTACTTAAAGGAGACTAGAGTGGTAAATGTGTGTTATACAAGGCAGAATACCATTGAAATAGAGAAAGAAACACGTTCGGCAGCTTTGGAAAGCCTTACACTTCACTGAAATGTAGTACTACAGTCTATAACACAGTTGAGAGACAATGTTCCCGAGCTGCCTCAGTTCATAACAGTGTGTAGGAAGGTGTTTGATAAAGAGGGCAAAGCTTATACTTGGACCAGAAGGCAGAATATAGGAAACTACATGAAAACATGATTAATTCAGTGAAAATGACTGTAAACAGATGAGAACTTGTTTAGAACAGCTGAAAGAGAATCTCCAAGTCAGTTCTTATTGTAGAAAAGGTAGCTAAGATAAGGGAAATCCTTAATTCCAGTTAAGATCACATGAAACGCTGTATGAATCCTATATTCTTTACTTAAAGGAGACTAGAGTGGTAAATGTGTGTTATACAAGGCAGAATACCATTTAAATAGAGAAAGAAACACGTTCGGCAGCTTTGGAAAGCCTTATACTTCACTGAAATGTAGTACTACACTTTATATAACACAGTTGAGAGACAATGTTCCCGAGCTGCCTCAGTTCATAACAGTGTGTAGGAAGGTGTTTGATAAAGTGGACAAAGCTTATACTTGGGCCAGAAGGCAGAACATAGGAAACTACATGAAAACATGAATAATTCAGTGAAAATGACTGTAAACAGATGAGAACTTGTTTAGAACAGCTGAAAGAGAATCTCCAAGTCAGTTCTTATTGTAGAAAAGGTAGCTAAGATAAGGGAAATCCTTAATTCCAGTTAAGATCACATGAAACACTGTATGAATCCTATATTCCTTTCTTAAAAGAGACTAGAGTGGCAAATGTGTGTTATACAAGGCAGAATACCATTGCAATAGAGAAAGAAACACGTTCGGCAGCTTTGGAAATCCTTACACTTCACTGAAATGTAGTACTACACTTTATATAACACAGTTGAGAGACAATGTTCCCTAGCTCCCTCAGTTCATAACAGTGTGTAGGAAGTTGTTTGATAAAGTGGACAAAGCTTATACTTGGGCCAGAAGGCAGAACATAGGAAACTACATGAAAACATGAGTAATTCAGTGAAAATGACTGTAAACAGATGAGAACTTGTTTAGAACAGCTGAAAGAGAATCTCCAAGTCAGTTCTTAGTGTAGAAAAGGTAGCTAAGATAAGGAAAATCCTTAATTCCAGTTAAGATCACATGAAACACTGTATGAATCCTATATTCTTTACTTAAAGGAGACTAGAGTGGTAAATATGTGTTATACAAGGCAGAATACCATTGAAATAGAGAAGGAAACACGTTCGGCAGCTTTGGAAAGCCTTACACTTCACTGAAATGTAGTACTACACTTTATATAACACAGTTGAGAGACAATGTTCCCTAGCTCCCTCAGTTCATAAGAGTGTGTAGGAAGTTGTTTGATAAAGTGGGCAAAGCTTATACTTGGGCCAGAAGGCAGAATATAGGAAACTGCATGAAAACATGGATAATTCAGTGAAAATGACTGTAAACAGATGAGAACATGTTTAGAACAGCTGAAAGAGAATCTCCAAGTCAGTTCTTAGTGTAGAAAAGGTAGCTAAGATAAGGAAAATCCTTAATTCCAGTTAAGATCACATGAAACACTGTATGAATCCTATATTCTTTACTTAAAGGAGACTAGAGTGGTAAATGTTTGTTATACAAGGCAGAATACCATTGAAATAGAGAAAGAAACACGTTCGGCAGCTTTGGAAAGCCTTACACTTCACTGAAATGTAGTACTATACTCTATAACACAGTTGAGAGACAATGTTCCCGAGCTGCCTCAGTTCATAACAGTGTGTTGGAAGTTGTTTGATAAAGTTGGCAAAGCTTATACTTGGACCAGAAGGCAGAATATAGGAAACTACATGAAAACATGATTAATTAAGTGAAAATGACTGTAAACAGATGAGAACTTTTTTAGAACAGCTGAAAGAGAATCTCCAAGTCAGTTCTTATTGTAGAAAAGGTAGCTAAGATAAGGGAAATCCTTAATTCCAGTTAAGATCACATGAAACACTGTATGAATCCTATATTCTTTACTTAAAGGAGACTAGAATGGTAAATGTGTGTTATACAAGGCAGAATACCATTGAAATAGAGAAAGAAACACGTTCGGCAGCTTTGGAAATCGTTACACTTCACTGAAATGTAGTACTAC
The DNA here is from genome assembly GCF_964339955.1 of Pipistrellus hanaki. Lineage (NCBI taxonomy): Eukaryota > Metazoa > Chordata > Mammalia > Chiroptera > Vespertilionidae > Pipistrellus > Pipistrellus hanaki. The sequence goes on along the minus strand of NW_028182298.1, from coordinate 61,230 downwards.
ACTTTATATAACATAGTTGAGAGACAATGTTCCCTAGCTCCCTCAGTTCATAACAGTGTGTAGGAAGTTGTTTGATAAAGTGGACAAAGCTTTTACTTGGGCCAGATGGCAGAACATAGGAAACTACATGAAAACATGAATAATTCAGTGAAAATGACTGTAAACAGATGAGAACTTGTTTAGAACAGCTGAAAGAGAATCTCCTAGTCAGTTCTTAGTGTAGAAAAGGTAGCTAAGATAAGGAAAATCCTTAATTCCAGTTAAGATCACATGAAACACTGTATGAATCCTATATTCTTTACTTAAAGGAGACTAGAGTGGTAAATGTGTGTTATACAAGGCAGAATACCATTGAAATAGAGAAAGAAACACGTTCGGCAGCTTTGGAAATCCTTACACTTCACTGAAATGTAGTACTACACTCTATAACACAGTTGAGAGACAATGTACCCGAGCTGCCTCAGTTCATAACAGTGTGTTGGAAGTTGTTTGATAAAGTTGGCAAAGCTTATACTTGGACCAGAAGGCAGAATATAGGAAACTACATGAAAACATGATTAATTAAGTGAAAATGACTGTAAACAGATGAGAACTTGTTTAGAACAGCTGAAAGAGAATCTCCAAGTCAGTTCTTATTGTAGAAAAGGTAGCTAAGATAAGGGAAATCCTTAATTCCAGTTAAGATCACATGAAACACTGTATGAATCCTATATTCTTTACTTAAAGGAGACTAGAGTGGTAAATGTGTGTTATACAAGGCAGAATACCATTGAAATAGAGAAAGAAACACGTTCGGCAGCTTTGGAAAGCCTTACACTTCACTGAAATGTAGTACTACACTTTATATAACACAGTTGAGAGACAATGTTCCCGAGCTGCCTCAGTTCATAACAGTGTGTAGGAAGGTGTTTGATAAAGTGGACAAAGCTTATACTTGGGCCAGAAGGCAGAACATAGGAAACTACATGAAAACATGAATAATTCAGTGAAAATGACTGTAAACAGATGAGAACTTGTTTAGAACAGCTGAAAGAGAATCTCCAAGTCAGTTCTTATTGTAGAAAAGGTAGCTAAGATAAGGGAAATCCTTAATTCCAGTTAAGATCACATGAAACACTGTATGAATCCTATATTCTTTTCTTAAAAGAGACTAGAGTGGCAAATGTGTGTTATACAAGGCAGAATACCATTGCAATAGAGAAAGAAACACGTTCGGCAGCTTTGGAAATCCTTACACTTCACTGAAATGTAGTACTACACTCTATAACACAGTTGAGAGACAATGTACCCGAGCTGCCTCAGTTCATAACAGTGTGTTGGAAGTTGTTTGATAAAGTTGGCAAAGCTTATACTTGGACCAGAAGGCAGAATATAGGAAACTACATGAAAACATGATTAATTAAGTGAAAATGACTGTAAACAGATGAGAACTTGTTTAGAACAGCTGAAAGAGAATCTCCAAGTCAGTTCTTATTGTAGAAAAGGTAGCTAAGATAAGGGAAATCCTTAATTCCAGTTAAGATCACATGAAACACTGTATGAATCCTATATTCTTTACTTAAAGGAGACTAGAGTGGTAAATGTGTGTTATACAAGGCAGAATACCATTGAAATAGAGAAAGAAACACGTTCGGCAGCTTTGGAAAGCCTTACACTTCACTGAAATGTAGTACTACAGTCTATAACACAGTTGAGAGACAATGTTCCCGAGCTGCCTCAGTTCATAACAGTGTGTAGGAAGGTGTTTGATAAAGAGGGCAAAGCTTATACTTGGACCAGAAGGCAGAATATAGGAAACTACATGAAAACATGATTAATTCAGTGAAAATGACTGTAAACAGATGAGAACTTGTTTAGAACAGCTGAAAGAGAATCTCCAAGTCAGTTCTTATTGTAGAAAAGGTAGCTAAGATAAGGGAAATCCTTAATTCCAGTTAAGATCACATGAAACGCTGTATGAATCCTATATTCTTTACTTAAAGGAGACTAGAGTGGTAAATGTGTGTTATACAAGGCAGAATACCATTTAAATAGAGAAAGAAACACGTTCGGCAGCTTTGGAAAGCCTTATACTTCACTGAAATGTAGTACTACACTTTATATAACACAGTTGAGAGACAATGTTCCCGAGCTGCCTCAGTTCATAACAGTGTGTAGGAAGGTGTTTGATAAAGTGGACAAAGCTTATACTTGGGCCAGAAGGCAGAACATAGGAAACTACATGAAAACATGAATAATTCAGTGAAAATGACTGTAAACAGATGAGAACTTGTTTAGAACAGCTGAAAGAGAATCTCCAAGTCAGTTCTTATTGTAGAAAAGGTAGCTAAGATAAGGGAAATCCTTAATTCCAGTTAAGATCACATGAAACACTGTATGAATCCTATATTCCTTTCTTAAAAGAGACTAGAGTGGCAAATGTGTGTTATACAAGGCAGAATACCATTGCAATAGAGAAAGAAACACGTTCGGCAGCTTTGGAAATCCTTACACTTCACTGAAATGTAGTACTACACTTTATATAACACAGTTGAGAGACAATGTTCCCTAGCTCCCTCAGTTCATAACAGTGTGTAGGAAGTTGTTTGATAAAGTGGACAAAGCTTATACTTGGGCCAGAAGGCAGAACATAGGAAACTACATGAAAACATGAGTAATTCAGTGAAAATGACTGTAAACAGATGAGAACTTGTTTAGAACAGCTGAAAGAGAATCTCCAAGTCAGTTCTTAGTGTAGAAAAGGTAGCTAAGATAAGGAAAATCCTTAATTCCAGTTAAGATCACATGAAACACTGTATGAATCCTATATTCTTTACTTAAAGGAGACTAGAGTGGTAAATATGTGTTATACAAGGCAGAATACCATTGAAATAGAGAAGGAAACACGTTCGGAAGCTTTGGAAAGCCTTACACTTCACTGAAATGTAGTACTACACTCTATAACACAGTTGAGAGACAATGTACCCGAGCTGCCTCAGTTCATAACAGTGTGTTGGAAGTTGTTTGATAAAGTTGGCAAAGCTTATACTTGGACCAGAAGGCAGAATATAGGAAACTACATGAAAACATGATTAATTAAGTGAAAATGACTGTAAACAGATGAGAACTTGTTTAGAACAGCTGAAAGAGAATCTCCAAGTCAGTTCTTATTGTAGAAAAGGTAGCTAAGATAAGGGAAATCCTTAATTCCAGTTAAGATCACATGAAACACTGTATGAATCCTATATTCTTTACTTAAAGGAGACTAGAGTGGTAAATGTGTGTTATACAAGGCAGAATACCATTGAAATAGAGAAAGAAACACGTTCGGCAGCTTTGGAAAGCCTTACACTTCACTGAAATGTAGTACTACAGTCTATAACACAGTTGAGAGACAATGTTCCCGAGCTGCCTCAGTTCATAACAGTGTGTAGGAAGGTGTTTGATAAAGAGGGCAAAGCTTATACTTGGACCAGAAGGCAGAATATAGGAAACTACATGAAAACATGATTAATTCAGTGAAAATGACTGTATACAGATGAGAACTTGTTTAGAACAGCTGAAAGAGATTCTCCAAGTCAGTTCTTAGTGTAGAAAAGGTAGCTAAGATCCGGGACATCTTAATTCGAGTTAAGATCACATGAAACACTGTATGAATCCTAAATTCTTTACTTAAAGGAGACTAGAGTGGTAAATGTGTCTTATACAAGGCAGAATACCAGTGAAATAGAGAAAGAAACACATTCGGCAGCTTTGGAAAGCCTTATACTTCACTGAAATGTAGTACTACACTCTATAACACAGTTGAGAGACAATGTTCCTGAGCTTCCTCAGTTCATAACAGTGTGTAGGAAGTTGTTTGATAAAGTGGGCAAAGCTTATACTTGGACCAGAAGGCAGAATATAGGAAACTACATGAAAACATGAATAATTCAGTGAAAATGACTGTAAACAGATGAGAACTTGTTTAGAACAGCTGAAAGAGATTCTCCAACTCAGTTCTTAGTGTAGAAAAGGTAGCTAAGATCCGGGAAATCCTTAATTCGAGTTAAAATCACATGAAACACTGTATGAATCCTATATTCTTTACTAAAAGGAGACTAGAGTGGTAAATGTGTGTTATACAAGTCTGAATACCATTGAAATGGAGAAAGAAACACGTTCGGCAGCTTTGGAAAGCCTTGCACTTCACTGAAATTTAGTTCTACACTCTATAACACAGTTGACAGACAATGTTCCCGAGCTGCCTCAGTTCATAACAGTGTGTAGGAAGTTGTTTGATAAAGTGGGCAAAGCTTATACTTGGACCAGAAGGCAGAATATAAGAAACTACATGAAAACATGAATAATTCAGTGAAAATGACTGTAAACAGATGAGAACTTGTTTAGAACAGCTCAAAGAGATTCTCCAAGTCAGTTCTTAGTGTAGAAAAGGTAGCTAAGATCCGGGAAATCCTTAATTTGAGTTAAGATCACATGAAACACTGTATGAATCCTATATTCTTTACTAAAGGAGACTAGAGTGGTAAATGTGTGTTATACAAGGCAGAATACCATTGAAATAGTGAAAGAAACACGTTCAGCAGCTTTGGAAAGCCTTACACTTCACTGAAATGTAGTACTACACTCTATAACACAGTTGAGAGACAATGTTCCCGAGCTGCCTCAGTTCATAACAGTGTGTAGGAAGTTGTCTGATAAAGTGGGCAAAGCAAATACTTGGACCAGAAGGCAGAATATAGGAAACTACATGAATACATGTTTAATTCAGTGAAAATGATTGTAAACAGATGAGAACTTGTTTAGAACAGCTCAAAGAGATTCTCCAAGTCAGTTCTTAGTGTAGAAAAGGTAGCTAAGATCCGGGAAATCTTAATTCGAGTTAAGATCACATGAAACACTGTATGAATCCTATATTCTTTACTTAAAGGAGACTAGAGTGGTAAATGTGTCTTATACAAGGCAGAATACCAGTGAAATAGAGAAAGAAACACATTCGGCAGCTTTGGAAAGCCTTATACTTCACTAAAATGTAGTACTACACTCTATAACACAGTTGAGAGACAATGTTCCCGAGCTGCCTCAGTTCATAACAGTGTGTAGGAAGTTGTTTGATAAAGTGGGCAAAGCTTATACTTGGACCAGAAGGCAGAATATAGGAAACTACATGAAAACATGAATAATTCAGTGAAAATGACTGTAAACAGATGAGAACTTGTTTAGAACAGCTGAAAGAGATTCTCCAAGTCAGTTCTTAGTGTAGAAAAGGTAGCTAAGATCCGGGAAATCCTTAATTCGAGTTAAGATCACATGAAACACTGTATGAATCCTATATTCTTTACTAAAAGGAGACTAGAGTGGTAAATGTGTGTTATACAAGTCTGAATACCATTGAAATTGAGAAAGAAACACGTTCGGCAGCTTTGGAAAGCCTTACACTTCACTGAAATTTAGTTCTACACTCTATAACACAGTTGAGAGACAATGTTCCTGAGCTGCCTCAGTTCATAACAGTCTGTAGGAAGTTGTTGGATAAAGTGGGCAAAGCTTATACTTGGACCAGAAGGCAGAATATAAGAAACTACATGAAAACATGAATAATTCAGTGAAAATGACTGTAAACAGATGAGAACTTGTTTAGAACAGCTCAAAGAGATTCTCCAAGTCAGTTCTTAGTGTAGAAAAGGTAGCTAAGTTCCGGGAAATGCTTAATTCGAGTTAAGATCACATGAAACACTGTAAGAATCCTATATTCTTTAAGTGAAGGAGACTAGAGTGGTAAATGTGTGCTATACAAGGCAGAATACCATTGGAATAGAGAAAGAAACACGTTCGGCAGCTTTGGAATGCCTTACACTTCACTGAAATGTAGTACTACACCCTATAACACAGTTGAGAGACAATGTTCCCGAGCTGCCTCAGTTCATAACAGTGTGTAGGAAGTTGTTGGATAAAGTGGGCAAAGCTTATACTTGGACCAGAAGGCAGAATATAGGAAAATACATTAAAACATGGATAATTCAGAGAAAATGACTGTAAACAGATGAGAGCTTATTTAGAACAGCTGAAAGAGATTCTCCAAGTCAGTTCTTAGTGTAGAAAAGGTAGCTAAGATCCGGGAAATCCTTAATTCGAGTTAAGATCACATGAAACACTGTAAGAATCATATATTCTTTAAGTGAAGGAGACTAGAGTGGTAAATGTGTGTTATACAAGGCAGAATACCATTGAAATAGAGAAAGAAACACGTTCGGCAGCTTTGGAAAGCCTTACACTTCACTGAAATGTAGTACTACACTCTATAACACAGTTGAGAGACAATGTTCCCGAGCTGCCTCAGTTCATAACAGTGTGTAGGAAGTTGTTGGATAAAGTGGGCAAAGCTTATACTTGGACCAGAAGGCAGAATATAGGAAACTACATTAAAACATCGATAATTCAGAGAAAATGACTGTAAACAGATGAGAGCTTGTTTAGAACAGCTGAAAGAGATTCTCCAAGTCAGTTCTTAGTGTAGAAAAGGTAGCTAAGATCCGGGAAATCCTTAATTCGAGTTAAGATCACATGAAACACTGTAAGAATCATATATTCTTTAAGTGAAGGAGACTAGAGTGGTAAATGTGTGTTATACAAGGCAGAATACCATTGAAATAGAGAAAGAAACACGTTCGGCAGCTTTGGAAAGCCTTACACTTCACTGAAATGTAGTACTACACTCTATAACACAGTTGAGAGACAATGTTCCCGAGCTGCCTCAGTTCATAACAGTGTGTAGGAAGTTGTTTGATAAAGTGGGCAAAGCTTATACTTGGACCAGAAGGCAGAATATAAGAAACTACATGAAAACATGAATAATTCAGTGAAAATGACTGTAAACAGAATAGAACTTGTGTAGAACAGCTCAAAGAGATTCTCCAAGTCAGTTCTTAGTGTAGAAAAGGTAGCTAAGATCCGGGAAATCCTTAATTTGAGTTAAGATCACATGAAACACTGTATGAATCCTATATTCTTTACTAAAGGAGACTAGAGTGGTAAATGTGTGTTATACAAGGCTGAATACCATTAAAATAGTGAAAGAAACACGTTCAGCAGCTTTGGAAAGCCTTACACTTCACTGAAATGTAGTACTACACTCTATAACACAGTTGAGAGACAATGTTCCCGAGCTGCCTCAGTTCATAACAGTGTGTAGGAAGTTGTTTGATAAAGTGGGCAAAGCTTATACTTGGACCAGAAGGCAGAATATAGGAAACTACATGAAAACATGAATAATTCAGTGAAAATGACTGTAAACAGATGAGATCTTGTTTAGAACAGCTGAAAGAGATTCTCCAAGTCAGTTCTTAGTGTAGAAAAGGTAGCTAAGATCCGGGAAATCCTTAATTCGAGTTAAGATCACATGAAACACTGTATGAATCCTATATTCTTTACTAAAAGGAGACTAGAGTGGTAAATGTGTGTTATACAAGTCTGAATACCATTGAAATGGAGAAAGAAACACGTTCGGCAGCTTTGGAAAACCTTACACTTCACTGAAATTTAGTTCTACACTCTATAACACAGTTGAGAGACAATGTTCCCGAGCTGCCTCAGTTCAAAACAGTGTGTAGGAAGTTGTTTGATAAAGTGGGCAAAGCTTATACTTGGACCAGAAGGCAGAATATAAGAAACTACATGAAAACATGAATAATTCAGTGAAAATGACTGTAAACAGATGAGAACTTGTTTAGAACAGCTCAAAGAGATTCTCCAAGTCAGTTCTTAGTGTAGAAAAGGTAGCTAAGATCCGGGAAATCTTAATTCGAGTTAAGATCACATGAAACACTGTATGAATCCTATATTCTTTACTTAAAGGAGACTAGAGTGGTAAATGTGTCTTATACAAGGCAGAATACCAGTGCAATAGAGAAAGAAACACGTTCGGCAGCTTTGGAAAGCCTTATACTTCACTGAAATGTAGTACTACACTCTCTAACACAGTTGAGAGACAATGTTCCCGAGCTGCCTCAGTTCGTAACAGTGTGTAGGAAGTTGTTCGATAAAGTGGGCAAAGCTTATACTTGGACCAGAAGGCAGAATACAGGAAACTACATGAAAACATGAATAATTCAGTGAAAATGACTGTAAACAGATGAGAACTTGTTTAGAACAGCTGAAAGAGATTCTCCAAGTCAGTTCTTAGTGTAGAAAAGGTAGCTAAGATCCGGGAAATCCTTAATTCGAGTTAAGATCACATGAAACACTGTAAGAATCATATATTCTTTAAGTGAAGGAGACTAGAGTGGTAAATGTGTGTTATACAAGGCAGAATACCATTGAAATAGAGAAAGAAACACGTTCGGCAGCTTTGGAAAGCCTTACACTTCACTGAAATGTAGTACTACACTCTATAACACAGTTGACAGACAATGTTCCCGAGCTGCCTCAGTTCATAACAGTGTGTAGGAAGTTGTTTGATAAAGTGGGCAAAGCTTATACTTGGACCAGAAGGCAGAATATAAGAAACTACATGAAAACATGAATAATTCAGTGAAAATGACTGTAAACAGATGAGAACTTGTTTAGAACAGCTCAAAGAGATTCTCCAAGTCAGTTCTTAGTGTAGAAAAGGTAGCTAAGATCCGGGAAATCCTTAATTCGAGTTAAGATCACATGAAACACTGTATGAATCCTATATTCTTTACTAAAGGAGACTAGAGTGGTAAATGTGTGTTATACAAGGCTGAATACCATTGAAATAGTGAAAGAAACACGTTCAGCAGCTTTGGAAAGCCTTACACTTCACTGAAATGTAGTACTACACTCTATAACACAGTTGAGAGACAATGTTCCCGAGCTGCCTCAGTTCATAACAGTGTGTAGGAAGTTGTCTGATAAAGTGGGCAAAGCAAATACTTGGACCAGAAGGCAGAATATAGGAAACTACATGAATACATGATTTATTCAGTGAAAATGATTGTAAACAGATGAGAACTTGTTTAGAACAGCTCAAAGAGATTCTCCAAGTCAGTTCTTAGTGTAGAAAAGGTAGCTAAGATCCGGGAAATCTTAATTCGAGTTAAGATCACATGAAACACTGTATGAATCCTTTATTCTTTCCTTAAAGGAGACTAGAGTGGTAAATGTGTGTTATACAAGGCAGAATACCATTGAAATAGAGAAAGAAACAGGTTCGGCAGCTTTGGAAAGCCTTACACTTCACTGAAATGTAGTACTACACTCTATAACACAGTTGAGAGACAATGTTCCCGAGCTGCCTCAGTTCATAACAGTGTGTAGGAAGTTGGTTGATAAAGTGGGCAAAGCTTATACTTGGACCAGAAGGCAGAATATAGGAAACTACATGATAACATGGATAATTCAGAGAAAATGACTGTAAACAGATGAGAACTTGTTTAGAACAGCTCAAAGAGATTCTCCAATTCAGTTCTTAGTGTAGAAAAGGTAGCTAAGATCCGGGAAATCTTAATTCGAGTTAAGATCACATGAAACACTGTATGAATCCTATATTCTTTACTTAAAGGAGTCTAGAGTGGTAAATGTGTCTTATACAAGGCAGAATACCAGTGTAATAGAGAAAGAAACACGTTCGGCAGCTTTGGAAAGCCTTATACTTCACTGAAATGTAGTACTACACTCTATAACACAGTTGAGAGACAATGTTCCCGAGCTGCCTCAGTTCGTAACAGTGTGTAGGAAGTTGTTCGATAAAGTGGGCAAAGCTTATACTTGGACCAGAAGGCAGAATACAGGAAACTACATGAAAACATGAATAATTCAGTGAAAATGACTGTAAACAGATGAGAACTTGTTTAGAACAGCTGAAAGAGATTCTCCAAGTCAGTTCTTAGTGTAGAAAAGGTAGCTAAGATCCGGGAAATCCTTAATTCGAGTTAAGATCACATGAAACACTGTATGAATCCTATATTCTTTACTAAAGGAGACTAGAGTGGTAAATGTGTGTTATACAAGGCTGAATACCATTGAAATAGTGAAAGAAACACGTTCAGCAGCTTTGGAAAGCCTTACACTTCACTGAAATGTAGTACTACACTCTATAACACAGTTGAGAGACAATGTTCCCGAGCTGCCTCAGTTCATAACAGTGTGTAGGAAGTTGTCTGATAAAGTGGGCAAAGCAAATACTTGGACCAGAAGGCAGAATATAGGAAACTACATGAATACATGATTAATTCAGTGAAAATTATTGTAAACAGATGAGAACTTGTTTAGAACAGCTCAAAGAGATTCTCCAAGTCAGTTCTTAGTGTAGAAAAGGTAGCTAAGATCCGGGAAATCTTAATTCGAGTTAAGATCACATGAAACACTGTATGAATCCTATATTCTTTACTTAAAGGAGACTAGAGTGGTAAATGTGTCTTATACAAGGCAGAATACCATTGAAATAGAGAAAGAAATACGTTCGGCAGCTTTGGAAAGCCTTACACTTCACTGAAATGTAGTACCACACTCTATAACACAGTTGAGAGACAATGTTCCCGAGCTGCCTCAGTTCATAACAGTGTGTAGGAATTTGGTTGATAAAGTGGGCAAAGCTTATACTTGGACCAGAAGGCAGAATATAGGAAACTACATGAAAACATGGATAATTCAGAGAAAATGACTGTAAACAGATGAAAACTTGTTTAGAACAGCTCAAACAGATTCTCTGGTCAGTTTTTAGTGTAGAAAAGGTAGCTAAGATCTGGGAAATCCTTAATTCGAGTTAAGATCACATGAAACACTGTATGAATCCTATATTCTTTCCTTAAAGGAGACTAGAGTGGTAAATGTGTGTTATACAAGGCAGAATACCATTGAAATAGAGAAAGAAACACGTTAGGCAGCTTTGGAAAGCCTTACACTTCACTGAAATGTAGTACTACACTCTATAACACAGTTGAGAGACAATGTTCCCGAGCTGCCTCAGTTCATAACAGTGTGTAGGAAGTTGTCTGATAAAGTGGGCAAAGCAAATACTTGGACCAGAAGGCAGAATATAGGAAACTACATGAATACATGTTTAATTCAGTGAAAATGATTGTAAACAGATGAGAACTTGTTTAGAACAGCTCAAAGAGATTCTCCAAGTCAGTTCTTAGTGTAGAAAAGGTAGCTAAGATCCGGGAAATCTTAATTCGAGTTAAGATCACATGAAACACTGTATGAATCCTATATTCTTTACTTAAAGGAGACTAGAGTGGTAAATGTGTCTTATACAAGGCAGAATACCAGTGAAATAGAGAAAGAAACACATTCGGCAGCTTTGGAAAGCCTTATACTTCACTAAAATGTAGTACTACACTCTATAACACAGTTGAGAGACAATGTTCCCGAGCTGCCTCAGTTCATAACAGTGTGTAGGAAGTTGTTTGATAAAGTGGGCAAAGCTTATACTTGGACCAGAAGGCAGAATATAGGAAACTACATGAAAACATGAATAATTCAGTGAAAATGACTGTAAACAGATGAGAACTTGTTTAGAACAGCTGAAAGAGATTCTCCAAGTCAGTTCTTAGTGTAGAAAAGGTAGCTAAGATCCGGGAAATCCTTAATTCGAGTTAAGATCACATGAAACACTGTATGAATCCTATATTCTTTACTAAAAGGAGACTAGAGTGGTAAATGTGTGTTATACAAGTCTGAATACCATTGAAATTGAGAAAGAAACACGTTCGGCAGCTTTGGAAAGCCTTACACTTCACTGAAATTTAGTTCTACACTCTATAACACAGTTGAGAGACAATGTTCCTGAGCTGCCTCAGTTCATAACAGTCTGTAGGAAGTTGTTGGATAAAGTGGGCAAAGCTTATACTTGGACCAGAAGGCAGAATATAAGAAACTACATGAAAACATGAATAATTCAGTGAAAATGACTGTAAACAGATGAGAACTTGTTTAGAACAGCTCAAAGAGATTCTCCAAGTCAGTTCTTAGTGTAGAAAAGGTAGCTAAGTTCCGGGAAATGCTTAATTCGAGTTAAGATCACATGAAACACTGTAAGAATCCTATATTCTTTAAGTGAAGGAGACTAGAGTGGTAAATGTGTGCTATACAAGGCAGAATACCATTGGAATAGAGAAAGAAACACGTTCGGCAGCTTTGGAATGCCTTACACTTCACTGAAATGTAGTACTACACCCTATAACACAGTTGAGAGACAATGTTCCCGAGCTGCCTCAGTTCATAACAGTGTGTAGGAAGTTGTTGGATAAAGTGGGCAAAGCTTATACTTGGACCAGAAGGCAGAATATAGGAAAATACATTAAAACATGGATAATTCAGAGAAAATGACTGTAAACAGATGAGAGCTTATTTAGAACAGCTGAAAGAGATTCTCCAAGTCAGTTCTTAGTGTAGAAAAGGTAGCTAAGATCCGGGAAATCCTTAATTCGAGTTAAGATCACATGAAACACTGTAAGAATCATATATTCTTTAAGTGAAGGAGACTAGAGTGGTAAATGTGTGTTATACAAGGCAGAATACCATTGAAATAGAGAAAGAAACACGTTCGGCAGCTTTGGAAAGCCTTACACTTCACTGAAATGTAGTACTACACTCTATAACACAGTTGAGAGACAATGTTCCCGAGCTGCCTCAGTTCATAACAGTGTGTAGGAAGTTGTTGGATAAAGTGGGCAAAGCTTATACTTGGACCAGAAGGCAGAATATAGGAAACTACATTAAAACATCGATAATTCAGAGAAAATGACTGTAAACAGATGAGAGCTTGTTTAGAACAGCTGAAAGAGATTCTCCAAGTCAGTTCTTAGTGTAGAAAAGGTAGCTAAGATCCGGGAAATCCTTAATTCGAGTTAAGATCACATGAAACACTGTAAGAATCATATATTCTTTAAGTGAAGGAGACTAGAGTGGTAAATGTGTGTTATACAAGGCAGAATACCATTGAAATAGAGAAAGAAACACGTTCGGCAGCTTTGGAAAGCCTTACACTTCACTGAAATGTAGTACTACACTCTATAACACAGTTGAGAGACAATGTTCCCGAGCTGCCTCAGTTCATAACAGTGTGTAGGAAGTTGTTTGATAAAGTGGGCAAAGCTTATACTTGGACCAGAAGGCAGAATATAAGAAACTACATGAAAACATGAATAATTCAGTGAAAATGACTGTAAACAGAATAGAACTTGTGTAGAACAGCTCAAAGAGATTCTCCAAGTCAGTTCTTAGTGTAGAAAAGGTAGCTAAGATCCGGGAAATCCTTAATTTGAGTTAAGATCACATGAAACACTGTATGAATACTATATTCTTTACTAAAGGAGACTAGAGTGGTAAATGTGTGTTATACAAGGCTGAATACCATTAAAATAGTGAAAGAAACACGTTCAGCAGCTTTGGAAAGCCTTACACTTCACTGAAATGTAGTACTACACTCTATAACACAGTTGAGAGACAATGTTCCCGAGCTGCCTCAGTTCATAACAGTGTGTAGGAAGTTGTTTGATAAAGTGGGCAAAGCTTATACTTGGACCAGAAGGCAGAATATAGGAAACTACATGAAAACATGAATAATTCAGTGAAAATGACTGTAAACAGATGAGATCTTGTTTAGAACAGCTGAAAGAGATTCTCCAAGTCAGTTCTTAGTGTAGAAAAGGTAGCTAAGATCCGGGAAATCCTTAATTCGAGTTAAGATCACATGAAACACTGTATGAATCCTATATTCTTTACTAAAAGGAGACTAGAGTGGTAAATGTGTGTTATACAAGTCTGAATACCATTGAAATGGAGAAAGAAACACGTTCGGCAGCTTTGGAAAACCTTACACTTCACTGAAATTTAGTTCTACACTCTATAACACAGTTGAGAGACAATGTTCCCGAGCTTCCTCAGTTCAAAACAGTGTGTAGGAAGTTGTTTGATAAAGTGGGCAAAGCTTATACTTGGACCAGAAGGCAGAATATAAGAAACTACATGAAAACATGAATAATTCAGTGAAAATGACTGTAAACAGATGAGAACTTGTTTAGAACAGCTCAAAGAGATTCTCCAAGTCAGTTCTTAGTGTAGAAAAGGTAGCTAAGATCCGGGAAATCTTAATTCGAGTTAAGATCACATGAAACACTGTATGAATCCTATATTCTTTACTTAAAGGAGACTAGAGTGGTAAATGTGTCTTATACAAGGCAGAATACCAGTGCAATAGAGAAAGAAACACGTTCGGCAGCTTTGGAAAGCCTTATACTTCACTGAAATGTAGTACTACACTCTCTAACACAGTTGAGAGACAATGTTCCCGAGCTGCCTCAGTTCGTAACAGTGTGTAGGAAGTTGTTCGATAAAGTGGGCAAAGCTTATACTTGGACCAGAAGGCAGAATACAGGAAACTACATGAAAACATGAATAATTCAGTGAAAATGACTGTAAACAGATGAGAACTTGTTTAGAACAGCTGAAAGAGATTCTCCAAGTCAGTTCTTAGTGTAGAAAAGGTAGCTAAGATCCGGGAAATCCTTAATTCGAGTTAAGATCACATGAAACACTGTAAGAATCATATATTCTTTAAGTGAAGGAGACTAGAGTGGTAAATGTGTGTTATACAAGGCAGAATACCATTGAAATAGAGAAAGAAACACGTTCGGCAGCTTTGGAAAGCCTTACACTTCACTGAAATGTAGTACTACACTCTATAACACAGTTGAGAGACAATGTTCCCGAGCTGCCTCAGTTCATAACAGTGTGTAGGAAGTTGTTTGATAAAGTGGGCAAAGCTTATACTTGGACCAGAAGGCAGAATATAAGAAACTACATGAAAACATGAATAATTCAGTGAAAATGACTGTAAACAGATGAGAACTTGTTTAGAACAGCTCAAAGAGATTCTCCAAGTCAGTTCTTAGTGTAGAAAAGGTAGCTAAGATCCGGGAAATCCTTAATTCGAGTTAAGATCACATGAAACACTGTATGAATCCTATATTCTTTACTAAAGGAGACTAGAGTGGTAAATGTGTGTTATACAAGGCTGAATACCATTGAAATAGTGAAAGAAACACGTTCAGCAGCTTTGGAAAGCCTTACACTTCACTGAAATGTAGTACTACACTCTATAACACAGTTGAGAGACAATGTTCCCGAGCTGCCTCAGTTCATAACAGTGTGTAGGAAGTTGTCTGATAAAGTGGGCAAAGCAAATACTTGGACCAGAAGGCAGAATATAGGAAACTACATGAATACATGATTTATTCAGTGAAAATGATTGTAAACAGATGAGAACTTGTTTAGAACAGCTCAAAGAGATTCTCCAAGTCAGTTCTTAGTGTAGAAAAGGTAGCTAAGATCCGGGAAATCTTAATTCGAGTTAAGATCACATGAAACACTGTATGAATCCTTTATTCTTTCCTTAAAGGAGACTAGAGTGGTAAATGTGTGTTATACAAGGCAGAATACCATTGAAATAGAGAAAGAAACACGTTCGGCAGCTTTGGAAAGCCTTACACTTCACTGAAATGTAGTACTACACTCTATAACACAGTTGAGAGACAATGTTCCCGAGCTGCCTCAGTTCATAACAGTGTGTAGGAAGTTGGTTGATAAAGTGGGCAAAGCTTATACTTGGACCAGAAGGCAGAATATAGGAAACTACATGATAACATGGATAATTCAGAGAAAATGACTGTAAACAGATGAGAACTTGTTTAGAACAGCTCAAAGAGATTCTCCAATTCAGTTCTTAGTGTAGAAAAGGTAGCTAAGATCCGGGAAATCTTAATTCGAGTTAAGATCACATGAAACACTGTATGAATCCTATATTCTTTACTTAAAGGAGTCTAAGTGGTAAATGTGTCTTATACAAGGCAGAATACCAGTGTAATAGAGAAAGAAACACGTTCGGCAGCTTTGGAAAGCCTTATACTTCACTGAAATGTAGTACTACACTCTATAACACAGTTGAGAGACAATGTTCCCGAGCTGCCTCAGTTCGTAACAGTGTGTAGGAAGTTGTTCGATAAAGTGGGCAAAGCTTATACTTGGACCAGAAGGCAGAATACAGGAAACTACATGAAAACATGAATAATTCAGTGAAAATGACTGTAAACAGATGAGAACTTGTTTAGAACAGCTGAAAGAGATTCTCCAAGTCAGTTCTTAGTGTAGAAAAGGTAGCTAAGATCCGGGAAATCCTTAATTCGAGTTAAGATCACATGAAACACTGTATGAATCCTATATTCTTTACTAAAGGAGACTAGAGTGGTAAATGTGTGTTATACAAGGCTGAATACCATTGAAATAGTGAAAGAAACACGTTCAGCAGCTTTGGAAAGCCTTACACTTCACTGAAATGTAGTACTACACTCTATAACACAGTTGAGAGACAATGTTCCCGAGCTGCCTCAGTTCATAACAGTGTGTAGGAAGTTGTCTGATAAAGTGGGCAAAGCAAATACTTGGACCAGAAGGCAGAATATAGGAAACTACATGAATACATGATTAATTCAGTGAAAATTATTGTAAACAGATGAGAACTTGTTTAGAACAGCTCAAAGAGATTCTCCAAGTCAGTTCTTAGTGTAGAAAAGGTAGCTAAGATCCGGGAAATCTTAATTCGAGTTAAGATCACATGAAACACTGTATGAATCCTATATTCTTTACTTAAAGGAGACTAGAGTGGTAAATGTGTCTTATACAAGGCAGAATACCATTGAAATAGAGAAAGAAATACGTTCGGCAGCTTTGGAAAGCCTTACACTTCACTGAAATGTAGTACCACACTCTATAACACAGTTGAGAGACAATGTTCCCGAGCTGCCTCATTTCATAACAGTGTGTAGGAAGTTGGTTGATAAAGTGGGCAAAGCTTATACTTGGACCAGAAGGCAGAATATAGGAAACTACATGAAAACATGGATAATTCAGAGAAAATGACTGTAAACAGATGAAAACTTGTTTAGAACAGCTCAAACAGATTCTCTGGTCAGTTTTTAGTGTAGAAAAGGTAGCTAAGATCTGGGAAATCCTTAATTCGAGTTAAGATCACATGAAACACTGTATGAATCCTATATTCTTTCCTTAAAGGAGACTAGAGTGGTAAATGTGTGTTATACAAGGCAGAATACCATTGAAATAGAGAAAGAAACACGTTAGGCAGCTTTGGAAAGCCTTACACTTCACTGAAATGTAGTACTACACTCTATAACACAGTTGAGAGACAATGTTCCCGAGCTGCCTCAGTTCATAACAGTGTGTAGGAAGTTGGTTGATAAAGTGGGCAAAGCTTATACTTGGACCAGAAGGCAGAATATAGGAAACTACATGATAACATGGATAATTCAGAGAAAATGACTGTAAACAGATGAGAACTTGTTTAGAACAGCTCAAAGAGATTCTCCAAGTCAGTTCTTAGTGTAGAAAAGGTAGCTCAGATCCGGGAAATCTTAATTCGAGTTAAGATCACATGAAACACTGTATGAATCCTATATTCTTTACTTAAAGGAGTCTAGAGTGGTAAATGTGTCTTATACAAGGCAGAATACCATTGAAATAGAGAAAGAAATACGTTCGGCAGCTTTGGAAAGCCTTACACTTCACTGAAATGTAGTACCACACTCTATAACACAGTTGAGAGACAATGTTCCCGAGCTGCCTCAGTTCATAACAGTGTGTAGGAAGTTGGTTGATAAAGTGGGCAAAGCTTATACTTGGACCAGAAGGCAGAATATAGGAAACTACATGAAAACATGGATAATTCAGAGAAAATGACTGTAAACAGATGAGAACTTGTTTAGAACAGCTCAAAGAGATTATCCAAGTCAGTTCTTAGTGTAGAAAAGGTAGCTAATGTCCGGGAAATCCTTAATTCGAGTTAAGATGACATGAAACACTGTATGAATCCTATATTCTTTACTTAAAAGAGACTAGAGTGGTAAATGTGTGTTATACAAGGCAGAATACAATTGAAATAGAGAAAGAAACACGTTCGGCAGCTTTGGAAAGCCTTACACTTCACTGAAATGTAGTACTGCACTCTATAACACAGTTGAGAGACAATGTTCCCGAGCTGCCTCAGTACATAACGGTGTGTAGGAAGTTGTTTGATAAAGTGGGCAAAGCTTATACTTGGACCAGAAGGCAGAATATAGGAAACTACATGAAAACATGGATAATTCAGAGAAAAAGACTGTAAACAGATGAGAACTTGTTTAGAACAGCTCAAAGAGATTCTCCAGTCAGTTCTTAGTGTAGAAAAGGTAGCTAAGATCCGGGAAATCCTTAATTCGAGTTAAGATCACATGAAACACTGTATGAATCCTATATTCTTTACTAAAAGGAGACTAGAGTGGTAAATGTGTGTTATACAAGTCTGAATACCATTGAAATGGAGAAAGAAACAGGTTCGGCAGCTTTGGAAAGCCTTACACTTCACTGAAATTTAGTTCTACACTCTATAACACAGTTGAGAGACAATGTTCCCGAGCTGCCTCAGTTCATAACAGTGTGTAGGAAGTTGTTTGATAAAGTGGGCAAAGCTTATACTTGGACCAGAAGGCAGAATATAAGAAACTACATGAAAACATGAATAATTCAGTGAAAATGACTGTAAACAGATGAGAACTTGTTTAGAACAGCTCAAAGAGATTCTCCAAGTCAGTTCTTAGTGTAGAAAAGGTAGCTAAGTTCCGGGAAATCCTTAATTCGAGTTAAGATCACATGAAACACTGTAAGAATCCTATATTCTTTAAGTGAAGGAGACTAGAGTGGTAAATGTGTGCTATACAAGGCAGAATACCATTGGAATAGAGAAAGAAACACGTTCGGCAGCTTTGGAATGCCTTACACTTCACTGAAATGTAGTACTACACCCTATAACACAGTTGAGAGACAATGTTCCCGAGCTGCCTCAGTTCAGAACAGTGTGTAGGAAGTTGTTGGATAAAGTGGGCAAAGCTTATACTTGGACCAGAAGGCAGAATATAGGAAACTACATTAAAACATGGATAATTCAGAGAAAATGACTGTAAACAGATGAGAGCTTATTTAGAACAGCTGAAAGAGATTCTCCAAGTCAGTTCTTAGTGTAGAAAAGTTAGCTAAGATCCGGGAAATCCTTAATTCGAGTTAAGATCACATGAAACACTGTAAGAATCATATATTCTTTAAGTGAAGGAGACTAGAGTGGTAAATGGGTGTTATACAAGGCAGAATACCATTGAAATAGAGAAAGAAACACGTTCGGCAGCTTTGGAAAGCCTTACACTTCACTGAAATGTAGTACTACACTCTATAACACAGTTGAGAGACAATGTTCCCGAGCTGCCTCAGTACATAACAGTGTGTAGGAAGTTGTTGGATAAAGTGGGCAAAGCTTATACTTGGACCAGAAGGCAGAATATAGGAAACTACATTAAAACATGGATAATTCAGAGAAAATGACTGTAAACAGATGAGAGCTTGTTTAGAACAGCTGAAAGAGATTCTCCAAGTCAGTTCTTAGTGTAGAAAAGGTAGCTAAGATCCGGGAAATCCTTAATTCGAGTTAAGATCACATGAAACACTGTAAGAATCATATATTCTTTAAGTGAAGGAGACTAGAGTGGTAAATGTGTGTTATACAAGGCAGAATACCATTGAAATAGAGAAAGAAACACGTTCGGCAGCTTTGGAAAGCCTTACACTTCACTGAAATGTAGTACTACACTCTATAACACAGTTGAGAGACAATGTTCCCGAGCTGCCTCAGTTCATAACAGTGTGTAGGAAGTTGTTTGATAAAGTGGGCAAAGCTTATACTTGGACCAGAAGGCAGAATATAAGAAACTACATGAAAACATGAATAATTCAGTGAAAATGACTGTAAACAGATGAGAACTTGTTTAGAACAGCTCAAAGAGATTCTCCAAGTCAGTTCTTAGTGTAGAAAAGGTAGCTAAGATCCGGGAAATCCTTAATTTGAGTTAAGATCACATGAAACACTGTATGAATACCTATATTCTTTACTAAAGGAGACTAGAGTGGTAAATGTGTGTTATACAAGGCTGAATACCATTAAAATAGTGAAAGAAACACGTTCAGCAGCTTTGGAAAGCCTTACACTTCACTGAAATGTAGTACTACACTCTATAACACAGTTGAGAGACAATGTTCCCGAGCTGCCTCAGTTCATAACAGTGTGTAGGAAGTTGTTTGATAAAGTGGGCAAAGCTTATACTTGGACCAGAAGGCAGAATATAGGAAACTACATGAAAACATGAATAATTCAGTGAAAATGACTGTAAACAGATGAGATCTTGTTTAGAACAGCTGAAAGAGATTCTCCAAGTCAGTTCTCAGTGTAGAAAAGGTAGCTAAGATCCGGGAAATCCTTAATTCGAGTTAAGATCACATGAAACACTGTATGAATCCTATATTCTTTACTAAAAGGAGACTAGAGTGGTAAATGTGTGTTATACAAGTCTGAATACCATTGAAATGGAGAAAGAAACACGTTCGGCAGCTTTGTAAAACCTTACACTTCACTGAAATTTAGTTCTACACTCTATAACACAGTTGAGAGACAATGTTTCCGAGCTGCCTCAGTTCAAAACAGTGTGTAGGAAGTTGTTTGATAAAGTGGGCAAAGCTTATACTTGGACCAGAAAGCAGAATATAAGAAACTACATGAAAACATGAATAATTCAGTGAAAATGACTGTAAACAGATGAGAACTTGTTTAGAACAGCTCAAAGAGATTCTCCAAGTCAGTTCTTAGTGTAGAAAAGGTAGCTAAGATCCGGGAAATCTTAATTCGAGTTAAGATCACATGAAACACTGTATGAATCCTATATTCTTTACTTAAAGGAGACTAGAGTGGTAAATGTGTCTTATACAAGGCAGAATACCAGTGCAATAGAGAAAGAAACACGTTCGGCAGCTTTGGAAAGCCTTATACTTCACTGAAATGTAGTACTACACTCTATAACACAGTTGAGAGACAATGTTCCAGAGCTGCCTCAGTTCGTAACAGTGTGTAGGAAGTTGTTCGATAAAGTGGGCAAAGCTTATACTTGGACCAGAAGGCAGAATACAGGAAACTACATGAAAACATGAATAATTCAGTGAAAATGACTGTAAACAGATGAGAACTTGTTTAGAACAGCTGAAAGAGATTCTCCAAGTCAGTTCTTAGTGTAGAAAAGGTAGCTAAGATCCGGGAAATCCTTAATTCGAGTTAAGATCACATGAAACACTGTAAGAATCATATATTCTTTAAGTGAAGGAGACTAGAGTGGTAAATGTGTGTTATACAAGGCAGAATACCATTGAAATAGAGAAAGAAACACGTTCGGCAGCTTTGGAAAGCCTTACACTTCACTGAAATGTAGTACTACACTCTATAACACAGTTGAGAGACAATGTTCCCGAGCTGCCTCAGTTCATAACAGTGTGTAGGAAGTTGTCTGATAAAGTGGGCAAAGCAAATACTTGGACCAGAACGCAGAATATAGGAAACTACATGAATACATGATTAATTCAGTGAAAATGATTGTAAACAGATGAGAACTTGTTTAGAACAGCTCAAAGAGATTCTCCAAGTCAGTTCTTAGTGTAGAAAAGGTAGCTAAGATCCGGGAAATCTTAATTCGAGTTAAGATCACATGAAACACTGTATGAATCCTATATTCTTTACTTAAAGGAGACTAGAGTGGTAAATGTGTCTTATACAAGGCAGAATACCATTGAAATAGAGAAAGAAATACGTTCGGCAGCTTTGGAAAGCCTTACACTTCACTGAAATGTAGTACCACACTCTATAACACAGTTGAGAGACAATGTTCCCGAGCTGCCTCAGTTCATAACAGTGTGTAGGAAGTTGGTTGATAAAGTGGGCAAAGCTTATACTTGGACCAGAAGGCAGAATATAGGAAACTACATGAAAACATGGATAATTCAGAGAAAATGACTGTAAACAGATGAAAACTTGTTTAGAACAGCTCAAACAGATTCTCCGGTCAGTTTTTAGTGTAGAAAAGGTAGCTAAGATCTGGGAAATCCTTAATTCGAGTTAAGATCACATGAAACACTGTATGAATCCTATATTCTTTCCTTAAAGGAGACTAGAGTGGTAAATGTGTGTTATACAAGGCAGAATACCATTGAAATAGAGAAAGAAACACGTTCGGCAGCTTTGGAAAGCCTTACACTTCACTGAAATGTAGTACTACACTCTATAACACAGTTGAGAGACAATGTTCCCGAGCTGCCTCAGTTCATAACAGTGTGTAGGAAGTTGGTTGATAAAGTGGGCAAAGCTTATACTTGGACCAGAAGGCAGAATATAGGAAACTACATGATAACATGGATAATTCAGAGAAAATGACTGTAAACAGATGAGAACTTGTTTAGAACAGCTCAAAGAGATTCTCCAAGTCAGTTCTTAGTGTAGAAAAGGTAGCTAATGTCCGGGAAATCCTTAATTCCAGTTAAGATGACATGAAACACTGTATGAATCCTATATTCTTTACTTAAAGGAGACTAGAGTGGTAAATGTGTGTTATACAAGGCAGAATACAATTGAAATAGAGAAAGAAACACGTTCGGCAGCTTTGGAAAGCCTTACACTTCACTGAAATGTAGTACTGCACTCTATAACACAGTTGAGAGACAATGTTCCCGAGCTGCCTCAGTACATAACGGTGTGTAGGAAGTTGTTTGATAAAGTGGGCAAAGCTTATACTTGGACCAGAAGGCAGAATATAGGAAACTACATGAAAACATGGATAATTCAGAGAAAAAGACTGTAAACAGATGAGAACTTGTTTAGAACAGCTCAAAGAGATTCTCCAAGTCAGTTCTTAGTGTAGTAAAGGTAGCTAAGATCCGGGAAATCCTTAATTCGAGTTAAGATCACATGAAACACTGTATGAATCCTATATTCTTTACTTAAAGGGGACTAGAGTGGTAAATGTGTGTTATACAAGGCAGAATACCATTGAAATAGAGAAAGAAACACGTTCGGCCGCTTTGGAAAGCCTTACACTTCACTGAAATGTAGTACTACACTCTATAACACAGTTGAGAGACAATGTTCCCGTGCTGCCTCAGTACATAACAGTGTGTAGGAAGTTGTTTGATAAAGTGGGCCTAGCTTATACTTGGACCAGAAGGCAGAATGTAGGAAACTAAGTGAAAACATGGATAATTCAGAGAAAATGACTGTAAACAGATGAGAACTTGTTTAGAACAGCTCAAAGAGGTTCTCCGGTCAGTTCTTAGTGCAGTAAAGGTGGCTTAGATCCGGGAAATCCTTAATTCGAGTTAAGATCACATGAAACACTGTATGAATCCTATATTCTTTACTTAAAGGGGACTAGAGTGGTAAATGTGTGTTATACAAGGCAGAATACAATTGAAATAGAGAAAGAAACACGTTCGGCAGCTTTGGAAAGCCTTACACTTCACTGAAATGTAGTACTACACTCTATAACGCAGTTGAGAGACAATGTTCCCGAGCTGCCTCAGTTCAGAACAGTGTGTAGGAAGTTGTTTGATAAAGTGGGCAAAGCTTATACTTGGACCAGAAGGCAGAATATAGGAAACTACATTAAAACATGGATAATTCAGAGAAAATGACTGTAAACAGATGAGAACTTGTTTAGAACAGCTTAAAGAGATTCTCCAAGTCAGTTCTTAGTGTAGAAAACGTAGCTAAGATCCGGGAAATCCTTAATTCGAGTTAAGATGACATGAAACACTGTATGAATCCTATATTCTTTACTTAAAGGACACTAGAGTGGTAAATGTGTATTATACAAGGCAGAATACCATTGAAATAGAGAAAGAAACACGTTCGGCAGCTTTGGAAAGCCTTACACTTCACTGAAATGTAGTACTACACTCTATAACACAGTTGAGAGACAAAGTTCCCGAGCTGCCTCAGTTCATAACAGTGTGTAGGAAGTTGTTTGATAAAGTGGGCAAAGCTTATACTTGGACCAGAAGGCAGAATATAGGAAACTTCATTAAAACATGGATAATTCAGAGAAAATGACTGTAAACAGATGAGAACTTGTTTAGAACAGCTGAAATAGATTCTCCGGTCAGTTTTTAGTGTAGAAAAGGTAGCTAAGATCCGGGAAATCCTTAATTCGAGTTAAGATCACATGAAACACTGTATGAATCCTATATTCTTTACTTAAAGGAGACTAGAGTGGTAAATGTGTGTTATACAAGGCAGAATACCATTGAAATAGAGAAAGAAACACGTTCGGCAGCTTTGGAAAGCCTTATACTTCACTGAAATGTAGTACTACACTCTATAACACAGTTGAGAGACAATGTTCCCGAGCTGCCTCAGTTCATAACAGTGTGTAGGAAGTTGGTTGATAAAGTGGGCAAA
Organism: Pipistrellus hanaki; assembly: GCF_964339955.1. NCBI lineage: Eukaryota > Metazoa > Chordata > Mammalia > Chiroptera > Vespertilionidae > Pipistrellus > Pipistrellus hanaki. Next base: position 36,920 of record NW_028182298.1, on the reverse strand, counting down.
GCTTATACTTGGACCAGAAGGCAGAATATAGGAAACTACATGATAACATGGATAATTCAGAGAAAATGACTGTAAACAGATGAGAACTTGTTTAGAACAGCTCAAAGAGATTCTCCGGTCAGTTCTTAGTGCAGTAAAGGTGGCTTAGATCCGGGAAATCCTTAATTCGAGTTAAGATCACATGAAACACTGTATGAATCCTATATTATTTACTTAAAGGAGACTAGAGTGGTAAATGTGTGTTATACAAGGCAGAATACAATTGAAATAGAGAAAGAAACACGTTCGGCAGCTTTGGAAATCCTTACACTTCACTGAAATGTAGTACTACACTCTATAACGCAGTTGAGAGACAATGTTCCCAAGCTGCCTCAGTTCATAACAGTGTGTAGGAAGTTGTTTGATAAAGTGGGCAAAGCTTATACTTGGACCAGAAGGCAGAATATAGGAAACTAAGTGAAAACATGGATAATTCAGCGAAAATGACTGTAAACAGATGAGAACTTGTTTAGAACAGCTCAAAGAGATTCTCCAAGTCAGTTCTTAGTGTAGAAAAGGTAGCTAAGATCCGGGAAATCTTAATTCGAGTTAAGATCACATGAAACACTGTATGAATCCTATATTCTTTACTTAAAGGAGACTAGAGTGGTAAATGTGTCTTATACAAGGCAGAATACCATTGAAATAGAGAAAGAAATACGTTCGGCAGCTTTGGAAAGCCTTACACTTCACTGAAATGTAGTACCACACTCTATAACACAGTTGAGAGACAATGTTCCCGAGCTGCCTCAGTTCATAACAGTGTGTAGGAAGTTGGTTGATAAAGTGGGCAAAGCTTATACTTGGACCAGAAGGCAGAATATAGGAAACTACATGAAAACATGGATAATTCAGAGAAAATGACTGTAAACAGATGAAAACTTGTTTAGAACAGCTCAAACAGATTCTCCGGTCAGTTTTTAGTGTAGAAAAGGTAGCTAAGATCTGGGACATCCTTAATTCGAGTTAAGATCACATGAAACACTGTATGAATCCTATATTCTTTCCTTAAAGGAGACTAGAGTGGTAAATGTGTGTTATACAAGGCAGAATACCATTGAAATAGAGAAAGAAACACGTTCGGCAGCTTTGGAAAGCCTTACACTTCACTGAAATGTAGTACTACACTCTATAACACAGTTGAGAGACAATGTTCCCGAGCTGCCTCAGTTCATAACAGTGTGTAGGAAGTTGGTTGATAAAGTGGGCAAAGCTTATACTTGGACCAGAAGGCAGAATATAGGAAACTACATGATAACATGGATAATTCAGAGAAAATGACTGTAAACAGATGAGAACTTGTTTAGAACAGCTCAAAGAGATTCTCCAAGTCAGTTCTTAGTGTAGAAAAGGTAGCTAAGATCCGGGAAATCTTAATTCGAGTTAAGATCACATGAAACACTGTATGAATCCTATATTCTTTACTTAAAGGAGTCTAGAGTGGTAAATGTGTCTTATACAAGGCAGAATACCATTGAAATAGAGAAAGAAATACGTTCGGCAGCTTTGGAAAGCCTTACACTTCACTGAAATGTAGTACCACACTCTATAACACAGTTGAGAGACAATGTTCCCGAGCTGCCTCAGTTCATAACAGTGTGTAGGAAGTTGGTTGATAAAGTGGGCAAAGCTTATACTTGGACCAGAAGGCAGAATATAGGAAACTACATGAAAACATGGATAATTCAGAGAAAATGACTGTAAACAGATGAAAACTTGTTTAGAACAGCTCAAAGAGATTCTCCAAGTCAGTTCTTAGTGTAGAAAAGGTAGCTAATGTCCGGGAAATCCTTAATTCCAGTTAAGATGACATGAAACACTGTATGAATCCTATATTCTTTACTTAAAGGAGACTAGAGTGGTAAATGTGTGTTATACAAGGCAGAATACAATTGAAATAGAGAAAGAAACACGTTCGGCAGCTTTGGAAAGCCTTACACTTCACTGAAATGTAGTACTGCACTCTATAACACAGTTGAGAGACAATGTTCCCGAGCTGCCTCAGTACATAACGGTGTGTAGGAAGTTGTTTGATAAAGTGGGCAAAGCTTATACTTGGACCAGAAGGCAGAATATAGGAAACTACATGAAAACATGGATAATTCAGAGAAAAAGACTGTAAACAGATGAGAACTTGTTTAGAACAGCTCAAAGAGATTCTCCAGTCAGTTCTTAGTGTAGTAAAGGTAGCTAAGATCCGGGAAATCCTTAATTCGAGTTAAGATCACATGAAACACTGTATGAATCCTATATTCTTTACTTAAAGGGGACTAGAGTGGTAAATGTGTGTTATACAAGGCAGAATACCATTGAAATAGAGAAAGAAACACGTTCGGCCGCTTTGGAAAGCCTTACACTTCACTGAAATGTAGTACTACACTCTATAACACAGTTGAGAGACAATGTTCCCGTGCTGCCTCAGTACATAACAGTGTGTAGGAAGTTGTTTGATAAAGTGGGCCTAGCTTATACTTGGACCAGAAGGCAGAATGTAGGAAACTAAGTGAAAACATGGATAATTCAGAGAAAATGACTGTAAACAGATGAGAACTTGTTTAGAACAGCTCAAAGAGATTCTCCGGTCAGTTCTTAGTGCAGTAAAGGTGGCTTAGATCCGGGAAATCCTTAATTCGAGTTAAGATCACATGAAACACTGTATGAATCCTATATTCTTTACTTAAAGGGGACTAGAGTGGTAAATGTGTGTTATACAAGGCAGAATACAATTGAAATAGAGAAAGAAACACGTTCGGCAGCTTTGGAAAGCCTTACACTTCACTGAAATGTAGTACTACACTCTATAACGCAGTTGAGAGACAATGTTCCCGAGCTGCCTCAGTTCAGAACAGTGTGTAGGAAGTTGTTTGATAAAGTGGGCAAAGCTTATACTTGGACCAGAAGGCAGAATATAGGAAACTACATTAAAACATGGATAATTCAGAGAAAATGACTGTAAACAGATGAGAACTTGTTTAGAACAGCTCAAAGAGATTCTCCAAGTCAGTTCTTAGTGTAGAAAAGGTAGCTAAGATCCGGGAAATCTTAATTCGAGTTAAGATCACATGAAACACTGTATGAATCCTATATTCTTTACTTAAAGGAGACTAGAGTGGTAAATGTGTCTTATACAAGGCAGAATACCAGTGCAATAGAGAAAGAAACACGTTCGGCAGCTTTGGAAAGCCTTATACTTCACTGAAATGTAGTACTACACTCTATAACACAGTTGAGAGACAATGTTCCAGAGCTGCCTCAGTTCGTAACAGTGTGTAGGAAGTTGTTCGATAAAGTGGGCAAAGCTTATACTTGGACCAGAAGGCAGAATACAGGAAACTACATGAAAACATGAATAATTCAGTGAAAATGACTGTAAACAGATGAGAACTTGTTTAGAACAGCTGAAAGAGATTCTCCAAGTCAGTTCTTAGTGTAGAAAAGGTAGCTAAGATCCGGGAAATCCTTAATTCGAGTTAAGATCACATGAAACACTGTAAGAATCATATATTCTTTAAGTGAAGGAGACTAGAGTGGTAAATGTGTGTTATACAAGGCAGAATACCATTGAAATAGAGAAAGAAACACGTTCGGCAGCTTTGGAAAGCCTTACACTTCACTGAAATGTAGTACTACACTCTATAACACAGTTGAGAGACAATGTTCCCGAGCTGCCTCAGTTCATAACAGTGTGTAGGAAGTTGTTTGATAAAGTGGGCAAAGCTTATACTTGGACCAGAAGGCAGAATATAAGAAACTACATGAAAACATGAATAATTCAGTGAAAATGACTGTAAACAGATGAGAACTTGTTTAGAACAGCTGAAAGAGATTCTCCAAGTCAGTTCTTAGTGTAGAAAAGGTAGCTAAGATCCGGGAAATCCTTAATTCGAGTTAAGATCACATGAAACACTGTATGAATCCTAGATTCTTTACTAAAGGAGACTAGAGTGGTAAATGTGTGTTATACAAGGCTGAATACCATTGAAATAGTGAAAGAAACACGTTCAGCAGCTTTGGAAAGCCTTACACTTCACTGAAATGTAGTACTACACTCTATAACACAGTTGAGAGACAATGTTCCCGAGCTGCCTCAGTTCATAACAGTGTGTAGGAAGTTGTCTGATAAAGTGGGCAAAGCAAATACTTGGACCAGAACGCAGAATATAGGAAACTACATGAATACATGATTAATTCAGTGAAAATGATTGTAAACAGATGAGAACTTGTTTAGAACAGCTCAAAGAGATTCTCCAAGTCAGTTCTTAGTGTAGAAAAGGTAGCTAAGATCCGGGAAATCTTAATTCGAGTTAAGATCACATGAAACACTGTATGAATCCTATATTCTTTACTTAAAGGAGACTAGAGTGGTAAATGTATCTTATACAAGGCAGAATACCATTGAAATAGAGAAAGAAATACGTTCGGCAGCTTTGGAAAGCCTTACACTTCACTGAAATGTAGTACCACACTCATTAACACAGTTGAGAGACAATGTTCCCGAGCTGCCTCAGTTCATAACAGTGTGTAGGAAGTTGGTTGATAAAGTGGGCAAAGCTTATACTTGGACCAGAAGGCAGAATATAGGAAACTACATGAAAACATGGATAATTCAGAGAAAATGACTGTAAACAGATGAAAACTTGTTTAGAACAGCTCAAACAGATTCTCCGGTCAGTTTTTAGTGTAGAAAAGGTAGCTAAGATCTGGGAAATCCTTAATTCGAGTTAAGATCACATGAAACACTGTATGAATCCTATATTCTTTCCTTAAAGGAGACTAGAGTGGTAAATGTGTGTTATACAAGGCAGAATACCATTGAAATAGAGAAAGAAACACGTTCGGCAGCTTTGGAAAGCCTTACACTTCACTGAAATGTAGTACTACACTCTATAACACAGTTGAGAGACAATGTTCCCGAGCTGCCTCAGTTCATAACAGTGTGTAGGAAGTTGGTTGATAAAGTGGGCAAAGCTTATACTTGGACCAGAAGGCAGAATATAGGAAACTACATGATAACATGGATAATTCAGAGAAAATGACTGTAAACAGATGAGAACTTGTTTAGAACAGCTCAAAGAGATTCTCCAAGTCAGTTCTTAGTGTAGAAAAGGTAGCTAAGATCCGGGAAATCTTAATTCGAGTTAAGATCACATGAAACACTGTATGAATCCTATATTCTTTACTTAAAGGAGTCTAGAGTGGTAAATGTGTCTTATACAAGGCAGAATACCATTGAAATAGAGAAAGAAATACGTTCGGCAGCTTTGGAAAGCCTTACACTTCACTGAAATGTAGTACCACACTCTATAACACAGTTGAGAGACAATGTTCCCGAGCTGCCTCAGTTCATAACAGTGTGTAGGAAGTTGGTTGATAAAGTGGGCAAAGCTTATACTTGGACCAGAAGGCAGAATATAGGAAAGTACATGAAAACATGGATAATTCAGAGAAAATGACTGTAAACAGATGAAAACTTGTTTAGAACAGCTCAAAGAGATTCTCCAAGTCAGTTCTTAGTGTAGAAAAGGTAGCTAATGTCCGGGAAATCCTTAATTCCAGTTAAGATGACATGAAACACTGTATGAATCCTATATTCTTTACTTAAAGGAGACTAGAGTGGTAAATGTGTGTTATACAAGGCAGAATACAATTGAAATAGAGAAAGAAACACGTTCGGCAGCTTTGGAAAGCCTTACACTTCACTGAAATGTAGTACTGCACTCTATAACACAGTTGAGAGACAATGTTCCCGAGCTGCCTCAGTACATAACGGTGTGTAGGAAGTTGTTTGATAAAGTGGGCAAAGCTTATACTTGGACCAGAAGGCAGAATATAGGAAACTACATGAAAACATGGATAATTCAGAGAAAAAGACTGTAAACAGATGAGAACTTGTTTAGAACAGCTCAAAGAGATTCTCCAGTCAGTTCTTAGTGTAGTAAAGGTAGCTAAGATCCGGGAAATCCTTAATTCGAGTTAAGATCACATGAAACACTGTATGAATCCTATATTCTTTACTTAAAGGGGACTAGAGTGGTAAATGTGTGTTATACAAGGCAGAATACCATTGAAATAGAGAAAGAAACACGTTCGGCCGCTTTGGAAAGCCTTACACTTCACTGAAATGTAGTACTACACTCTATAACACAGTTGAGAGACAATGTTCCCGTGCTGCCTCAGTACATAACAGTGTGTAGGAAGTTGTTTGATAAAGTGGGCCTAGCTTATACTTGGACCAGAAGGCAGAATGTAGGAAACTAAGTGAAAACATGGATAATTCAGAGAAAATGACTGTAAACAGATGAGAACTTGTTTAGAACAGCTCAAAGAGGTTCTCCGGTCAGTTCTTAGTGCAGTAAAGGTGGCTTAGATCCGGGAAATCCTTAATTCGAGTTAAGATCACATGAAACACTGTATGAATCCTATATTCTTTACTTAAAGGGGACTAGAGTGGTAAATGTGTGTTATACAAGGCAGAATACAATTGAAATAGAGAAAGAAACACGTTCGGCAGCTTTGGAAAGCCTTACACTTCACTGAAATGTAGTACTACACTCTATAACGCAGTTGAGAGACAATGTTCCCGAGCTGCCTCAGTTCAGAACAGTGTGTAGGAAGTTGTTTGATAAAGTGGGCAAAGCTTATACTTGGACCAGAAGGCAGAATATAGGAAACTACATTAAAACATGGATAATTCAGAGAAAATGACTGTAAACAGATGAGAACTTGTTTAGAACAGCTTAAAGAGATTCTCCAAGTCAGTTCTTAGTGTAGAAAACGTAGCTAAGATCCGGGAAATCCTTAATTCGAGTTAAGATGACATGAAACACTGTATGAATCCTATATTCTTTACTTAAAGGACACTAGAGTGGTAAATGTGTATTATACAAGGCAGAATACCATTGAAATAGAGAAAGAAACACGTTCGGCAGCTTTGGAAAGCCTTACACTTCACTGAAATGTAGTACTACACTCTATAACACAGTTGAGAGACAAAGTTCCCGAGCTGCCTCAGTTCATAACAGTGTGTAGGAAGTTGTTTGATAAAGTGGGCAAAGCTTATACTTGGACCAGAAGGCAGAATATAGGAAACTTCATTAAAACATGGATAATTCAGAGAAAATGACTGTAAACAGATGAGAACTTGTTTAGAACAGCTGAAATAGATTCTCCGGTCAGTTTTTAGTGTAGAAAAGGTAGCTAAGATCCGGGAAATCCTTAATTCGAGTTAAGATCACATGAAACACTGTATGAATCCTATATTCTTTACTTAAAGGAGACTAGAGTGGTAAATGTGTGTTATACAAGGCAGAATACCATTGAAATAGAGAAAGAAACACGTTCGGCAGCTTTGGAAAGCCTTATACTTCACTGAAATGTAGTACTACACTCTATAACACAGTTGAGAGACAATGTTCCCGAGCTGCCTCAGTTCATAACAGTGTGTAGGAAGTTGGTTGATAAAGTGGGCAAAGCTTATACTTGGACCAGAAGGCAGAATATAGGAAACTACATGATAACATGGATAATTCAGAGAAAATGACTGTAAACAGATGAGAACTTGTTTAGAACAGCTCAAAGAGATTCTCCGGTCAGTTCTTAGTGCAGTAAAGGTGGCTTAGATCCGGGAAATCCTTAATTCGAGTTAAGATCACATGAAACACTGTATGAATCCTATATTATTTACTTAAAGGAGACTAGAGTGGTAAATGTGTGTTATACAAGGCAGAATACAATTGAAATAGAGAAAGAAACACGTTCGGCAGCTTTGGAAATCCTTACACTTCACTGAAATGTAGTACTACACTCTATAACGCAGTTGAGAGACAATGTTCCCAAGCTGCCTCAGTTCATAACAGTGTGTAGGAAGTTGTTTGATAAAGTGGGCAAAGCTTATACTTGGACCAGAAGGCAGAATATAGGAAACTAAGTGAAAACATGGATAATTCAGCGAAAATGACTGTAAACAGATGAGAACTTGTTTAGAACAGCTCAAAGAGATTCTCCAAGTCAGTTCTTAGTGTAGAAAAGGTAGCTAAGATCCGGGAAATCTTAATTCGAGTTAAGATCACATGAAACACTGTATGAATCCTATATTCTTTACTTAAAGGAGACTAGAGTGGTAAATGTGTCTTATACAAGGCAGAATACCATTGAAATAGAGAAAGAAATACGTTCGGCAGCTTTGGAAAGCCTTACACTTCACTGAAATGTAGTACCACACTCTATAACACAGTTGAGAGACAATGTTCCCGAGCTGCCTCAGTTCATAACAGTGTGTAGGAAGTTGGTTGATAAAGTGGGCAAAGCTTATACTTGGACCAGAAGGCAGAATATAGGAAACTACATGAAAACATGGATAATTCAGAGAAAATGACTGTAAACAGATGAAAACTTGTTTAGAACAGCTCAAACAGATTCTCCGGTCAGTTTTTAGTGTAGAAAAGGTAGCTAAGATCTGGGAAATCCTTAATTCGAGTTAAGATCACATGAAACACTGTATGAATCCTATATTCTTTCCTTAAAGGAGACTAGAGTGGTAAATGTGTGTTATACAAGGCAGAATACCATTGAAATAGAGAAAGAAACACGTTCGGCAGCTTTGGAAAGCCTTACACTTCACTGAAATGTAGTACTACACTCTATAACACAGTTGAGAGACAATGTTCCCGAGCTGCCTCAGTTCATAACAGTGTGTAGGAAGTTGGTTGATAAAGTGGGCAAAGCTTATACTTGGACCAGAAGGCAGAATATAGGAAACTACATGATAACATGGATAATTCAGAGAAAATGACTGTAAACAGATGAGAACTTGTTTAGAACAGCTCAAAAAGATTCTCCAAGTCAGTTCTTAGTGTAGAAAAGGTAGCTAAGATCCGGGAAATCTTAATTCGAGTTAAGATCACATGAAACACTGTATGAATCCTATATTCTTTACTTAAAGGAGTCTAGAGTGGTAAATGTGTCTTATACAAGGCAGAATACCATTGAAATAGAGAAAGAAATACGTTCGGCAGCTTTGGAAAGCCTTACACTTCACTGAAATGTAGTACCACACTCTATAACACAGTTGAGAGACAATGTTCCCGAGCTGCCTCAGTTCATAACAGTGTGTAGGAAGTTGGTTGATAAAGTGGGCAAAGCTTATACTTGGACCAGAAGGCAGAATATAGGAAACTACATGAAAACATGGATAATTCAGAGAAAATGACTGTAAACAGATGAAAACTTGTTTAGAACAGCTCAAAGAGATTCTCCAAGTCAGTTCTTAGTGTAGAAAAGGTAGCTAATGTCCGGGAAATCCTTAATTCCAGTTAAGATGACATGAAACACTGTATGAATCCTATATTCTTTACTTAAAGGAGACTAGAGTGGTAAATGTGTGTTATACAAGGCAGAATACAATTGAAATAGAGAAAGAAACACGTTCGGCAGCTTTGGAAAGCCTTACACTTCACTGAAATGTAGTACTGCACTCTATAACACAGTTGAGAGACAATGTTCCCGAGCTGCCTCAGTACATAACGGTGTGTAGGAAGTTGTTTGATAAAGTGGGCAAAGCTTATACTTGGACCAGAAGGCAGAATATAGGAAACTACATGAAAACATGGATAATTCAGAGAAAAAGACTGTAAACAGATGAGAACTTGTTTAGAACAGCTCAAAGAGATTCTCCAGTCAGTTCTTAGTGTAGTAAAGGTAGCTAAGATCCGGGAAATCCTTAATTCGAGTTAAGATCACATGAAACACTGTATGAATCCTATATTCTTTACTTAAAGGGGACTAGAGTGGTAAATGTGTGTTATACAAGACAGAATACCATTGAAATAGAGAAAGAAACACGTTCGGCCGCTTTGGAAAGCCTTACACTTCACTGAAATGTAGTACTACACTCTATAACACAGTTGAGAGACAATGTTCCCGTGCTGCCTCAGTACATAACAGTGTGTAGGAAGTTGTTTGATAAAGTGGGCCTAGCTTATACTTGGACCAGAAGGCAGAATGTAGGAAACTAAGTGAAAACATGGATAATTCAGAGAAAATGACTGTAAACAGATGAGAACTTGTTTAGAACAGCTCAAAGAGATTCTCCGGTCAGTTCTTAGTGCAGTAAAGGTGGCTTAGATCCGGGAAATCCTTAATTCGAGTTAAGATCACATGAAACACTGTATGAATCCTATATTCTTTACTTAAAGGGGACTAGAGTGGTAAATGTGTGTTATACAAGGCAGAATACAATTGAAATAGAGAAAGAAACACGTTCGGCAGCTTTGGAAAGCCTTACACTTCACTGAAATGTAGTACTACACTCTATAACGCAGTTGAGAGACAATGTTCCCGAGCTGCCTCAGTTCAGAACAGTGTGTAGGAAGTTGTTTGATAAAGTGGGCAAAGCTTATACTTGGACCAGAAGGCAGAATATAGGAAACTACATTAAAACATGGATAATTCAGAGAAAATGACTGTAAACAGATGAGAACTTGTTTAGAACAGCTTAAAGAGATTCTCCAAGTCAGTTCTTAGTGTAGAAAACGTAGCTAAGATCCGGGAAATCCTTAATTCGAGTTAAGATGACATGAAACACTGTATGAATCCTATATTCTTTACTTAAAGGACACTAGAGTGGTAAATGTGTATTATACAAGGCAGAATACCATTGAAATAGAGAAAGAAACACGTTCGGCAGCTTTGGAAAGCCTTACACTTCACTGAAATGTAGTACTACACTCTATAACACAGTTGAGAGACAAAGTTCCCGAGCTGCCTCAGTTCATAACAGTGTGTAGGAAGTTGTTTGATAAAGTGGGCAAAGCTTATACTTGGACCAGAAGGCAGAATATAGGAAACTTCATTAAAACATGGATAATTCAGAGAAAATGACTGTAAACAGATGAGAACTTGTTTAGAACAGCTGAAATAGATTCTCCGGTCAGTTTTTAGTGTAGAAAAGGTAGCTAAGATCCGGGAAATCCTTAATTCGAGTTAAGATCACATGAAACACTGTATGAATCCTATATTCTTTACTTAAAGGAGACTAGAGTGGTAAATGTGTGTTATACAAGGCAGAATACCATTGAAATAGAGAAAGAAACACGTTCGGCAGCTTTGGAAAGCCTTATACTTCACTGAAATGTAGTACTACACTCTATAACACAGTTGAGAGACAATGTTCCCGAGCTGCCTCAGTTCATAACAGTGTGTAGGAAGTTGGTTGATAAAGTGGGCAAAGCTTATACTTGGACCAGAAGGCAGAATATAGGAAACTACATGATAACATGGATAATTCAGAGAAAATGACTGTAAACAGATGAGAACTTGTTTAGAACAGCTCAAAGAGATTCTCCGGTCAGTTCTTAGTCCAGTAAAGGTGGCTTAGATCCGGGAAATCCTTAATTCGAGTTAAGATCACATGAAACACTGTATGAATCCTATATTATTTACTTAAAGGAGACTAGAGTGGTAAATGTGTGTTATACAAGGCAGAATACAATTGAAATAGAGAAAGAAACACGTTCGGCAGCTTTGGAAATCCTTACACTTCACTGAAATGTAGTACTACACTCTATAACGCAGTTGAGAGACAATGTTCCCAAGCTGCCTCAGTTCATAACAGTGTGTAGGAAGTTGTTTGATAAAGTGGGCAAAGCTTATACTTGGACCAGAAGGCAGAATATAGGAAACTAAGTGAAAACATGGATAATTCAGAGAAAATGACTGTAAACAGATGAGAACTTGTTTAGAACAGCTCAAAGAGATTCTCCAAGTCAGTTCTTAGTGTAGAAAAGGTAGCTAATGTCCGGGAAATCCTTAATTCGAGTTAAGATGACATGAAACACTGTATGAATCCTATATTCTTTACTTAAAGGAGACTAGAGTGGTAAATGTGTGTTATACAAGGCAGAATACAATTGAAATAGAGAAAGAAACACGTTCGGCAGCTTTGGAAAGCCTTACACTTCACTGAAATCTAGTACTACACTCTATAACAAAGTTGAGAGACAATGTTCCCGAGCTGCCTCAGTTCATAACAGTGTGTAGGAAGTTGTTTGATAAAGTGGGCAAAGCTTATACTTTGACCAGAAGGCAGAATATAGGAAACTACATGAAAACATGGATAATTCAGAGAAAATGACTGTAAACAGATGAGAACTTGTTTAGAACAGCTTAAAGAGATTCTCCAAGTCAGTTCTTAGTGTAGAAAACGTAGCTAAGATCCGGGAAATCCTTAATTCGAGTTAAGATGACATGAAACACTGTATGAATCCTATATTCTTTACTTAAAGGAGACTAGAGTGGTAAATGTGTATTATACAAGGCAGAATACCATTGAAATAGAGAAAGAAACACGTTCGGCAGCTTTGGAAAGCCTTACACTTCACTGAAATGTAGTACTACACTCTATAACACAGTTGAGAGACAAAGTTCCCGAGCTGCAACAGTTCATAACAGTGTGTAGGAAGTTGTTTGATAAAGTGGGCAAAGCTTATACTTGGACCAGAAGGCAGAATATAGGAAACTACATTAAAACATGGATAATTCAGAGAAAATGACTGTAAACAGATGAGAACTTGTTTAGAACAGCTGAAATAGATTCTCCGGTCAGTTTTTAGTGTAGAAAAGGTAGCTAAGATCCGGGAAATCCTTAATTCGAGTTAAGATCACATGAAACACTGTATGAATCCTATATTCTTTACTTAAAGGAGACTAGAGTGGTAAATGTGTGTTATACAAGGCAGAATACAATTGAAATAGAGAAAGAAACACGTTCGGCAGCTTTGGAAAGCCTTACACTTCACTGAAATCTAGTACTACACTCTATAACAAAGTTGAGAGACAATGTTCCCGAGCTGCCTCAGTTCATAACAGTGTGTAGGAAGTTGTTTGATAAAGTGGGCAAAGCTTATACTTTGACCAGAAGGCAGAATATAGGAAACTACATGAAAACATGGATAATTCAGAGAAAATGACTGTAAACAGATGAGAACTTGTTTAGAACAGCTTAAAGAGATTCTCCAAGTCAGTTCTTAGTGTAGAAAACGTAGCTAAGATCCGGGAAATCCTTAATTCGAGTTAAGATGACATGAAACACTGTATGAATCCTATATTCTTTACTTAAAGGAGACTAGAGTGGTAAATGTGTATTATACAAGGCAGAATACCATTGAAATAGAGAAAGAAACACGTTCGGCAGCTTTGGAAAGCCTTACACTTCACTGAAATGTAGTACTACACTCTATAACACAGTTGAGAGACAAAGTTCCCGAGCTGCAACAGTTCATAACAGTGTGTAGGAAGTTGTTTGATAAAGTGGGCAAAGCTTATACTTGGACCAGAAGGCAGAATATAGGAAACTACATTAAAACATGGATAATTCAGAGAAAATGACTGTAAACAGATGAGAACTTGTTTAGAACAGCTGAAATAGATTCTCCGGTCAGTTTTTAGTGTAGAAAAGGTAGCTAAGATCCGGGAAATCCTTAATTCGAGTTAAGATCACATGAAACACTGTATGAATCCTATATTCTTTACTTAAAGGAGACTAGAGTGGTAAATGTGTGTTATACAAGGCAGAATACCATTGAAATAGAGAAAGAAACACGTTCGGCAGCTTTGGAAAGCCTTATACTTCACTGAAATGTAGTACTACACTCTATAACACAGTTGAGAGACAATGTTCCCGAGCTGCCTCAGTTCATAACAGTGTGTAGGAAGTTGGTTGATAAAGTGGGCAAAGCTTATACTTGGACCAGAAGGCAGAATATAGGAAACTACATGATAACATGGATAATTCAGAGAAAATGACTGTAAACAGATGAGAACTTGTTTAGAACAGCTCAAAGAGATTCTCCGGTCAGTTCTTAGTGCAGTAAAGGTGGCTTAGATCCGGGAAATCCTTAATTCGAGTTAAGATCACATGAAACACTGTATGAATCCTATATTCTTTACTTAAAGGAGACTAGAGTGGTAAATGTGTGTTATACAAGGCAGAATACCATTGAAATAGAGAAAGAAACACGTTCGGCAGCTTTGGAAAGCCTTACACTTCACTGAAATGTAGTACTACACTCTATAACACAGTTGAGAGACAATGTTCCCGAGCTGCCTCAGTTCATAACAGTGTGTAGGAAGTTGGTTGATAAAGTCGGCAAAGCTTATACTTGGACCAGAAGGCAGAATATAGGAAACTACATGATAACATGGATAATTCAGAGAAAATGACTGTAAACAGATGAGAACTTGTTTAGAACAGCTCAAAGAGATTCTCCAAGTCAGTTCTTGGTGTAGAAAAGGTAGCTAAGATCCGGGAAATCCTTAATTCGAGTTAAGATCCCATGAAACACTATATGAATCCTATATTCTTTACTTAAAGGGGACTAGAGTGGTCAATGTGTGTTATACAAGGCAGAATACCATTGAAATAGAGAAAGAAACACGTTCGGCCGCTTTGGAAAGCCTTACACTTCACTGAAATGTAGTACTACACTCTATAACACAGTTGAGAGACAATGTTCCCGAGCTGCCTCAGTACATAACAGTGTGTAGGAAGTTGTTTGATAAAGTGGGCAAAGCTTATACTTGGACCAGAAGGCAGAATATAGGAAACTAAGTGAAAACATGGATAATTCAGAGAAAATGACTGTAAACAGATGAGAACTTGTTTAGAACAGCTCAAAGAGATTCTCCAGTCAGTTCTTAGTGTAGTAAAGGTAGCTAAGATCCGGGAAATCCTTAATTCGAGTTAAGATCACATGAAACACTGTATGAATCCTATATTCTTTACTTCAAGGAGACTAGAGTGGTGAGTGTGTGTTATACAAGGCATAATACCATTGAAATAGAGAAAGAAACACGTTCAGCAGCTTTGGAAAGCCTTACACTTCACTGAAATGTAGTACTACACTCTATAACAAAGTTGAGAGACAATGTTCCCGAGCTGCCTCAGTTCATAACAGTGTGTAGGAAGTTGTTTGATAAAGTGGGCCTAGCTTATACTTGGACCAGAAGGCAGAATGTAGGAAACTAAGTGAAAACATGGATAATTCAGAGAAAATGACTGTAAACAGATGAGAACTTGTTTAGAACAGCTCAAAGAGATTCTCCGGTCAGTTTTTAGTGCAGTAAAGGTGGCTTAGATCCGGGAAATCCTTAATTCGAGTTAAGATCACATGAAACACTGTATGAATCCTATATTCTTTACTTAAAGGGGACTAGAGTGGTAAATGTGTGTTATACAAGGCAGAATACAATTGAAATACAGAAAGAAACACGTTCGGCAGCTTTGGAAAGCCTTACACTTCACTGAAATGTAGTACTACACTCTATAACGCAGTTGAGAGACAATGTTCCCGAGCTGCCTCAGTTCAGAACAGTGTGTAGGAAGTTGTTTGATAAAGTGGGCAAAGCTTATACTTGGACCAGAAGGCAGAATATAGGAAACTACATTAAAACATGGATAATTCAGAGAAAATGACTGTAAACAGATGAGAACTTGTTTAGAACAGCTTAAAGAGATTCTCCAAGTCAGTTCTTAGTGTAGAAAACGTAGCTAAGATCCGGGAAATCCTTAATTCGAGTTAAGATGACATGAAACACTGTATGAATCCTATATTCTTTACTTAAAGGACACTAGAGTGGTAAATGTGTATTATACAAGGCAGAATACCATTGAAATAGAGAAAGAAACACGTTCGGCAGCTTTGGAAAGCCTTACACTTCACTGAAATGTAGTACTACACTCTATAACACAGTTGAGAGACAAAGTTCCCGAGCTGCCTCAGTTCATAACAGTGTGTAGGAAGTTGTTTGATAAAGTGGGCAAAGCTTATACTTGGACCAGAAGGCAGAATATAGGAAACTACATTAAAACATGGATAATTAAGAGAAAATGACTGTAAACAGATGAGAACTTGTTTAGAACAGCTGAAATAGATTCTCCGGTCAGTTTTTAGTGTAGAAAAGGTAGCTAAGATCCGGGAAATCCTTAATTCGAGTTAAGATCACATGAAACACTGTATGAATCCTATATTCTTTACTTAAAGGAGACTAGAGTGGTAAATGTGTGTTATACAAGGCAGAATACCATTGAAATAGAGAAAGAAACACGTTCGGCAGCTTTGGAAAGCCTTATACTTCACTGAAATGTAGTACTACACTCTATAACACAGTTGAGAGACAATGTTCCCGAGCTGCCTCAGTTCATAACAGTGTGTAGGAAGTTGGTTGATAAAGTGGGCAAAGCTTATACTTGGACCAGAAGGCAGAATATAGGAAACTACATGATAACATGGATAATTCAGAGAAAATGACTGTAAACAGATGAGAACTTGTTTAGAACAGCTCAAAGAGATTCTCCGGTCAGTTCTTAGTGCAGTAAAGGTGGCTTAGATCCGGGAAATCCTTAATTCGAGTTAAGATCACATGAAACACTGTATGAATCCTATATTATTTACTTAAAGGAGACTAGAGTGGTAAATGTGTGTTATACAAGGCAGAATACAATTGAAATAGAGAAAGAAACACGTTCGGCAGCTTTGGAAAGCCTTACACTTCACTGAAATGTAGTACTACACTCTATAACACAGTTGAGAGACAATGTTCCCGAGCTGCCTCAGTTCATAACAGTGTGTAGGAAGTTGTTTGATAAAGTGGGCAAAGCTTATACTTGGACCAGAAGGCAGAATATAGGAAACTAAGTGAAAACATGGATAATTCAGAGAAAATGACTGTAAACAGATGAGAACTTGTTTAGAACAGCTCAAAGAGATTCTCCAGTCAGTTCTTAGTGTAGTAAAGGTAGCTAAGATCCGGGAAATCCTTAATTCGAGTTAAGATCACATGAAACACTGTATGAATCCTATATTCTTTACTTCAAGGAGACTAGAGTGGTGAGTGTGTGTTATACAAGGCATAATACCATTGAAATAGAGAAAGAAACACGTTCAGCAGCTTTGGAAAGCCTTACACTTCACTGAAATGTAGTACTACACTCTATAACAAAGTTGAGAGACAATGTTCCCGAGCTGCCTCAGTTCATAACAGTGTGTAGGAAGTTGTTTGATAAAGTGGGCCTAGCTTATACTTGGACCAGAAGGCAGAATGTAGGAAACTAAGTGAAAACATGGATAATTCAGAGAAAATGACTGTAAACAGATGAGAACTTGTTTAGAACAGCTCAAAGAGATTCTCCGGTCAGTTTTTAGTGCAGTAAAGGTGGCTTAGATCCGGGAAATCCTTAATTCGAGTTAAGATCACATGAAACACTGTATGAATCCTATATTCTTTACTTAAAGGGGACTAGAGTGGTAAATGTGTGTTATACAAGGCAGAATACAATTGAAATAGAGAAAGAAACACGTTCGGCAGCTTTGGAAAGCCTTACACTTCACTGAAATGTAGTACTACACTCTATAACGCAGTTGAGAGACAATGTTCCCGAGCTGCCTCAGTTCAGAACAGTGTGTAGGAAGTTGTTTGATAAAGTGGGCAAAGCTTATACTTGGACCAGAAGGCAGAATATAGGAAACTACATTAAAACATGGATAATTCAGAGAAAATGACTGTAAACAGATGAGAACTTGTTTAGAACAGCTTAAAGAGATTCTCCAAGTCAGTTCTTAGTGTAGAAAACGTAGCTAAGATCCGGGAAATCCTTAATTCGAGTTAAGATGACATGAAACACTGTATGAATCCTATATTCTTTACTTAAAGGACACTAGAGTGGTAAATGTGTATTATACAAGGCAGAATACCATTGAAATAGAGAAAGAAACACGTTCGGCAGCTTTGGAAAGCCTTACACTTCACTGAAATGTAGTACTACACTCTATAACACAGTTGAGAGACAAAGTTCCCGAGCTGCCTCAGTTCATAACAGTGTGTAGGAAGTTGTTTGATAAAGTGGGCAAAGCTTATACTTGGACCAGAAGGCAGAATATAGGAAACTACATTAAAACATGGATAATTCAGAGAAAATGACTGTAAACAGATGAGAACTTGTTTAGAACAGCTGAAATAGATTCTCCGGTCAGTTTTTAGTGTAGAAAAGGTAGCTAAGATCCGGGAAATCCTTAATTCGAGTTAAGATCACATGAAACACTGTATGAATCCTATATTCTTTACTTAAAGGAGACTAGAGTGGTAAATGTGTGTTATACAAGGCAGAATACCATTGAAATAGAGAAAGAAACACGTTCGGCAGCTTTGGAAAGCCTTATACTTCACTGAAATGTAGTACTACACTCTATAACACAGTTGAGAGACAATGTTCCCGAGCTGCCTCAGTTCATAACAGTGTGTAGGAAGTTGGTTGATAAAGTGGGCAAAGCTTATACTTGGACCAGAAGGCAGAATATAGGAAACTACATGATAACATGGATAATTCAGAGAAAATGACTGTAAACAGATGAGAACTTGTTTAGAACAGCTCAAAGAGATTCTCCGGTCAGTTCTTAGTGCAGTAAAGGTGGCTTAGATCCGGGAAATCCTTAATTCGAGTTAAGATCACATGAAACACTGTATGAATCCTATATTATTTACTTAAAGGAGACTAGAGTGGTAAATGTGTGTTATACAAGGCAGAATACAATTGAAATAGAGAAAGAAACACGTTCGGCAGCTTTGGAAAGCCTTACACTTCACTGAAATGTAGTACTACACTCTATAACACAGTTGAGAGACAATGTTCCCGAGCTGCCTCAGTTCATAACAGTGTGTAGGAAGTTGTTTGATAAAGTGGGCAAAGCTTATACTTGGACCAGAAGGCAGAATATAGGAAACTAAGTGAAAACATGGATAATTCAGTGAAAATGACTGTAAACAGATGAGAACTTGTTTAGAACAGCTCAAAGAGATTCTCCAAGTCAGTTCTTAGTGTAGAAAAGGTAGCTAATGTCCGGGAAATCCTTAATTCGAGTTAAGATGACATGAAACACTGTATGAATCCTATATTCTTTACTTAAAGGAGACTAGAGTGGTAAATGTGTGTTATACAAGGCAGAATACAATTGAAATAGAGAAAGAAACACGTTCGGCAGCTTTGGAAAGCCTTACACTTCACTGAAATGTAGTACTGCACTCTATAACACAGTTGAGAGACAATGTTCCCGAGCTGCCTCAGTATATAACGGTGTGTAGGAAGTTGTTTGATAAAGTGGGCAAAGCTTATACTTGGACCAGAAGGCAGAATATAGGAAACTACATTAAAACATGGATAATTCAGAGAAAATGACTGTAAACAGATGAGAACTTGTTTAGAACAGCTGAAATAGATTCTCCGGTCAGTTTTTAGTGTAGAAAAGGTAGCTAAGATCCGGGAAATCCTTAATTCGAGTTAAGATCACATGAAACACTGTATGAATCCTATATTCTTTACTTAAAGGAGACTAGAGTGGTAAATGTGTGTTATACAAGGCAGAATACCATTGAAATAGAGAAAGAAACACGTTCGGCAGCTTTGGAAAGCCTTACACTTCACTGAAATGTAGTACTACACTCTATAACACAGTTGAGAAACAATGTTCCCGAGCTGCCTCAGTTCATAACAGTGTGTAGGAAGTTGGTTGATAAAGTCGGCAAAGCTTATACTTGGACCAGAAGGCAGAATATAGGAAACTACATGATAACATGGATAATTCAGAGAAAATGACTGTAAACAGATGAGAACTTGTTTAGAACAGCTCAAAGAGATTCTCCGGTCAGTTCTTAGTGCAGTAAAGGTGGCTTAGATCCGGGAAATCCTTAATTCGAGTTAAGATCACATGAAACACTGTATGAATCCTATATTATTTACTTAAAGGAGACTAGAGTGGTAAATGTGTGTTATACAAGGCAGAATACAATTGAAATAGAGAAAGAAACACGTTCGGCAGCTTTGGAAAGCCTTACACTTCACTGAAATGTAGTACTACACTCTATAACACAGTTGAGAGACAATGTTCCCGAGCTGCCTCAGTTCATAACAGTGTGTAGGAAGTTGTTTGATAAAGTGGGCAAAGCTTATACTTGGACCAGAAGGCAGAATATAGGAAACTAAGTGAAAACATGGATAATTCAGTGAAAATGACTGTAAACAGATGAGAACTTGTTTAGAACAGCTCAAAGAGATTCTCCAAGTCAGTTCTTGGTGTAGAAAAGGTAGCTAAGATCCGGGAAATCCTTAATTCGAGTTAAGATCCCATGAAACACTATATGAATCCTATATTCTTTACTTAAAGGGGACTAGAGTGGTAAATGTGTGTTATACAAGGCAGAATACCATTGAAATAGAGAAAGAAACACGTTCGGCCGCTTTGGAAAGCCTTACACTTCACTGAAATGTAGTACTACACTCTATAACACAGTTGAGAGACAATGTTCCCGAGCTGCCTCAGTACATAACAGTGTGTAGGAAGTTGTTTGATAAAGTGGGCAAAGCTTATACTTGGACCAGAAGGCAGAATATAGGAAACTAAGTGAAAACATGGATAATTCAGAGAAAATGACTGTAAACAGATGAGAACTTGTTTAGAACAGCTCAAAGAGATTCTCCAGTCAGTTCTTAGTGTAGTAAAGGTAGCTAAGATCCGGGAAATCCTTAATTCGAGTTAAGATCACATGAAACACTGTATGAATCCTATATTCTTTACTTCAAGGAGACTAGAGTGGTGAGTGTGTGTTATACAAGGCATAATACCATTGAAATAGAGAAAGAAACACGTTCAGCAGCTTTGGAAAGCCTTACACTTCACTGAAATGTAGTACTACACTCTATAACAAAGTTGAGAGACAATGTTCCCGAGCTGCCTCAGTTCATAACAGTGTGTAGGAAGTTGTTTGATAAAGTGGGCCTAGCTTATACTTGGACCAGAAGGCAGAATGTAGGAAACTAAGTGAAAACATGGATAATTCAGAGAAAATGACTGTAAACAGATGAGAACTTGTTTAGAACAGCTCAAAGAGATTCTCCGGTCAGTTTTTAGTGCAGTAAAGGTGGCTTAGATCCGGGAAATCCTTAATTCGAGTTAAGATCACATGAAACACTGTATGAATCCTATATTCTTTACTTAAAGGGGACTAGAGTGGTAAATGTGTGTTATACAAGGCAGAATACAATTGAAATAGAGAAAGAAACACGTTCGGCAGCTTTGGAAAGCCTTACACTTCACTGAAATGTAGTACTACACTCTATAACGCAGTTGAGAGACAATGTTCCCGAGCTGCCTCAGTTCAGAACAGTGTGTAGGAAGTTGTTTGATAAAGTGGGCAAAGCTTATACTTGGACCAGAAGGCAGAATATAGGAAACTACATTAAAACATGGATAATTCAGAGAAAATGACTGTAAACAGATGAGAACTTGTTTAGAACAGCTTAAAGAGATTCTCCAAGTCAGTTCTTAGTGTAGAAAACGTAGCTAAGATCCGGGAAATCCTTAATTCGAGTTAAGATGACATGAAACACTGTATGAATCCTATATTCTTTACTTAAAGGACACTAGAGTGGTAAATGTGTATTATACAAGGCAGAATACCATTGAAATAGAGAAAGAAACACGTTCGGCAGCTTTGGAAAGCCTTACACTTCACTGAAATGTAGTACTACACTCTATAACACAGTTGAGAGACAAAGTTCCCGAGCTGCCTCAGTTCATAACAGTGTGTAGGAAGTTGTTTGATAAAGTGGGCAAAGCTTATACTTGGACCAGAAGGCAGAATATAGGAAACTACATTAAAACATGGATAATTCAGAGAAAATGACTGTAAACAGATGAGAACTTGTTTAGAACAGCTGAAATAGATTCTCCGGTCAGTTTTTAGTGTAGAAAAGGTAGCTAAGATCCGGGAAATCCTTAATTCGAGTTAAGATCACATGAAACACTGTATGAATCCTATATTCTTTACTTAAAGGAGACTAGAGTGGTAAATGTGTGTTATACAAGGCAGAATACCATTGAAATAGAGAAAGAAACACGTTCGGCAGCTTTGGAAAGCCTTATACTTCACTGAAATGTAGTACTACACTCTATAACACAGTTGAGAGACAATGTTCCCGAGCTGCCTCAGTTCATAACAGTGTGTAGGAAGTTGGTTGATAAAGTGGGCAAAGCTTATACTTGGACCAGAAGGCAGAATATAGGAAACTACATGATAACATGGATAATTCAGAGAAAATGACTGTAAACAGATGAGAACTTGTTTAGAACAGCTCAAAGAGATTCTCCGGTCAGTTCTTAGTGCAGTAAAGGTGGCTTAGATCCGGGAAATCCTTAATTCGAGTTAAGATCACATGAAACACTGTATGAATCCTATATTATTTACTTAAAGGAGACTAGAGTGGTAAATGTGTGTTATACAAGGCAGAATACAATTGAAATAGAGAAAGAAACACGTTCGGCAGCTTTGGAAAGCCTTACACTTCACTGAAATGTAGTACTACACTCTATAACACAGTTGAGAGACAATGTTCCCGAGCTGCCTCAGTTCATAACAGTGTGTAGGAAGTTGTTTGATAAAGTGGGCAAAGCTTATACTTGGACCAGAAGGCAGAATATAGGAAACTAAGTGAAAACATGGATAATTCAGTGAAAATGACTGTAAACAGATGAGAACTTGTTTAGAACAGCTCAAAGAGATTCTCCAAGTCAGTTCTTAGTGTAGAAAAGGTAGCTAATGTCCGGGAAATCCTTAATTCGAGTTAAGATGACATGAAACACTGTATGAATCCTATATTCTTTACTTAAAGGAGACTAGAGTGGTAAATGTGTGTTATACAAGGCAGAATACAATTGAAATAGAGAAAGAAACACGTTCGGCAGCTTTGGAAAGCCTTACACTTCACTGAAATGTAGTACTGCACTCTATAACACAGTTGAGAGACAATGTTCCCGAGCTGCCTCAGTATATAACGGTGTGTAGGAAGTTGTTTGATAAAGTGGGCAAAGCTTATACTTGGACCAGAAGGCAGAATATAGGAAACTACATTAAAACATGGATAATTCAGAGAAAATGACTGTAAACAGATGAGAACTTGTTTAGAACAGCTGAAATAGATTCTCCGGTCAGTTTTTAGTGTAGAAAAGGTAGCTAAGATCCGGGAAATCCTTAATTCGAGTTAAGATCACATGAAACACTGTATGAATCCTATATTCTTTACTTAAAGGAGACTAGAGTGGTAAATGTGTGTTATACAAGGCAGAATACCATTGAAATAGAGAAAGAAACACGTTCGGCAGCTTTGGAAAGCCTTACACTTCACTGAAATGTAGTACTACACTCTATAACACAGTTGAGAAACAATGTTCCCGAGCTGCCTCAGTTCATAACAGTGTGTAGGAAGTTGGTTGATAAAGTCGGCAAAGCTTATACTTGGACCAGAAGGCAGAATATAGGAAACTACATGATAACATGGATAATTCAGAGAAAATGACTGTAAACAGATGAGAACTTGTTTAGAACAGCTCAAAGAGATTCTCCAAGTCAGTTCTTGGTGTAGAAAAGGTAGCTAAGATCCGGGAAATCCTTAATTCGAGTTAAGATCCCATGAAACACTATATGAATCCTATATTCTTTACTTAAAGCGGACTAGAGTGGTAAATGTGTATTATACAAGGCAGAATACCATTGAAATAGAGAAAGAAACACGTTCGGCCGCTTTGGAAAGCCTTACACTTCACTGAAATGTAGTACTACACTCTATAACACAGTTGAGAGACAATGTTCCCGAGCTGCCTCAGTACATAACAGTGTGTAGGAAGTTGTTTGATAAAGTGGGCAAAGCTTATACTTGGACCAGAAGGCAGAATATAGGAAACTAAGTGAAAACATGGATAATTCAGAGAAAATGACTGTAAACAGATAAGAACTTGTTTAGAACAGCTCAAAGAGATTCTCCAAGTCAGTTCTTAGTGTAGAAAAGGTAGCTAATGTCCGGGAAATCCTTAATTCGAGTTAAGATGACATGAAACACTGTATGAATCCTATATTCTTTACTTAAAGGAGACTAGAGTGGTAAATGTGTGTTATACAAGGCAGAATACAATTGAAATAGAGAAAGAAACACGTTCGGCAGCTTTGGAAAGCCTTACACTTCACTGAAATGTAGTACTGCACTCTATAACACAGTTGAGAGACAATGTTCCCGAGCTGCCTCAGTACATAACGGTGTGTAGGAAGTTGTTTGATAAAGTGGGCAAAGCTTATACTTGGACCAGAGGGCAGAATATAGGAAACTACATGAAAACATGGATAATTCAGAGAAAAAGACTGTAAACAGATGAGAACTTGTTTAGAACAGCTCAAAGAGATTCTCCAGTCAGTTCTTAGTGTAGAAAAGGTAGCTAAGATCCGGGAAATCCTTAATTCGAGTTAAGATCACATGAAACACTGTATGAATCCTATATTATTTACTTAAAGGAGACTAGAGTGGTAAATGTGTGTTATAAAAGGCAGAATACCATTGAAATAGAGAAAGAAACACGTTCGGCAGCTTTGGAAAGCCTTACACTTCACGGAAATGTAGTACTACACTCTATAACGCAGTTGAGAGACAATGTTCCCGAGCTGCCTCAGTTCAGAACAGTGTGTAGGAAGTTGTTTGATAAAGTGGGCAAAGCTTATACTTGGACCAGAAGGCAGAATATAGGAAACTACATGATAACATGGATAATTCAGAGAAAATGACTGTAAACAGATGAGAACTTGTTTAGAACAGCTCAAAGAGATTCTCCAAGTCAGTTCTTAGTGTAGAAAAGGTAGCTAAGATCCGGGAAATCCTTAATTCGAGTTAAGATCCCATGAAACACTGTATGAATCCCATATTCTTTACTTAAAGAAGACTAGAGTGGTAAATGTGTGTTATACAAGGCAGAATACCATTGAAATAGAGAAAGAAACAAGTTCGGCCGCTTTGGAAAGCCTTACACTTCACTGAAATGTAGTACTACACTCTATAACGCAGTTGAGAGACAATGTTCCCGAGCTGCCTCAGTTCAGAACAGTGTGTAGGAAGTTGTTTGATAAAGTTGACAAAGCTTATACTTGGACCAGAAGGCAGAATATAGGAAACTACATTAAAACATGGATAATTCAGAGAAAATGACTGTAAACAGATGAAAACTTGTTTAGAACAGCTCAAATAGATTCTCCGGTCAGTTTTTAGTGTAGAAAAGGTAGCTAAGATCCGGTAAATCCTTAATTCGAGTTAAGATCACATGAAACACTGTATGAATCCTATATTCTTTACTTAAAGGAGACTAGAGTGGTAAATGTGTGTTATACAAGGCAGAATACCATTGAAATAGAGAAAGAAACACGTTCGGCAGCTTTGGAAAGCCTTACACTTCACTGAAATGTAGTACTACACTCTATAACACAGTTGAGAGACAATGTTCCCGAGCTGCCTCAGTTCATAACAGTGTGTAGGAAGTTGGTTTATAAAGTGGGCAAAGCTTATACTTGGACCAGAAGGCAGAATATAGGAAACTACATGATAACATGGATAATTCAGAGAAAATGACTGTAAACAGATGAGAACTTGTTTAGAACAGCTCAAAGAGATTCTCCAAGTCAGTTCT
Organism: Pipistrellus hanaki; assembly: GCF_964339955.1. Classification (NCBI taxonomy): domain Eukaryota; kingdom Metazoa; phylum Chordata; class Mammalia; order Chiroptera; family Vespertilionidae; genus Pipistrellus; species Pipistrellus hanaki. The sequence continues at coordinate 11,337 of NW_028182298.1, read as the reverse complement.
TAGTGTAGAAAAGGTAGCTAAGATCCGGGAAATCCTTAATTCGAGTTAAGATCCCATGAAACACTGTATGAATCCTATATTCTTTACTTAACGGGGACTAGAGTGGTAAATGTGTGTTATACAAGGCAGAATACCATTGAAATTGAGAAAGAAACACGTTCGGCCGCTTTGGAAAGCCTTACACTTCACTGAAATGTAGTACTACACTCTATAACACAGTTGAGAGACAATGTTCCCGAGCTGCCTCAGTACATAACAGTGTGTAGGAAGTTGTTTGATGAAGTGGGCAAAGCTTATACTTGGACCAGAAGGCAGAATATAGGAAACTAAGTGAAAACATGGATAATTCAGAGAAAATGACTGTAAACAGATGAGAACTTGTTTAGAACAGCTCAAAGAGATTCTCCAAGTCAGTTCTTAGTGTAGAAAAGGTAGCTAATGTCCGGGAAATCCTTAATTCGAGTTAAGATGACATGAAACACTGTATGAATCCTATATTCTTTACTTTAAGGAGACTAGAGTGGTAAATGTGTGTTATACAAGGCAGAATACAATTGAAATAGAGAAAGAAACACGTTCGGCAGCTTTGGAAAGCCTTACACTTCACTGAAATGTAGTACTGCACTCTATAACACAGTTGTGAGACAATGTTCCTGAGCTGCCTCTGTACATAACGGTGTGTACGAAGTTGTTTGATAAAGTGGGCAAAGCTTATACTTGGACCAGAAGGCAGGATATAGGAAACTACATGAAAACATGGATAATTCAGAGAAAAAGACTGTAAACAGATGAGAACTTGTTTAGAACAGCTCAAAGAGATTCTCCAGTCAGTTCTTAGTGTAGTAAAGGTAGCTAAGATCCGGGAAATCCTTAATTCGAGTTAAGATCACATGAAACACTGTATGAATCCTATATTCTTTACTTCAAGGAGACTAGAGTGGTGAGTGTGTGTTATACAAGGCATAATACCATTGAAATAGAGAAAGAAACACGTTCAGCAGCTTTGGAAAGCCTTACACTTCACTGAAATGTAGTACTACACTCTATAACAAAGTTGAGAAACAATGTTCCCGAGCTGCCTCAGTTCATAACAGTGTGTAGGAAGTTGTTTGATAAAGTGGGCAAAGCTTATACTTGGACCAGAAGGCAGAATATAGGAAACTAAGTGAAAACATGGATAATTCAGAGAAAATGACTGTAAACAGATGAGAACTTGTTTAGAACAGCTCAAAGAGATTCTCCGGTCAGTTCTTAGTGCAGTAAAGGTGGCTTAGATCCGGGAAATCCTTAATTCGAGTTAAGATCACATGAAACACTGTATGAATCCTATATTATTTACTTAAAGGAGATTAGAGTGGTAAATGTGTGTTATACAAGGCAGAATACAATTGAAATAGAGAAAGAAACACGTTCGGCAGCTTTGGAAAGCCTTACACTTCACTGAAATGTAGTACTACACTCTATAACGCAGTTGAGAGACAATGTTCCCGAGCTGCCTCAGTTCAGAACAGTGTGTAGGAAGTTGTTTGATAAAGTGGGCAAAGCTTATACTTGGACCAGAAGGCAGAATATAGGAAACTACATTAAAACATGGATAATTCAGAGAAAATGACTGTAAACAGATGAAAACTTGTTTAGAACAGCTCAAATAGATTCTCCGGTCAGTTTTTAGTGTAGAAAAGGTAGCTAAGATCCGGTAAATCCTTAATTCGAGTTAAGATCACATGAAACACTGTATGAATCCTATATTCTTTACTTAAAGGAGACTAGAGTGGTAAATGTGTGTTATACAAGGCAGAATACCATTGAAATAGAGAAAGAAACACGTTCGGCAGCTTTGGAAAGCCTTACACTTCACTGAAATGTAGTACTACACTCTATAACACAGTTGAGAGACAATGTTCCCGAGCTGCCTCAGTTCATAACAGTGTGTAGGAAGTTGGTTGATAAAGTGGGCAAAGCTTATACTTGGACCAGAAGGCAGAATATAGGAAACTACATGATAACATGGATAATTCAGAGAAAATGACTGTAAACAGATGAGAACTTGTTTAGAACAGCTCAAAGAGATTCTCCAAGTCAGTTCTTAGTGTAGAAAAGGTAGCTAAGATCCGGGAAATCCTTAATTCGAGTTAAGATCCCATGAAACACTGTATGAATCCTATATTCTTTACTTAACGGGGACTAGAGTGGTAAATGTGTGTTATACAAGGCAGAATACCATTGAAATAGAGAAAGAAACAAGTTCGGCAGCTTTGGAAAGCCTTACACTTCACTGAAATGTAGTACTACACTCTATAACGCAGTTGAGAGACAATGTTCCCGAGCTGCCTCAGTTCAGAACAGTGTGTAGGAAGTTGTTTGATAAAGTGGGCAAAGCTTATACTTGGACCAGAAGGCAGAATATAGGAAACTACATTAAAACATGGATAATTCAGAGAAAATGACTGTAAACAGATGAAAACTTGTTTAGAACAGCTCAAATAGATTCTCCGGTCAGTTTTTAGTGTAGAAAAGGTAGCTAAGATCCGGTAAATCCTTAATTCGAGTTAAGATCACATGAAACACTGTATGAATCCCATATTCTTTACTTAAAGGAGACTAGAGTGGTAAATGTGTGTTATACAAGGCAGAATACCATTGAAATAGAGAAAGAAACACGTTCGGCAGCTTTGGAAAGCCTTACACTTCACTGAAATGTAGTACTACACTCTATAACACAGTTGAGAGACAATGTTCCCGAGCTGCCTCAGTTCATAACAGTGTGTAGGAAGTTGGTTGATAAAGTGGGCAAAGCTTATACTTGGACCAGAAGGCAGAATATAGGAAACTACATGATAACATGGATAATTCAGAGAAAATGACTGTAAACAGATGAGAACTTGTTTAGAACAGCTCAAAGAGATTCTCCAAGTCAGTTCTTAGTGTAGAAAAGGTAGCTAAGATCCGGGAAATCCTTAATTCGAGTTAAGATCCCATGAAACACTGTATGAATCCTATATTCTTTACTTAACGGGGACTAGAGTGGTAAATGTGTGTTATACAAGGCAGAATACCATTGAAATAGAGAAAGAAACACGTTCGGCCGCTTTGGAAAGCCTTACACTTCACTGAAATGTAGTACTACACTCTATAACACAGTTGAGAGACAATGTTCCCGAGCTGCCTCAGTACATAACAGTGTGTAGGAAGTTGTTTGATAAAGTGGGCAAAGCTTATACTTGGACCAGAAGGCAGAATATAGGAAACTAAGTGAAAACATGGATAATTCAGAGAAAATGACTGTAAACAGATGAGAACTTGTTTAGAACAGCTCAAAGAGATTCTCCGGTCAGTTCTTAGTGGAGTAAAGGTGGCTAAGATCCGGGAAATCCTTAATTCGAGTTAAGATCACATGAAACACTGTATGAATCCTATATTATTTACTTAAAGGGGACTAGAGTGGTAAATGTGTGTTATACAAGGCAGAATACCATTGAAATAGAGAAAGAAACACGTTCGGCCGCTTTGGAAAGCCTTACACTTCACTGAAATGTAGTACTACACTCTATAACACAGTTGAGAGACAATGTTCCCGAGCTGCCTCAGTACATAACAGTGTGTAGGAAGTTGTTTGATGAAGTGGGCAAAGCTTATACTTGGACCAGAAGGCAGAATATAGGAAACTAAGTGAAAACATGGATAATTCAGAGAAAATGACTGTAAACAGATGAGAACTTGTTTAGAACAGCTCAAAGAGATTCTCCAAGTCAGTTCTTAGTGTAGAAAAGGTAGCTAATGTCCGGGAAATCCTTAATTCGAGTTAAGATGACATGAAACACTGTATGAATCCTATATTCTTTACTTAAAGGAGACTAGAGTGGTAAATGTGTGTTATACAAGGCAGAATACAATTGAAATAGAGAAAGAAACACGTTCGGCAGCTTTGGAAAGCCTTACACTTCACTGAAATGTAGTACTGCACTCTATAACACAGTTGAGAGACAATGTTCCTGAGCTGCCTCAGTACATAAGGGTGTGTAGGAAGTTGTTTGATAAAGTGGGCAAAGCTTATACTTGGACCAGAAGGCAGAATATAGGAAACTACATGAAAACATGGATAATTCAGAGAAAAAGACTGTAAACAGATGAGAACTTGTTTAGAACAGCTCAAAGAGATTCTCCAGTCAGTTCTTAGTGTAGTAAAGGTAGCTAAGATCCGGGAAATCCTTAATTCGAGTTAAGATCACATGAAACACTGTATGAATCCTATATTCTTTACTTCAAGGAGACTAGAGTGGTGAGTGTGTGTTATACAAGGCAGAATACCATTGAAATAGAGAAAGAAACACGTTCGGCCACTTTGGAAAGCCTTACACTTCACTGAAATGTAGTACTACACTCTATAACACAGTTGAGAGACAATGTTCCCGAGCTGCCTCAGTACATAACAGTATGTAGGAAGTTGTTTGATGAAGTGGGCAAAGCTTATACTTGGACCAGAAGGCAGAATATAGGAAACTAAGTGAAAACATGGATAATTCAGAGAAAATGACTGTAAACAGATGAGAACTTGTTTAGAACAGCTCAAAGAGATTCTCCAAGTCAGTCCTTAGTGTAGAAAAGGTAGCTAATGTCCGGGAAATCCTTAATTCGAGTTAAGATGACATGAAACACTGTATGAATCCTATATTCTTTACTTAAAGGAGACTAGAGTGGTAAATGTGTGTTATACAAGGCAGAATACAATTGAAATAGAGAAAGAAACACGTTCGGCAGCTTTGAAAAGCCTTACACTTCACTGAAATGTAGTACTGCACTCTATAACACAGTTGTGAGACAATGTTCCTGAGCTGCCTCAGTACATAACGGTGTGTACGAAGTTGTTTGATAAAGTGGGCAAAGCTTATACTTGGACCAGAAGGCAGAATATAGGAAACTACATGAAAACATGGATAATTCAGAGAAAAAGACTGTAAACAGATGAAAACTTGTTTAGAACAGCTCAAAGAGATTCTCCAGTCAGTTCTTAGTGTAGTAAAGGTAGCTAAGATCCGGGAAATCCTTAATTCGAGTTAAGATCACATGAAACACTGTATGAATCCTATATTCTTTACTTCAAGGAGACTAGAGTGGTGAGTGTGTGTTATACAAGGCATAATACCATTGAAATAGAGAAAGAAACACGTTCAGCAGCTTTGGAAAGCCTTACACTTCACTGAAATGTAGTACTACACTCTATAACAAAGTTGAGAGACAATGTTCCCGAGCTGCCTCAGTTCATAACAGTGTGTAGGAAGTTGTTTGATAAAGTGGGCAAAGCTTATACTTGGACCAGAAGGCAGAATATAGGAAACTAAGTGAAAACATGGATAATTCAGAGAAAATGACTGTAAACAGATGAGAACTTGTTTAGAACAGCTCAAAGAGATTCTCCGGTCAGTTCTTAGTGCAGTAAAGGTGGCTTAGATCCGGGAAATCCTTAATTCGAGTTAAGATCACATGAAACACTGTATGAATCCTATATTATTTACTTAAAGGAGATAGAGTGGTTAATGTGTGTTATACAAGGCAGAATACAATTGAAATAGAGAAAGAAACACGTTCGGCAGCTTTGGAAAGCCTTACACTTCACTGAAATGTAGTACTACACTCTATAACGCAGTTGAGAGACAATGTTCCCGAGCTGCCTCAGTTCAGAACAGTGTGTAGGAAGTTGTTTGATAAAGTGGGCAAAGCTTATACTTGGACCAGAAGGCAGAATATAGGAAACTACATTAAAACATGGATAATTCAGGGAAAATGACTGTAAACAGATGAAAACTTGTTTAGAACAGCTCAAATAGATTCTCCGGTCAGTTTTTAGTGTAGAAAAGGTAGCTAAGATACGGTAAATCCTTAATTCGAGTTAAGATCACATGAAACACTGTATGAATCCTATATTCTTTACTTAAAGGAGACTAGAGTGGTAAATGTGTGTTATACAAGGCAGAATACCATTGAAATAGAGAAAGAAACACGTTCGGCAGCTTTGGAAAGCCTTACACTTCACTGAAATGTAGTACTACACTCTATAACACAGTTGAGAGACAATGTTCCCGAGCTGCCTCAGTTCATAACAGTGTGTAGGAAGTTGGTTGATAAAGTGGGCAAAGCTTATACTTGGACCAGAAGGCAGAATATAGGAAACTACATGATAACATGGATAATTCAGAGAAAATGACTGTAAACAGATGATAACTTGTTTAGAACAGCTCAAAGAGATTCTCCAAGTCAGTTCTTAGTGTAGAAAAGGTAGCTAAGATCCGGGAAATCCTTAATTCGAGTTAAGATCACATGAAACACTGTATGAATCCTATATTCTTTACTTAAAGGAGACTAGAGTGGTAAACGTGTGTTATACAAGGCAGAATACCATTGAAATAGAGAAAGAAACACGTTCGGCAGCTTTGGAAAGCCTTACACTTCACTGAAATGTAGTACTACACTCTATAACGCAGTTGAGAGACAATGTTCCCGAGCTGCCTCAGTTCAGAACAGTGTGTAGGAAGTTGTTTGATAAAGTGGGCAAAGCTTATACTTGGACCAGAAGGCAGAATATAGGAAACTACATTAAAACATGCATAATTCAGAGAAAATGACTGTAAACAGATGAAAACTTCTTTAGAACAGCTCAAATAGATTCTCCGGTCAGTTTTTAGTGTAGAAAAGGTACCTAAGATCCGGTAAATCCTTAATTCGATTTAAGATCACATGAAACACTGTATGAATCCTATATTCTTTACTTAAAGGGGACTAGAGTGGTAAATGTGTGTTATACAAGGCAGAATACCATTGCAATAGAGAAAGAAACACGTTCGGCAGCTTTGGAAAGCCTTACACTTCACTGAAATGTAGTACTACACTCTATAACACAGTTGAGAGACAATGTTCCCGAGCTGCCTCAGTTCATAACAGTGTGTAGGAAGTTGTTTGATAAAGTGGGCAAAGCTTATACTTGGACCAGAAGGCAGAATATAGGAAACTACATGATAACATGGATAATTCAGAGAAAATGACTGTAAACAGATGATAACTTGTTTAGAACAGCTCAAAGAGATTCTCCAAGTCAGTTCTTAGTGTAGAAAAGGTAGCTAAGATCCGGGAAATCCTTAATTCGAGTTAAGATCCCATGAAACACTGTATGAATCCTATATTCTTAACTTAAACCGGACTAGAGTGGTAAATGTGTGTTATACAAGGCAGAATACCATTGAAATATTGAAAGAAACACGTTCGGCAGCTTTGGAAAGCCTTACACTTCACTGAAATGTAGTACTACACTCTATAACACAGTTGAGAGACAATGTTCCCGATCTGCCTCAGTTAATAACAGTGTGAAGGAAGTTGTTTGCTAAAGTGGGCAAAGCTTATACTTGGACCAGAAAACTGAATGTAGGAAACTACATGAAAACATGGATAATTCAGAGAAAATGACTGTAAACAGATGAGAACTTGTTTAGAACAGCTCAAAGAGATTCTCCGGTCAGTTCTTAGTGCAGTAAAGGTTGCTTAGATCCGGGAAATCCTTAATTCGAGTTAAGATCCCATGAAACACTGTATGAATCCTATATTATTTACTTAAAGGAGACTAGAGTGGTAAATGTGTGTTATACAAGGCAGAATACCATTGAAATAGAGAAAGAAACACGTTCGGCAGCTTTGGAAAGCCTTACACTTCACTGAAATGTAGTACTACACTCTATAACACAGTTGAGAGACAATGTTCCCGAGCTGCCTCAGTCCATAACAGTGTGTAGGAAGTTGTTTGATAAAGTGGGCAAAGCTTATACTTGGACCAGAAGGCAGAATATAGGAAACTACATTAAAACATGGATAATTCAGAGAAAATGACTGTAAACAGATGAAAACTTGTTTAGAACAGCTCAAATAGATTCTCCGGTCAGTTTTTAGTGTAGAAAAGGTAGCTAAGATCCGGGAAATCCTTAATTCGAGTTAAGATCACATGAAACACTGTATGAATCCTATATTCTTTACTTAAAGGAGACTAGAGTGGTAAATGTGTGTTATACAAGGCAGAATACCATTTAAATAGAGAAAGAAACACGTTCGGCAACTTTGGAAAGCCTTACACTTCACTGAAATGTAGTACTACACTCTATAACACAGTTGAGAGACAATGTTCCCGAGCTGCCTCAGTTCATAACAGTGTGTAGGAAGTTGGTTGATAAAGTGGGCAAAGCTTATACTTGGACCAGAAGGCAGAATATAGGAAACTACATGATAACATGGATAATTGAGAGAAAATAACTGTAAACAGATGAGAACTTGTTTAGAACAGCTCAAAGAGATTCTCCAAGTCAGTTCTTAGTGTAGAAAAGGTAGCTAAGATCCGGGAAATCCTTAATTCGAGTTAAGATCCCATGAAACACTGTATGAATCCTATATTCTTTACTTAAAGGGGACTAGAGTGGTAAATGTGTGTTATACAAGGCAGAATACCATTGAAATAGAGAAAGAAACACGTTCGGCAGCTTTGGAAAGCCTTACACTTCACTGAAATGTAGTATTACACTCTATAACACAGTTGAGAGACAATGTTCCCGAGCTGCCTCATTACATAACAGTGTTTAGGAAGTTGTTTGATAAAGTGGGCAAAGCTTATACTTGGACCAGAAGGCAGAATATAGGAAACTAAGTGAAAACATGGATAATTCAGAGAAAATGACTGTAAATAGATGAGAACTTGTTTCGAACAGCTCAAAGAGATTCTCCAAGTCAGTTCTTAGTGTAGAAAAGGTAGCTAATGTCCGGGAAATCCTTAATTCTAGTTAAGATGACATGAAACACTGTATGAATCCTATATTCTTTACTTAAAGGAGACTAGAGTGGTAAATGTGTGTTATACAAGGCAGAATACCATTGAAATAGAGAAAGAAACACGTTCGGCAGCTTTGGAAAGCCTTACACTTCCCTGAAATGTAGGACTGCACTCTATAACACAGTTGAGAGACAATGTTCCCGAGCTGCCTCAGTACATAACGGTGTGTAGGAAGTTGTTTGATAAAGTGGGCAAAGCTTATACTTGGACCAGAAGGCAGAATATAGGAAACTAAGTGAAAACATGGATAATTCAGAGAAAATGACTGTAAATAGATGAGAACTTGTTTAGAACAGCTCAAAGAGATTCTCCAAGTCAGTTCTTAGTGTAGAAAAGGTAGCTAATGTCCGGGAAATCCTTAATTCGAGTTAAGATGACAAGAAACACTGTACGAATCCGATATTCTTTACTTAAAGGAGACTAGAGTGGTAAATGTGTGTTATACAAGGCAGAATACCATTGAAATAGAGAAAGAAACACGTTCGGCAGCTTTGGAAAGCCTTACACTTCACTGAAATGTAGTACTACACTCTATAACACAGTTGAGAGACAATGTTCCCGAGCTGCCTCAGTACATAACAGTGTGTAGGAAGTTGTTTGATAAAGTGGGAAAAGCTTATACTTGGACCAGAAGGCAGAATATAGGAAACTAAATGAAAACATGGATAATTCAGAGAAAAGGACTGTAAACAGATCAGAACTTGTTTAGAACAGCTCAAAGAGATTCTCCAAGTCAGTTCTTAGAATAGAAAAGGTAGCTAAGATCCGGGAAATCCTTAATTCGAGTTAAGATGACATGAAACACTGTATGAATCCTATATTCTTTACTTAAAGGAGACTAGAGTGGTGAATGTGTGTTATACAAGGCAGAATACCATTGAAATAGAGAAAGAAACACGTTCGGCAGCTTTGGAAAGCCTTACACTTCACTGAAATGTAGTACTACACTCTATAACACAGTTGAGAGACAATGTTCCCGAGCTGTCTCAGTCCATAACAGTGTGTAGGAAGTTGTTTGATAAAGTGGGATAAGCTTATACTTGGACCAGAAGGCAGAATATAGGAAACTACATGATAACATGGATAATTCAGAGAAAATGACTGTAAACAGATGAGAACTTGTTTAGAACAGCTCAAAGAGATTCTCCAAGTCAGTTCTTAGTGTAGAAAAGGTAGCTAAGATCCGGGAAATCCTTAATTCCAGTTAAGATCCCATGAAACACTGTATGAATCCTATATTCTTTACTTAAAGCGGACTAGAGTGGTAAATGTGTGTTATACAAGGCAGAATACCATTGAAATATTGAAAGAAACACGTTCGGCAGCTTTGGAAAGCCTTACACTTCACTGAAATGTAGTACTACACTCTATAACACAGTTGAGAGACAATGTTCCCGATCTGCCTCAGTTAATAACAGTGTGAAGGAAGTTGTTTGCTAAAGTGGGCAAAGCTTATACTTGGACCAGAAAACTGAATGTAGGAAACTACATGAAAACATGGATAATTCAGAGAAAATGACTGTAAACAGATGAGAACTTGTTTAGAACAGCTCAAAGAGATTCTCCGGTCAGTTCTTAGTGCAGTAAAGGTTGCTTAGATCCGGGAAATCCTTAATTCGAGTTAAGATCCCATGAAACACTGTATGAATCCTATATTATTTACTTAAAGGAGACTAGAGTGGTAAATGTGTGTTATACAAGGCAGAATACCATTGAAATAGAGAAAGAAACACGTTCGGCAGCTTTGGAAAGCCTTACACTTCACTGAAATGTAGTACTACACTCTATAACACAGTTGAGAGACAATGTTCCCGAGCTGCCTCAGTCCATAACAGTGTGTAGGAAGTTGTTTGATAAAGTGGGCAAAGCTTATACTTGGACCAGAAGGCAGAATATAGGAAACTACATTAAAACATGGATAATTCAGAGAAAATGACTGTAAACAGATGAAAACTTGTTTAGAACAGCTCAAATAGATTCTCCGGTCAGTTTTTAGTGTAGAAAAGGTAGCTAAGATCCGGGAAATCCTTAATTCGAGTTAAGATCACATGAAACACTGTATGAATCCTATATTCTTTACTTAAAGGAGACTAGAGTGGTAAATGTGTGTTATACAAGGCAGAATACCATTTAAATAGAGAAAGAAACACGTTCGGCAACTTTGGAAAGCCTTACACTTCACTGAAATGTAGTACTACACTCTATAACACAGTTGAGAGACAATGTTCCCGAGCTGCCTCAGTTCATAACAGTGTGTAGGAAGTTGGTTGATAAAGTGGGCAAAGCTTATACTTGGACCAGAAGGCAGAATATAGGAAACTACATGATAACATGGATAATTGAGAGAAAATAACTGTAAACAGATGAGAACTTGTTTAGAACAGCTCAAAGAGATTCTCCAAGTCAGTTCTTAGTGTAGAAAAGGTAGCTAAGATCCGGGAAATCCTTAATTCGAGTTAAGATCCCATGAAACACTG